>NC_064871.1:9837500-10437500 GCF_943734695.1 Anopheles maculipalpis | reverse complement strand
CCAACGAACCTCCCGAACACGCTTATCAACGAGCAGCAATTTGCCGGACGGAGGGCAGTCGGGGTTTGTTGCGTCCAGCCGCTTCTTATGGCTTCTTGCCGCACCGGCACACCAATCGTCCGAACAGAACTGCCGGGCTTTATCGAGCGTCGTAATGATTTTCCACACAATTGAGTTTCTCGCCACGTTGAGCATAAGTGAAAGCACAGCTTCCGATACTGCATAGGTTGGAGTCACACCAAAACACCCTCAAATACACACACACACCGAATTGGTTTCGGTTTCAGAATCCACTCATCGGTTTCCCGGTCAGTGAAGCGAAGGTTTTTGTTTTTCTTTTTTTTCATTATTTTTTTTGCCTGTCCATTATTTCCGTCGCCCAAATCCCGTTAAAAAGGTGATGAAATTTTCGTCCCGGGTTTACGTTTCGCGGGTGCCATATATATTTTTTTACCGCTGCTTTGCATTTACTGCATCACCGGGCAAACGCACTATTTTCCATATTTAATTAATCACGTTCAATTATACCGACGATAATTTGATCGTTCACGCTAACATCTCTGTACCGTTGGCTCTCGGTTCGGCTAGGGTGTGCTGGTAAAAGTGGCCGTACCTATTACCCGTATAAATGCCAAAACGCTCCCGGCTCTCTGTGCCCGAGCGCACTGGAACGGAGATACTTTCATGGACCATTTTCTAGAGCTATTTGCATTCTTTCGCTTCTACGCTTCTTCGGCTGGTGTTTACACTTGAACATGAAATAGGAGAAGGTATCAGCATCCGAGGTGGCTTGCTAGCCCTGCCAAGCACCTTTTCTGTGGTTATGTAGCAGAAGTGGCATTTAGACTGCTTTACGCCGGATTAGGGAAGCAAGTTTCGTGTTTGCTGATGAAGGAGTACAGATTCGTGCTAGATTGGAGAATGGAGTGGTGCCGGAATATGTGTGCATCTTAATCCTTCGTTACCCTTAATCAATGGTTGTAGTACAGGAGGTTTAAACCACTCCTCTGGTAACTAACTGGCTCAATCCAATCTCATGTCTGTACGTGGGAGATGTAGAAGGATTATTTTTCTAGGATTTTGTTCATACAGCTTTTTTGTTCTTATAAAAATGAACCTTAATAAGCGGTTGAATAGTTATATTATGTACATGTGGAGAAGAAAACACAATACTGTTCTCAAACCAGCTATCCATCGCACTTCTTCGAAAAACCACTGAAGCGTCCAGGAATTACAAAGAAGTCATTAACGGCAGACCGCCTCAAGTTCATGGAAGAGAATTTTATTCAAGTGAACTATAAAGGTCCAACAATTCTTGAAAATCATTTAAAGTTACCCAATTTGGTGTTCCTTACCAAAATTTACCAAAAACTGAACCCTAAACATATGCTACGAGGAATTTTGTAAAGTCAAGCTACATCACTCATTATTCGAATGGTAGATCTAAGACCTAATTTGGACTCCCTTTCCCTTTCGAATTGCCAGAACTCTAAAGTAGGTTTCTCAACTAGGTTTTTCGTGTGCTAAGTCACAAACTTTAAAGCATTTTGAAAATTCTTATTCATTGTAACATTCTGGAAGAACTACCCATGTGAAATACAAATGTTGACCGCTGTATGTTGTCAGTTATTCCCCTGACTGATCATTTAAAAAACTGAACGAGTAAAGTTTCAACGAGTAATCATCTGATGAGAATATAATACAGTATGCAGAGAACATAGTTCTCTCTTTTCTTGTCCTAACGACCTCTAAGGTCATGCCGGCGATCAAAAATGGCTGCCGATACCATGTAGTAGGTTAGACAGTCCTCCCTACGACGGAACGGTCCGGATGCCGTTTTAAGACCGCGAGAGAAAATAAGAAGTGTTCGTCAACTTTAAAATACTGAGCCAAAGAGTTCTTCAGACTAGTCCTTTAATCATGTATCGCAACAGGTGTTTACTGGCCTAACTCGGAAGCAATTTTCTGGACTGACTCGAAACGGGATGACAGTTGTTTCACAACACTTTTAAATGAATTCACTGAACACTAAAGATTCTATCGCAGACGTTTAAGAAAGCTTCCCTTTAAGAAGGGAACGATCACAAGCTCCAACTCCTTTCAATAAATACATGTTCTGGAGCATGCTTAACAAAATCAGCGTAAAGTTTCAAAACAATATCTTACACAATCTTTCGAGTAATTCGATTTGCAAGTTATCCTTTCTACCGCTTTCTCTCCTAACTGAAGTATAATATTTATTAGTTTACGGAGTACGCCGTGGAAAATAAACACCGCCAGCAGTATAAGTTTACGAAAACAATTTTAATACGAACTATAAACAACAACTCCCGGTATCCAATATTGGACTGCGAGCTATTTCAAAACAAGCCCAATGACGTCCTTTTCCTTCACCGGCGTGTACAACTTTATTCCCTTATATTTACAAGTACAAAACCGTTTAGCACAAGCGGCATTCGCCGTCAACGACAGGCCGCAGACGGAATACCGAAAGGAAGTGTCACGAGCAAAAACACCCCACCCAAACAACAGACCCGGTAGCATGTCAGCCAAAGTAGGCCTCATCAAAAGTTCCACCAAACCTACCAAAAAAAAAAATCCAGCCAACTTTCTCCAAACCTACAACGGCCACGGCAGTCTATTGAATTGGTTTGGATTAGAAAGAATAACAACGTGCGTTACAGTGGGCAAACTTGGCGCTCGGCACACATGCTTGCTCGGAAAAAGGCGAGCCAATTTTCCTACCCATATTCGGTTAACGATTTGACATGAACAACCTTCAGCCGTACGAAGACGTACGACGGCAAAGGCCTCTCGGTACGTATGCAAAAGCGATGAGCGTTAGTTTTCAATTTTGCCAGTTTTTCCTCACCAAAACCATTCCCAGCTTTCGCAGTATTCTTCCGGACACGTCAAGCGACACACAAGAGCCACACAAACACACACACATCAACGAGGAAAAAAGCAACGCTCCTGTCTGCCTGTCTGCATTGCAATACCCGAAGTTGCTGAGATCCGGTTGAATTGCCAATTTTTTGTCTTGCCCTCCGTTCGCTTTCCCGTCCCGAAAAGTGCTTAGTCGCTGTGCAGAAGGGTCGTGAGCATCCTTTCGCCTGTGTAGTTGACGACTTGCCGTACGCGAAACTTGCGTCTTTGGCGTTATTGGTGGAATGTAAAGCGGATTTGCCCGATAACCCAATATTGCTTATTTGTGTTGATTTACTCAAGGCTCATCCGGTGTTGTGGCTGTGGTTCGGCGTTTGTTGAATTTCGCTGCCGACGATGGTTGGTCGCCCGCACACACATACGTATTGTCCCGTGGCTGTTACGGAACCGAGTCGTCCAATTGATTCCTGATTTCCGAATTTATTCATTTATATGCATATTTGTCTCACGGTGATTCCGACGCTGATGAATGAGCTACATGAATGGGGATTGTTGCCGTGGTTTGAGCGTGTATTGCTGTTGCTTGTCATCGTTCATCATCGACTTCCATTACATTTACGGTGCCCAATCAAACGAAGCCACCTTTCGGAATGATTCTTCGCAATAACTTTATTAAATATGGAACAATCAATTGGCTTTTTTCCCGTTGTTCCGCAGGCGATGATAAATTGAAGCATCATGTTCCAAGAAAAAGAAAACCCGTGGAAAAAATATTAACAGCACGGTGTACCTGTGATTGATTTAATTTAAATCATGGAATAAAATTTAAACACACTTCGGATAGCTTTAGTTCAACAAATTGGAGCGTAAAACAACGATAATGAATTTTGTGGGAAATGTTTCATGAATTTTTTCTTACAATTGTGCTTCAGGTATAATGCTCAAATTGTTCTTCTTGTGTTTTAGCCATTTTCATATTAAAACTAACATCCAACAACCTTTAAATCAATTGTAAACTGAAATTCCCTTTACGCCATCTAAATTTCTTAAAGAAATCTTAACAGCAATGGTTGCCGAATACAACACCAATAAGATCGCATCGAATCCATCTAATTTGAGTGGAATCGCTGGCTAATTCCTCTTCAATTATTTTTACTAAACATCTCCAGGGCAACAGATTAACTCACACAGTAGAAAACACTCCAGATAAGACTCACAGTCTAGCCGTAAGTGTTTGAAACACATTCATAAATTAAACTGACGCCTTCAAACCTGTCGATATTTGTCACCCTCTCTACCCGACCCGAAAGAAAAAAAAACAAACATACAAGCTCACACACACACACACAAACTGGAAAGAAAAACGTGGAAAAATCGAAAGACAATGCCGTACTCCGAAATTAAGATCGTACCATAAATCTTCTCACCACAATGCTCCAGCTGGGCGATTGTTTTCTGTTTCATTTCAAACAAAAGTGAAACATTCCGTATACAAACATGGGGATCATCTTATGTGTACATCTCCTCTCTCCTTCCTTCCAACCCCTCGACCTCCTCTCCCTCAACCCACTTTCCTCACCAGTACGATCGCCGGTACGAGTCAGATTATCGTCATCATCGTTTGGCACCGGTTGTGTCTGACAGAGCGTGTAGAGCATTGGCTACGGTCGCACACATGTATATTTCCAGTTTTCCTCTCGAGAGCTATAGGATTGTGGATACACACTACCGTGCAGGAGGGAAAAATATAATCCTGCTAAATGTGATCGATTGTGTCTGCTCTAATCACACGTTCGTGAGCAGAATGATGATATTAAATCCATTAAAAGTCTATTTCCGTGGCGCTGTATCATCGCTCTAAGCAAAGCGGACACCCTACGCAGAAAGGTGAGATCTCGGATATCCACCAGCCTGTTACGATAAAGACCCATCCATCCCATACGCAAAGGCAGGAGAGAAAAAAAGCCATGGCGCGAAGAAAAGAAGACGCAATTGAGATAACATGTCATGTGTCTGCGTGTGTGTGTGGCATGAAAAGTGGAAAACCAAATTCAAAAACAACGCTGTCGAGGGGTTTTGGCAAGGGAGGGTAAAATCCATTTTCATGCGTCTTCTGCGTGAAACCGTGAACAGCTCTACCTCTACACACCCATAAAAGAGGGAAAAGAGCAGAAGTGATCGCATCCCATGCCATTCATGCCCTAAGAAAATAAAATAACAAATGAAGTTGAGTGAATGGCCACGTGGAAAACTAAGTAAGGCTAAGAGGAGGCGGCGAAGTGTGGCGTGAGGAATTGGGCAAGGAAAAGGCTAAACCCAGCTCAGCATAAATCATCCCGTGGTAGCCGGAAGGGAAGTGGAGAAGCAAAGATTCTTCTCCCGCCCCGACCCTGTACAGAGCTCAACCTTCAGCGTAAAATGACTGGTTGGAAAACCACCGTGAAAACGATGTGTTTCCATCCATTTTCCGTGGTCTTTGTTTTACGTCAAACGCCTTCATTTTCGCTTCAATTTTCCCTGTTCCTTGCACCCATTCTCATCGGTTCGTCATTGCTGGAGGGCGTAATATGGGTGTAGCAGTGGCCCATGCAGTTCCAGAGAGGTCCCTAATGCACTTCAGCCTCTCCCGCCCGGACCGATCGTTGCCCATTTCCCTTCACGCATCGCTTGCATCGCATCGTAACGGCGCGGTAGGTCAAACCAAAAACACAACACTGTACAGCACCAGCTGATGATGATGATGATGGTTTCGCTTCCAATCACCAATCCACGGATAAGAGTGCTGCAGGGTATCAACAAGCTAGTAGCAAGCAACCAACAACAAGAAACTCATAACAATGACGTTGACGAGCATTTATTTATTTGTCTTTCGCCTTCGTTCGCCTTCCCTAGCTGCAGTTTCGTTTTAATCTATTCAGTCACTAATTTATTATCTCTCTTCGCGCCCGGAATCGGGTCGTACCGATCTTCCAAACCATCGTTCAGACGTGTATAGCAGTGAGCGTGCTAACTCGGTTTCAATTTACGATCATAATCATTACTGTCACGATGGCACAATCGAAATTGCCGAAATTTTTCTCGAATCTTAATTCTTGGCGTTGGGAAAATCACGCACCAGGCGAGTTGAATTCTTGGCGATTTTTGGGCAGTCAACAAACGAAGTAAAAACCCCCATCAAAACTGATGAACTGATGGCAACAGGCAACAGCACAGCAACTATAAACGGGGCCCCCGTTTTTGTGTCGGTTTTCGCTTCTCGAATTCTCAGCTCAGCTCGCCGAGAAGAAAAAGTTGTTTGCCAGTTGTTGCAACACATAAAACTCGCCGATTTATCGATTCAAGCTGGGAAACGGGCTTCGCCCTGTGAGGGTGAGATTTTATTTGAAACAAATTTAGCTTTGATGATGCATCGAAATGTGCCGGATGTGGATGTGCGGTTCGAAGGTGTAAAGTACAAACAACAGCAGAGTAACATAAATAATCGCTTGTTCTGGATGATTGTGTGTACGATGCGCTTCCATCCATCCATCCATCCAGAGGAATCTGGACGCTGGAAGCGCATTAGTGGCTGACTTTTTTTATGGAGTTGTTAATTGTATCGTTTTGTAGGTCGCTTCCCAACGAATTGATGCGATGTGTCTGTCAGCAGCTATTTATGTTGTACCTGTACCGGCGATAATGCTAGAACTGTGGTTTTGCGTTATCCCGAGCGAAGCATTGATTCGTTTAAAATTGCTTATTATATCCACAGGCTTCAATCATGACGTTTATGGTGCTTTGTGCTCGTCGCCGTGCGCCAACGCTTTTACAGCAAGGTCGTACGCTCGGAGCGTACCTGCAGGGCTTTTATTTTGCAAATGACACTTGAAGGCAAGCGGCGAGGTTAAAATCATCTCGACGTGCTGCTGGGTGTACGAAGGCTTCTGCCCGTACTATCAGCGTGGTTCAATTTTTCCAGCAGCTTCAGTGGTGAGCGCATTGTGCAATGCCGGCGTCACGAGTTTCCATGGCATGTGAAGATCGGTGGTCACATGTGGGCACCAGGGCACCACTTATGATGGGTGACTGACAGGACTTGCATTCTGTCAGTTCCAGGAGAGCGCCAAGTACGCGCCGTACGGTTTCGGTAAGTGTTCTGTTGCTATCGCACCGCCTGTCTATGTCTTGCTTCTCCGTCCTTCCTTCGGGGTGTCAAGCGTGTACGATGCACATTGCACGACTAGAGTTAGACAGGGTTTAGTCAGACAACGGGACTCAAAACATACACGCGTACACACACACACACGCGCGTTGCTTTACATGTGCTCCAACACTTCACTGGACGGTTGGATCATGGTACTGCATCCTCCGATTATGTTACGAGTGGAGGTCTCGTCTTCTCATCTGTCATTCCCACTCATCCCGGACACTAGCTCACCCGCTCCATAAAAAAAAATATTGCACAATGGGTATGAGTAGGAATGAAATTAAAATAAAATCAAGCTTTGATATTTTAAGTTTATCGTTGTTTTTGAGTGAATTTTTATTGTCTCAAGGTTTTATAACAGTGGAATTTCGTATCGGATCAAAGCATGGAGGCGGTCCTTTACTCATCATGAGGTCGTAGTTGTGATATATTTGTGTCTCTTAGCAATTCGTCGAACGTAGGTAGTCCCAACAAACCTCAACAAGAGATCTTTCGGACATACATCGAGCGGTGAAGGCGAAGTAGCAATTGATCTCAAAGGTTCAGAGAAGGCGGAAAAATAAAAATGCTAATTTTTAAGACAGCTTAAGACAAAATAAAAGTGAAATGTGTCTTTACAATGCTTCTTTAGACGGTGGAAGCCTTTCACCATCCATGGTAATTATATTTTTCAATCTTCAATCTCTAGGCGCCATTTTGTGCAAACATTTGCAAGAGCATTTGATCCCAACATTTGTTCCACGCACTGCCCACCATGCAGTGTTACGCTGGTGATGCAGCAAAGACGAGACAATATTTAAATTTCCAACGATAATAATGCCCCGACCGACACAGCTTCTGGTGCAACAGTGAAACGACAAGCAAGCGAGCTCCCTTCGGTGAAAAACACAACAAACGAGATCTATACACCAACGCAGGAAGAAAGAAAAAAGAAGGAGAAAACCTTTAAAAGGGGGGATGCACACATAAACCAAACGCTCCAAATTGTGTTACTCACGTTTTGCCGATACCTGTGCTGTGTTGTAGCTTTTATGTTTGTGTGTGTGTGTGTGTGTGTGCTTTTATGCGCCTCGGTTGGGAGAGATGATAAATAATTCAGTAGCCAGTAGCTGCATCGCGTACGCGTCGTTCCCGATGCTTGGGATGCAAATGGTACCCGCAAGCCGTTTAACAGTTCCCGGTAAGCCAAAAGAGGGGAAAGGATGAGAACGGCAAAGAGCGAATGCCGACACGCCCGAGACCGAGTCGTCAGAATGGAGCCAACTGGTGACTATCCCGCCCGCTTCAGCTAAGCTTGCCGTCGTTCTCGCTCTTGGCTTTGGCGCCAGTTGTCGGAACATATTGAGTGATGTTTTAATTGAAGCTGCTCGATTGTGCGTTTGTGCACTGTGCTAATCCACAAACCGACACTGTTTTTGACTGACTGACTGACTGACTGGCTGACTGGTGCTCTAGCACCAACACTAGCCACCACCACCTCCTTCGTCTCACCGAAAACCCCATCCGGGCTGTCTTGGTGGACCACTTAAGCGCACACTCAAACCACACTCAGGAAAGGATCACTTACGGATGATGGACGGGGCTTCCAAACTGGCCGAGCTTGGAAATCAACCCCCTGTTCCGGGAAATCGCACACCTCTCGAGACGGGCGAACGCGCCCGGACTGAAGTGGTCACTGTCTTTCATCTCGACACAGCAGACCTCCTCCACCAGTGCGACCGGGGTTTGCGAGGTAAGAGATCCTACTAATTAGGCACCGCTGTGCACCCGTCTTCAAAATCATGCCACCGTCACCCCTTCTTCGGTATGCCGTGACTTTAACTCTAGCTGCATCAAGTGGGACGTTCTATTAAGCACGTTGGATCAGTCGTGTGCAAAGCAAAACATAATTTAATAAATTATTTCCCTACGATTAGCCACACGGTACCGAAAGGGATGTGAAATGATTGAATTGCTGCAAATTGCACCTTATCATGCGAAACTGTCTACAGCCAACACGTTAGGGTAGGAACATGAATGCGGTGATGTGACGTGAAAATTGAAGAAAAATTTTGATTTACCAATGATAAAATTCAGAGTTATGCTTGGATTCGGTCGAGCCTAGAATCGATCGTAAAGAATCGACAGTCGAGTCGAATGGCCTGATATGATGCATTACCTACTATATAATATTTGCCACAGTCTTATTTGGAATACGCTTCAGTTGTTTGGTGACCATCCGCTGCTCGTCCGCTGGCCCGGCTGGAATCCATCCAGCGTAAAGTTACGTAAAGTAGAGTCGTTAAAACAGCGAAACTGCAACGACCGGAGGCTGTTTATTGCGGGACCCTTGGACAACAGGATTGATTCGCCGGGGCTACTATCTGGCCTTAGCCTATAGTTCCCGCCGAGATCGCTCCGCGCAAGATCGATGCTCGACGTAGAGGATCGCGGTACCCAATTCGCGGCGCCTCTGATTCGTTTTTATGTACGTGCCGTGAATCCTATATCGTCTGTAATCGTCACCATCCGGACAAGGCGCGCCCTGTGTTTTTAAATTATATTTGCGGTGTGCGACCCACTCTATGTTAACTTATCTCGTCCACGTTTATTCATTTATTGTGCACTTTTTGTATCGTTCCGCTTCAAGGGGTTCTCTTGCGATCCGTTGAAAATAAACCAAATATAATTTTTGCTATAAAAAAGGAGTAGACAATACGACGCAAGCCGTCAAATTTAAAATAAAATAAAAATAAATAAAAAAGGAGTACACGAAATACTTGAACGTCTTGACAATACATGGTAGTATCGCTTTTTTCGCAAGTCCAGCTAAAACATCCAATTTTACTAAAGTTTTATACCAAAATCTGCTATTGACAATTGTAAAAATAAACCTAGTCAAACGCTCCCTAAACTCTCGAATCCCTGAATAGTTAAGAATAACATGCGGCTAACGACCACTGGAAAGCTAAATGTAAATTAGATCTACAACCATATGATTTGTACAATTGCTGACTGCATTGCAAACGTAACCTCACGAGTAGTTTACATCACGCAACGCCCAACACAAATCGTTCCGTTCGAATTAAAAAACAAACAACTGCTGCACGTGGTTGTACGATTTGGAGTTCCTCTAAGTAAACACCGAATTAAACAAATTGCTCCTCTCCTGCTTCGGTGCGGAAATTTGAAAGTACCAGACGTACTGTACCTTCCTTCTCAATATCCATTCTTTAAACTCTTGAATGAAAATAGGTCACTGCCCGATTTGTACGACTTCTTATTGACGAGCTGTTTCACCAACACACACGCACACGTCGTGGCAAATTATTGCATGTGTAACATCACTAAACAATGGTTAATGATAACGGATGCAAAACAAGACTTCTTCCCGTGTCCTCAATCTCCATTATTCGTTACCTATCGCGACGACATTTTTGTTACCAGCTTCTTGTCCGCTCGACGGAACGCCGATTGTTGCGTAGTGAAAGGTCCTTCTCCGACAGGAAAACTGTCCCGATTAAGTGACGAGAGTGACAACAACAAAAAACAGAAACAACTTCTTCCATTAACGAAATGAAGGTTCCATTTTGTCATCAAATGATTCACGGAATTGTACTCGTTTTGTTGTCTGGGAGGTTTTTTCTTTTTTGTGGAATTAATATTGTATCTTTTGTGCGTTTATATTTTTTCTTCTGCTACATGAATAGAGAGACATTTCAACTCGCATCGCAGTACATAAACGAGCGATGAAAAGGAAAAAAAAATCTCGACATTAACCCTTCGGGAGTTCGGTCTCGGCGACCCACAATTCGTGCCCAATCGCTCCGAGGCTGCCTCGATATTGTTCGAAAACAAAAAACGCTGGCCAATTAGATAAGAAATAAATTCCAATTTTATATCGACCAATTAGAGCGATTCGAAGCGATCAAGCAATGCGGCGGCTACTGCTTGTAATATCGGGCACATCGTATACATCGGAAGCAATTAAACCCCTATCTTCATCGCCAGCAAACGTGATAGAATGAAAAACGTGCAGCTTTACCAGGCGTTTACCACCCTTGTCGCGTCACTATCGTCCTGTTCCGGTGCCGAGCGAAGAGGCATCCGGATGTGCGCCTTTAACCAAACGCGTTTTGTGGAAAAGCTTTCACCGTGTGAGTGTGTTTCTATTGGATTTTTCTTTACCCCTTGGTGTTTGGGTGGTGATGGCGTTCGGGTACGCCAATTCAATTCTTGTTCGACGCTCGCACTGCATGCGGTTCTTATGCAATGGTAAGCATTTCATCGCATGCGAATCCACATGACACAGTGCGCGCAGTCGGACCGGAAAACCACCACGTTCAACCAGGCGGACGCAGTGAAGGAATATCCGAGAAATGCTATCGGGACGAGAACGGCGAAAATTGCGCCAAAGGTCACCACCGTACTGTCGCATGCGAATAAGCGATAATCCAAAGTCTATAATAAAATGGAATTTAATCTAATGTAAATGTTATCGGGACCGAAAATGAAAACGCAGCACATACTGCAGCGAGCCGGCCAGACCATTCGTATCGCTTATCGGATAGCATAAAAGTCAGCGGGATTAAGAGAGGGTGCAAAAAGAGACAGAGAGAGAGAGAGAAGCAAAAAAAAAGCACGGGCTCGGATGGAGCGGACCTATCTGCGTGATGGTAAGCGCACGATATCGGTGCGGTGAGCCACCTGCCAATATCGAAATCCTTGCCCTGATGTTCTTCCACACGCATTTGCGCGCACCAAGATAAAAAAGCACACATATCGAACAGGATATGAACGAATGATTGGTAAGGGGTTAGAAACCTTTTGTGAAATATTTTGTCCCACCCACCAAACCATTCACGTTTGGCGATTTTTTTTTTTTTTTGCTGCTCTATCCACCCGGACTTTGCAGAATATGATCTCTCTTTCTCCCAGGGCAAGTGTTTCGTTGAAAGGTGAATTTGCAAAAATGGCCATAATGCTGGCAATAAAACAAATGTTCCCGGTTGCCCGATTCCGACAACTACTAAACCCCCGTTTTGTGGAAAGGGAGGGAGAGGGGGATGGGAGACTCCCGTTAGCATATCGTAAAACACGAACCTGCATTTAACTTGCGCAGTCAGGGTTGGGTAAGGGTATTTTTGGGTGAAAATCCTTTACCGTAATCTGTTGCACGTTTTGCTTGTAACGAAAGAGCGTTCCACTGTGTTGGCTGCAATTGGGGTCGTCCCCTGCTAATGTATTTTTCTTCTCCCCCAAAACAAGAAGCAGAAAAGAAAACGGCGAAAAAGAACATTCAAATGAAAAGGTCCTTTTTTATGCTACCGATAAATCCCGTCCCAGAATTGCTTTCATGCGTGCTTAGTGAGCTTTTAAATCATTTTTGTCGCTAGTCGCTTGTGGAAACGTTTTGCACCTGTTTGTTGTTGCGGTTAATACATTGTGTTACATGATCTTATCATTTATTGCCTGTTTTTTATACGCTCAGTTATGAACTAAAGAAAATAGTCTTTAAACAGGTCACGTATATAGTTTTATTTATTACTTTTCTGTTCATTTTGCTCCTTGTCTCAGTTTTTTTCCAAGACAACGAAAGCACCATTCTTAATAAATATGATAATGAGCAAAGTATGTCGTCATCGTGACATGAAACGAGTACTGGCTAATTGAAAAGACAAAACAGGTTGGACGGCAAACAAAGAGAAGAACACACACATACAAAACGGTGTAATTAATGAGATAACTTTCCATTAGTGTAAGCTTTTCGGTGCATATTTTTCCATTTTATGTTTTCATTTTTCTACTTTGCTTTGAAGTGCTCAGCGTTGACCAGCGTAGTGGAAGTAAATTATTCCTTCTGCACAAAGTCCTTCCCGGTGACTTGCTCTGTTCGTTTGTTCGCCTCCTTCCTTATTTTAGTGATCGTGAGCAATTATTTTCGCTAAATTTATAATTCCTTCTACATTGAGCTCGAGGCTTCGAAGCGCAGGGAGGACAAGAGTAAGGAAAGGCATCGATTTCCACTCCGTTATCTACCACAGAAGAAAATTGTCATGTAAGAAGCTGTGGAGAGGTAGCATCAATACTCAATAAAAGAAAAAAAAGCTATGCTAAACGCCTTCCCTAAGAGTTTCCTAGTCGATCATTGGGTTTGCTCGACTGTTTTTGTACTTCCTGCTTGGACCAAGACAAGACTTCACTTGGGTGGAAAAACTTTGCAGAAAATCAAAGGAGTCTCTTTCAAGTTTTTCTTTCCCGGCTCTTTTTTTCTCTCTCTCTTTCTCTCTCTCTTCCTCTCTCTTTCTTTTCTGTTCTCCTTTACCGAATGGTAATTATCCCTTTTTTTCTCTTCCTCTTCGTTATCACTTTCAGTTTTGTGCTGATCCTTAGAACGCAAACGCTGGCCAAGACAGCACCACTCGATGTAAAGTATTATTAATTATGCTTCCTGGATGGCTTCGGAATATTTCATCCGCAGGCATACCGAGGATGTAATCGGATGTCCGTGCTATCCCGGTTTCGAGCTGCATTCGCTCGTTGTTCCGATTGAGAAATCGTACTGGTGCAGGAATTTGAAGGGTTTGTCTCATTTTCTCCATGCCCTAATCCAACCTTGCAGTGGCCCGTTCACCTGGTTGAGTATTAAAATTTCGAACAATGGATCTTGCTGTCCCAGGGATTCTTCACTCAATTAACCTTCAACAAGCCAAACCGATTGAACTAGTTTAGCGCAGGGATGGGAAGGAAGGAAACCCTTCCTATTTTGGCTGCCTGAGCAAAACTCTGGACTTATTCGCTACCTTTATTCCTGTCCATTCATCACCACTGGACCAGCCGTAAGGTGTGCCCGTACATGCTTCTGCTCCTTTTTTTTCCTGGTGATGGGGACAGCTCAGGTTTTCCGGACACATTTGCGGAACTACAGCTGGCACCTTGTTCCGGGCACACCGCACACCGTGCGATGTAAAACAGCTCAGGCATGAAACCAAACCTTTTACCGATTTCGTTCTTCATTTGCTCAACCAAAAACCATCTGGGAACTATTTCCGAAAAATCCCCTTTCAATTTACAACACTCGAACCATTTGTTCTACAGCATCTAATTTGGTATTCAATTCCCATCGGACGGGCTTCAAACCGTCGTCTCCTGGCAAAACAACCGAAAAAAATCCTCCTCGGTGGTAGATGTAGGTTTTTGGGAAGAAGATGTCACACTTGCCACGTGAGCCCGTCGTACCATTTCCCATTTCACTGGTCGAAAGAATCCTGATCAAGCAAAACCTCCTCGTACACGTGCACACACACACACACAAACAGGACTCTGGTGGTGATCCTCGAATGCCTTCCGAGCAACATCAAACAATGTGCTGGTAGCGTTGTGTATGTGGGTTTTTTTCGAACCAGAATTTCATTCCAATTTTTGCTGGCCAACTCTTGTCGGTTTTGTAGTACAACGCTACAGGTTCCGTTGGTGAAGGATGCGCCTCACCAATCTATCTGCTCTCTATCGGTTCATATGTTGCGAGGGTTGTTATGTTACCTCTCCTTCACTCCAAACTTACCCGTTCAATTGATGAATTCCACCTCAACGTCTTTCTTATTATGCTACGACTTAAGGAACTCTTCACTTCTTGTGTTCCTTCTTGAGTGACGACGAACAGAAAAAAGGCGAAAGAAATGGGAACGGTAAAATCCATCATGGATCGAAATGTTTGTTTAGGAAAGCTTTTTCCCTTCCTTATTCCCACACACACATACACACACAATCATCTTCGGTCGAAAAGTTTCATTGGTTTGTTTTTTTTTTTTGTGTAAGCATCAGGAAAGGTAGAAATAGTCGTTACGTTACATTGTAAGGTCCATTCTTGTGCTGCTTGCTATGTGTACAGGTGGTCCAGTTCCCGAAGAATGTGTTTAGGAATCTTCTTTTTAATTTCCATCATAGATAATATTAAGAGAAAAATCATTTTTGGTGTCTATGAGGCACTTGAGCAAGAGTTTATTTAAATTCTAGACATTCTGAACCTAGGATTTGGCTCTAAGAGGCTTTAGGGAGACTATTTAGCAAAGAAATTGCCGTAATTAATTGTTTATTTCCCTCCCAGGAAACTTAGGCCTGATTTATATGCATTATTGAAGGCTCAAAGTTTATTTAGACACGATTAGATTAAATACAACTCTTTAAGCCAGAAATTTTTATCCAGTGTTGCGTGTTTGTCAGAAACATCAATCGCAAATCTGTAAGCTAGAATTTAGACAAAGCTTTATATTTAAACCGTTAACAAATTATCTGCCACGGTTAGATCTTTGAAAGAATGTTTTCGTTAGATTTCTATTCAAAAACTTCTCCCAATTATTATTTTTTGTCAAGCATTCTAGTATAAAACCACAAAATTCGACAATATCAACTCTCCTGGCAAGTAATCTTACGAAAAATCTCTAGAAAACCTACAGACCAATACTGCCATCGACAATCAGACCAACTTCCATCCTGTCTCGAGTGCTGTTGAGGTGCTTCTAAGTCCATTCTTTCCGAACGATTCAATTGATTCGAGAATTTTACTTCACCACACCAACACGATCGAATCATCATGACCTCTCATACCACGGGGACAACCTAGTCCTCGAAATCAGATCAATATTTGGTAATAACGTTATGATTTCATTTACCTTAAGCGCTACGTGAGTTTTATATTTGATAGACTTCTTAAGATTGCAATTTCGGCTGAACTCCTTCGGAAGCATCAACATTTTACTCGGTTCGCTGGTAACACTCACTCTTTCGTGGAAAGGAGAGCAAAAGACATGAGAAAAAAAAAACCCTCCGAAGCCCAGAACGACACAACTCGATTGCAATGTGGCCAATTACTACCGAACAGCTCACCATCATGTGCTTTAATCAGTTTAAGAACTTTCCTCTACCTAGGTGACTTCCATCTTCTATCGGCAACCGGTAACGGCAGCCATTCTTATGGCTGAATAACTAGTCCAAACTTTAGTCATCTGCCGGCACGGTAAGGCCGATCCCTTCCTACCAGGCCCTTCCTTCCCCCCGTTCCACCCGATCGATGGATGGGCATCTTGAGATTTGAATTAATTAAACTTTTACGCCACGACAGATAAGCACTTCGCATTCACAAGTGGTTGAAACTTTTGCTTCCGGTAGCGTCGTGGACTACCACCACCACCTGGGCGACATGCTACGGTATTGCCGGACGCCGGAGTCTGACATCATAAGTTCGCTTGCCGATGATGGCGCTGGAACCGGTTGTGCACGGTGCTTTAATAACGTTTTAATAACAATTACCAATTCCACTTTGGGGCGGTTCTTTTTTGTTTTTTGCAAACGCAGTATGGAAACGGTGCAAAGAAGCAAACAACACATGTCGTTTGGAAAGGCAAACAAATTTCTAATTTATTCAAACACACGCGTGAAGCACCTAGCCAAAAAAGAGGAGTTGAACAGTTTGTTTTTATTTTTGTTCAAAATTTGATTGCATTTCAATTTTGTTTGAGTCAACCGCAAGTGGCATGCAGAACTGCAACATTTCTTTTGCTTGTTTCCTTTTCCTCACAAAGTTTACTCGCCATTGTATTCTGCAACATTCTGTGACGAGCTTGCTCGGGGCGATTGGTCGTTTTCTTTGATAAGCCGGTGAGCATTGTTAGTTAGTTAGAAGAAAATGGCGAGAGACGTACAGTTAGTTATAAACCATTTTCGATTTGAAATGCTTTCTGTAGGATGCAGCGTGAATAGGATTTAAGACTCTTATTCATTTTAGTCTCATAATACACTCTTTCATAGTTCAAAACAACATGGTCTAGAAATTGAAAACCACCATGCGTCTCCATTGCAATTATAAAGGAATATTTTTAATATTTTTTTTTAATTTTTTGACGATCCACTAAACAAAATTATCAACGAGATTTGTTCCTTAATATCAAATGATATCTATGTCTATTTGTTAACTTCAATTCCCATTTGTTTACATGAATTTTTGGCGCATCTCACTATTTTCAAGACGTGCCAACACTGGTTGCATGCATAAACAATCTTATCAAAACACCAAATCCAACCGCTCATGAACCCTTTCTATATAAAGCCATTACTTACACTTACTCACCATCTGCTAGTTGGCGTTGTACGTTGAATTATCATACGTTCCTTCCCCCCACGAAACGGGCAATGTAATAGGCGCGACACTGTCTAATGGATTTTACATGTTAAAGCTACTCTAAGATTTCGCCGTCTTGTAAGACCGTAACCCCTACACCAACAGCAGCAGAGCTTATACGGCACGTAAGAACGGAATGATAACAAATTGCTTGCATTAGTAAAATGTATGATATTTCCACCAATTTAAACCTTTCTTTTCCAAATCTACAACACTTTACACTAGCGTAATTCACAAAACAGCAAAGTGTTTCTCCAGCTAAAAGCTACAAAAAATAACAAATTTGTCAAAATCCATGCAAATATGCTGCTTGCTCGATCCGGATCATCGCCTCACTATAAGCTGCTAACAAGATACACAAATCTCGTTGTAAATCAAATATCCTTGCGCCTGACAACGCCACACTAAAACCAATAACTATTAATCAACACAGATAGATAAAGCAAACAAAAAAATACCAACACACCCACATACATACACACCAATTCCCATCCAATTCGACACGAATGTACGCTTAACAAAACACAACAATTTATCTAACTTTGCAATCTCGCTAGTCAGCCAGCGAGACGCGGCGCAAAGGCGAAAACAAATACAAGCGAGAAGACGAAAAACGGAGCCGAAAAGTGAGAGAGAACAACAACGAAAAAAAAAGAAGCACGCAACAGCAAGTTTTCATAAGTGTTTTTCCCTGAAAGCGATACAAGCTCGGCATCCCAAACCCCCGTTGAATCATATCAGTCATCATCAGCGTCACTTTCACCAGCGGCAGTAACATCAGTTGCCTCCTCCGACACGCCGCACACGGGGTTGTCATCTTATCTGATTACAGTGGGAAAGCCGGTTCCGTCGAGTTGTACGACACTTTCAACGCTGCCATGCCTGACTGACACCACCACTTCCCGGGCTGTGGATAGAATTGTGGAGGCAGTGTTGGAAGGGTTTGTTCACGCGGTTTCCACTACGATTTGATCCGCACGATGCGTTCTTTCACTCTCGAGTGACATGATATCTGTGCTTTGCGTGGTACGGCAACTCTGGGCTGGGAAGCAGAATATGTATGTGCGGTGTATTAGCATTGTAGATGAATTTACAAAATCCCTTGTCAGCTTCTGCTGAGCCACTAACTGTGTTGGGCTGTAGCTGAGACACACTCGCACTACTCGATCGTATCCCACGCTAGGCGGACACGTTGTTAGAGACAGCAATCGTTTCTTCCCGAGCGATTCCTAGTTCAATCTTACCTAATTGCTGCCTTAAGCTTTAGATTTGCGAAAACTTGTGTTTTAAGCGGCAAACAAACATACGTAGAAACTCAATACGATTAGCAGTGACATAAGGAGATTTCAGTTTTCGTTTCATAAATGTAAACATGCAAGTGTCACACCGTTAGTGGAGCATGCTCAAGCGCATCAATTGAGCTATTTTGCTCCTTAGACTTCATGACATTTATACTTATCTACCATCCCTACACAATACACACCAGTAGACATGCATTATTCAGCATCGTTGTAATGACAGTAAGCCAACAGAGGATAATTATTCCATTGCAGCCTAACTTAACTCGTTTCATTGCTCAGCTGAGTATAAGAGAGAGATAATGAGAGCAAGAAAAAGGATAGCAGGATTGTAGGAAGGACATTTTCCCCTCAAAAGCACCAATTCGAAGGGACCCATTATTCTCCTATCAACCGCGTTTCGACTGGACGCACACATGCCCGCGCCTAATGTCTGAGAACTTATCTTTCGTGTGTTGTGAGGTTTGCTTTTAAAATTTAGTTACCAAAACTCTGCACCCCTCCATCCCCGAAAGACTCTCAGACATGATAAAGCTTATTTATGAAAAACTTCCCCTGGTCTGTCGAGCTGCCATATCGAGCAAATGCTTATTTCTGCTCATTGTACACGCAGAAAACTACTGGCAGGAGGACAATTCTTGCCTTTTTGCGAGATAGCCAGTTTGATGTTTACCATCGTTTCGAGCAAAATATGCCATTTCTTTCCCCTTCTTGTGAGCTGTTTGGCTGGAGAAGGAAAGGGTTTGCTAAAAGTTTGCCCCAAAATTTTGGCTCCTTCCCTCTTACTGAGCTGCTTTAGTTGGGCTCCTCGCATAAGGTCCAGGAGTGACCTCGCTTTCATTGAAGATACCAGAAGTCTTCCCATATTCACAGCATGTGTGTGTGTGTGTGGCTGTATCAGTACTGCGAACTGTTTTCATCACATCGTAGTTGAGACACTTGCAGAGCAGAACCACCCTGCTACACCTCACAGCAAATGCTCACTCGGCACTCGACATTCGCCATCTTTTTCGGTATGTCGATTTCATAAGTTTTAAGTGCTTTTCAAAGTGATTTTAAAAGCTTCCGGGAGTTTATGCACTCCAACTTTCCTTACCCATATGCATGTGTGTGTGTGTCTGTGTGTGCCCGTAAGCTAATAGAATAGTTTTATCAGTTTTCTAATCTGCCAACCGACCGGTTGGTTTTGTCCAATGTGACACACACACACACACACACACACACACACACACACACACACACACACACACACACACACGCATGTATACGCACAATAGAAAACGGGGTGACTGCATCATCATCATTTCGACAACACCGATCCACAAGGATTCGCTGTGCTCGAGTGCGATCAAGAGTGCCGACTATTTTCGGATGGGAGCGTCCAAAGAAATCATGGTGCCTTGGTGTTGTGCGCTTACTGTTGTGTTATCTTCATACCGCTCGCCGGATGGAAAGCACTTCTGGATCAGGGAGTTTCGTATAATATACTCGTATTAAATGCTATTGCTCATTAGCTAATGGATAATTTCGGTTTCCCGATTTTGTGTGTAAGCGTACACTCTCGTACATACACACACAGACAGAGAGATACATTCGTATGGATCCTCTAAAATTCTAGTGCACCTTTTGTATGTATGTGTGTGTGGGGGTATTTATTGGCAAGTGTGGTGGAAATACACATTTCATTAGCAATGCTATGGCAACTAGCGCGCCACAAAATCCAAGCTGCTGTGTACCATGTGCGGTCGGTCGTTATCATCAGCATTCGCGGCATAAAAGAAGCTTTTGGCCCCCACCGCACCGCACCAAATGGCCGCTAGGCAAAACGCAATATTCAAAATTAATTTCACTCACACTTTTCGCTACCCCCTCAGGGAGGACCTTCTCCCCGTTTTTTTTTTTTTTTTACTTCCCTTCATTATTTGCTCAGTTTGCCCGAGCGAAGCCCGAGGGTGAGGATTCATCCCGTAATCGAAAGAAGGTAAGAGGTGAGAAAGAGTGAGAGTGAGAGTGAGATAATTCCATAAATGATGCTTTTTGCAAACGCCGTATAGAAAGTTCGCCATTTTGCCGGGCAAATTATTGTCCCCTCCATACATAAAGCTCTTCGAATAATTGTGCCCGCTCAGCTGTTATGGCGGGGATGTGCCACGTGGCCCCGCCGTAGCCATTTTTATTTTCGTACACGATCTTTCTAATGAATTTATGTTGAGTGAGTAATAATCCAAATGCCTAGCTGATAAGGAATATTGCATCCGCTTGGTACAACAAAATGATTGTTAGTTGTAACATACCCACCCACCCAGCATCCCTTTGCGCCCATTTCCCACTGTTCCCGTAGTGCGTCACATCGTCTCACAGTGTGATGATCGTAAACAATTTCACCAAGGTAATTGTGTTATCTTGATATGCTTCCCCCATTTTCGCAAAGCAAAGGCTCTCCCTCGGATGTTCAACACACTCACACACCTCTGCTAAGCGCCAACGTACAAGCGAGCTGTTTGTTAAGTCCACATTATTGCTGCATACTCCTATGCTGCACGTGCGTACAAATGTCCATCGTCTGGACCGAAACATTCTTATCAACCAGCTACCAAAACCCGTGCTCCCTGTGTTCTAGTTGGAAAAGCGAAACATGCTCGCAACCCGTGCTGTGCGATGTAATCTGAATACGCCCGGTACGCCCTTACCGTGACGAGAACCTGTGTGTGTGTGTGTGTGTGTGTGTGTGAGTGTGTGTGTGTACAGGACGAAGCACGTGTTCATGTTCTTTGCCTATCTAACCATTCGCAGCCATGTTCTCCGCCACCGGTACAAGCATTTCAAACTTTAGCATTGGTCCTGTCCTGAGCTGTGCTGCCTCTCATTCACTAACCGGGGAGCGAACCGTGTTCCCAGCGTCACATCGCAAGACGTCAGTCGTCGAGCCTTGGCTGGACCGGTCCATTTGGTGCTACACTCGACAGACTGTGTTACTTTGCTTCACAGTTCCATTTTCCCTCCATTCTAGGACCAACTCAGTGCCAGTGTCGACTTCTTAGCCGACCTTGATGCAGATTGGGGAAGGAAACCTCAAGAGGCGAGAGCAGCAGGAACAAAGAGTGTTAAGAAAAATAGCACCACATACATCTAATAATTTATAATAGAAAGAGTTTAAAAGCTTTATCTTGTTATCCAACAGCGGGAATGGATGTTGCTCTAGCAAACAAAGTTTAATTTTTATTTCATCGATCTTTTTTTCTTTTGGCTCGTTTTTTTTTTTGCTGTCCATTTTCCGACAAACAGCACTACCGTAACTACTAGCTCGTAGCTGCCTCGGGCCACTCAACCCAATGCAGCCAGCGAAAGCGGTGAGAACTTTCCCCGTTTTGCGATTTTCGAATCGCTCCGAGGGTAACCAGTTCCGTCGACCAGACCAGAAGAGTGTACACACAAACCGTACACGTTTCCCACCCGGTACCGCTTATCGTGCTGCCTTCCATCGCCTCACTTTCCCCCCCTTATCATTACCGGATCGGAAGCGGAGAATTTTCCGACTCGTCTTACGGTTTACCGACTTTGCTGCTGCGTTCTGTTTTTTTTGTTTTGTCTTGTTTCACTCTTCACCTTCATTTTGGTTCCTATTTTCTCACGATTTGTTCCGGGTTTGCGCCTGACGGTAAAAACTTTTCTTAATCCTTGCATCCCAAGGAACTGCTCGCTGATTGGGGGCGGTTGAGGAGAAGGAGGGTGAAAATGAGGAAGGGTATAAATCCCCTCCAATAAGTGAAACGGGTAAAAGAGTAAGACAATAACGGATTACAATTTTTCAACAGCTTTCGCTTGTCGATTCTGGAGCTTTTCGGTTTTTTTTTTGCTTTTTATTTTCCTGACGAACTTAACAGGAATGGTGCAGTTTCCCTATTGATGCACTCGGCGGCAAGAACAACGAGGGGAAAAGAGGATTTCGAAAACAAAACACCGAAAGTCATAAAAGCATTCTCTTACATTGCCGTTTTCTTGATTGCATGTCATCGATGGGATTGAGGTTTTTTGTTCCAGGTGGCGAGTTAAGCGATGGAAAATTGCTAGAAACACATACACACTTGCAAACATATCGAAGATGTTTAGTGTTTTTTTATCTTCTTCCCAGATGTTTATAAATTCTACAAAACATGAAATTTGAGGGGAAATCCAAATACAAACACCAATCGGTTTTAATTAGCATCGTGATAGACGTTTAACAACGAATCTTTAATTATTTTTCCAAACTCCTGTTTAGCGTTGTACTGGTTAGAGATTTTTTTTAATGCTTAGGTTGTACACCTTCCCGGAAGGAAAGGTTCAGTTTGATAGACTTTAATTCCGAGAAGAATGTATGGAGTAGGGACTTTAGATGGGAACACTACACAAGTATTTGGAAGTCATTAAATACCTATAAATCATCTTGTTTTCCTTTGTTATAGCTTACTTTTGTAAAGATTCCAATCTTATTCAGCCTCTACAACTTGATTGCGTGATTGCGAATTGTTGGATCAATTTGAAGAGTAGCATATATCTTTAAAAAGTTTGAAGCTAAAATCACGGTTTAAATATGTTATCAATCGATAAAATATAAAGCTTAACGTTTAACTGAATAAAAGACAGGAGCGGAGCTGTGTAGAGAAGCTGTCCTTGCATTCAGTTCTTTTTAGAGGATTGAATGTCCCCCTACCCAAGGTAAGGCCTCAAACCTCCAACATGCCTGTAAGGGATATTCCTTCTGAATGTCCAAAGTCGCCTGGCCGACTTGCTCCGCCGATGAACATCGTAAGTCTTCCTACCAAAGGTAGGGTCTCGATGTCTCCAGCGTCTCCAACCTGGGAGGAAGATGCCTGGACAGTCTAACAAAAGAAAGATATTGGTTCTCGTTGCGATTATAAAGCCGAAATTCCGAAAGCCCGAAACACGTCCAAAAACTTCTTCTTCTTCTAGACAGCTTTGACCGAATAAAAGACAACTGCTTTATAGAGATATCTTTATATGCTCATGTAGATCAAATACTGATTTAATTGCCACAGCCACCTACTGTCTGTATCAACATTTCGAATTTCAAATCTACGCTCATTAGGCTGTGAATGAAGGCTTTTGAAATACATTTACTGCAAACCAATCCAGACATGAAAGGAGATAAATTCATTAAACAAATTGCTTGCAACACATGTGCGCTATCATCATTAATAATTTTTTCACTCAATTTACCCCGTTTTCCTGGCCGTTGACATCATAAGTATTTGACTGCTATTAGCATCATCACGCGCACAATATTTATTTGTCTTGCAGTGAGGCGTTGTAAAGCGATTTCGCGGTACTTGACAAAAAAAAAAATTATACAACAACATTTTCCCGCAAAACTCTAATTATGAAATCATGTTTTTCTAACCCTCACACACACACACACACACACACACTCTCTCGTGTGTACCACTCATCATCCCAAGCAGTGAGGAACAAGCGTCATAGTCATCTGCGTAAATTTGCAACCATTAAAGCGATCGCTCGACACGCCGGCAATTCATAATGTCAGATGAGGTAGCGTATGTGCGTGCGTTGCCATCGCACCTCGTCAGCACATTCGAAGACGTCAGCTTCCGCGGGCACATCACCTTCAACCACAAACACGGCGAGTGCGAGGAACCAATTTAATCGTACGCCCGTACATCCCTTTCCGACCCCGTTTTTCTTTGCCACCGTAAACCCGGACCCGACCGGGAAGCGAAGGGCTTTTCATCATTGTCACACATAAAACGAAACATGCGTTCAACCGGAAAACTCATAAAATATTCAAACAACATCAATCAACCAGTAAACACACTAAATCAAATCGATATACCGAAAACCTGGCAGGCTGGCTGGCTGACTCGATGGCTGAAGAAGCACACAACCAGCATGCTTCTCCACCCAGGATGGTGGGTTGGCTTTGCTTCACTTCATTATAAAACATGCCCACCCGTTTTACCACTATGCCTCCTGCCCACCCTCTAGAACCCTTGAGGTTCGCTCCTGTTGCTCCGGCGTATCGCTCAAGGTACTAGTCGTTGACTTTGCTTCTTTTGAAAAGTTCATCCCATCGCGCTCTCCCCAAGGGGGTGCACTGAGCCATATCAGAAGACGCAGACACAGTGCGTGTGCCTGTGAGTGTGCAGAGCGGGGGAAAGATTTCTCGGCCCACCCACACAACCATTCCATCGAGCTAGAGATTGCTCTTGCCCTCAAGTACTGGAGTTTGTTGTACCGTGTGTGACGAAGTAAAAACGGATTCCTTTTGTTTGCTCGTTCTACACTCCTTCACCGAGTGAAGAGTGAACGAATCAATCGAAGGAATGTAAATTATTGATCTTATCCTTAAGGGAATGCGGAGGGAGGATTGAGAAATCGGTGGGTGGAGAAATCAGGAGTGAAGAATAAAGCAAATGCCACACAACACACAAATTAAAATGCCTCCTCCCTGGGAAGCGTTTTTCTCTCTGGCGCGTATATTAAAAGTTCAACCACACTTGAAACCAATTAAGAAGCACCACATATGCGTCATTGGTTCTTTTTCTTGTGTGTCTGGTGGAGGTGGGAGAAATTAATTCCACCATAGGATATATAAGTAGGCACATAGACACACACACAGTGAGCATAAGCAGACACATGCCACACGTGCGTAACGATACCGTGAATGGGTACGAATTTTAATCAAATCAATTAATCAGTTCAAAGTGAAACTGACTTTAATATTTAAGGAAGGGTTTATTCAAATACATGGGAAAAGATTCTTCACATTCTTAGCATTTTCAAGACGCATTCTACAAAAATATTGCAAGCCGGGTCTGAGTGGCTTTACACATTATTTTATATTCTTTGATCTCTTTCAGGGCCTTCACGACCAGTTGCTACATCGTATCTCCGCTACAGATTGATTTAACAAGGTCTTCCGGTAGAGATTTAATAAGTTGTTTCTGTAGGTTACTGTTTAAATCTCTTTAAAGTCTCTTAGATTGACACACATTGACAGCAAACCGACCGATTCTAATAGCTTACAGAATATTTTTCACGGATGTCTTGACACCTGGTTTGGACAAGATTAGCTACGACAAAACCTGCAGACAGAAAAGTCGATGATATCGATGACAATATTTGCTTCTCTAGAAGGTCCTATCAAGCACTCCAAGCTATTATAAGTGATCAACAGGACGTGTCAAAATATTTCGAAATTCTACCCTCAAGAATAGAATGCATAGTGAAGTAATATATCCAATTGGAGTTCCTCGACTATTTTCACTAGGTATGGTCTTTCCGGTTCGAACCGGTTCATGAAAAAAGGGAGGAGACAGTACTGCTCCCTTTGTTAATTTTTTTTTTTCTTCAAAGTAGTCTGAGTACTTTATTATATTTAGCGTTCTTCTTAGATTCATCACTCGAATAACACAGTAATTTCTCCTTCTTCTTCTTCTTGGCTTTAACGACCTCTAAGGTCATGCCGGCCATTGAAATGTCTTACTAGACTGCCGATACCACGTAGTTGCGCGGGGAAGGTCTGGATGGGATTTGAACCCCTTTCCTGCCGTTTTGAAGACCGGCGCCGCTGTCGCCTGGACCACCGAGCCGCCTCAACACGGCGATGTCAAGAGGGGTTTTAAAGGATTTCAACGATATTACACTGTCACAAATATTATATTACAGGTATTTCTAAATTTTAGAGATATTTCACTCGAGTCTCTCATAAATGCGTCTATAGCTCTACACCGTTGCTGTCGTATGACTCAAGACGACTTCTGTTTGGTCTTGGCTCATAAAGAGCTTTCGTTGGAGATTTCTTTATCTTGCTTATGATCCGTCTGGCTTTGGAAACGCGACATACTGTGCTCAGTAATAATGGTTTACTTCTCTTGTGTTTCAGATAGTTCAGTCCCGTTAATTTTCCTTCGATTTGAATTCCTCTTCATCTGGCAATACGGCCAGGCCGTCTTACAGGCAACCAAAAAAAATCCTCTTTATCCTCCTATCCCTCCAGTTTTTGTTCTTTATCTCAGGTGCCTCTTTTCTTAATTCTTCTGTCCGCATTCTCACACTCTACACAGCAATAGGAACATCCAAAACGCAAGGAGAACAAGTCACTAAGGTTAAAATTCACAACGGATCGACGGGCCAATCAATGATACCGTCCCCAAATATCAAGTGGTTGAGATTGCAGACCGGATAGACGCGCCGCCAATGACACCGTTTCCGACGAATCGAGCCGGAACCAATTTTAATTCCAATTCATGAA
Source organism: Anopheles maculipalpis (assembly GCF_943734695.1). Taxonomy (NCBI): domain Eukaryota; kingdom Metazoa; phylum Arthropoda; class Insecta; order Diptera; family Culicidae; genus Anopheles; species Anopheles maculipalpis. The sequence goes on along the minus strand of NC_064871.1, from coordinate 10,410,702 downwards.
ATTAATTTCCTTTTCAACCACCAATTATAATGCAATTTTTCTTTAAAAAGTCCTCGTGGAAAAGGGATTCATAATTTCCATTGGTCTTATGTCTTCTGTACATGAAAGTTTCAAAACTGAAAGGATTCTAGTTGTAGCTATAGCTTTTGAATGTATTATTTTTACAAAGCTTGAGCCCCACATCAGAAACCTGATGGAAAATTTCCATCAATATTTTCTGCTGCAGCTCAAAAAACTAACTTTGTTTCAGATATCTAATTTTCATCCATTTCAAGCGGTAACAACGAATATTAATGTAAAACCAGGAACCAGGAAACGTGTCCACATCACATTATTGACAGGTATTTCTCCTCATTTTAAAATAGCTTCTGCTATAATAGATGTAAAACAGCTACTAAAACGGAAGGATATGCTGTGCGAGCTGCACCATCCCACCGCTGCCCAACACCCAGTAAGCCAATCCAACTTTTATGCGGCCATTTTGCAACTCCAAACCCATTGCTGGGAAAATTAAAATCAATTCACTTTGAATTCTTTCCCCGTACCGGTGGCAGCCAATCTCCTTCTTGTTCGGCACAGTCACCATCGCCCAACACATAATTGTCCATTAGGCATCGTTAAAAGATGGAGTTGAAAATTGTTCTGCCAACCATGGCAGCAAGCGGATGGGAAATATCCATCCCGGCATAATGATACCGTATCCAACCGCTCGCCCAACACATTGTATGTTGCCGTATTCACCAAACTGCTGGCTGCAGCTACGGCTACACACATTTATTCAAATCGTATTCATTTTATACTGCCGAGAAGACAATATGCTCTGCCCCGAAGGTAAAAGCATCGCATCGGCATCCGAAAGCAGCATAATGTTTTAAGGAGGACATTTGAAATGGAAAAAATGTGCGCTAGCAACGCTCCGTATCGGATAGCTGCCGGTGCGCGTTTCGCTGCGTGTGAAGAAAAGTCCTCCGGCGCTTTCGCTAGTGATTTCCACCTCAAGTAGCCACCGATGAAGGCATCAAGAGTCGTCGGTGCGCTCCAGTGTGAAGCGGAGAAGCGAAGAAACAGAACGATCCACTAGCTACTAGGTGCCAAGGGTTTCGGGAACCGTTTTTCGTTGGTTCTAGGATGATGGCGATGATGATGACGGCAATACTTGGGCCATCGTTGTATCGTATTCGTTCGTTTGCTTTTTTTTGCCCCGATTGCCCGAAAGACCCACCAGGGAAAGATTGGCAAGCAATAACTGCTTTTTCCACACATACACACACACATACACATAAGTCGTGGTGCGGGACACTGGGAAAGAAACGGGCTTTATCCCTGTCTCCCATTATCTTCTCATTTCTCAATAGCCGATGTGTTGCCCTGGTGGATGAAGCTCCGAGCTGGGAGCTATCAGTTTCCCTGCACCGAGTGTGAAGTTGAGCGTGTGGCCTACATCGTTTGCTGGTACTACCGATCTTTGTACGTTTTATAGCCGGGTACTCGGGGCAAAGCATTCGTTCTTTTTTATGTTGTGTTCACCGCTTTCTAGGGCGAATGAGAATAGGCACTACCTAGCGGTAGAACCAAGCCGGAACTGGTGCGGCCAACCAGGATGTGGAAAAAGGAAAAAAAATGTTTATCGGAACCAACTGCATCTACTGCCCGGGCACACAAACAATGTCGATGTCGCACGGGAATGCTTTCGTAACCTTCATCACAGACACACACAGCCGTGCTAAGCAGGTACGGTAGAGGGTTAAAGAGAGTCTTGTTTATATGAAAATAACGATGGATGTTAATAATAATGTCATGTTCGTTGGGAAGGCCAGCGACGTCACCGAGATTCCCGATCACCTTGCAGTAAAGCAAGGAAATGACATCAGTTTCAACCGGTTTTTTTGACTCCATTTTCTCGTTGGTGTATGTTCAATTGCTAGTACTACGCCTAAATTACAATGTGATGGATGTAATAAAAATGCAAACGCTTGTTTTGTGGCAATGAAAATATCGATTAATGTACAAATGTTAACTAAAACACATCCATTAGCAGTCTCATGACCTAGTCAAGTCACTGAAGATTCGCAGATCCAATTCACTGAACTTTGAGGAGCCTAAAGATTGTAGAACTCGTCATTGTTCTTCAACACAACCGTGGGCAAAAATCGTCTTGAAGCTAATTAAGGAGGCGTAAGAAGTACCAAGTACCAAGACTATGTTCTAAGATGTTCTACTTAGTTTTGGCTTCATCTTTTGTGACAGGTGACTCTTCATCTTTGTGGTTGTCAATACTAACGTCACTAAGGACACCTGCATGAACATGAAGTAAAGATTTGGTCAATCCGATGTTTCGATATCGCTTCCCCATTCTTGTGGAAAGCTTGTGTTACACAGCAGAAGTTCAAACTAATGATGGCGATGTCCGATTCACCTTGTCAGATGACCAACACATACTAGTTATTTAAAGTCCCGTAGAATGCCCGGACGGAAGGAATAACTAGCCGCTCCTAACATGGAAAATAGACCCTAGCTATCATCAAACCGCTCAACTGTCCTCTAAGTATTGTATGGCATCTCTCTAGTATCAGGACAAAGAGAACCATGGCAATAATTGCTTACTTACGTACTGAAATATCAGGCGCTACAAACAGACCGCTTTGCGGTCTTTACCTGCCGCTGTAGAATCCGCTCACGGTCCCGCGCCGTCGTCCACCAATCCGTTATCCCGGCCTTGATGGCGGATGATTCAACGCCATTCTCCCACCTCAATCTGGGCCTGTCACGCCTCTTCTGTCCGTGTGGACGTTCAACAGGACTTTCTGAGCTGGGTCGCCCGGTGCCATGCGTATAACATGGCCAGCCCATCGGAGCCTGGCGAGCCTAATTCGCTGCACGACGGTGAGGTCGTCATAAAGTGCGTACAGCTCGTCATTGTAGCGGCTCCTCCATTGTCCTTCCATACATACGGGACCAACGATCCTTTTGAGCATCTTACTCTCGAACGCGGCTAAGACGCGGTTTTGGACAGGGTCCACGTCTCAAAGGCGTATGGGAGTAATGTGACTATAAAGGTACGATACAGTCCCAGCTTCGACCATTGCGACGGATTTTTTTAGGTGAGATGTTTTCTCAGGCTGTAGAATTACCGGCTGGCCGCCAGCATCCTAGCGCGCAACTCCGTCTCTATGCTGTTTTCGATTTGACTTTTGATCCGAGATAGGTAAAGTTTTGGACGGCTTCAAATTTGCGGTCACCTATCAGTATATCACCCCGACGTAGTACCGGATTTCTTATTAGGGTCGCTGATGGTGCCGCCTTCAATTTCTTCGATTAACGAGGTCTTTGCTTCGTTAATCTGCAACCCGAGGTTTTCTGCCGTCTGCTCAATCCTTTTGTAGGCCTCTGCTAGCTGGGAGAGCCGTAAACCAATGATGTCTATATCATCAGTGTATGCCAGAATCTTTGTTGACTTATAGAAGATGGTTCCTGGTAGATGATGGTTGGCAATAATTACTCTCAGAAATTCAAAACTTTGATGGAATAATTAATTATTTACCTCTTCTAAAATGACTTATTGTAAATTACAATTCAATTCAAAATTCAATTGAATTCAATTCAAATCCTTCTACTCTCTGCTCGGATTTGGAAAAGTGTTGAAAAGATTGGACTTTGCATAATAAAAATATAAAACTAAATAGCAAAACCCCTTACTTTTTCATCCAACTTTTGACTTGTTCCTATCACTTCGATCAAAACAAAATAATAGACTCTACCGAACAGTCCCAACTTTTCCCTTTTCTTTTCCCTATTCTCACATTCTCATCCCTTTTAATTCGAAATTTCGCTTTACCAAAAACAAAAACGACCACATGTGTTTAATAGGCCCACTACTTTGCTTTGGGTAACACAACTTTCATCCCAGCTGTCCCAAAGGCGGAAACCGAACGAACCCTTTAACCCGTCCCCCTTTTGTCTTTTCGATCTATATTTGAGGTTTTAAATGTTCGTTGCTGGAAAATGCTTTCTGCCCCTCCAAAAAAAAAACCCAAGTTGACACACATGCACGAATGAGTGTATGTGTGCTCGAGAGACAAACTTATAAACATATTAACAACCTCATTTCCAGCAGCATAATGGCGGTGACTAAGTGGGATGTTGGATCTTTCGGTTCCGTTCGGTTTGTTTTTGTTTCCCTAAGCACTCGGGGATGTTTGGAACGAATAGATGAACAGTTTGATACTCTTTGCTAAGGTAGCTTAACATCAGCTTCATACAGTATGTTGCGAGACGATCGCGAATTAGCTGTCAGAAGAGTGCTGACAGAACGGAAATGAAACATACGGCACAGGATTTGCCGAGTCACTATCCGTGCCTTCGTCTTCTAAATGACTACTTATAGTCCGCGCTTTTAAGAAGTCTTGCTTTTCAAACACTTCATAAGCCAATGAACAAGACAAATCTCGTTTTTCTCTCTCTCTCTCTCTCTCTCACAAGATGCAACAATTTATCATCCGGATTTTGCAGCTGTGCTCATCTAACTTATGATGTGCCAAATGGCCGTAACTGTGGCGGATGGTTATTGCAACGCTTGCACGAATTCACAAACACACACAGACACATGCAAACACACTCATACAAATCTAGGACTATTATTCCCAGCTAATTGCTTCATCAAAAGTAAACAAATTATGCTAATCGTTTCTCCCTAAGTCGGTACATTGCTTCACTTTTGTGTGATGGATTTGCATTCAAAGTGGGTACCTGTCTCTTTGTGTGAGTGTTTTAGGTTTGTTTCATATAACTGTAAGCGATTTATACATTTTTAAAACGCACAACTTTAATCGAACTTCTCTACCGTACTGTACGTACGCTCATTAAAGTTTACCCCACTGGCCCACAGTTATTGACGATCTGCAATCGACAGCATGTACGGACACCCACCACCTTTCAAACCCATTATTCATGCCTTTGATTTATCCTCATCAATTAAGTTTTTCCCGGTGCAAAAGTCCGTGCATTTGTGGGAGCTTTACCACCGGTAAGCCACTACCGTTGACTGGCGGTAAATGCACCCATGCACTGGGGCAAAACTGTGAAAATTGAACCCGAATCGCGTACGCATATTTCGCCAAATTGTCAGCATAAAGTTTAACCCAGCGCCGGGTGGAATGGAATCCAAGGTTGAAGGGGAAGGGAGCTGGAAACGAGCGGGGCACGTAAGCTGAAACTTTCTTACCCATTAATTTATTCCATGTCATATTTAAACTTATCTCGTATTTCAATCGTGAAAATCAGCATGTATTATTCATTCCCACCACGAGCACGTGCTCGTCCGCTGTGCGAGATTCATTCTTCAAACTCCACATACGTGCGCCAAGCCAGTTGCGAGCGAGGAAGAATGAGGTGAAACGAGAATACCACCAAACGGGCGGCCGGTAACAAACAACAACCAACCAACAACAGCAACAAAAAAAAAGCACAGGATTTTCCCGAAAAGCCGAAAAACTTTTTGATTCGTGTAATTATTGTTTAAATAATTTAAGTTGATTTCTGAACATCACGCGAAATCTACCCAAACCCCAGAAGGAGAGAAGGAGTGAAGCAAAAAAAAACAACCATGGGTAAAAAACGAAATCTGTGTGAAAAACCTGTCCTGGGTTGTACGTGAAACGAGAAACAAATTTCATAAATCTGGCATGAAAAAAAGGATACGAAATTCGACAGTAAAGGTACAGGAGAAAGAATGAAAAAATTATGATCAATGCACAGTGGGCAATAGCCGTGAAAATGCGGAGATAAAACTCGGATACAAGTTTGATTATGTGTAACAATGGAGAGTGGTTGAATTCTTGCAAATTCAAACTTCAAGTTTTTCAAAACTACTTCATGTGGTTCTTTGTAAAATACTGAAAATAAAATAAAAACAAAATTGATAAATTATGTTTTGAATTGGTTCTTTTTTTACCATCTGTCAAAGTGTTTGAAGGTACTGGCTCAGCGCTGCCTTCGTATCCGTCACGTTGTCGGCTGCTGGATCTATTACCTTTAGAAACCCATGCCGCACTCTTGCCCAAGCCAGCTTCATAGCCTCCCTTCTCCTCTTCTCCGTCGATGGCCTTTACTTCTTCCTCAGACCTATTTGACTTTTCCCTCTCCTCTGCCGCTATCCGTGCTCTTCTTCACTCCGCATCCTTTAGTCTACTTAACTCCTCTTGACCTTTTTTCCTTTAGCGTTTAGTTATTTAGCTAGTTTTTTAAGAAAATTTGTGTATCCTTTGGTAGCCAAATGGTACAGTGAAATAAATACAAATAGAAATACATATTTTTACTCAGAAAAAATCTCTTATTTCACAGAATTCATGTAAATAATTCCTCAGTTACAGGGGTTTGTTTTTTTCCAAACATGTTTTGTCATTTTTAAACACTATTTCAAAGTGTTTTAATAAAATTCGTTGATGTTTTGGCCTTGCATTTATTTAAGTATTTGCTTTCAGAAAATGCATTTGAATTTTTATAATTATTAATCTGTAAATAAAGAAGTTTATTATACAATTAATGTGCCCACTGTGTATGGCCCAACGCGGTACGTTGGTGGCTGGGAGTTTTCATTCCGATTTTCCCCACAAAACTGTGTGTGTGTGTGTGTGTGTGTGTGTGTGTGTGTGTGTGTGTATGTGCATGAGTGAATTTTACACTTTTTAATATATATATTTTGTGACATTTTTTTTTGCAGCTTTTGGTTTCTATTTCTTCTTTCACTACTTTTAAGTTTTGGTTTTTTTTTATTTTGCTGTTGTTAATAGGCTTCATTCACCTCATCTCACTGCACGTGCTGTACGTCGGAGCGCATTATTTATTGGAAATTAAATGTTTCATAATTGACTTATAATATGTGTCGCTTTTATTTTATGCTTTCTCCCGATGTGTGTGTGTGTGTGTGTGTGTGTGTGTGCGGGTGTGGGTGTGCTTGCCATCATTTTCATTGTCGGGCGTCGGTACGTCCTTCTTTTCGTCGAGCGCCACGATGCGCTGGTAAATCCACTCATCCATCCTTGGTGGGCTGGTTTTTTTTATTGTACGTATTGCTCATATTTCACTCCCGAATTTTCTGCCACCCATTAACCTCATCCCCAACCACACCAGTTGGAGTGGGCTTGTTGCATTTTTATGTCTGTTATTTTTCCTCCCTCTTTCTGTGCGTGGAAAACCCGTCTCTGTCTCTCTCGCTCCCGCTGTTTTGCTGCACTTTACCAGATGTACTTCATGATTATTTTTGTTTCGTTGTTCTGTTCGTGTTTTCACATTTCCTTTTTAATAAGCTGCACAAGTGAAGCACGGTGTTGACTACATTTGTGCCCAATCGGGGGAAAAAAACGGGGGAACACATTTTTCTGTTTTTCTCGCTGAAATGCCCATTCGTTCATTTACAGCTATTGTGGGAAAAGATTTTTTTGTTCACCGTGCTTTGCATGTTCATTACAGCGTTTTCATAATGCCCTTTTTTTCTCTCTTTCGTACGTTCACTCACAAAACGGTTGGGAAGCAAATAGGTGCAATAGTTTTCGGAATGATTTCCTTCCGCCAGTTGATCATCGGCTTCGGTTCGAGCATTGGATTGAACATTTGTGACAAACGCCATCCTGTTTGGTTGACGTGCTGGTGGTTGTTGTATATCAAAGCCGTCTGATCGACGGTATGTCTGGAAAATGTGTCTTCTGCATTGCTTTTTCTTTGTCCCTTTTCCAATATTTTAGCAGTGAAAATGCTTCTTTTTGGTACATTTATTTTAAACCATGACGACTGTTTGCTGGCACTGCAATATGATACAGTTTTTTTCTTATTGCTTTACTGATACACACACACACATTTCCAATCATCACGGCACGCTCATGGACCGTAACGGAGTGGACTACACAAACACCACAAAAAAACCGGGCACGACGAAATGGGTGCCACACATCGAAATGAAAGTTATTTATTATTAAAAATTTATATTTATTGCTAGCTCAATGATTCACAAATTAATTCGATTCAAATAATGCTCATAAAAGAGTAGTATCGGGGCGTTTTCATTTTTATTCTTTTGCCCGTTCAGTACTCAGATGTTCGGATTTTTTTCGTCCCTTTTTTGTCACCGCGGAAAGGAATGTATTTGAAATTTTTATTTTAACCTCTTACTGGGTACCTTTTTTTAGCAGACCTGTATTTTTTCGCTTTTTTATGACACATCAAACCTTTGCCGGTGTGTGGAAGTGTCGCTTCATAATGGAGTTGATTTAATTATGATTTTATCATTATTTTCATTGCATGAAACAATTTAAATTGTTAAAGCTGTGCCGTGCAGGCAGAAAATAAAATTGGAAAATGTTTGAACAGCATCGAGGCAGTTTTTTTTATTGTACATTATTAAAGCATTTTTTGATCAATTAGATTATTGGGGAATTCTTTGTTGCACTGAATTCTTTATACTTGGAATAGTAAAATATTTAGTAGGCCTCATGTGGTTTATTACGGTACAGCAATATGTATAGACTAACTGCAATTTTGCATGTGTTGTTTTGCTAAAAAAAATAGCTCAAAATGCTTACACCAAAACATTCGTTCACGACAATACGGCGCAAGCCGTCAAACTCAAAACAAACTAATAAGTTATTCGTTAAAAAATATTGTAAAGAAAACTTTTGCTTGCTAATGGAGACGCCCAGTGCTTTACAGTCTTCTCGTGGCTGTTTACTTATGGAGACGCCCAGTACTTTACAGTCTTGTTTGGTTAGGTCATACTAATTTTAGTCATTTAATAATAGGAAAAAATTATTCCTAATTGTTATGTTCGATGAGCTATTGGCAACGGAAATGCGCCTATTAATTTCGAAGAAATTGTTCTATTTTTATCTGCTCTATTTCGATTAACGATAATAAAAACTCATTATTTAATTCCTGAGAGTTCATTCCAGATAAAAACTATGGCATCGTCCAAAGTAACTATGTATCTGTAAATCAAATCACTCATAATATGGCCAAAATAACCATGCAAGACTTGATCAAGTAGAAAAGATCTAAAGTAAGAGATTAAATTACAATTAACAACACTTCAAACCGATACTACACTTGGCCCCTTCAAAAATTTCAAAAATCACAAAACTTCTATTAAACCAACTTCAAAGCATCAGATTCGTCGTACCGGCACAGCAGCTTTAAAAGTGAAGACCCATTTGCTAGCTATTCTGTAACCAATGCTGCATATTTCATAAACAAAGAACACCCCTGTTTGCGGTACACTATACGCCCTGTTAGAATGATTGCTTTTCAAACGAAAGGACAAACTACAACGCTTCAAACACCCAAACCAGCCCAGTGTTGCCTATTTTTGAGCACATTTTTCTTGCGTGAAGAGCGGCAACCGAGCTCACAATGGTTGGCATATATTTTCATTTCAGACACACCATTTGCAAAAAAAAACCCTTTTTTGTACTATCCGGGATAAAAGAAGAAAGAAATAAAGGCTTCTTTAACATTCACTATACCTCAACCTTAAACCCAGACGGTGCGTACTGATTCTACGGTCGACTAGTGTGATGGCAGCCGGTTGTCGGTTTGAGGTAGGACGGATATGTTGAACGAAAAAGAGTATCAATAGAGTTTTATTTATTAATTTTACAATACCGGCTCCCGGGCTGGTAGAGCGAATCGTAATTCAATCGTACTAACAAACAAACAAACACAAAAAAAAAAAAACTTCACCGGCTGTACCGAGTTCGGGGAGATGTGGCAAAACGGCATCCCGGTCGATTCTGGCCAGCACGATTCCATGTTAACGGGAGGCACGTCCAGAGAGGCACTGAGCGCATGGCGGCAAGGGTAAGGATACGAGCAGGCGACACCATGGTGACATTTCAAAACGATCGTTGTTACCTTTGTCGTCCACACTGTTGTCACCGCCATTGTCGATGTAGCTCGGTATCATTCCGGCACTATGTTTGCGTCAAACGTTGCCCCTGCATCCAGGCCGATGCGAACAGGAGGTTTGGGGATGAGTTGAGGTTGATGTGTACAACCGAGGAAATACAATCATGGCACAAATGCTACCATACACGCACACACACACACACATGGAGAAGGCAGACAGAGGACTGTAGCTGTAGCATGGATAGAGGCATGTTGTTGGAAGGTTGTTTTGCGCACCGAGTCCTTGTAGTGGTGACACCGTCCGCGCGACATCGTCCACACACCCAACTGCCAACAGTTCACTGCACAAACACTCAACTAACCGTAAAAGTACGCGCTCACACAACAAACACATGAGAGGTGCAATCCAGTAAAAAGGCTTCGGGCAGCGTTCGGGTCTCGGTTGTTCCGGGATCCGGAGGCGGGGTTCCGGAGTTCCGAGATTGCAGGACAAAGTAGACAGTAATGCTGCAAAATCGAAGACACATCAGGCCGGTAAACTTCAAGGAATGCGGTGCTACAAATAGCGAAGCAATGGAAACTCCAACCCTCCAACCACGGGGACCACACACTCCCCATCCCAGGATTCCCGGGGAAAACAACCCCATCGAGTAGTATGTTTAAGGAACGAATCGACAGCTTTCAATAAACAGAAACCGTGAATGCAAATTTCAATTTCATCCATTCGGGAGTGTTCCTCCTCCCCGTTCAAGCCGTTCCTCTTTGCTGAGCTATTCTTCCATTGTTTGTGTTTCCCTTTTACCAACATTGTTTGCACACCAGCGGACACAAAGCAGGAGGTACGAACTGATGCTTTGCCAAGTGCGCGGATTGTTCCCCACCGTAGCAACAAATGGTCTGAGCTGAACCTGAGCACTGTACCGTACAAATCAACGACCACCACACTCCAACAAGCACCCCTAGTCGGCTACTCTTATGGGACAAGAAAGGCATGAAATTTGCATCCCAAGCCGGACGGTATGGTATTCGATCTTCGTTTCTCTAAACACACACACACACACACATACAGCACACAAAACGCTTTCGGCCTTGAGTCAACAGCTAATGATGGGGAGGAGAAAATTCAATCATCCCAATGAACACAACCAGGTATTCTTCTCCGTCACAAGAGAGTGAAATTGGGCACAGTGATTGTGAAAGTGGGAATGATCGAGTTCTTGCCACATCAACGTACAGCCCGAAAAATAAAACTCCTTTGATCGCCGTACAGTGCAAGTCAATTGTGCTAATTGTGAATCAGTTTCATAGAATCAGTTTTGTGCAATGAGGCATCACATTTGAGCAAACGCGACCGAATCGAAACACGGTGATATAAGCTCTTTGCAGCAGTAGGTCACACAAGTCACGCAAAACCTTGCTGTGTTGTTTGTCTGCTAATGTTCGTTGTTCAAAACACTTTTAGATATCGTTTGACTGCATGTGATGTGTTCTTGAAGTTTTGTTTTAAAATCAGCGTACTCCGAAACATCTCCCTTTTTCGGCCAATTCTTGCCTAAATTCATTGCTAACTAAATATTGATTTAACTAATAAAAACTCGATCCTGCCGATTGAAGACCGTTGTTATCTACACCATTATTCAGCCCCATACAGGGAATCCCAAGGATATTTGATGTCCTTTGAGAAACCGTCAAAAAACCTTGGGACAACATAACAATTATTCGAATAATCGATCATCAACCATTGGAAAAGCGTCACTAATCCTCAGGATACTCTTTAAAGTGATCTTCGGGATACTCTGTGGGCAGACCGATAGTGACGCGACGTAGTTATCATTGACGTAGTTATATTTTTGGCAGTTTTAATTAGAACACTGTGAACTGGTATTGCTAGAAGATGTCAACGAGATCTTAATACCTTTTCCCGAATTTTACTTTGTTGTTACAGGATGTTGTGGTCCTCGTATCGTATCCTTTCAAACTTCACCTTGTGTCCAACATCCGCCATACTAGAGAACTAGAGCGAGCATATTAATTGGTGATGTACCGTGCATTGCTATTCGTCCGGATTATAGTTTAGATAGCTCAAAGCACTTCCCGGCACTTCACTACAAAAATTCTCTTTCGAATCTCATTGATGGTTTCAGTCCAAATCATAGCATCGTACATTTCATCGGACCAAGGTATCACAAGCATCTGTGAAATCTATATCTCTGTATATCTGTATGGTTGGATATTTGGAAAGGTTTTCACTTTTTGGTCAACACTTTATCCCGAACTTTATGCCCTCAACACTTCCCAGCAGTCCTACAAACTTGGCTAGACATAACGAATTCCAAGCAATTAACCTTGTCTGCAATAGTTCAAAAGATTGGACTCAAATATTACGAATCGAATCCAAACCGAGATTCTGTGCGATGTGTGCGAAAAGGACTTCCAACCTTCACTGTACCCATGCACGCAAGTAAGCAAACAGCATATCGATTTCGATTAATAATTTCACCATCTTTGTAGGAGATTTGCAACATTTCCACTCTCGATACAGGCACCATGCGCTGCAAGTAAACGTTCGTTCTTGATAAATTCTTTAGCTTAATCGATTCCAGACAACTGCACTGGCACAACGTCCTGCCCCGCGTCCCTTTAAACGGGATCAGGTTCAGGCGTCGGTTGATTGCTTTCATTTAAGATAAATTCTGTGCCCAGAATCTCGCTTTGAAGCGAGCGGTTCTACATTTGATATCGCGAATACCGCTCACAATCGCACACCTTCATTACAGTGCGATACAGTGGAGGATGAGAGAGCCTCGAAATGGCTCGAAGCGTTTTACCTTGAGCCCGCCTGCCGGAATATTGGCAAAATTAATGAAAATACATTTTCAAATCGAATGAAGCACGAAAGTGAGTGGGATGAGAAGCCATCCTCCTCCTACCCAGCTACCTCCTCCCCTATACATTATTCTTTACCTTCAATTCCCGGCCCCTGGATGGTTCCGTTTCCGCGTAAATTAAGCACCGAACGTTTAGAAAGATATCAGCAGGAGTAAGTTACCTCAGCCCTGCTCAGCAGGGTATGGCGAGCTAAATAGGAAGGAAGTACAGAAGAGCAAAAAAAACCTTTTAATCCCTATCAGTGCGCCGTTTTCTCCACGGATCCTCCAAGCTTTCAATTCCGTGGAAATTTTTTTCCCCCTTCTTTTCTTTTAGAAACCCGTTTTATCTTCCCTGTTGCCTTCACATTTTGGATGCTATTTGATGAAGCTGCTTGCTTGCTCTTTTTGTTGGTTATCTACTGTCGCATGCCCACTCACCAGACAGTATTGTCCGCCGAGGTGTGTGAGATTTTGATTTCTCCTTCCTGTTTCTTTATTTTCGCCAAGGACGATGTAACACGAGATTCGCCTAAAAGCCTCATCTCTCGCCTAGACGGTGTGCTCGGTAAGAGAGCTCATTTAAGGACACTATTGTCAATCGACACGAGCGTCCTTTCGCGTTCGGGGGCAAAGCACACCAAATTGGAGCCAAATTTGGCCCACGGCCTTCGTCAAACTCAAAGCGAGAATCGAAGCGACGAAGATTATTTGCCGAAGATACACAATAACATAATGGAAGACAGCGAGTACATGCAACAGGGAAAATAAACTCCAACCACCATCCACGCTTACACTCGTCCCAAATTTTGATTCAAAATAAAACAAAATAAAATAAAAAGTTCTTCAATACGGCTTTGCGCACGATTGTGAGTATCATCCCGTCGTCTTGCTTTCGACTGCTGCTTTCAACAGTTGTCAGGGCCGGGAACAGGGTGCTGGGAACTTAAGAAACTCATTCATTACATCGTTTTCCGTTCCCATCCGGGGCAGAAACCAAGACGCTTCAATTACGTTTGCTTTTTCATTTAAATAATATTAAGCCAAGCTCATCTGGCCGTGTATCATTCCGGATTCATTTCGACGCACATTTCGGGAGCTTCTGCTAATGGTATCCCCCGATCGCATCCGGAAGAGGCAACCAAACGGAACGCGAGCATATCGTCGTCGTCACGTGCCGGTGGCAAAGTTTATTTATAATGCAACACTGAGAAGCCGGAGCGAGCAAATCGCTGACGATTGCCTGGAATGACGCCTTTGCCGTAAAACTTCAACCGTCAGAGTGCTTTAGAGAAATTCTGGGAAACGTTTACAAGCTCGAATGTTTTTCGCGAAATGGTATAAATAGTAACATATGCGAAATACCTCTTCTCTTCTGGAATCAATTACTGACCATTCCATTTCCATAAGTCGAATACGAAATATTGAAAGCATTTTTAGGGAATCTAAAGAGTTTCTGCATTTACAATCCTGCTATTTCCTGTAAGCTCATCAATTTGTCACAATTAATACGTGTTTAATTTAAACTTTGGCGTCCGCCGAAAGAGTTTATCATTACCATCGCAGTTGGTTGTTTCCTTCCGAAATTTCGGCACTGTAAGCTTAAAACCAAGTAAAGTCAAAAACAGACACTAGCAAAAGAACTCCCTTCCATCGAGAAAATGGCCAATAGAGGAAAAGGAGTTAACAGTTGCAACAATTTTGTTGAGTTTCCAAAAATTTCCCAAAAATTGTGATGAGCTAAGGACAAAACAAATAGCCAAAGTATCTCGACTTTCACGGAATGGAACTAATCCCAAACTTACGGCGCGCAATAATAGAAGTGACAGCAGAAAAAAAACAGGGACCGAAAATTCGCGAACCGCACGAGAGTATTAAACCGATATCCATTACGTTATAAAATCAGCAACGAACAAAACGTTCATCTTCGGGGGGTTAATTTGCATGCTCATGCCCTTGCTGAACAGCGAAGAAAAAAAAATCCTCCAGATCCCTTTATCGCGTTTCGCGTCCCAGGGTGCCAACCGAAACTGATCTGAAATCATTATGAATTAGACGCCGTTCCTGCTTAAGTAGCCCTCTAATTTGTTGCCCTTGTGTCCTCTCTCGAGTTGGGCGTGAGGGTAAGAGGAATTGTGGGCTTTTTTTTTTCTCCCACTCCAAACTAATAATCAAGGATTTGCCATCCTCTCCCAAAAAGGAAAACGAGTGAAAGGATATCAGTATTTGTGGATTTGTGTGCGTGTTTCTCTCTCTCGCTCGTACTTATTCCCACCGTGAACGTGATTAAACGATAAGAAGGGTGGGCGCCCACCAGCTCCGGACGGTGAAGGTGGTACTATAAATGGTTCCTTCGAGTCCTTCCGGAAAGAAGATGATGAACCGTACCGTAATCGGTCGCCCCATTTCACACTAATACTTCTTCCGATGGGAAAAACTCCATTTTCTGCGCGTGGCACAGTGGCATGAACGAAACACACCACCGTCAACCACTTATCGGACCACTCGCGATGCTACCGAGTCTTCCGAGTATTGGGAGCATTTTCCTTTTCTTTCTGGTTTCTTTTTTTTTTCGAAGATGATACCTCACCACCTCACCAGGACATTTTCCGTTCGGTGTCATCGCCCTTTCAGAATTTTGCTTTCCCCCAGGCGATAGTACACACCGTTCTGATTTAATTTGTTTCCCACTCCGTGCACTGCCAGAACCAACGCCACCACCGTCGCTACTCTCAGAATCCCGGGGTGACGTAGTGCCACTGTCTCGGTGTCCTTATAAGCACAACCAATCGAACCGGCACCGTCTCTTCACCGGGCGGAGGACTAAATAAAAATGAGTTTTAATTAAAACGCTCCTGCATCCGTTCCCACCTGGTGGCTACTATGCTAAATGATCACTGTTACTGGCATCGTTCGGGAAACCACCTTCCGGTTGAGTGCTGAAGAGCGGTGGCATATCATGTCACCTGAATGGGATTCTCGCCCCAGATGCGGAAGTTGGGCACAGTGAACTTGAAACGGTGAAAGAACGTCTCCACCATCTTATCGATAACCTTACCACCTTGTCTGCCTGTTTGGCGCTGTGCAACAAAATCACAATGCAACCGTCGGTGGTAGTTCGTAAGATCCCGAAACAACAGACCCGTACCCGTTGCACCCGGGTTGAGCTCTTTTGCTATCGCTAGCTACCATTGTAATTCTTCGGTCTCTTCTTTGAACTTGATTGTTGGTGCAGTCTTTGCCATTTGGTGGTCTGGTTTGATATGCAAAGGTGCTACGGGTTACATGTAGGTGAAAACTAATTAATTTGTCATGGAGAGAGAGAGCAAAGAAGACAGAAAACTGGATTGTGTAACCGTTTCTATGGGATGTTTAAGGATTTTTACGATAAGCAGAGGGTGGAGATGTAATTTATTTTTTTCTCGAATTTAGTACATGGAAGGTATCTGTGCGATCGACCCGCAATGGATCATCTGTTAACAGCGCATTTTTGGAGAATCAATGATCCTACTAAGAATACGATGTGTGGATGTGATCATTTATAGTTACGCGATGAGAAATTTTATTTTATTAATGTCGAAAAAGACCGTATACCGACGGCAAATGCAAAAAGGAAAGAAACTTACAGATTTTTTTTAAATTTGCTTCAAAATTTTGAAACGATTCAAACCATTGTAGAATTACTACGCATGGCTACTACTCAAGAGATGGCGCTGTAAGTCATGTAATGCTAACCGTTTTGCCAGTATAAATCTAGCTTGTCTGAAGCTACTGAGGACCTATAGAAAACATCAACAATGTTCAGGTAAGTGTAAAATGTTTCTCTTATTATTGTGTGTCGTTAAATATAATAATTACTCTTGCGATTTGTTGCTTTCTACCAAACAACACGACGAAACAACACAAATGTTATTTGACATTTGTAGGGTTCAACGCTATACGTTTGCAAAAATACATTTTTAGCATTGTGTGCCTTGTAAATCAATTAAATACACACATGTTTGCACATTGCAAGGCATCAACGTCACTTGACTTTGGTTTTCAATAGTTTTTAACCAATAAACTCGTCATTTAAAGTTTTTAAAAATTAATTCCTTCGACGGATTCGCTCCCAACTGTCGATCGCTGAGCAACGGAAATGACAGCCCGTCTGCCGTTCATGCGCTTCGTGCTGTCACCAACACAACCATCGCACACGCTGCTGACAGTTCAAAAGTTGCTTTTTCGCGGACCAAACCAGGCAGTGTTTCCGTGCACCGCAGGTTGTGTTTTTTCTCACTTGATGCGTAGTTAAAGTTGCACGGTTACAATCATGAGCGTGAGTAAAACAATCACCGAAACGGTTACCAGCAGCAAAACGGCATCGGCTGTGATCGCGGCCCAGGCACCAGGTGCTGCAGCTAGCACCTCACTGCCCGTGCAGCGCCCATATGGGAAGATAGTGCTTACACTCGAAAACTGTCTGCTTCCGGAAGTGAAGCTCGATCAAACCCCGTCCCAGAACGATGGGCTCGATCGGGAGACGGAAACGGATCTGCGTATCCTTGGCTGTGAGTTGATCCAGACGGCTGGGATTCTGCTCAAATTGCCCCAGGTAAGATACAGAGGGGTGATTAAGTTTCATAAGCGCTTCCGACGCCATCTTGTCGCGTGCGTGCGTGTGTGTGTGTATGTGTATACGGTTGTGTGAGTCAGTCAATGTTGCACACATGAATGAATGTCAATTTCGTCATAAATATGTTATATTTGTTTTATGAAAATCCTTGACGCCGTACAGCATTAATTAGTTGAATAATTCACTTTCCTGGAGCGTTTCGCATGCGAAAGACCCTAACCACCACTCTTGTTCGAAGAAGAGTTTGCTACCATTGTTTGCATGTCATTGAAAGTGTCCTCCAGCTGCTTTGTTCCGAATCACGTTCGATGGTGGTGATCCGATGGAAAGCTACAACCAGTTTTAACAAAATTTATTTTCCTTTTAGGTTGCCATGGCGACTGGGCAGGTTCTGTTCCAGAGATTCTTCTACTCGAAATCGTTCGTGCGCCACAGCATGGAGGCTACGGCGATGAGCTGCATCTGTCTGGCGTCCAAGATCGAGGAAGCCCCACGACGGATACGGGACGTGATAAACGTCTTTCATCATATCAAACAGGTCCGCAGCCAAAAGTAAGTATCCTGGGGGCCGATCCGTACGATTCGGTACCGTCATCTGTTCCGCAAGCAACACATTTGCTGCTGCTGCTCGTTTCGCTAAGCGACTTCTATTAACTTATTTCACTTATAGTTTTGTAGGTAAGACGCAATCTTACTCAAAACTCTGTCTCCATTCTAAAAGCTAAGCCAAGCCAAGCTTTAGAAACAAAACAAAAAAAAAAACAAAAAAAAACAAAACCTAAAAAACAAAACCATACAAAACTACGGTCTGAACAGAACAAAACAAAACCAAACCTCCCTCTCTGAAACATGCGTATCCGGGGGGCGCTGGGCAGCGACGAGTACCCAAGCCGGCCATTGCCATTGTAAGCGAGCGCTACCGACTGCGAGCCAGCGGCCAGGTTAGTTAACGAGAGTGTGTATGTGCGCACGTAAGTGTCCTTAGCTCGAGCCAGCACCATCGTTGAAGCACCAGCCTGCTACATCACGTTCGGTGCAAGAGCAGAAGGAAATTCGCCGTATATCCCACCTGGCACAACGTGGCGTGAGGCAGGTAAAAAGCCTCGTGTAAAGAGGTCACCACCGAAACTGGGAGCTGGAAATATTGATCCATATTCGATGACCATACACGGTCCTTGCCTTCACATCCATCCATCCACCATCGGTTCGGAACGGTCGTCAGCGTCGTGGGCAGCTCGAATCGAATCACGTCACGGAAGGCGGCCAAAAGATCCCCTTGCACTCCGGCACGGTGTAATGCAATGGTGCGAGCGCGTACAATGTCCAATTGAAGAATGGGAAGAACAGGAAGAGCAAAGAAACAAAAACCAACCAACCCAACGGATGCGCAACACCTGCTGGGGGGAAGGGTGCGACAAATAGTAGCAGATTCCTACTACTACTACTGTGTGGCCACTTGATCTTGTTTTGTGTTTCTTTCTAACTTCTCTCTTTCCCAATCTCGAAGCATAGTATGTTCTCTCTCTCTTTTTTTCTTTATGTTTTTTTTCTTATTACTGAGCCGAATCACTACCCCCGTAAGTAAGAGAAATGCTGGTGTGTGTGTGTGTGTGTAGCGCCACCGGAAGAGGGAACGATCTAGCGGCTGACTGGGTACCTCTCGTGTGGACAAATGATTCGGCGCCCGACCATGGACAGTGACCCGAGCAGTGACCGAAGCGTGTGGCGTATGGAAATGGGAGGAAAATTGGCTGGAAGAATTAGATCGATATTTTCAGCACCGGAAGTGTACAGTCAGTGTACGGCCAACGCCAACGCCGACCTGGCCAGAATACAGAGAGCTACAAGATCGCCAAATACGGGAGTAATGGTCGACAGAACAAAAACTAACGTATGAGTCGCAGATGCGACTATTAATGTGGTTTAATAATAAGCTTTTTAAGATATTTTTTAGTCCTGTTTGGTTTCAACAAGACTCCAACTGGAAGATGATCGGAAATGGGGAAATAGTGTTGTGGGTGTGTATGTGGAGAGAGCTGTTGGTAAGTTGGCAGGTAATTAGGCCTTCTCGATGGGCCACCGAGCAACGCGATACTCACTGATTTACACATATGAAGGATGAACTGGAAGGTTATGTAAAATCTACATTTTTGTTGTTGTTTTTAAATAGTTACACAAAAAAAAAACAATATTTCTTACTTTGGAAATTTTTATTAACATCTACAAAATTCATCAATTTTGGACGAGAACAAGTTTTGCAAGCACTGAATGAACTAAACCGAGAAGAAACCCCGAAACATATAAAGCTGGATCCATGTCCGGTTTGGTAAAAGAAGAAAAGCCGTTGCGACTGGAAAAGCGCGTGCAATGAGATGCGTTTTTGTTTTGTTTTGTTTTGTTCATGCAAATTTCGGGAACCACTTGACGAACGTGGTTCCCGTTTGAAATAGTTACAACCAAACTAGCCTATTTGGCGCGAACTAAAACGCGCGTATAGCGCGTTGTGTTTTGTCTTGCTTTTCGTTTTTCTTTCTCTCCTTACCCGTTTGTTTTTGCTATTTTTCTTCTGCTTTTCCTAAAAAAAAAAAAAAAACACCGTATAGGCCCATGATACCGATGATACTGGACCAGCACTACATCAATCTAAAATCGCAGGTCATCAAGGCGGAACGGCGTGTACTGAAGGAGCTCGGCTTCTGCGTGCACGTTAAGCATCCGCACAAGCTGATCGTGATGTACCTGAAATATCTCGAGCTGGAAAAGCACCAGAACATGATGCAGATGGCGTGGAACTTTATGAACGATTCGTTCCGAACGGACGTGTTTGTGCGCTACCAGCCGGAAACGATCGCGTGCGCGTGCATTTATCTGACCGCGCGCAAGCACAACATTCCACTGCCGAACAGTCCACCGTGGTTTGTGATATTTCGCGTCAGCGAGGACGACATGCTGGACGTTTGCTTCCGCATTATGGCACTGTACAAGCGGGGCAAACCGAACGCGGAGCAGCTGGAGGAAGCGGTTGAAGCTTTAAAGAAGAAGTACCAGGAACAGCGCAAAAAGGATCGCCCGGAGACTAATGCGGCGGCGGCAGCGGTGACAGCACCGACCGTCATAACGGTCGATCGGAACAATGGATCGCACAACGCTTGGGGAGGTTTCATTCAAAGAGCTATGCCATTGCCGTTGAACTCTTCGGGTAATGCGGGCACAACAAACAGCTCCGGTAGCAATGCGGCAGCAGGAACAGGTGGCGTTGCTAATAGTGGAAGTAATGCAAATAGTAGCACCACCGGTATAAATAACAATGAATCCGATGCAGGACAGTTGGCCGATGGGAAAAAGTCACGTTCTCGATCGAAATCGCTATCAAAATCATCCCGTTCGAAGTCCCGCTCACGCTCGGGATCGCGTTCCGTGTCACGGTCCCGGTCTCCCGGTACGCGGTCCCGTTCGCGCACGTCCCATTCACGCTCAAGGTCCAAAACGCGCACATCGAGATCGAGATCGCGTAGCATTGCATCACGGTCACGGTCGCGATCACGATCGCCCCGCTCGCCTCACTATACCACCGAAAAGAGTGGCTCTAGACGGACGTCTAAAAAGTCGCGCCATCGCTCAAGGACACCGGTGAAGGTGTCTTCGTCTGCCAAAAAGAAATCATCACGCCACTACACATCCCGTTCTCCTTCGCCTGATACGCCTCAGGAGTACAAAAAGAGGTAAGTGTACATAAAGTTGTTAATAGATAGAAGAATTCTCATAAAAATCTCTTTCTCTTGCTAGTTCTAGTGATAAAAAATACGATCGTCGGTCTGGCAGAGAGGACAGAAGCAACGAAAATCGGTACACCAACGGTTCCGATCGCGATCGTGACCGTTCGAAAGGAATGAGCAACTCAATGGATCACACAAGAAACCGTGACCGGGATAGAGACCGGATGCGATCCGACAGTGGCAAGGTAGGTGGTAGTGGCGGTGGATACGATCGGGACGATTACCGGCGTAGCGAGAAAGATTATCGAGGCAATGGGAAGCATGATAAGTATGGCTCTAGTCGCCATAGTGATAGCAGCGGTCGGCATCGTTCGTCCAAGCATGAACGCGAACGATCGCGAGATCGTGATCGGGATCGCCGTCGATAGGAACGCCAAGAGCGTGTAGGACGATTTCGATCATACCACAATCGGTACGAACTTATGCTGCCATGTATGTACAATAAGTAATTTCATCATTTCGTTCTACTATTTCCCAATAACCGTTACAATAAGTTTTAAAAGCATCCAACAATACACACACCCTTTACATCAGAACATCCACATACAATAGGCCTCTCACGTAAGACTCAATTGCGGTTCGATCGGAGTCGACAAGAGAATTGTGTCGAATTTTAGCTTTAATTTTATTGACACTCGTTAGCCCACTTACATTACCGGTATTCCAATAATGTGTGCGATTTTTTCAAACCATTTTTTTTTATTTTTTTACAATTGTGAAACCGTGTGCGACACACACACACACACACACACACACACACACACACACACACACACACACACAGAGATGATAAGCATAGGAAAAATGATTCGTTCACTCGTAAACGTTTACGCTAGAACTGAAAATGGAAAGCGTTTAAAGGTGAGAGATGAGCGGCAATAAGGAGATTGATCTAGCACGAAGGAAGAAACTTGTAAAAAATAGATTAATAAGAAAAACAATAGATTAATGCAAAACAAAAGGGTTGCAGAGAAGTTAGTACATTGGAAGTGTAAATCTAAGAACAAACCAGGTCCTCATACTCAGCAGAACGAGGACCAATGAAAGAGGGTTCAAATAAAATAAAAAAAAGTTAAAAATGTTATTTACAATCTTACATACACATGTAATAATAATAATCATTCGCTGTTTACGAATCCGAATTTAGAGTTTAGCAAAGTTAATAGCTAGAAGGTATGGCGTCATCTTTTATGACTTTTGAGACTGCTTAGAACAGAAGATGCCTTGGAAGGTGTCATACGAAGCGCGGGGCCAGACAACGACATCTGTGGCACGATTCTCTACCGGTCTCTTCAATTTATTGGCTTCGCGGATGATATTGATATCGTTGGCATGGCGACAGCGAAGGTGCGTGAGGTGTACATCCGACTGAAACGTAAAGCAGCAAAAATTGGATTGATGATCAATGCGACGAAGACGAAATACCTGCTTGCCTGAGGCTCTGATCGCGTGATAGAGCCCGAGTGGGAAGCAGCGTGTTAGTCGACGGCGACAAGCTCGAGGAGGTAAAGGAGTTCTGCTTTCTTGGGATTTTCATAACTTCGAATAACGATATCTGCAGCGAAATCCGGAGACGCATTGTGACTACTACGGCCTTTACCGTCTGCTGAGTTCCAGAAGACTTCGAGACGGCACGAAATGTGAGATATATCGCACACTGATTCGCCCGGCGGTCCTATATGGCCACGAGTCTTGGACCATCCGTGCAGAGAATCCAAACGCTCTGTTTGAGCGACGCATCCTCCGGACCAACTTTGGCGGTGTGTTCGAGCGTGATGTGTGGAGGAGAAGAATGAACCACGAGCATGTTGAGCCATACGGAGAACCGGACATCCTGACGGTAGCAAAGACCGGCAGGATACGATGGCTGGGGCATGTTATGAAGATTAGGTGAAGAAGATCGGGTGCCTACATGGATGGGAAGCTGACGCGCTCTTTAAAAGAGCAGGTCAACATGATGGTGATGCATAGTTGCACAATAAGAAATCCTACGGAGCATGATTGAACAGTTATCGATGGAATAGTATCCGAAAAGATAAAAGCAAAATTTTGCGATTGAAGAAAACAGACGGCTTTAAGAATTATGTGTGCATTTTTGTAGGATTTTTGGAGTATTCTAAAATAGTTCCACATTCCTTTGGAGAAATTATGGCCTACTGGATGCTTTGCTTCTTGAGTCTTGCCTACATAATGTTCTACAAAAAAAAAAAAAAAATAACCAATTGGCTAATGATGACCAAAAAGAGGCAACCTCCTTGAAACATGCAGAAAACGCTAATGGCCGTTAAAAACAGCGTTGCCCAAGCGGTTGCATTCCATCCCAACAATTCATTGCAATTCTTGGTAAAGGTGGATTTGTTTTGCTACCATACAGGACGTCTTCTTCTTGGCTTTACTACACCTGATAGGTCACACCGGCGATCAATCGGCTTACTAGAATGTGATGTAGAAGATTACGGAGATCTTCGCTAAAACCAAATTAGGTTCTTCTTACCAACTCCGATTTTATCAGACAGACAGAAGTTCAGAAACGCATAAAAGCACGGTTGTGAGGGATGATGTTTCAACCCCAGATGAAACTCTTTTAGACGAGTTCAAGAAGAAGATTCTCGGAAGGATTTTTGGTCCTATCTGGATTGGGAAAGTAATAGGTAGACTGATCCTGTCATTAGAATGGAAGACTCTGCTTATTGAATCATTTTAGGTCCATTTATAATCTTCCGGCATGTTGTTGAGATTGTTGATATTAATGAACGTCTACAACTAAGCGCTCTTTGATATTGAATTGAATTGAAGATATTGAAAAATATCTAAAGGATTGCAGCGTACGATAATTCGATAAGTTTTATGTATTTTTCTTCTACCTAACAATATTATAGAATATCAAGAAAATCGGAAAAAAGACACAACCGTTCGCTGTTCGTAGTGATTGTTTATTATTTCATGAAATTCACTGTAACTATATACAATTTTTTTGTGTTATTAATCGAATCATGCATGTACTTTTCCCATATGTGGTTAATAGTGATGATTGTTGTTGTGAGTAAGAACGCTCCGAATGCTCCACCGGCTGTGCCTCGCATACATGTGCGTGTCCAAGCTTACTTTTTGTACGAAAAGACAAAAATCGATAACACATCCTATTGCGATAGAATAATTTAAGTCACTACATCAGAAATAATTTAAAAACTGAAGAGAAGTACAGTCAAATAATAGAGTAATAATAATAGATCGTTTTGTTGTGCTTTTAACTAAACGAAACAAAAATATAAAAATCATCTGTGTTGTGCGTTAATTTTTACTGCTTGGCATAATTTTTGTTACGTTTCGATAGCTTTCTCTCGTCTTACACTTTCTAACAACGACTAGTAGTGTTTTCTTCGCGTTTTCATTTTCCATTTCTACTTACTTTTGCTTAGTTTTTTGTTTAATTTGTTCAAATTTTTGCTTAAACGTGCCGTGGAGAAAGGAGAAACCTTTTGAAAGATTCTATTCTGCTGGTTAGTAAAAATGCAAAACCATTTCCTACGTTTGAGGTTACATGTTTGTCCTGCTTCAATGTGTACGTGTACGTGCTTCACAATGTGAGGTTGATATTTTGATATAAATTTTCATAACTCTTTTTTGTTTTATTGCTGTTTTTACTTAATCTCACTGGATCATCGTGTTGCATCGTATGGCTTTCGATGAGGCACGCGCGGGTTTCATTTTTGTTTTGTTTTTATTTTTAACTGACCTTTTATTTGTTGTTGTCCATAATACTTTCATACTTCTACACGATAGTAGTACAATTCAATTTAAATGGTACTGTTTCCAAGAGTGTGTTAGCTTCGGTTCGGTTCAGTTTTCGTTAACAATCATCGTTAAGTGCAACGCGGTAAAATGTTATTTCAGCTACGCGCGTTGCACTTAGTCGTTCGTTTTTTTTTTTTTTTGTAATGCAAACAAAAGAAAAGAAAATAATTTATTTCTATTAACAACGTCCTTCTTTTTCCTACCTTTGCCAGCGAAAAGCACGCAAAGCGAAAAAAAAATCATACAACTATACGCGTCTGTATGTGTGTTAAACAAGGATTTGCTTACTTTTGCAAAATATATATCTTTCGCTTCCGAAAAGAAATAATTAAATTAAAAAAAAAACCTTTTTTTCGTCGAATTTAAGAACACCAATTGAGGAAAAAGGAAACCAATTTTCCAAACGGCTTTTTGTGCTAAACACTTAAGGCAAGAAGAGGGCACCGAACACGTTTTCGACAATGTTCGTTGCGTTGTTAATAAAAGCGTGTTTGTTTTAGTGCTAATTGTTTCGTTAGTTTTTTGTTTTCTTTTTAAGGCATACGCATGCTGCAACAGTAGTTGAACGTTTAGAAAGGCTCGACATCCACGACACTTTCGGATATGCGAATGATCGTACGCAGTAGAAAAGGAAAATTCAAACCAACTTTGCTTCCGGTTTTGTAGCAGAAAAGTGTGAGTGTGTTTTGCATATGTGGGCGGCCTGCGAACATTAAAAATGCTTTTGCCCGGGGTTGTTTTCCTTTTTCTCTCACGTTTCTATATTTCACACAACTATCAAACAATGTTTTAGTTCCTGCCGTGGGCTTTTTACTCGAAGGCGCCCCCTTTCTGTGGTGGAAGGTTAGTGTTTTCCACGAGCTACGGACAAAATCAAAAGCCCTCGATCGCGTTCTAGTCGCCGAGACCCGTTCTAGAAGAAATAGTGTATACAACGAGCTGATTGTGCGTGATAGACGTTAGACGGGTAAGCTGATGTGACTGTTTTTGCTTCCAGGATTTCTTTGTTTTCAAACACATACTTGTAAAACATGCACGACGAAACTAGGGTTATTACACACCAACGGGGACTGTGTTATCTTCATCCCCAGGCCGTCACTACGCTGTATGGCTAAATTATAATAAGTAATAATTACACAATTACACAATAAAATTATGGTAGTTGGCGGTTGTTTTGCTAGTGTTAACGTGTGTGGCGCGCGCAGACAGAAACCGAGAGCAAAAATAATTTTACCATCCCGGTCCATTTTCTTGCGTTTTAAAACAACGAATTAAGTATTTTAGTATCCTTTCTTTATAATTATTGCACCTGTGCGCATTTTACTCTGTGCATGTTAAAACGCGTCCTGATCTGGGGTTTTAATAATGCGGCGTATGTGTGCGTGTGTGTATATATTTTCGCTTTCTTTTATTAGTAAAATTTACTTCTTCGTGACGCACTTGTTATTGCTTTTTTTTCCTTTTCTTATAAACGCTTCCGTTCATGCTTAGACAGCGATAGCGATGTGTGTATGCGGCCTATTAGATTGCTCTGGTAACTGCTGGCTGTTGGCTGGTACCGGTGAGCACCTTGTTGGCGAACTGTATGATGGCCGCCGCCGGTTGCGTTGGTTCCAGCTCGCAGAACACGTGACACTGGTTGTCTGCCGACGAGGGCGATCGCTTCGCAACGAACGCGAACATGCGCCTAAAAGGAAGAGAAAGAAGTGATTTTATAAAAGTGATCTTGAGAAGAACGCTAAAAGGATTGCTTACTTTGAAGCGGGAATATCCCCGGTGGTCGACTGAATGCTCCATCGACGGTCGTCTGGATCGAGCGCACAGAATGACACATTGTTCGATGGATAGTGCCGTCTGTATGGAAGAAAGAAAGGACATGAGTGTTAGTGGATCACTATTTTTGCAAGGCATTACTCGATAACTGTACCTAAAGAACAACTGTCGCGTGTTGTCGGTCAGTGTAATTCCCTGCAGAGAGGCCTTGAAGTGCACTTGCGTTGGTTTCGGAAGCGGTCGTAGCGCAAGCAACGAGCTGACTGCCTTCCTTATTGCTTGTGGTCCTGTTTTTGAGGGAAAAAAGAGCTTTTTCTTAGTACACGATGATATACGTAAGCAAGCTATAGAGGAATGTACCAACCTGTGAGTGACTCTGTGTCGCAGGTGAACAAATATAGCACATTGCAGGCTGCACCTTGCTGAAGCAATTGCTGCTGCGCCGGTGTCTGATGCTCCATTTGTTGAAGGTCCTGTAAAAACGAGCGAAAAACAACGGTTAGAAACCATTTTTGCCTGCTCCCACAGAAGGCGCAAGAGCTGCTAACGAAAGCAATACACTAAATTGCATACTTTTAGGCGTGTTATGAAAATGAATTATTTTTTGCTCTAATTTTTAACTACCGGTGTTCGTATTTTCACCGCCACAATCACTTACCATATCGGGGATGATCAACCGACACGGCAGGGCTAGGGGCGTTATCGAATGCTGATACACCAGCGCAGACAGTGAGGTGAACACGGGCTCATTGGCACAGCCCTTCAACCGGACGCCGCGGATCGTTGGCTCCACCAGGAAGTGTCGCACCAGCTCCTCACTGTTCGGTCCGGTGTACTGGACGCCGGGTGGTGGATGATTTACCTTCACCACCAAACCGTACGCGTTCGCGAACGTGGTCGAATCGCGCACAATAAACGTGCCGGGTGCGGCATTGCGCAGTAGGGCGATCGCTTCCTCGCGGCTAATATTTGGCTTGTACCAGTATTTGGATGAGTCGCGGGCAAACTTGACAAACTGCGGGGCCACCTCCTGCGGTTCGCTGTTCGCGTTCGAGGTGGTTGAATTGCGGCGCGATGTGTAGCAGGAGAGGGTTTCGTTCTGGTTGACGATCTCTTGCGTTCGCTGGTTGCCAGCACTGAACAGGTCCTTGCTGGAATTGGAGTGAATTCGTTTACTATTGGACTGTATTTCCATACCGAGACAGAAGAGGATTCCCACATGTACGAAACAACATTGAACAAGACCATACATACAAACACACACACACATGACATTGGGAGAGTTAACTTGTTTTTAGTTGCATTGCTTTGTGGAAACGATAAATCCTTGTTAAGGGTTAGGTACTGGCGCACAAGACTCCTACTACTGCTACTACTCACTCATAGTAAAACGTACATCCCTTGGCCCGTTTCTCAAGGACCGGTGCAACGCACTGAAAGAGGGATGCTTTGGCAAGCGCAAGCTTTTCGAGATGTTTGTATAGCACATTTTTTCTGCAATCTCCCAAGGAATTCCCCGAGGCAAGGTAACGGTTCGAATCGGAAAGGAATCGGTTAATATTCGAAGGCCAACTCTGTACGTCTACACCCCCTCCACATGCTTGTGTTGATCGTGTGTTATTGGATGTTTGTTTTGTTTAGCGCATGAGCAAGTGTGTTAGTCGAGTGATATTGGCAACGATCCAATATGCAGAATGGGTCCTCCCACTGATCAGTTGATGGGGGATTCGTCGTGCAACGCCCATCCGATGGCTAGAATGTTAGCGAGAGTGTGAGTCTGTCTCAGAAGAACATAGAATTCTCGAAACCGGAACACCCAAGAGTTCCGAGAGTGCACAACACAACTAACGAACGCAAGGGCGTGGGCACGAATTGCGCCCCGCTCTACTACTAATGTGCAGCAGCAATGGATAAGTTAAAGGCCTAACCTCACGTCGTAGGTCGAAACACTGGATTTCTGGCTTCGTAGCGACCAAGCGGAGTTATATCGTCTGGAAAAAGCCCAAAGACCCGCACACCCACCAAACCGCAGAGAGGAAAAAAGAGAGAGAAGTAGTTGTGTGGTGAGGTGTCGTCGTCTGGTGTGGTTTTTTCTCTGTGTCTGACTGACTGATACCGCTGGCCGGGGACACACTATATCCCACTCGTCCACCTTGTACTTACCGTTGTGATGTCGGACTCTTGGGCGGTAGAGCGGGACTGGAGGTACCATTGCTCAGCCCGTACGGTGTGCGTGGCGTTACAGGGAAGGCCGGCGTTTCAGGGCGCGGTGATCCACCCATCGGTGAGTTGTCCGGTTCCGTTTCCGAGCGGTACGATGAGAAAGATTCTTCGCGTGCCTACAACCAGACAGAGAGAAAATCACATTACACAATGGCCTACGAATTTCTTCTCCGATTTTTGGATCTGATTCCCAAATTGATGTGCTTCTTCATGTCGCTCGCGTTCTTAAGTTTAATGGGGTGCACTGTTAAACATTGACATTAGTGAGCTTTTGGTATGGTGTGATAACAGTTGGCAAGAGAAATCCAAACAAAAAAAACGATGTTTTTACTAAAAGAGCGTAAAACATGGAAAGCATGCTACACAGGCCCAAGATGGAGATGTACGGAGATTCGCAATCAAACAGCCGCGTAACGCTCGCCAACAGGCTAACAGGAAGAGTGATATAATCGTAGAGCGTTTTGTTGAACGTTACCTGATCGCACCAAGAGATCGCATTGCTGCGTTCGGATAAGCTAGGCGAAATGGATGAGATGGTACTGTCGGTTTCGGAAGCAATGCGTCGCACATGGTTATTCATTAGTAACGGATGATGGGGATGATGATGGTGATGTTGCTGCTGTTGCTGTATGTTTGGAGAGCCGTTCTGTGACTGTTGCTGCGACGACTGCTGAGCAACTCCTGTCTCGTTGCTACTTCGACTGGTACTGCGCTGTACTTGGCCGGGCTGTTGGTGGTGACCATTGCTTAGCGTGTAACCACCGTTCACCAACTCTAGCCCGTGGGTCGGATACAGACGATAATTGCCGTTCGCGGTATCAGCGGACGAGGAGGCGTTCTGATGTTGCTGATAGTGGTACAGGTTGCCATTGCGCTGCGTTTCGCTCAGATCGTACTCGGCCAGATTTGCCAACACGTCTGAAAGTTCGCGCGAAGGATGAAAGTGAACCGTGGGCCGCTGTTCCGGATAGCACCCGTTGGTGGTGTTGGTGTTACTGTGACCATCGATCTTGGCCAAATGCTCCTCCGTAACGTCACTCTCCAGTGCTAGTGAGGCGA
This sequence comes from Anopheles maculipalpis, assembly GCF_943734695.1. Lineage (NCBI taxonomy): Eukaryota > Metazoa > Arthropoda > Insecta > Diptera > Culicidae > Anopheles > Anopheles maculipalpis. The sequence goes on along the minus strand of NC_064871.1, from coordinate 10,380,703 downwards.
GCAGCTTGTCCAGCGCAAGCTGCCCATGCCCCATCACATTCGCGGTGGAGGCGTCGTTCGCATGACCATTCCTTCGCTCAATGCCGGCTGCCGGTGGTTGAGTGACCGGTTTCTCATCTACACTACCGTCCGGCGAGGACAGTTCCATCGGTTCCTGTTCTCGCGGTGCTTTGTGCCCATTTCGGTGACAGTAGTCCGACGTTTGATGAAGTTTATGATGGTGGTGATGATGGTACGAGTCGATTACATGATGGGTGTTGTTGTGATTAGTGAGACTTGGAGCACTATTAGCGGACATGGAGGATGAAGACGAGCTGTTGGTAGTTACACTGGAAGTAGTAGTGTTAGGGCTAATGCATGCTTGGCTTTCCACGGTTTGGGTCGGCGGTTCCGACGACGCAACGGACGCCACAGCCGCCGCACTGTTGGTTATTTCGTTTAGCAGGTTATTGAGCTTTTCGCAGTTATCGAGATTATTCAGACTGTTTATGTTACTGAATATTATCTGTTCGGACTCCTAAAAGAGGCGCATGGGAGACACAGAGAAAGAGAAAGAAAAACAAAAAAAAAAACAAAATGGCGTAATGGAATAAAAAGTCAATGATGAAGTAGCGATTTTGAGGGTAAAGAGGTGGTATGAATAGAAAAGGAAAAATAAAACGGGGACACACAAAATTAAAGCACACAATTTTTTGTTAGTATCAAACCTAAGCACAACATACAGCTTTAGTTAGTAGACTCACACAAACAAAAACATTATATAAATGAGAAAAATGTAATAACAGTCGTTAGGGGAATTGGAAAAGAAGTTAAATGAAGATAGAGTCATACAAGTAAGACGAATAAAGATAAAGAAAAAAAGGTTGGTAGATGTTGGAGAGAAGTTTCTCATTGGCACAGCTACAGCAACGATGGAAGTAGAAAATCGTCGAGAAAGAGCGAACCACAACCGAAGAACAGGTACGTTGGTGTTAGCAGAGGTTTGTGGAGTTACGTAGTAAGGTTGGACGGATGCCACGGGCACTGCTGGGTTCACAAAATTCTACACAAAACCTACCAATCGAACCTGTCCGTGTTTCGGAGTTGAATGATCCTGCTCGGCTAGGGACAGCAGTCCACTGCTACCGTTCAGGCTGCTGTTGAGCTGCTGCTGCTGCGACTGATAGTGAGCGCCATTGCCGTTGGTGTGCCGATGCTGTTGCGGTGGTGTCGCCGCATGTTGCTGATCATTGACTGGGCTACTGGCCGCACTACTACTTCCATTGACCGTCTGATGATGATGATGATGATGATGGTGCGTGATCGATACCGAGTTGCCTGTCGACGGTGGTGCCGGTGACGGGGACGATACCGTCGTGTGCGTAGACGACGGCGATGGTGAGGATGCTGTTTGTGCTTGTGCAATGTGACCGTGCGGTGAGGCATTCAAAATGGACATTGGTGCATTCTGAGCATACCATGGTAGGTGGGGTGCAGATTGTAGTTTTCGTGGGTTACGAACGAGTCATACATGTGTGTGATGGATAAGATATTATGGTTGAATTGAAAATCATAACTCATAAGACTAACTGCTAAGTTGCGTAAGATCAGTCAAAGCAAACCAAAAAAGTACAAAATCATTCGCTCCAAAAGGGCAAGCCATCTTAGTCTATAAAAAAAATCGGTGCACATACGCACACACCACTCGACACAAGTGTTACTAAAATTTCGAATTTCAAATCCCAAATTTTTGGCAACCCATTTTTAAACTACTTTCCCCCCCTCCCGATAGTACTCACCCCAATTGTCTGGAGCTTCGCATTTTCGTGTGCTCGCTGTACCGCCACAAACGGACGCTCCGTCGAATGGGTCCTGGTGGTCGTCAGGGTGTGATAGTTCCGATCGTTTCGTACCGGCGACAGTGTTTGGCTGCGCCGATGCGTTGTGCTGTAGACGTTTTCGCCGGTCGGGAATGCCGGACTGCCGTAGTTGTAACTATGTGTCGAAAAAATGGCGGATTTAGTCGAGCAGGAAAAAGGCTCTCGCACTCAACCTTACCTAAAACTATTCGAATGTTCTCGCCGCTGCTGCTCCCGGCGGGCTCGTAGCTTTTGCTGCTGAAGTTGCAGCCATGACTGACCGGATATGCTGCGAAGGAAGGATATGAATGGATAGTTTCGGATTAGAATTAGCACCAGCAATCCCTATTAAAATCACATTATGTCAGCAGCTCAAAGCCTCAAATCCATTTCAGACATCGAATGAGAAAACTCTCTCCACAGTTGGATGTATTCCAAAAAATGTCTTGCAAACGTACATGAAATTGGAACCCATTGCACACAAGCAGTATTATGCGGAGAGAATTCTTTTTTTGGCACTCATCCAGATTAGTTTTTTTTTTTTTCAGATACCCTGCTTTGATTTACACACATTCCAAAAATGAAAAACCACCCTTCAACATGAAAAACCTTAAATTCGTTGTGGAATTTTTGAGGACAAGTAACAATAACATCCATATTAAGACAAAATTATTGTAGGGAACTTATTTGACAGATCATTTTGCTTTGCGGAATGCATACCTTCTGGAGAAATAATAAATTTGTAGGTTTTCGTTTGTTGTTCTCATTGACAGTCTATTGGAATGTGTCTGATGAGCGAAAAATTTGCTCAACATCCCCAAATGGGACGTAGCATTGATTTCACATTCACAGTACGCGGCTCAGGCACATTTTTATGTTTCGAAAATCAGCTCCAAATCAGCCCCCGGTCGGCCGGTTTTCATCTTTTGGCAATAAGAAAGTTGTGCAGCACTTACACGTACACATTCCGTGCGTTCGGAAAATCTCGGTCCGTGCAAATGTGGAACGTACCGATACCGCGCCTTGCACAACATAAAATAAAAAGAGAGTAATGTAAGGTAAAAACGGAACAAACTCCCTCCGACGGCAGGCCACCGTAAACGGCAATTGATGTCAACCGGATCGGAGTCGATGCACGAGATGCTCTGCTCCAAACTGGGCAGCAAGCAGCAGTACGATATCGGACGATGATGGACAATCCGGACCACAAGAGAGGTCTTATTGCCTTTAGGAATAAAAAGGACAACATGGCATCCGTTATGATTCGATCCGTCGAGTCTTGTGGAGTGAACCTCGGTATGGGGATAGGAATGTGGGTACTTGTTCACCTTCTCCTTGTCTTGCCGATTGGCATGATCCCGTGATTATCGGCCTCTTTCTCTGTTTTGCTCTTTGGAGAGGAATTTCACATCCACAACAACCGTTCGGAACGCTCCTCCGAAGGTCATCTATTTCCCTGTGGGAAAAGTGACCGCGCCACATCCGGGGCCGGGATGTTTGCGCACATCGTTGAAGCAACAGGATCTTTCGTCTAGCACCCAACCATACCCAACAGTGTGTGTAAGCCTCTACTGTGAGGCGTAGAGAAAATAGAAGGAAAGTACAAACAAAAGCAAGAACTCTTAATGCAAAAAAGCGAGAGCAATAGGGCATTGGGGCACATTCTACAGGTTACGCAGGTTAACTGCCTGCGATCGTGATTCATTCATGCCGCTCCTATGAGGTTCTTGAGAGGGAAGACGAGGTTGAAGGATTGGACGGGTGATTTGCACTAATTTTAGCGAATACAAAACCATAAAACGAGCACAACGCGAGTGGTCCGCCGCGTCCTACTGGCGCATGTGTAATTGTGATCGGATTAATCATCCGGTACGCGTATGTGGAGCGACACTTGGGAAAAGGCAGACGCGCTCGTCTGACGACTAGTTTACAGATGTTGGGACGCGTACTGATTGCCATCAATTTATTTACAAGCAAAACCATCAGCTGCAGCAGGAAGAATAGGAGTTCCAAGAAATCTGCTAGCAACCGGAATCTGATGCTCTGTAAGTGTTTAGGAAGACACAGAACCTCCCCACGGAGCAGCCAATGAAGTACGAGGACCAACGCGTAGCGCCTCAAGAACGATCGAATAAATTTATCATTCTCAGGGTGAAACGTGGTGAAAACGTTGGTGTAACATAAGTTTTGCCCACACCTACATCACTCGATTGTGGCGGCACTGGGGCGTAAACAAGACGGAAAACAGTAAACCCACGCGAATTCTCTTATATCCACCATCCAATACACTCGCGCTGGGGAGGAGTACGGATAAGTCAGCGGAAACGGTAAAAACGGATGAGATTTCTTCGGTGCGTCTATCAACCGACCTGACCGACCGTCCGATCGAGATCACTTCCGAAAGGTGGAGGTGACTGTAAAGTACAGATCGTGGAATAGTATATCTTTTACGCGATCGTCGCCCACCAATGTCCGGTGGCCCTCAGTGACCCATCCTTTCGGATGATTGCGCGTTCTGGCCGGTTTTAGAGGCAACTGCGGATGACGATGGTCATCGCTGGGTTTGTTTACATTTTGAGGGGTTGGAAAAAGGAAGAGGGAAAATGGAGTTAAAAATAGTAGAATAGCGCCCCCATTCGGACGGTTCATTTGCGTGTCCTATCTGTCTGTCGTGTGGTCTCATTACGTTTGACGCGACAACAACATTTCGTCATTCGACCAACTCTTTATTCCAATGTTCGAACGGTCAATGACAAGACATCCTTCTTTACGGCCAGTGGTTGGCAACTTGTGATCACATCACAAGATCAGAAGTTTTGACGATTCATTCCCCAAAATATGGATGACCTAAATTCTTTGTAGAGTATCCACAAAATTGATATCAAGAATTATTTGATGGATCCGCCTCACTCTTCTTTACACGTTTCTTTCGCAATCCTTGTAGTATTAATCACCCCAGGGACGCTACACCTTGCGCGGATCACTGACACGCGTGTGAGGTCAAACCAGGTACGTACGTTCATGGTTAAAACGTTATTATTTTTACCTCGCGCAGTTACCGTTGCATCGTTTTTAAAATAACCTTTTGCGCAACCAGTAAATAAAGCACACGCGAGATGGATTATGTGTGCGGGTGGAGTACGCACGCAGCAACACAACACGTTTGTGCTCCTGTTATACGGGTGTGGGATGTACGGTTGGAACCTGGATCGCGTCCAACGCACCACAAATCTATGCAATTTGCCCACACACTCCATCCCAGTGTACTACCATACCGGGAACAATGGTATGTGTGCAAGGGTGGATTTATTGGGCAGCTTGTGATTTTTGCTGTTGCTACGATCGATTGGATCTTCGATCGATGGCATTGTACGGGCATAAAAGATGGATGCAATAAATTTGAATCGTTTATAAGTGGGACAACGATTTCTTAGCGATCAAAAGCATTGGATGGGTGAGAAGAAGCACATCATGATTAAATGAAGGAAGGTTCAAATACACTCAAAATGGCGCGGAGTGAAGATGGTCAATTATCTATTTTAAAACAATTTGATGAATGACAATGACAAAATGAGTTTTTTAAATAGGCGTCCCACGCGTTTTCTTCTGACATTCTTCTCTAAGAAGAAGAAATGTCTTCGCAATTTCTTAAGTTTCCGACCACTGCCTTAAACGGTCTAGTTTTGTATCAGAAAATATACGAAAAATATTAAATCAAACACATTATTCGCCAACAAGATTGCAGAAACCAATGAATCACGTTCCCGATCAGTCAACGTCCTTCGAGTTCGTTACGATCGCCCACCTCATCAAGGACTCTTGCGCGGTGTGTGAGCACGAGCTGAGAATCACTTGGTGTCATTTCCGCTTTATAGGGGTTTTTTTTTCTTCTTCTCCACCTCGCGCTCCACGCAGAGGTAGAAGATTGTTGCAAAGCAGGTCTTTACCTAATTTGGGCTGGTCTGGAGGTGAACCGGAACAAGGTGCTGTGAAGCAGCAAGTGCGCTCGTCCGTAATCTAATCAAGGGCGCACAGTGAGCTCCCAGTTTGTTGCTGCAAGTGCTTAAGTTTTTCGCTTTCGTTGACGTTCAAGGATGTTCAATGACCGGTACCGGTAAGGAGTGCAGCAATGTGCGGTACAGGGGAAAAAGTCGAAGGTCGGACCGAATGTTGCGGCGATGGTTGGCGCCAGGCAGATGTGATTCTATAATTAAATGACCATAAAGCATTCATGATACACGGGGATTATTCACCCAGAATGAGGTGTTTCCCTTAAATGTGATCGTATTACATGGGTCGTTGGGTGTAATGTAAGCCGACTTGAAGTCGATCGATGAAGTTACCATATAGAGAGTGAGAGATAAGTTGAGCGGTATGAAATGCAATTGATGATCAATAGAGACTTCGCCTCGTACAGTTTATCTGGCTATTAAACGTTATTGCTACTTGACGTAATAATGTGTCCCACTAGCGACTACGCTACGTCTTACGCTGGTCAAATCAACCATTACAAAATGCCAAACACACTGGACATGCATCCACTTGCGCTGACCACAATCCAGTAGCCCTGCGCTGTATATTAGCATTTACCATTTAATTGGCCACTTGAACGCACCGATAAATCGTCAATTGATCCCATTATGTTGTGATCGACGTCGACTGTACGCAATCCAAACCTTTCATCCATGATTGGTATGAGCGCGCTCTTGTTTATAGAGGGATTTATTTTAATTTAACATACTAATTTCGACACACCAGTACGCGATAAATAATTCGCGTCCCATTGTGTTTCATCCACAGCTTCGTTTCCTGGAGACCTTGGGGTAAATACCAGTTTCACGGCGATATAGGAGCAAATTAGTCGCTTCTTTAATCCGAACGTGCACAGCAGCAGCAGCAGCAGCAGGTTAAAAACTTGACGAACAGGCCATTCTCAATGTCAACCCTGCGGGACTGTGTGTGATCGTTGAACTGTTGTCTGGACCGGACGACATTAAAGAGGACCCATTTTCTCTGCTACTGGAACCCTGCTTTACTCTACCGACGGTACCAAGGAATAGTTTTCCGCTGTGTCTACTGATGGGCTTAGTCGAACGGGACCTAGCAGGACCCGTTTGGCTACGGGAGCGACATTTGATGACAGATGGCGCCTGATCCGATCCGATAGCAGTCACCGTCATACAGACGAACGAATCAAGCATTTCGTTACGTCCATCACCCCCGTGTTCGCCCTCGTTGCATGTGTGCCAATCCACCACAACCACCAGTTGGAACGATTGACGACCGGTGTGTATGCCGCTAAGCCGTCAAACACGGTGGAGAAGGGCGGTTGTGATATAATGTTGCTGCGGCGGCTCAGTAGTTCCCGCGCACTCGCCTAAACGCGGCATCTCACGTGAGTATTATGGGTGCTACACACAGCAACGATATCGCACTAACCGAAACCATCTCTTGATTCTATTTGTTTTTGGTGTGCCTGCTACAACCTCCCCCTCCCCTTCATCGTGCACAAAAGATGCCCATAAATAATGGCGCATGTGGCCCCTGCGCGGTTTTCCCTTTTTGTATTTGCAAGGGAAGCTGGCGGAGGAAAAGAATACAAAATGGCAAACCGAAAGGGGTTAATGCCGACGCAAACTCGACGGCTGGTAGGATGGATGGGTGAGCGCTCGAGATCGAATTAATATCCGAAATCCATTTTTGGGCAAACCCCGGAGGGTGGTTCGTTTGTGACGGAGAGCGAAAGAGCGCTCGGAATGCCCTAGTCTAGGCCACCCGGGGCACGATCTCGGTCTCGATCCGCGAGAACAGGCTAAACGGACCAGCGCTCTTCTGCTCGATAGTAACGCCTGTAGAGAGTTCGCAAAAGTCCCAACAGAGTTCAGCGGGATGATTTACGTCTGTTTGACGTTTCGCTTAGCGTACGCATTGGAGCATTGGTTACACATGAGCAGACAAAATCCTGATACTTCGGAAGCGAAATTGGCTGCTGGAAATTATCTTGCCAGGGTTATTTTCGATAAGAAAACAACAACACAGGACACAATGTAACGACAGGAGTGGATGCGTTGAGTGCAGTAATGGTTTGTTTGTCATACACTTTGACGCTTGTGATGCAACGAATGCATTGGATAAACTTGCTGATACAAAGTATGCTATTTGTGGGATGCTTACTCTTGACAGGGTACTGAAATATGCCGTAGTATACCTGTTATCTCTCAGACGAAATCAGGTTGTACAATGTGGCACACTTGTGGGCTTGTTGGTGAAGAGGTCGTCGTTTGAAGAGTAATTATTGGTAAAGCCTTTTTTAAACCCTTCTGAAACAGGTACGCCACTCTGCACCATGTACGTGACCTTGCCATCTCATAGCTTGTAGCTTAGGGACCGCCAAAAAATTACATTCCAGAGATTATAATACGTTGCTCACACCTTGCGAGTTAACAAGTCAAAATGGTCTAAGCAAATTTCAATACAAGATTACCGAACATACCGAGGTGTTATCTGGCAACTGATAAGCCATGCAAACAACCAAAGGTGATCTAAAAACGCAAATGCCGCCTTACGTGAACCGTTTATCAGCGTCCGGAAAGGCAAAAAGAAGTAACAAAAAAGCACCACAGCGTGTCTAACAAAGGAAGGATTTGTTTGTGCATTAAATCCGCTTCCTGTCTCCGAACATACCTGTCACAAATAAACGTTCCAAATTTATGGATTCTTCTATATGAGGTGCTGTTAGTATTGAAAAGTTGTCCCATAACTTCATCCCCGAGGGGGTTAATGACGAAAGGCGCCTAAAGAGCTGTAAAAATGCTAAGCTCGCGTCATTTTTCGGTGTTCGGTTTGCTGTGTAAAGTTCATCAACCGGTTTGTGAGGGTTTTTACTACTTTTTTTTTGCGAACGTCGTATCACGTCCACTTAGACATCGTGCAAAGTGCCCTGTGGAGGCGTCACTGTCAACTACTAACAGTACGGGACAACCTACACAATAGCGTGCGCGTTCTCTACATAACCTGTGTGCGGTTAGCAGCTTCTGCTGCTGCTTCTAATGGCGTCTGCTTCAGTATAGAAAAAAACTCCTCTCATGATCAGCAGCAGATGATATCGTCGGAGATTGGTTACCGATTTGGCGATGATGTTTTGGTCTGTTTTTTGACGAACCCCATCGTATGCCAGTGGGTTACGCGAAACCAGCTGATAGGTAGGTGCGTTTGCGTGCGCACAACAAAACAAGGCACGTCATCGTTACCGATTCCTATCGAATCTATGATGCTCGATCTATATATCGGTGCCGAACTGCGTGGGATATCCGCCGTGCTTGGGACAAGAATTATCGATGGACATATTTAGAATTTTTATGAATGAATTCCCGCAACCGCCAATGCCAAGGTGAAATGACGGTTAAGCATTGGTTCGGTGGCGCGTGTGGGACGATGAGCGTCGTCAACGTGTAAGTCCATTGCTGCCCATTTCCGGACAGATCGAGGCGTCAATCTTTTTGGGTCGAAAATCGAACACTACCCATCGCCGATGACAACGCCGTCGACGTGCGCTTTGAGCTGTCTAATTAAGCAAAAAAGAACCTGTTTTTCGGACGATCGGCATCGTTTGGTGTGTTTGTTCGGAACGGTTCGATCGTAAATGCATTCCGAGTGCAGCCGTGTTTCGTGCACCAAACAACAAAGAAACGCCCCAACAGCGTTGTTGGGTGATGCTGATGGGGATGCAAATATTTCTTTGGGTGCACTTGATCGCGGGTTCGATCGCGCCTACAGGTTTGCCGCCGCAAGCGGTCAGGTTCGTTCAACTTGCTGCCTTTTGCGCTGCCTTTCGCTAATGAGCCGATTTCGACAGCTATTTCGACGGGCAAGCGGCGAGCCATGGCCAGAAGGCTGTTCTTGGCTTTCTGGGACCGGTCCAGCAGGATTGTGTTGGAGAGTGAGTAGGCGCGAATGAGTCGAAAGTCGAACAGTTGGACAGTATGATGTCATGCGCAAAAGGTGACATTGTGTAGTGTTTGAGGCTGAGGCTTTTATCTGCTTTCTGGAGCTGAGTGTTTCTTGAAAAGAAACACATTTTTAAGTGGCCAAAGTTAAAGAATTCTTTACAAAACTCACAAGTAATTTAAAAAGAAAACAAACAAGGTGATCTTCAAAATCAATCACTCAATAAAATCATCCGCGCACAAAAACACACCTTTTTAGGTACGTTCGCTCCCCCACCACACACGTGTTTTGATATGTGGCCAAAAAACGTCGGCTCGCAGCCCACGGTTGCGGTTTTCATGCGCATGTCACACTCTGCGCTACTTCTTCTGCTTGCCCTTAAACGTCCCGCCCACGCACATACACATAAAGACGCTATGTGCGGCCATACTTGATCCGCACAAAAGGTACCAAAGTCGCGCCGCCCAACCAAGCAAATGTTTATTCTTCATCATCGTCATCATCATCGTCCAAACCTCCATCAGCTCTATCGCTACCCTCTAGGGGAGCTTCCGGTCGGGAGGTAAGAGAAGAAAAAGTGTGGTAAAACGTTTGCCTAACCTTGAATTTAACGAAAGCAGAAAATTTGAAAACTAGCGCACTCAGGGTTCCTCTATTTATAAATTCGGCTTTTTCCCAAACCCTCTCCCGATCCCCAAAACTCATGGTCTGGCTGCCGTACTCATTGGAAGACGATGATGGGGGTCTGTTAAAAGGGATCACAGGGTGCGGCAACTAGAGATGGGATCGTAAATAGTTTACCTCACTGCAGCACTTCCCTCGCAAGTTGCTTGGTGCTTATCTCGCGCTTGACGCAATTCGCGTGTGCCGTTAGGACGATTCAATCAAAACGTTTGGCAAACATAGAAGCGGACAGCATTTGGAGCCCTTGAGACCAAGCAGGCAACATTCCAGATGTGAACACTAGGGTTGAGTTGAAAGTGAAATTTCTATCAATTATCCTAGGGCTCGACCAAAACGGACGTTGGACGCCATGTCGTAACTAAGCGACGCAGACTTCCAACATCCTCCCAGGTCATGGGCGTTATGTGGTGCTCTGTACTCGTCTGGATGGAATGGTACGTATTTTTGGAACACGTCGTGATGACGGTGTGTCCTCTCAGCAGGGAGAGTTCACATGGCCAAGGACGCAAAAACACACCGCGCAGGCAGCAACGATTCGCCGCGGTATTTCCGCTTCGCTGGGCCGATCGAATTGCTTGTGGCGCACACCTGTGTCGTTCCCCGAAAAGTGTACCTAGCCATTACTCATGCCACACGTGAAGGTGCGAATCTTGCTGTTCCACCCTGGTGCGAGTGTGTCCTTCCGTGAGGGTCTCTCGAACCGTTTGCTCGGTTTACTGAAGCTTCTGCTTTTTACTTCACATCTCACTGTTGAAGATGAAGAGGTGGTCACACTGCTTGATCGTCTTTTTGTTGACATTGTATGGCGCACGCATAAATTAATGAACTCTCCACTCCCCAGCACACATACAACACACACACACAAACACACGTATCCCCCACAGATTTATCCACTGTTTACAAACGCCAATCGTGAATGCAATGAAAACGGTTCCTTCTGCTATTCGGTTCACATTGGCCCACTGCACGTTGAATATTCTTCCACCCTTGAGACACACACACACACACACACACACCCCGATCAGAGGAAGGCGTACGTGTGGACCCCATGAAGGTCGCTTTTTAATTTCACTCGAATTTAATTATAGGATCACACAAGTTTTTCTTCGTTTCCCGGGGTTCAATGTTCTAAGTTCACAAATGCTTCAACCGTTCGTGAGTCTTGATCACCGATTCAAGGATGAAAAAAGGGATGTCACTTTTAGTGGCGGATGTTGGATACTTACCCTTCGTTGGAGAACTGACGCCCGAAGCTACCGTCCATGGTGTTGGACCGCTTGAGCGGTTCGTGGGCCGGATATCCGTTGGCCGCTGGGGCCGCACCCTGCGTGGTGACCGTTTTCACCGTGTGATGCTGCTGATACGTCCACCGGCCATCACCACCGTTACTGTTGTTGTTGATGGTGTCGCTGACCATGATACCGCCCGTGCCCCCACCCGGCGACTGATCGCCGATCGTGTACTTTTCACTGAGCACTTTTTCGCGCCGTTCGCGCAACATTTCCTCGAACTCGTTGCGCGGCAGGGTGGCCGTTTTCCGGCCGGCCGTTGGCGTCCCGAGCGCCTTCCGCACCATCGACGGGCTCGACAGGCCCGACTGCATCTTGATCATGGTGGCGGCCGGCGGATGCTGCGGTGCACCGCTGGCCGGTATGTTGCCGTACGTGAACGGGCGCGAGTCTTCCCGCGCGTGGTACGGTATCTGGCCGCCGCTTCCGCCACCGAGCAGATCGTCGTCGTCGTCCGAGGTAAACCGTTCCGATGCTCCCGTGGTCGACCGTGCCGGTCGAGGATACGCAAGCGACTGATGCTGATGGCGCTGCACGCTCATGATGAGCTCGCGCTCCGCTGGCGTCAGATTATTGTTATTTATATTTTGCAGGTCGCGTTCGCGAATCGTGCCGCCCGATGCGTACGCACTCAGCAGTGGCGTTTCGCGACCGCTCTCGCTTGGGGGTGGCGTGAGTGTTGTCGTCGTGCTGGACGTTTCGTACATCAGGAGCTCGCGCTCTTTCGCGGCGGCTGATGCTGCTGCTGCAGATGGTGAGTAGTCACTCACCGTTAAGGGCGTACGTGAGCGGTTGTCCTCGCGCGCTGCTGTTACCGGCGGCAGCTGGGCCGAATGCGAGCGCTTGATCGTGTCGGTGTTGGTATTGACGAAGTGATCGTTGGGATTCTGGTGATGATGATGGTGATGATGATGATGCTGCTGCTGCTGCTGGGGTTGGTGATGGTCTGTTTGGTCTGCTTTTTGGCCAACGTCCGGAATGCCCTGCACAGTAAGCATCATATCGGACAGCAGGTCGTCCAGCTCCCGATGACGATCATCTGGAAAATTGACGCAATAAAAATAAACAGCGTAAGTGGGAGAAATGTCAGTCAAAGACTTCAAATGAGAAGTTCTTAGGAATCTGTTGACTCAAATGATTCGGAATTAGACTTCAAAGACATTCTCGTAGTAGAGTTTTGTGTGAACGAAATATGCCTTTTTTCGCTTTTTATCACGCAACCTATCGCCTGCCGGATTTTTTTTTTTTTTCATAACGTAATATCTTTCTTTGCAGATACAAGAATGCTGCAAAAACAACTAACACACTTCAGCAATTTCGATACAATTCCTCCACCCCCATACCCATATCCCAACTATAAACTCTGCACACCGATATATAGTTTTTGCCGTCAGAAATTCAAATTGAAGTTGACAGGTTAATTGGACGGTCGGTTACATGGGGGAGCACCTAGCAATGCGCGGGAGCCACTAGTTATTTTTTGTAGTGACAATAATCCGGCACGTAACGTGTGGGCAGCCGATGGAAAATGAGACACCATTTGCTCTGCCTCACTCGCAATTTCAAATATCTCCATTGCACAGAGCCGCCGAAAGCAGGGTGACTCCAAAGGCTTACGAAACCGGAGTACGGTATCGGAATCAGGTCCTGCGTCACCTAAAAGGGCGCACTGTATGAGCAGCCACTTTTCGCACAACCACCACGGAGCACGGGATGTGATCACCAAAATGTGAATCTAAACGATACGAAAAGCGCAGTGTCAACCGTAAACGCGCCTGCGAAAGGGTGCAATCTACGGGACAGGTCGCAGTCGAGACGCCCCAAAAATGGGTGAAAAAAAAATGGAAAAATCAAGTAGAGCTGTGAACACACCATTTCGATGGCAATACCCATTTACACCGCAAAGCTAGCGAAAACCCGGGTTGGTGGCGGTGGAGCGCTTTCGAAACACGGTACATGTAATTAAAAATCGTGAAATTATTCCAAATATGTGGCTGCGAGTGGCGTGCACGAAACGGGACGAAAACATCACCATCCCATCCTGGTGGTTCACATAATCGATGTGAAGCCAGTCAGAGTTACGGTGCACGAAGAAATAGAAAATTGTATCTTGCTAAAACGACACCCGGATCTCGTGGCGTGCTGCAAAAAGGTGAGAAACTATGCGCGAGAAAACTCCCCAAGCCGCGCGTGTGTGTTGATTCGCTCGTCAAAACTTCATTCCAGTGGTGCCGCCGATGTGCACGCAGCAGGATGAATTAATTTATGCATTCTGTCCAAGCGATCCTTAAACGGGGCTCAAGCTTTATGGATGTGCGGCTGGCAGCCTTGAGGATTATGGTGGCAGGCGATGAAAAGCGATGATTAGTTGCAGTTATGATTAGTATCAGTTGTACTCTAGGTGTAGTATCAGTTCTGTAGACTCAGGAAAAATGATTTTTGAGGTTAAATTTTGGAAGAATTTCGTTTGATGAACTTCAGCTATTACTGAGAATTCTTAAGATCGTTGGCCTGGATCAACTACAAGGCTCAAGCCCTTGGTAGAAATATGTCTTTAGAGTAAGCTTATATCTGGCCGGTACGATCTAATCGGCTGGTCGTTAAGTCAAAACTGAAGTACTCAGTAAAAAAATGGTCCAGATAAAAGAGACCCAACACCCTACGATTTATTAGGCATCGTTAAGTTTAAAATTGCAAAATGATAATAACGTCAACGCCATTTTAGAACTCCCGACAGAAAAAACTAAACCTTATTTCTTCAAAATTTAATAATTCATGAAACTGGGGACCATGCCCTCTACGTAAAGTTGCAGAAAAGTATGATTTATGTTATATCGCACTAAGGTACTGATAGAAAAAGTACGCTAAATATCACCAACAGTCTGGTATGTGTAGTTCGATGTGGCAGCAGTCAAACGGTGAACCCTTTTCTAATAGAGATTTCACTTTCTTCCACTTCCATCCAGATATAGATTGCGTCCCTTTTGCACCGTTCACGAATGCATCCACCAATATCACTCAATCTGGCCGTACCCTCTACCGCACCGAGGACAGTCTCATGAGGGACAATGCGCTTCACAAAGGTGTTTATCGGGTGGCAATGATCGACACCCGGACACATACCCACACACACACACACACAAACCAAACCAACAACCGAACAAGGTACACCCGTACGTCCGAAACGTATGCAAAAGAAAAGTGGTGAGGAAAAAATGAAAGCCCTGGGATCCGAACCGGTACCACCAAACAACGGTATGGGAGAACAAGGGGGCGACCGGGCGTGCGAGTAAGAGAGCCCGTACCGTACACATTCCATTCCATTTGGCAAAAATGTGCCCAGGTCCACCGGACCACCATTTCCAAGAATCGATGAAAATCACCACGCGGAAATAGGTGACATCTTTTTTCCGAGCGCGCAGCATGGAATGGAAATAAGGACAAGAAGGCAGGACTGTAAGGCAGCAACCGTTCCCGCCTGTGTCGAAACTGTATCGGCACAGTTAATCTGTAAAAGGTGTGCTGACTTCTTTCACTCCCGATGCCCGTTCCATCATGCGTTCCACCCAACGAAGCATTGGCGCGAGATTGATTTCTCTTATCGAATTGGCCCGGCAGCCGAGCGGCAGCGAGCGAGATGGATCCACGATCATGGAAAGGTAGTTACATAAATGGACGTGCGAGATCATCGATCGGTTTGCAGTGTTTGCCAAAGGTGCATTTGATTGTGTGGCCTCCCGGTGAGAATACGAGTGTAGCTTGTGACGAGTACCACCGCGGTGGTACTAGACAAGCTCCCATAAACGGACAACACACGGGAAGGATACATCCTGCACACGCTTGGACGCTGCTGGTGCCTGAAAGTCTTTCACCGCTCATGCACTCAGCGTAGCCCAAGCGCATACTGTTCCCTTCCGTAGTGTCTTTCGCGTGGGGAACACACTCTCTTTTCAATGCCGGAAAATGGAAGCTTGACTTTGGTGTGGAGCTTGCGGTAGCGTACCCTACGATAACCACATTCAGGCGTCCTTTTACGGTGCGGACCAGCTTTCAGGCCGTCACTACACCCTCTCCCCCACTACCTACTGGAATCTCCCAACCCCAGGCAGAAGAGCACGGAGCAACGCAGCTGGCTGGCGGAAAGTATGCACGGTGCACCTACCTTGCGGACTAGCTTGCGGACTCGGAAAACTTGACGGCGAAACGCTCGATCCCTGTATGCGACCTGAATTGCCCGAAATGTCCGAAAACGATACAGAGAAAAGAAGACAGAAGAACGATGTGTATGTCAGTACGCCGCATGAGCATGTCGAACGAGCGATCGAAACTTACGATTAACTGGGCCACTGCTCGAGATGCCCGAGTCCATGGACACCGTCAGCGGACTGCGCACCGACTCGCGCCCATCAACCTGCGTAGCGGAAGGCCGAACCTTGCCACCAGCATCAGGCGCACCCGGACTTTGATACGAGCTGTAGCTGCTGTTCGCACTGGTGGACACGGCCCGTACGCTGTTCGCCGTACTCTTGCTCTCGTTCCCGAACGCGGGACTTGCCGGTGGCGGTGGTGCCACGGCGAACGGTACGGGCGTACTGCGGGGCGTTCCGTTGTGACTGAGATAGATCGAGTTCGGTGTCTTCGAACGTTCCGGCACGGGTGGTGGACCGGTGCCGTTCAGCAGTGGCGCTTTGCCGTTGCTAAACTCGGCCGGCGGTGAGATGAGATGCGGTGCGGTCGGAGACTTTGGGCTCTTCAGTATGGTCGCGTACAGTGATCCATCCAGCGGACCCTGCGTATGGCCGGACTCATCTGGTGAATATAGAACGAAGGCGAAAATGTTTTTTTCACTACACGCTTGTCAGATTGTTTCGGGAAAAGCACGCATACACAAATATAAACACACACACACACACACACACACACACACACACACACACACACACACACACACATATATACAGAGAAAGAGAGAAAACACGCGCTAAATCTATGTTAATTGAAAGCTCTGCGGTGGCTTAAACGAGAAGGAACCTGCCAGCGGAACCCACCGACGAACACTGACCCGACGAACGCCGACACCGAGCGACGACCATCGTACACCATTCCAGGGAAACACGAGCCCACAGATGGCCACAGATCAAACACATAACAAGCATCATTATTGTTATACCCGGCGACCTTCTGGTGCGTGTGCGTTTTTCCCTCCACGGATTCGAAATCGGTCCTACTTCCAAATTTGGTCTACACGGAGATCTTGATTACCTTCCTCCCTTGTGCGGCTGGGTGGTGACGGTGGTGCGAGCGAGAATCAAGGGTTGGAGGACGCTAGTGAGGAACGCAGCACAAGCTGAGAAGAGTAGGGCGAGCGCAAGAGGAGCCAAAGCAACAACAAAAAACATAAGTCAAAGTGTGGGATAGCATTGCCAACAGTCCGAGTCAAGTAGTAGTAGCTGGGAGGATCGCAAAGAGAAAACTGTCCGGACATTACGAACATCACACGCTTTTGAGACGATACGTAGTGCGGATTATGATCGGCGCCGGAGAGTTATAGTATATTTAAATAGAGTACTCGGGATCTGAGATGAGATCGCACTTCGCCGGTAATCAGAGACGAGCGTGACAAGACAAATACGGGTACTGTTGTTCCTGTTCCAATTCCTGACACATTCAGCATAAAGAGAACCTCGAACCAAAAAATTTAACCTTCCCAAAAACGAGTTTAAGGTTGGAGGAGCTTCTCTCTGGGTAAAAGAAACATGGGATGGCGCATAACTAAAACACACAAACACGCAAAAATCAAATCAAGTGTCAACAGCAGGCATCTCAGTTGTTGCCGCACCGTTGTCGGTACGCATCCCGACGAAAGTGGACATAATTGAGAATGATTAAGTCGATTATCGATGACAGAAAAGGAATAAAAGCTAGCAAGTTGTGAAGCTTTAGGAGAAGAGAGATTGCAGACAGCCCCTTTAAATCGTCGTTCGAGACTTTCGTTTGATGTGTGCGACATTCAAAAACACCAAGCACGATCGATGCAAAAGCTCATCAAAGCCGTACTTGAGGTTGAAGAACAGTATCAGCTTACGATCGTCTTGAAACGTCAAAACATTCTGTACGTCTGTACGGCGCACTTGATGCGATTCCACTCGAACATGGATCGTCTTGGGAGGCCTTCGCTTATGAAACTGTCGATCCGAGCGTGTGTTGGGACGCCATTTTATCGGCAAGAATCGATTCTTTTGAGATTGAGTCTGTCAAGCGATTGATTAATTACGGAACGGATCGTTCTAATTACACCTTTTAACATGGCATGGCGGATGATTTATAGCGCTGTTGACTGCTGTTGATGCATTTCTTCTTTACGCGGTACTAATAATGAAACTTTTGCGTTATTAAAGGCGTGGAATGGTAAGCTCGCTGTATCGAAACAGGTGCTCTTGTGAGATAGGCAAAACAGAGTGCAAATAATGTAAGCGAAACGATATTATTAAGCGGAGTATTTGGTTTTTTCTTCCAAATTTTCTCCATTGGACGCGGGACAGTGCGTACAAGTTTGCTGCAGCAGAAGGGACCGTGCGAATGCAGTGATGGTAATTAAGCATCCAAGCGAGCAATATATTAATCAATTTACCTTGTTTGGACCAACCTAGGACGATATTGTGATGAAGTTTTGTCGCAACGCGAAACACACGCACACGAAATATCAGGTAAAAGACGGTACGAGTTTAGGTCGAGCCCACCAACGATGTTCGCCGTGCCAGTTGATCGTTCCACCGTTACGGATACAGGGCCGGAACAGCAGCGAGAGGCAGAAAATTTAAGTTAGAAAATTTTGATCGAAATTTTGTGCGTTCTTGTGGAAATGCGTTGCGAAAAGGAATCATCCACTTCCCGGTGGGTTGATGGGAATTTATAGTTGATTTTAACTTATTAGAAGCGCCTATTAAGATTTGATTATTTGAATTTCAAAATGCAATCACTTGACGTGAGAGACTTGAGGATACAGACGCACCGAGCTGAACCGTATAAACGCACAAATAAGACTCTTTTAATGGAGCAAAGTGTGATCATCTGAGAGGTAGTTTTTCACTAGTTGTCACTAGAGTCAGCCCTCCTACCCTTTTACCGAACCATTAAAGCCACCAAACGTGTCCGAGATGTTCGTTTGCAGATTGGTCAGAGGGACACGAGCCTTTAAACTCCTGCCTCTCTCGCTATGAGCCTGCTGGTGGGTTAAGATCAGCAAAACGAACGGTGCTTGCATGTTTGCGCGAATTGTCACCTGGTGTCTGGTGCGACCTTTTCCGATTCGGAGTCAGCCCCAATCAGTGCACCAGGGATTCGTGCAAAGTACACACACACAAACACACGCTCTCTTTCTTGTACTCTTGACACCATCGTGGTCGGTGGATATCTTGGACGGAATATCTTGGGCGACAACTTCCAACGTGCGGCCAAGCAGGCTAACAGACGCGTGGTGCGACTTTTACACGGCGCACTAGTACACGGCGCGTAGGTGTGACTGGACTTTCGCCTGAGCTACCACAGCGCACCCAACTTCCAGTGATTCGGAGTGCACAGTGGTTCGCATGGTTCTGCGGTACCGAAATAGAATACCTTCTTCCTACGAGGGTTTTGTTGGTGCCTTTCAATAAACGGATTGAACCAGGCTGTACAACTCTTTGAAACATTTATTTGCGTTTAAGCAGTATTGAAAGTGTTAAAGGCAGATTGTAAGCGAAAGGTAGCCAAAATTGGATTCAAAAACAGCTTAAACCATTCCCTCTACATGAGCTCTACGGAGTGTGGAATGTATCCGCAAATTATTCAACCATTGCACATTGCTCAACAATAACAAATCACATCCTGGCGTAATAACAAGCGAACCTTTTGTTCATACTGTTATTTATAGAATATTGATCCGTGCGTCGACCATTAAAGCCGGCCAAATGTTCCACACATGGTACAATATGGATGCCTAATGAAATCATCAGTCCACGCAATGGCTAATATTAACTCTAAGTAGATATTCTTTTTTTTAATTTGGTTACCTTTTTCTTGAGAAAATTATTAAATTTCTAGGCTTAGCTTATCCACTCTCAAGAATTGGTTTCCTTACAGCGAAGCGCTAGCTAAAAATTTATCGTGATAACCAACTGTTTTCCCGAATCGACAAGTGGTTTGACGTCACAACCTCACAACACGGAAAGTGTTCGTGTTGTCGCAACATAAAATTTTGATTCTGTCCCTATTCCGGCTACTGAAAATAGACACTCACGCAGCATAAACGATTCCTATTGCTGCTTCTACCTCACCGTGTTGCTCTGTTGAGCAGGGCGAGATTTCACTTCAAAGTTCACCAAATCAATGACCAACAACATTTACTGACCTTTACACTAGGCACGAAAAATGTGTATGATCGATAAGAATCTTTACAGTTATCTTAAAAAAAGGGTGTGAATAGAACACTTACACCGTAGCATTTTATCGTCGTTCACCACAAATGGCACTCACGCTCCCTTTTACTGTGCTACACTTTACCGATCGAAAAGCAACCCCACCGTCCACGAATGAATCACTACCATTGGTTTGCACTCCTGCGTTATCGATAGCAAAACGGTGCTCCGTTTTCACTTAACCAGACATTTCAGAAAACCCGTTCGTATAAAACAACTGATGACACATTTGGATAGTCCCCTTGTCACACACGCAACGAGACTGGCTGTCTGTGGCATTATCTACACCGGCTTCCTTCACGTTACCGTCACATTCACAACGATCGCACCACGTTAGACCATTTTGCCCATTGTACACCGTATCGTATACCCCCGCTAAGGCAGACCGGGAGCGGATGACACACTTTCGAATGATACAAGCCGTACCGCAACCAGAACGCGACTAGGGAGCTACTCCCGAAAGAAGAATTGTGCAGCAACGCAGCGAACACCGGCTGCGAGTGTCAGCTGTGTGCGCACACACTAGACGAGCGGGAGTTTTCCTCATGCGCACGATCATGCCGGCCTCTGGATTGCGTACAAAGCGCATCATCGGTTCGGGCACGAAAATGGGAGAGTCAACGCACGAGTTTTCCCTAACGCATGGCGTTGCGTGTGCCGTGGGGTTTTGTGTTTACAAGGCGAAGCATGTGTGCGCTAGCCTTCCTGATTGTTCCTGCCTTATGTAGTAGTTGTGTGTGTAAACATTGGGGGTGAACAGATTAGAAAATCTTAAGTCGGTATGTAGATTATTTAAAGTGTATTAATTCGCATAAGGATCTATGCGAAATTGTATTACAAACATCTGCGCCTAAAGGTATGCAATTTCATATTTTAGTACAGAGATTCAGATAATCATCATTTTCAAATGAACGTGACGCTGAAAATCAATTTAGCTTAATCGTGGAAAAGTTTAAAAGCCATCTTTAGCTAATCAGAATCAAACCCGGCCTTACAAAACTTAACTGTTTGTTTTGTAAAGCATGAAAATAATAAACACCTGCTATGAATTATTAATAACACTAAACAACAGACAAGCAACGAACCGAACCAACACAAAGCGCCGGTGAAATGTGTTTGAAAACATCCACACAAGCCGCATTCTAAATCTAACCTATTTGGTGGGCGTTTCCAACGTTTATGATCGCAAAAAAAAACCATCAAAATCCATGATGCCTAACATCATCTTCCTTAGACCCGCTTGTATGTGGTGTACGGATCACGATGAAGCAATCGACAATTCGTTCTAATCTTGGCATTCGGGAGACGATGTAAAAGAGCAGAGGAGAAGCTTCGGGGCCAGTAACTGGAGCGTAACATAAATGTGGCGCGGAACTTCCAACGATGCACTGCTTCGCTGTTTATTTGTCTATATGCTTTACGGAATACCTTGTTGTGCATGAAATCGATGAAGAAATATGAATGTTTTTGCAAAATATTGCTTCGATACATTATAAAGCTGCCTTCTCGATGCAAGGTGTCCGCTTGCCTAACTGATGTTTACAGATACGATAAAACTAACCTATCGATAACCCGGAAATCGCGTGCAGAGAGAAAAGGGAAATAAGCTTTTATCGATTTCTAAGTCAAACTGATGGCATAGATAAAAGTCAACAAGAACCCACCGTAACGCATCGGGAGCCGCCACGTTCACCACACCCCTGCTGTGTTTTTTTACGTACTCCCAACAGTGCATGAAGGTTATGCTCGCTAAACGGTCCAAGGCCGTACGAGCGATAATCTTCTTCGCCATCATCATCATCATCACCATGGTCTACGCTACTGCTGTCGCCACACCTACACGATGCGATCATAAAACAATCAATCAATAAATTAACCTTTTTCGCGCACAAACACTAGCATTACCGCCGCAGTGTTAACCTTTCGCGCTATTTAGTGCTCCAATAAATCGATCGTAATCATCGGAACACCGCAACGCAAGCTGTTGTTTTTTTTTAAAGAGCAGCTTACTAAATTGTTGTTTGTGGTATGCATCCAATGCCTGGAGTATTGGAAAACTAGTCGCTGGTAGTGTGTTATTACCCATTTAAGCATAAAACTGCAGCGTCAAACGAAGAGAAATTACACTGCCTTCTGCTACTATAAGCTAATTCAACGCACCGTTGGGTCAATCTTTCATCTTTCGCTAGACACAACATACTAGTTACTTTAAAAATATATTCTGTTGTGATTATGATATGTCAACTACCGAAAAACTCTGCTACGCTGTGTAAATTTATGGCACAGAGAGTCTTAGACGGAAGAACCATTTCTACGATACGATCATAATCTGTAAACAAGCAAAACGCCTGCCATTAATGTCGCTCGGACTACTTTTCGGTTTGCGGTGACGGAAGCACACCCATCCAAACGCACTAGTTTTTTTGATCACATTGCAAACACCAGCTGTTTTAGGTGCCTACAAAGAAGTATCACGTAGAAAAGAGTTTATCAGACGCACACACGCACTAAACGAAATGGTTAAAGTATGTGGCGACGATTGATGAATCACCGTCAGGCCCGTACGTATCAGGAGCCGCACAGGAAGACGCGGACACCCAAAATAGCGCCCTTTTTCACGGGGTTTCTCGGACGAAGCATGGGTGAAACGTGATGGTTTTCGGGTGACAAAAATAACTCCCTTTTTGCGTACACCACTAATAAATCAAACGTTTGTTAAATAAATTAGAGTGAATTCATTGTGCGCACGCTTGTGTGTGTGTGTGTGTGTTTTTCAAACTTTTCTCCCCAAAAACGGTGGGCGTCTTAAACGATGATTTGCTGCATGACACAGTCAAAAGATCAGATTTCACTCTTTGCATCCATACCCTCGCAACACAATAAAACAACAATAATTGCTGTAATTGTATCGTGTCCATTCGGCGCTGTAAAGTGCTTAAAACAATGTCACCCACCGGATCAGATGTTGAACTCAGGTGAATCACACAATGCCGTTGAGATGGGACCGGCGCGGTTTTTTAAATGGTTGCGATCAAGCGATCTAATCGTACACTGATGGATGAAAGCTATTAATGTTGCCTTTGTTTATATGTTGTTTTCGTGAGCCAAACTGCTCTAGCTGCCAACCGGCTGTGGGAAGTTGACAGGACATCGGAGCGATGAAACAAATAGGATGTTTATTCTAGTAGCATTATGAAACAAGTGTTGGGTACTACGCAAATTGTTTTTGTGCTTTTTTATTGTGTGGGAGTAGTCAGATGTAAGCATCGTTTACTTGTACAAGAGATGAGAGAACTAAGCAAGGGTTGCAAATGTTAACACACTGTTCTAACTACATTGAGAATAAAAAAAAAGTAACAACATACTAACATACTAACAAAACTATATAAATTACGCAATATTATTATACACAATACATCAAATCCTTTTGCAACTAAGCGCTAATCAGTTAATCGAAACATTATTAGCACATAGTGTAGCGTTTTGTTTCGAACATGACGCCGGCATGAATGATTGTTGTAGCGTTTAAAAAACGATGTACGTATTTAAAAGCAATTAAAAGCAGCTGTTTGAAATGCAACGATTTATCTGTAAATATTTTGTTTGTAACAAATTGAAAAAATATGTTTCAAAACTGTATACGAGTAAACGAAGGGCTTTCCCTATTGCTACATCACACACTGTACAATTTATCCGCCGGAAAGTATGCAATGCGCATTGCATACACCAATGTCGACTTTTAGTACTACAAATCGTTCGAAGGGGGAAAAATATAAGCGAAAAACACACACTCACCCTCGTTAATCGTTTCCAGATGATCGCCATTCTCCGCGATCGGTTCTATCCTGACGAGTGGATCCTGGAAAACGAGAATCATGGGCCGTTCGTTTGGTACGGTGTCGAAACAGAACGTCATCGTATGTTCCGCCGAGAAGCGCTCATCTACAGAAAGAATGGTGAGTAGAAACGGTTACAGTTTTAATTCTCTTGCGTCCAAAAATTATCCTCCCTTAATCCTCCCCACCGGCTTACCTTCGCACGCCCAGTCTAGATCTCCCTTTTTGAATTGTACTTCCTTTTCGGTTATGGCACATGTGTGAAATTGCACGGACGCGATCAGCTCCTTCTCGTACGTCGCCTTGTTGTTATTTGGTATGATCTGGTAGCACCGCACCAGGATGTCACCGCGCAACCGTAGCGGGTGCTTTATCTCGTAGATAAAGTGCCGCGTCGTGATCGGTATGACGTAGATGTCGGACGTGAAAAGACACCGGACGCCTTCGAAAATTTTAATGAAGCTGCGCCACTCGCTGTTGACGGTTATGGCACGATAGTGCAAACATGGCGGAGATTCGACCCGTATCGCTTTCAGGAAGAAGGAGGACGAATTCAACTTGATCACACCCGACAGCAGTCCGGAGAAGTATTGAATGTATCTGTACCAGGGTAAGGAATGCGAATGGTTAGCTAATACTCTTCCGCGAATCCGCGCCAGTCATTGTTACCTTTTGTGGGAAGGAATGCGCAGAGGGTTGGCAAACGATTCGAGAAACTTTTGCATCGAGAAGATGTCCAAATCCAACCAGGTGGGTGTTTTGCGACCACTATCCGTGCTGCCACCGGGCGAAAGGGAATTCTTCGAGTGACCGCCAGCCTGCGGAATGTTCGAGCCGCAGATTTTTTGATACTGCAGGTAAGCGGCGATCGCCGTCCCGAGCCGATGTTTATCTTCCCTGTAAGGATGAGGTATCGAACAAAAGTGAAACACGTTAAAGAGTGTCCAACCTCTTAATGGTGGTTTGCTAATCCTATCGAATGAGTGGCGCTTTTTTCGACGTTAGACTTTTAAAGCGGGACACGAGAAAATGCAACTCATGCTATAACCGTGTCCATTGCTTTTTCGTACGAAGCAACAAAGTGCATCAAAGAGAACTGCAGAACTGCAGATCTGGGCGCGTTTCGGTGTGTTATAAATTTTGACACGTCAATTTGCGATACGTTTCGCTCCATCGATGTGTGCTGTGCAAAGAAGATTTCCGTTGGAAAGATCGTTATTAGGATAATTATTATTTACTGATAATGAAAGCACAGTGCGACGGCCATTCACGCGAAACGCATCATTAAGAAATCGATTTAGGCGTTCAGCTAAAGTTATCGGAAAACGGAATGCACCAAAAGGGGAGTTTAATAACTATCAACTTGCCGAATGACCCGACAGTGCTTGTTCGAGTTCCAAACACTCGCTGACAAGTGAAACCAAAACCATGAAAAACGGTTTCCTGTTGTGTTATTAAACGCAGCAGCATGGTTATGGGTGGAGAGAGTACTTGGGGTTTTTTTTGAATTTTTGCAACTTTAAGATAAGTGCAAATTAAAACGTTTCGCAACTCGTTGGGTGAGAATTGGATGCTCAAATTACACACTGCTTTCAACGTGGACAGTGAAGTTTAATGTGCGATTTCCTGTTCACATATCGTTTCACAGTTTTATCACACCGTTCAACTGGGTGTTATCTTTTTTGACATAAATTTTTTGGCTTAAGTTTCGGTATGCAATCTGGAGTTTAAAATCAATTTTAAAATATCGAAGGATTCATCTACTAAATAAAACAATTCAACATTGTGGCGATTGCATACATTCAGGCAACCTAAATTCAATTCACATGCAGGCAAGAAAGGGGGTTAATTAATTTGCAATATAATTAACAATCTGCATTTAAAAAAATTAAATTAATTTAATAATACCCCTCACGAGTTAAGCCAAACGCGGCCAAAACTCTATTATTATAGCATACGAAAAATTACAGCCCAAACACGTCTACCGTTAATCATAACTCACGTACACGTGAGTGTTTACTCTGCTGCCAAAAATACAATTCCACGCTGCACATTTCCTAACACAACTACACACACACATAACACCGAATCGTTTGAATATGATTATAAAAATCATACGCCCATTTCCGCCCCAAGTTTTACGGTCTTCGAGCCTTTTTCGCAACCGCAAGTAATGTTTCTTTTCGCCTCAAGGGCCGTACCAATCAAACACGCTGGGAAGGTTGGTTTTGTGCACCGACACTAGCTTATCACTTTTCCCGCTCCGGCAAACAGTTTACAAATGCATGCCGGGAAATTGATTGGTAGTGTAAAAATAACATCCCATCGAAAAGATTTTGCTTTAAAAAATCTATGCTCATGCATTATTTATGCCGCCACAAGATCGCAAACGGATTTTGCGAAAGTTTTGGCTGTACGCTGAGACATCATCCCACCGTTGCCGTTGCCGATCGATAAACATCGCACCGAAAGCGCCAGGTCGAGTGTGTTTTGCATGTTGCATACGTTTTCTCGGCGGTGGAAAACGGCGGCAGAAGAGACAATACACGCAGGGCCAACAAATTGCCGTGTTGTTTCTCGTTTTGTACCATCGCCGACGCGCTTGACGATCGGA
This sequence comes from Anopheles maculipalpis, assembly GCF_943734695.1. Classification (NCBI taxonomy): domain Eukaryota; kingdom Metazoa; phylum Arthropoda; class Insecta; order Diptera; family Culicidae; genus Anopheles; species Anopheles maculipalpis. The sequence continues at coordinate 10,354,039 of NC_064871.1, read as the reverse complement.
TGACCAGAAGCCATCCAAAGTTTCAAGCAAGAGAAAGAGTTTCTGTTGTTGGCGATGGAAGAGCGCAGGGGGCATTGATTGACCGGCCAGCCCCGCACAACCGATGTTAATATTCGGACACTGGCACGTTTTCCCGATTCGGAGATTTGATTGTTGTACACTGGCAAATACCATCATCATCATCATGATCGGCGGGACCCGCCGATCGTACGGAACGGTACGCACGAAGCGCCAGTCAGTGTTCGTGCGGCGGCATACCGATACGTCGCGGTATGGTTGACTTTTCGCGGACGGAGCAGGAAGAGCTAATGTTGCCAACGGGGCCCACAACAACAGCAACGAAAATAACAGTTGAAAGGAAACAGATGTAAGCCAATAAGCCGGCATAATGCACCGCTGCTGCTGCCGTTGCTGCTGCTGGGTGCATCGGGCGGTACAAGCACGCATAAATACGTTGGTGCCTTTAGTTGTGCGGCTTTTGAATTGGCAGTAAATATTCAAATATGACACTCCGGGGCCATTTTATGCTAATCGTTGTTCGTGGTGTTTGTTTGGCGTTTGGGTTTTGTAAATTTTTGCTTTACATTGTCCCGCCGTGTACTTCAGACTTATCGCTTGTCGAGTGGGTCCGTCACAGAAGTTTGTCCATCAAAATGCGCAGAGCTAAGAGCACGACAAAAGCCCGTTCTGTGTTTTGAAAACTTTTCTTTGACAAACTAATCAAAGCGACAATATTGAATTAACATTTTATTGTAATTTAACGAGCTTCTGAGATATGGAAATGTTGGTTCTAAACCTCTCAAGAATTAGCTTCATTCCATCTATTTTCATTGATAGATTATTAAAGGCAGTTGACCACCAGCTTCGGGCAAAAGCCTTGCTAAGCGGCTTTCAAATTAAATTCCGGTGGCTTGGGTAAGCATTACTCTTCCCCGACGGGGGGAAAACGGTTCTTGGCCTCATCCAGGAGGTTAAGCACTTTAGACAAGTCTAAGATGATAAGAAAAAAATAAATAGATAATATGATGGAAAGGGCATCCACGATCGGTCGTTCTGTTTGTAGAGAAAACACACCACACGCACCCAGGTTCGTGCGTTCTTTCATTTTCAATATTTTTTTTTTTTGCTTTCTCTCCGTCTCTCGATTGCTTCAGGTTGAAGGGTTCGAACCAGTCCACAGCAAACCGATCGACATTGCTCGCCATGGTGGTCCTTCTCAAGTGGACAACGTGAGGAACGGAACCCTTTCACGTCGTGCCGTCACGCAATCGCTTTCCCATCGAAGTTGACGCACACAGTACGTGAGTGTAGGATTACCATTCGATTACCTTTAAACTCTGCCGAACAACGGTCAGAAACGGCCAGGTAGAACTGCCCTTACCCAGCACAAACACACAGTTAGCTCACCTGTCCTGCAGTACGACGATCTTTTCCTTGCCGCTGCCCAGCCAGGAATCGATGTATTTGCACAGCTCGCACAGCTTCTCGAGCGTAATGTTGACGAGACGCGACTCCAGATCCAGTATCCGGTAGTTCTGGAAGTGAACAAGGGCATGAAAATTTAGAAGCGGCCCACAACGAGCACAAAGATGTTAGGCAGGGTGTTAGCTTCAGAATCAGACAAACTTTCGGAACGCAACCATACACAAGAAGCTTAAGCCTGCCGCTTCCTGTCAAGTGTCTTACAAACAGCGAGCGCGAAACGAAAGAACGTTAAGCTGGTGGCATTTAATTCAATTTACTGCTTACCTGCTTATGCTTCTGTTCCAGCATGCTGATGAGTTCGCGCTCGTGCTCGTCGGCCGGCAGCGAACCGTTGGAGGCGTGCGGTGACGATGATCCATTCTGAAGCCGCCGGGCCGGTAAGGTTGACGCGAGTATCCGCTCGGTGACGTAGTTGAGCCGCAGCGTTTGGGGTTCTTCCGCGATCCGTGTGACAGGATACGAGTGATGCTGATGTGGCGATTGATGCTGCTGTTGCTGCTGTGGCGGCCGGTTGTAGTACGGTTGAAGCGAATAATTGTGGTAGTGGTTGTTATTTACATGGTTCAGGTTGGTGGTTGGCCTAGGTTGTTGCTGTTGCTGCTGATGCTGCTGACCGTTGATCGCATGCAATGGTAGCTGAAAGGGGAGAGGATGTGCGAATAGAAGAACAAGGTCAGAGACAGTTGAAAATGCCGAAAACCTGTGGATGAGCGTGGCGCCCTAAAGTTTGGAACACAAAACGTTTTAGATAACGATCTTTATGCCCTTGAGGGCGCTCGTATTCCAGTCCAGCGTTGCTGTTGTTGAAGTCTGGCTAGAATAAGTGCTTTTAGCATCGGAACCCTATCTCCAAGATACAGATACCGTGACGCATCGTAATATTTTCCATTTTTATAGATTTATGACCCACTCCATCATCATCATCAGCTGCGGAGATTGGGTTTTTCCGATCGTACATCGAGATCTCACAGGCCCGTCGTAAAATGTCACGTATGCGAGCGACGCGAGTTTGAGAATCAGAAAGAACCCGAACCATATCTTCATCGAATGTCGGGGTTGAGCTATATCCGATCCGTATTCCGAAGTCGGTTCTTTTAAATGCCAATCATAGAAACTGTAGCCATATCGCTGGGTGCGTAAGACTGCTTTCCTAAATTGAGCATCCTGACCGATGCTCCATTAAAGAGAAACCAAACCACAGCCCTCAGTTAAAACGATTTGCTTGCGATTATAGATTTGTAGTACAGAAACTCGGAAGACAAGCTCGGACTAACGGATCATTATCCCAGTGTCTATGTTATGGTCGAAACCGAGCATGACCCCAAAATAATGATCGATTGTGCCTGGAGTGTTGTGTCTTCGAGTAGGACGACTAACGCACAACGATGAGCGTTGCCTTCCTCCACCGCGCCGCCTTCCAAAAGCGAAAGGAAGCGCTCCAAGGAAATTGAAACGCAATTTCGAACACAAAACGAAATTGAGGCGAATTTATTTGATCAAACAAAATTGCCCACATCCTGCCGCTACCTCAAATTTGAAACTCGTCTTGGGAAGGGTGGCACGGATTGGTTTGGAAGAGGAGTAGTCTCGGTGGACCCTTCTACGGGTACGCATCACCGCTTAAGTGACCGGCTTATGACTGCTGATTCGCCAGCCAGCAAATCGTTCGATTGTGAATTGCAATGTATGATAAATGAGACGTATGATGTATGGCTACTTTAGCCGGTAGTTTGCGGAACAGTGCGCTAATGAGCTCGATTGTTTGTGCGAGCAGAGGTCCAGAAATTTTTGGAACCCGCCAAACACCAAGATTATTAGCCCCAGAAAGAGGTTCTCTTTAGAAGGGTATTTGGGGCCTCGACACGACGTCTCGTAACGTGCTGGTGGGACGATTGGATAACATTTACATTTTACGATACTTTGTTAACCTCCATCATTCTTCCAGACCATCAAAAAGTATTCGCTTTTTTTTTCGAGGAAGCATTTCGCGACCTTCTCCTTCCCGGGTACTTGCTGGAACTATTTCATTACCATAATTTATAGCGTAATGTGTGAAACACGGTTACAGGGCGTCATAAACGTGCACAAAAAGGAAGGTTCGGCTGCTACTGCTTCTTGGCATGCTGTTTTAAGCACATCTGTACAACAGGTAACAAGCGTCCAGAGCATTCACGAGGTACCATAATATTATAACTTTATTACTGCTTGTTATCTAACCCTAATGGGAGTTTTTGTTTCGGTACTACAAAACATTTCTCTTCATTTCCAAATGAAAAGGAAGAAATTATTCAAAAAGTGACAGACACAACATTCAGCCCTGTCTCGTGTACACAAGAATAATTTGGACGACCATGTTCGAGGTCAACGTCAGCAAGCACCTTGACATGTTTTCTCTTTGCAATTGTCCACCGCGTTTGTCCTCCGCGCCAGGGAGACGACAGAAGGTTGCATTTTGCAGTACGTTAAGAAAGTGAAATCTCAGGCCAAACGTGATCAGCATCCCGTAACAGCGTGAGGGAAAAAGACGGCACCGAAATGTGGTGCATCAGCATTAGTGGCACGAGTTGTTTGTGCTACGTACGGGTTGTGTCATGCGGAATTGTGCATGTAAATGACATGATGAAGGTACGTGATCGCCCAACCGTGTTTCCATTTTATTCCGGACAATCGGAGAGCAGTTGTTGTATGGTTAACGAAAGATAGAGATTTTGCGTAGATCCTCGAGGAAGTTGCACAAAGACAATCAGAAAATTTATTTAAAAAAAATCGTTGCTAAATCATAACATCCAACAGTTTGAATGCTGCTGCTTCTGGACTTATCTCACTGAAAAGAAAAGCTCTTTTGATGTCCTCAAGCATTCTAATGACATTTTACAGTTTTTCCAAGCTAAAGATGTGACGTTCAAATAACATAATAAGTAAAGTGCAGTTTGAACATATATGTTCAAATTTAGTTTTAGTCGTGTGATCTCCATAAGGCAAAATTGACTACATTTGCCATTTCTGTAAAATTTATTTGACCAAAGGCGGCAAGTCATTATAGGTTGCCCTTACTTCTGGCCAAACAAAGTTGTCTAGAATCTAAAGATAGAAGAAAATGATACAAAATAAAAGAGAAACCCGCGCTCAACCCGCAAATTAATAGATTTTACCCTTTGCAACCCCATACTAGAATGTTATGTCTGCCTGTACTCTCACAGCTCCAACATAGTCTACTGAAATTCAGCTTAATGGCAGTAGTTTAAAACTATACGAATCACATTGTCTCCGAATGGACATAGACGTCGCGGTAAGACGTGTGAAACTAATAGCACCTCGATTTAGAACGATCTGCTGGCACATTAACGCCATGCGTGCGCGCCATGATGATGTCGTTAGGAGGGAACAGCTCTCTTGCTAGAAACTTTGAAATTAAATATTACACCAAATGATGATCTGTATTTAATTACAGCTTAAGACTTGTGCTCGTAAAGAAGCAAACCTAACTATCTAGCTGTGTGAAAAATACGCTGAGCTTTGATGTTTGAGGTGCAGAGTTGTTAAGAGTAATCAAAACATGAGGTCGTAAAACAAATCGCTTCCATAAAATTCCCCATACACCGGCTACTACTTACTGAATTGTACTTGTTGATTGCCTGCTGCTGTTCCTCTTCGCGGCCATTTTTCTGCAAATAAAGAGTAGCAAAAAGAAGCGATATTAATCCTTTATGTCACCGTCTCGCTTGTCACCGGACAGGTGGTGCGTATGATGCAATCAAGCGGATCATCCTGCACAAATTGATTAGAAATTATGTCAACCTGTTTCGTTCTCTCTTCGCTTATGCACCTCCATATTTACACTTATCTCCGCGGCTACGATCGTTTCGCATGGAAGATGGTAGAAAAGCAGCTATATAATACAACCCAGCGATTACGACTGATCGCGTCGTAAATGGTACGGAAGAAAAGAAAGAGAGAGAGAGAGAGAGAGAGAGAGAGAGAGAGAGAGAGAGAGAGAGAAATCTCGCTAATGAAGCTAAGGCGCACGGTTAATAATACGAAATAAAGTTGCAATTGCAATAGTGGATCGAATCGAGAAACTGGCAAAATAAGCATACGCAAGCGGAAACGCAAATCGCGAATGAAACGGAATTTGCGTGACAAATTGTAACTTTTAATCGTCTTCGTCTTGAAGGTGTATTTTATGCAACAAAGAATTGACACGATGGAGAGAAGAAAATGAAAGAAAACTTGCAATTTATACAATGAAAGAAGGCAGTAAATATGCAATTTTATATTGTGCCTTTTAATACAAACGAAAAAGATTCATTTAAATGCTACCTAAAACCGTTTAAAATGCGACTTCTGCATGCAGAAGAATGTTTTCGGCTCTTTGATCGTGCGTTTTAGTAAGATTTGCAGTTCATTATAAAGCTTCAATCCTGCCGAGAATTCTGTGATTGTTTGTGGAAAAATATGTCCGGAACGCGCGTTTTTCAAATCGAAAAAATAGTTCTTTTACCCATTCAGCATTCGTGATTCACGCATGTAATTAACGGTAATGAATGTCTTACTTAGTGGTTATGCTTCTTTCATGCTTTGCTTGTAGGCTTGTACTCGTTTGCCTAAAAAAAGAATTATTTCGCTTCTTTTCAGCAGCATTCTCTCTGCATGCTGTGCGATCTTAACGATAGTTGCTGCAAATTTAAACCACCGAGCAGCGAGGCAGTGATTCGTTTACATTTTATTGCCTACCAGGCGCAACATAAAATGCAAAAATCCTGCAATTAGGCACCGCAAGCAGGAGAGTACGCTTTTTACTTTACGATTTTGGCATATAAACAAAACAAAACACAATCCCGAAAAGTAATAAAACGAAAAAGCGGCATAAACATTGCCGAAAACGACACACGAAAAAAAAAATCCGACTGACAGGTTTATTGATCCTGACCTGATCATAAAAGCAAGTTAGGTCGGCGGTATGTCGCCTGCACGGTACATTATCGAGCTTTTGCATGCCGAGAGTGAACGAGAGACAGTGAGCAACTATAAGAAATGGGAAATTCTTCAACATGTACGGGTTTTGTGCAGTTCAAGCATAAACCTGCGTACGTGTAAATGGCAAACAGCCGCTCCAGATAATAAAAAAAAAAACCACGATCACGAAGACAAAAAATATCACTTTTTTAAAGTTACGATCGCGAACGATCTGGGCAAAACATTCCGCCCACGAACTTTGTGCACTTTGAGCCATGGAATGTGGAATCGAATGTAATCTCTTTCCTCGGCTGAAAGGCTTCGGGGGCCGTTTGTCCGGGCCAATAACAAAAAATCCACCAGCAATATATTGCTGAGCACGAAAATTGCATTTTTTTTTATTCTTGGTCCAACGTTGTCACACGCAACCATTTCTGAAGTCTGGAAGAGGGCTGCTGGTGATGGTCGGTGATCGAAATATCACACTTGCATAAATCTTTGCTCAAAACAAAGGTGGGGTAAAGTTATAAATCAGCCTCACCGCAGGGCATTTCCGTGCATGCCGGTGTATTATTTTTGGAAAGAAGAAAGAAACGCGGAAATTGGCTGTGGAATTTTGGTGGAATTAATGTTTTGATGAAGAATTTTGGGATTGATGTTCCTGTCAGCAATTACAGCGCTGCATAAGAAGTAATAACAAATTTGTAACGAAAAAGATCAGTTGCGAAGTTGTTCACGTGTTAAAGGTGATAAACAACACACAAAACAGCCGTTGGAGCAATTAGGACTCAATGTGCAGCTCTCGACCCATTAAATTTGAAATCTTTACTAAACGGAGTTGAAGATACTAAAATCTGAGGGTCTAGAGTGTTATAGAGTCCTTAGAGATTAATCCGGATATCGTACAAAACGTGATCTTAATATCTCGGACATCTGAATAATAACCTCTGGAGATTGTAATGAAATCTCAGAAATAATTATTCTGATATACAAACTTTGAATATATCAAAATCAGAGAGAGCCTACGATTGTGTCCTTAGAATTTACTCCGGAGGACGTTCAACAAGTTTTCTCAATGTCTGCTGGATATCTTGATAATGATCTCGATAATTCTTTGAGGATCTTTAAACCATCAAGCTCTACAAAACAGCTCCATCTATTCATGAAACTGTACACACCAAGCTTAAGCGAGCGTTAAATTCTTCGCGAGAAACATATCCCACACAACCCCGTGCAAACGAGAACGTGTCTCTCATCGAATGTTTTGCATAATTTGAGGAATCGAAAGTTTCCAATGTTGTTCTTCCCATTAACCTAACGGTCACGCATGACATCTTGCGACCAATGTCGCTTGAGCCTCAGCCAACGCTTACATCCCTTCCCGCACGTAAGTCAATTAGCTGGAAAACAATCTACAAATCCGCGATTCGCAGTTCGATCCCTCTGGACAGATCGTTGCGAGTGGTGTCGTTTAAGGGTTATAGGGGAAGAAAAAACAAGGGTGGAACAGATTTCTTTGGAAGGATCATCGTACATTTTCCAGGAAAAAAGATGCATGCAGCACCGTGAACGCAATCCGATGAAGGAACGTCGCGACGGAACAGCGTGGCACTGTTGGATCTTTCGTCTCGTCGTAGTGATCATCGTACATTCCCTTCTAGTGAACACCGACGAAACCACACGACACACAGACTTCAGCAGGCGTGTGTATTTCAATGTCCGGTGATGGCACTTTTCCACCCCGGTCGCACATTTATTGCTCGGTGCCGATTTTCGCTTGCTCAGGCCTAAAGTTGATATGTTTCCATATTCACGAACCGCGCTGCTGGAACCGGTGCACCCGGGGAGGTAAGATTTCGCGTCGCTGTTCTTGCACTTTTTTGCGAACACGGTCCCGGTGCGGTGTCCCAGAAAGGGGAGAAAGCTAAAGGTGGAGCTGGAAGTGTTGCCTGCTTGCCGCTCTAACTGCTGCCCATAAATTATTCCGAGGGCCGCGGTCCGACGATGTCACACTGGAGTGAGTACGTGCCGGATCATCAATCCATTAGAGAGCGTAGGACTCGTCGGTGACACGAGGACGATTGGGTTTATCGCTTATTTGCTTGTAAAAATGGGCCACAACACCTCTAAATCACTAGCTTAACGCAAAACGACAATTCGCTGGCTTACTGCAAATAGACCTCACGACACAATTTATACAACACTCGCGCACATCCAAATGAACCACACAAACACATCGAAAACGATAGGCTGCAAACAAAAAAAGGGATGGATAAAGCAACATAAACAACCAGGAAACAAGGTTGTGTCTACTATTCCGGATTGGATCCGAAGGTGAGTGGTGTTCGAAGTGACAATATTCGCACCTTTCGTAAATGGCTATGCAAATGATGTGCTCAATTTGATCAACATTACCGGAACCCGGACCGGACCGTACGTAATGAGCTAATGAAGCGTGCACAGTCACACCGAGTTTTTATGTTTTAATGCTTTGCTTTAGGTTGATTATTTATTTTTAAAATGCTTAGCTAATTTTCTTTTTATTTCCTTATAATTCCACATTATTTAACACTTCTTTCGAACCTTCAAACCGAGCGTATTTGTCTGTCTTTTTACCGCATAATTATTCACGCACAAAAATGACAGCAGGAAAACCAAAATCTATTTACTGCACGCCCCACAAATGGCATGTGTAAATTAAACGGTCAAAAATACACTTTTGGTGACATTTTGCGGCTCTTCTTCGTGCTTCTTGTTTCTGTTCAAACACTTTTGCAAAAGACGAAAGCAAAACCACATAAACAAATCTCACGTTACGATGTGTCTTGACGATGTCGATATGCGCGTACTTGTCGTGTCTTTCGTTTGGCTTCTTTTTTGTTGCATTTTTTACACAAGGGGGGGGGGGGGGGGGAGGGATTTTTTTTTGGTTGCAAATCTTTTGGTGTATTTTTCCTTGCGGAAACTGAAGCCGAATGACATCACAGCACCGGGGTCCAAATTTAGCCATTTTTTTTCAAACAGATCACAACTATGGAAAAAGGAATCTACAGCGTCGTAAAACGAAGATCTACGATCTAGGGCAGCAACACAAGACACTAAGCATACGCATTCGCATCTTTACAAATGGCAAGGGGGGTGGCCGACGTACGCAAGAAACGCGTCCGTTTTTTTTTTTTCAAACAAGTGCCCTCGATAGGAACCTTCACCGGGGTTGGAAAGAAGCAAACCGGCCGAATTAGCTGACCTCCCTTCATGTTGGCTGAGCTAGAGTAGAAGAAGAGTCCATACTCTTTTTTTCTGTACACCAAAGAAAGCGTTTGCCGGCCACCATCAAAAGGTACCGATCGGTGCCGAAGAACAGTGTCTAGTGGAAAACGTTGTACATTGCACATTGCGCTGCTATCGATCGTAATCATCGTGCTATTAATCACTTGTAACATTTGACCCACTATCGCGCCTCGGAACTGTACATCTGCCCATCCGCGAGAAGAGAGGATTATTAGAGGGATTAATTACATTTTATTAACACTTCCACTATTTACACCAACCAGAGAAGAGCACCAAGGGTGCTGTGCAAGAAAGCGAGTTGTGGCGGATGAGGCAATGCTGCATGCAGGCGTGATTAGTACGCAAACATGGCGATCTTTAACAGTCGCTTTGGGAAATCTTGAGTAAAAGTTGTGTTCAAACGCACACAAAGAAGCTGCTGGCCATTTTTAACAACACTTCAAAAATCACCCAACCCAACACGCGTGCCCCTCAGCAAGGTAAGTCTTCATTTTCAGAAGCACTAACTGTCAGCAAACAGACACTTAAAGCATTATATACACAGCGCATCTGCTTCGCTTTTTTTGGAGACATTTTCGTTCGAATATGCCACAGACTCACAAACACACACACGAACACCGAATCTAATGCACACATCACACAATTAGCACACCATTAGCACCCCGTTAAGGCGCTTAGCTTTTATTTATCCACAAGCCAAGACAACTAATAAGTCCATCCAGCGCCAGGGTGTACCGTCCAGTGGTGACGACGACCGTTGGGGTCAACATTGCGACAGATGCAGCAGCAATGCAGTTCTCTGCTGCAGTGCGTAGTAAGGAGTGCTCCCATGCCGCGTAGTAAGGGGCCGCACAACGGACGCGACCAGATTTGGCGTCCTTCCAAACAGACGCCCCGAACAACTCACACCCAACCACACACGGTCTGCGCACGTTTGGCGTCTTTCGGACACAATTGAGTAGAATTTCTATTACTTTAACTCCATTCCAGTAGATCAATAATTCGTATGCCAAGAGTGGATTTAGTACACACTGATCGTGAAGTAAACAAATGAAAGAAATCGTTAGAAACTGAATCGTAACGGGAAAATTGGAAAGAAGGTGTCTACGCGCTAGGACATGTACAACTGCACTGCGCTAGGTCAAACAGGAGATTCGTTGCCTTTTTCCCATTGCCGAGAGTGTCCTCGACATTGCGTGCGAGAAGGACAACTGATACTGTGTACTGCACAGTGGATGTGAAGCATTTTCTTTTCAATTTGTAACTTTAATATTTGAAGACTTCCCATCAACTTAATCTTCTATTTAAATAAGATAATTCATCCAATCTTTTGATGTCAAAAATAAATATCTATCTTCCATGAAAAGAGACGATAGTTACATAAATATGCTAATATTTCTTCGCTTAGTTTCATTCGAGTTTCTTCCAAATGGATCACCCTGTGTACGCAGAAGCACGCAAAACGGCATCAACATACCGGCGTCGGTTTGTTTTGACGGTTTGGAAAGCATGCGCACGATGCAGCTGGCTTGCGGTTTTCCGCGTCGACCTAGTCGTCTCGCTTTCTTAGACGGTGTAGATAGATAAAAAAAAATTGTGACCGATGACATTAAACACACAAGTCAGGTCTGCGTGTGTGAGCGAAAACATTTTCTCACGCGATAATGTCAAGGATGTTCGAGGGCCGTTTCAAAAACTTTGGAGAGAGCAAAATGGGGGGTATCCCTATGCTCGGGAAAGATTGTTTTGATAAGCAAGCTTGAGAGCAAGAATTTCCCGCCAAAAGCTGCACGATAATAAGACACCTGTTGCATGTCTCATAGGAATTGTATATTATGACGTTCCACAGTCTCTGTGTATGGTCAGGTCTAGGGAGACTTTAATATTCTTAAGTGTCCTTGAAGCCTTGGTTCCATGGCATCTCGTGCGTTCATTCAATTGATGTCTAGGCTTAGGTCTATCTCTAGCATATAGGGTAGGTGGACTCCAACGACATAGATCATCTTTTATGGTTTTGTGTGGAGTACGAGGCTGCTCGGCCTGTGTTGTTGTACGCAGTCCAGGCCATTGGAAAGTTGCCGAAAATTGCGATAAGGGACCTGTAGGGCACCTGACAGTTAAGGCAGCATTCCGAGTCAAGGAGTCCATACCTACAGCTCCAAGAAGCGATGCACCGGATATGGAAATGGACCCTTACTGTTTGCAGGACTTTCCTCATGGACTACGTAATAATCGACAATGAAGCATCTGAGCACACACATAATAAGGTGTCTTACCATGATAAAGACCCTCGCTTTCAGCATATCATAAAGATAAAGTGTCATTTCTTGGAGGATGAAACATGTTCCAACTGAAAAGACTTCTATCTGTAAACTAGTCTTGGGCAACATCTGATATGGCCGTTCCTCCCCAATAAATAACGTCTTGTTAGAACTACTTCCGATCGTTTAAAGTTATCAACATATCTACAATCGAAGGTTGTAACATTTAACTATAAAAAGCCTTGTCGATTACTTTTGCCCAGATCCGCGTGGCGTAAAATATGCCGCTCACTTCAGACCTCAAGCTCATTAGCGTAGGGAAAATTAAAATGCAATCAGCAAATTTGTTGCTGTTGGCGGCACGTATCAAACGCACGATTGGCCGATCCGGTGCAGTTTATAAGCGCGAGAGCACACCTTCCACCACCGATCAGGCAATCAGAGATGCGGGTACTGAGGACCGGTCTGGTTGTACTATTATTTGCATAGCAGCACGCAACACCACCGCACTAAATCATATCCCATCGTAACTGGGGAGACTCGCGATAAATAACTCCCCTTAAACGAGAGGTTAGATGAGTTTGCACAAGTTCCTCAGTTCAGATGTGTTTTATTTTATCCAAGCCGCAATCGCGACCTACTCGATCAAGGTGTAGTGTGACTTGTGAGGTTGCTATCTCTAACCCCCTCCAAGATTCAAGATCTAAATACTTCTTTCGAGCGGTGGAACCGATGCACCGGCTAGTGAGGAGCATGTAACACTGCCACTAATTTATGGCATACCGTCGCTAATTCACTATTGATGTTTACGCTCCGTTTTATCAGCTGCCAGTTTGTTTTGTGCGAGGCGTGACAGAACGCAGGCCGAATAGTTCAGCAAATGCTCTCTGGACTAAGCGAGACGAACTGGCAGACACAAAACTGGGCCAGCAGTCAGTGTCTGGTGTCAAAGCGCGAACTGTTTGCACCAATTAGCTGTGCTTAATTGATCGCTCAACTGTGGACCACGATAAGACTTCGCGAGGCACTCGGGTTGGGGATGATTTAAATCCAGTCCCTGGTCCAGCGTCTTGCTCTTGCTCGGCCGAAAGTGGACTAACCACACGCCTGTATGTCTGTAAGGCGACGTCTATGTTGGTTGCTTATTTGAAGCCAAACTTGTTCCACGCTTCTGAACACCCGGGCCGGGTTATCTTAATTGATCTGATTGGGAAGCTTGGGGTTGGTGTTTTGTAGATAAGCTCGTACGTGCAGGGGTATGTGCGAAAAAAAATTGGTTTCGCCTTTCGGAATTCCTTCCTTTAGGAGGGGAAGGAAGCGGATTAGCATATTTAGAAACACACCAATTATGCATATGTTATGGAAATTGATCGATGATCCTGTTATGATTGGTGACTGCTCGATGTGTGGATGGTATGGTAAAAGAAAAGGAAAAGTTTGCCGAAATATGTTGTTAACGAATCAAACCCAAAAATTTGCCTTTATTACGACCGAAAAAACCCGATAAGATTAAAAGGCTGAGACATTTTATATTTATGTAAATGGAAAAAAAGATTACCGTAACAGGTGTTTCGGGAGTCGGCAGTGAGAAACGAAACATATTTATTAGTCCTTTAAATCTTGCAAAAACCTTTCAATATTTTCAAGCATTATTTTCATAGCCATTTGATATTCAAATGAGCTTTAAAGGTTAAATCGAACATTTTCATCATCCACCTCCCCGGTCGTCATTATTAATGGGTGACAAAATGGCGCGCTGCATGCATCCCTGCATATTTCTTTGCCTTTTTGTTTGCGGTTTTTCGTTTCCATGTGTGATACTCTCCCAGAACACGCCGAATATAGAAGAAACGAACCGGTTTTTAAAGCGAATTTATGTTTCTTTTTTCGCCAACGTGGTTCCCGAGAATTTCTGAGAATTATCTCCGTCCGACACGCTCCTTGGAATTTGGGCAACGACAACGATTTGTCGCGCATCCAGAAGGGAACCAAACCCGAAAGGAAGCTGAAGAAGGGCCATAAACAACGCCGATGTGTTGTGAGCAGTGAGCGCGACATTTGCGGTGGTGTCGTTGTGTCAACGCGCCCGGATGGATGGATGGTATGTTGCATTCCAAGGGGGACGTCATGCAAACGTACACAAACGACGCTGTTGTCGTGAATGTAGCAAGAGAAAACGAGCGATGATGGTGGAGATGCACTTCGATGACCTTGGGCGATGATGCGCGTACTATACCCCATATCACCTGGTGCAGCGCACACCACTGTCAAGGCCACCAGCGTCATCGTGTTTGTTTTATTCGTGACGGTGGTTGCTAAATGGAGATGCGGATGGCGTTGATTAACGCGCTCATTAGGTGTCATTCCTGCATCCAACTGAAGGGAGCAGCTGATCGGTACCGTCATGAAGATCTTCAAGCTCACGTACGTACGGAACAGTAGAAGGGATGATCCTTCATTGTTTTAAGTCAACCATTTTGTAATGGCGATAATATGTCTCTTCCCTTTTTGCTCGAGGATTTCCCCTTCAAGGTGATCAAAGTTGATCGCGAAATTCATCGTCAAGTACCTGTGAAACCGTGGTGAGGCCTTTGATAGGCCAAACCAGACAAACACACAAACCAAACGGGGAAAAAACAACCTCTTCACCAATTCATACAACCGTTTCGCTTGAGATTGTTTGATGTTGATGTTGAGGAATCGGTTAAGTGCCAAACGGCCAACAAGTGCACATGGCCTCCTCTCAACGCTGATTGCAAAAGCCACCAGGGCGCGCGTGTGTGTGAATTGACTTAGATAGTTGCGCGCATTGTGCGCATGGGTGCGCGATAGCGGGACCTGTAGCGCTACCGGAATTTTGACTCATCACTAAAAATAGACACCAACCCGATTCGCGAATGGTCAGAGTGCCAAGGCGCATCAAGAATTAAGCGCATAAACCGATTGGCGTGTTTCGCATGTCGGCGATTATCATTCTGCGTTCATCTGCGTGGTTGTCTGTGGTGTAAAGTTTTGGACAAGCACGACGAAAACGCATTTTCCATTCTTATTTAATTTGTCATTAGCTTTACCTTCTTTTAGCACTTTTTTGCATTCTCTTCAAATAACAGACAAATCGTTCGTTGGTTCCT
Organism: Anopheles maculipalpis; assembly: GCF_943734695.1. Taxonomy (NCBI): domain Eukaryota; kingdom Metazoa; phylum Arthropoda; class Insecta; order Diptera; family Culicidae; genus Anopheles; species Anopheles maculipalpis. Next base: position 10,338,915 of record NC_064871.1, on the reverse strand, counting down.
GAAGCTTAGAGCGTCGCTTTGCTTAGTTGTGGTGCAGCAGTCCTCACAAAATGGTAAACATTTTTTGGAACCGAAGGACACAAACGTCGGGCGGGCTGTGTAGAAACCGGTTCCTGTTTTGCTGGCCGTAACCGTTGTCATAATTTTTCGCTGTCAGATCGTTAAAACCGATTTTGCATAAATGAGCCGCAAAGGCGCTGCTGGGTGACCAGACCTCACCACAAAAACCCTGCATAAAGGCTGCATGTTCCTACCGAAGCGAGAACTAAGATTTTTGCAACTTGGCTGCAGGTTGACACCGGTGTCGTGTCATCCCTATGCTACCCCCCCGGTGATGGTTTGCAGTTCTCAACTTGCCTGAAACGACTTCAGGCTTCTACGGGCAGCGTGTGCCTGTGGGAAGACGAAGATGAAATAAAAGACTCCTCGTCCGGGACACTTGCCGGGGTGTGGATGATGTTTAATGCAAATTTATTTTGCTATCTTCCACACCGTTCGCACTTTCGCACCGGAGTAGGGTTGCATCGGGACAGTGGTTGGTGCTTTGTCCTTCGGGAACGTGCAAAGGAACCTCCACCCGAGGAACCGCGGCATCCCGAAGAAGAGCTTGACATCATCACATGAATGGATTCTTAAATGAGACGATTTTTCAACGATCTTCCCCTTTTAGTTGGACCGATATCACGCGGTTCGATCGGTGAATTGACTCCGGCTGAGACGAAAAACATGCGAGACTCGTGCGTACTCGGGGCAGGCGTTATCATGTTACGCTGGCGTACAAGTCAATTGCGACGATATTGACATGAAAAATGGAACGGCTCATGTCCAGCGACAGCGAAGGAAGCGCAAAGTGCTTGGGAAAGGATCGCTACAGGCTATCCGGGCTCCGTTGCTGCTACTTGTGTTCTCTGCTATAGGTTCTGTGAGCTGGTTTTGGCTTCAATCGCGCAAAATATTGATGTCCATTCGATCAGATAATCGGTAGAAAATGAATCCAGAATATTGCAATTATTGTACATAATTCTAGAAGAATATTCTTCTATAAATATTGCAACGATGTTTTGACCATTGAAAGCAAGAGCAAGTCTATAAGGCACGATGCTCGATCATGCCATCAAATCAATTTTGGGGCAACTATTTATCAGCGCAATGTCATGTTGCGCTGTCAACACACTTAACTCACGCACTATCGCACGCATGACGGTGTGATTGATAGTTCCCGATTTGAGTCACGCATAACGCTAGACTGTGTGTAATGCAATCAGCAGAAGAAAAGATGACGCATCGAAGAGAACTGTATTCAAATATTTTGATATCAGTTTAAAAGCTATTCCGTTTTTACTTTGATGAGATATTGATTTGGAACGCCCTTATGCTATTTATATACATAGAATCACTTCTAATACCCTCCTGAATTTTAATACATCAATGTAGAAGCTAATAAAAACATGTTACATACCTCCAGGTGTGTTTGCAACAAAAAGAGATACCATCATTTGTATTGAAAGACGTCGATAATCGACAACATTACACCTATGCGCTACGCTCTAGCACCCTGCAGCGACACAATCAGTAAGGTCATTTATCTCTTACCCTCCCATCCCCTGTTCTACCTACCCCGTAAGCGTCCTGATCCGGTTATTTATATAAAAAAGTGATAATACATTGATATCAGGTTTCGTCGCCCTCAATTGGATTACGTTTCCACCAAATCACGATTTGGCTCAGTCCTCCATCCACTTGTCCAATGGTCCGTAGTCTTCAAATCACCCCACCCGCTTATGACCCATGACATTGCGAAAGTCGTTCGCAAAGCAAAACGCACTGCCACGACACTCAACATTCTATTAGCGCGATCGATTCCGATATGCAACCTATTCACATGCCGGCGTGCTTCACCGCCCGCTTTGCCATAAACTGGTTTCGATACGACGCGATTATGGTACTGCCTGGCAGGGAGCCCACCAAGGTGCGCCTTAATCAAGAGCAAACAAACAACCTTCCCTTCCAGAAGCCCGCTGCGGTACGCCGCACAGACGCCCAAGCGACAATTAAAAGCAATTATAATCGTAAATTAAGCCTTCCCTTTCTTCTACCGCCGGGCGCGTAACAGGTAACGTGGCCACCCGTACGACCAGAAAAAGAAGCAGGGTGGCGCTTTTTTTTTTTAATTTATGCTAACACAAGGCTCGTGTGGTGCCCTAAGAGTGGTGACGAAGGTAACTTCCGATTGAACGGACCTAGCGACACTATTTGCTGATGTGACTGTGACGGAGATCTTATCTAAGAGTCACTCGAAGAAGTCATGCACGGCCTAATGAATGGTCATCCGAGCTAATAAAAGGCATCACTGATGGCACGTGAATTTATTGCTGTCACGCTGCCTTGAACGCGTAGACAACCACAATCCTTCATCAAAGTGCGACACCAGCGCAAAAGGGCCGATAGCACAACGCTAATGCTAGTGATTTGCAAGCGTCATCTGCAGCTTTTAAATGGTACCAAGATTGCACCCGTCGCCACAAAGCACTGACATCACTCGGTATGATGAAGATTGTTGCATCTTGCATAGATCATCATGACCCATCGCGACGTATCTATTCATCTGGAGCAGTAGTTAATTGGCTACAAGTTGGCCCCACGCACACGCTACGTTGGACAAAGGGTTACGTGCGGTAACGTTGCAAGCTGACCTACGCAGTACAAATTAATTGCCTAGCATCATAACGAGCGATCGTGTAACGATAATCGAACAAACACGGCTGAACTGTCGATCGCCACGAATAGTAGTCGACACGAGTGCTAATAGTAACTTCAAACAGGCGAGCATTATGGAGCATCATCTCCCAGCTAGTGAGCGGCCATTAAGTGGAACGTGAAGTCATCGGTTTCACAAATAACCTGCGCCGGTAGCGCCACACACACACACACGCGCGCTCTGACCGAATGGAAATGAGGATAGAAGAAGAGCAGAAAAAAAAGATTCCAACATCAGAGCGCATTCACCGCATTGACAGCAGCTGTCATGAACTTTTGACACTTGCCATGTGCCCGCGAGGACCTAAGGCAAAAAGCGCTGGACAGGCGGATTTCGGAGCTCATTTTTCATCTCAACCGTCTCTAGCGATGGCGATGATGCCACCCAGCAAGACAAATGAATGGGAATCAGGCTGGGTCCTCAACCCGTGGACAGGTTGCAAATTTGTTGAACAAAAAAACACAAAATGTCTACAAGCAAAGCGTTTTGTTTTGCAGACAAGAAATCGCGTGTCGGTGTGTCCCTCTCGTCGCTCCACCTGATACAACATAGATACTGTAAGGGGTTGAAATTGATCATATTTAAATGTCAAATTACGATCCCCACCAAAAAAAAACTGTCCATCATGTTTGCCTTGCTTCGAAGAATCACGACGAGCGAAGAGTGTCATTAACCTGCGAAAGAAAATCCAATTTCAACTTCATCATTGCTTGCAGATCAATAATTCAAAGAGTGAGAACCGGTTCTAAGGCAGGGCATGCCGGGTATAGCTATCAATCATTGATGACCACCACCATCACCATTGCGCTTGGTAGGGCATCATCAGAATGCCACACCCGAAAACGGAACCGATATCCCAGGTCCACGTTGGGTAACGACCTCGCAGCATAAGTTTTGCACCGTTCGTGACACCGTTTTTCACCCAGCTCGGGGGTTTTTATCATCTTCCAACGAATGACCTTGTCGGAATGCATAATATCGAAATACTTTGAAGCAAACTCCTGTGTAACGCCACTCCATTTCACCGTTTTCCTTCCGCTTGGTGCAAAATCTGAAAGCAATCAACTTCCAATAGGAATGTCCAAAGCCCTTGGAGGTCGTGGTCCTACCGGGGCACAAAAAAAAACGACGCTTCTGATGAGCATGACCAGGCCCGTTTGCCTGCAAGCCAAATGAACGGAAAAAGCTGAAAAGCTTTTAAAATCAAAACATTATCAAATGAGCCTCCTTTCGCGCTGCCTTAAGAGATTTTCATAAAGGCCAATAAAGCGGCAGAAAGAGAGTGTGGAAGAGCGCGCGAAGGTGTGTCCATTAAAACTCATCAGGGCTAATGATTGGGTCGCGTGTCGCACCACGTATCCCGCTCCTATTCCCCCACTAACCTGCAAGAGTAATTAAGCAGTGGCCCTTTAAAAGTGGGGAAATAAAAATGGAAACCATTTTCCAATCTCTGCCCACCGCACCTCGGCTGCCTCTCTCAGTGGTGTCCGATGGGAAAATGGTAATTTGACACTTTCTGCGGTAAATCCACTTCCTAAAAAGGATCGTTTGTCGTGTGGGCCCATCACACTGTTTCCACAAGGTTGCAAGCATTTGAAGAATTGATGCAGAACATTTGCAACAGGCCTTTTAAAAAAAAAAGAAGAGCGTGACCCGGGCTTCCGAGGATTGGTTCGTGAACTATTTAATGTGTACAACCACCACCATCTCGCGCTTTGCGGCACGATCTTGAGCAATGAGGTTTCCTGTTTGAAGTGACTCATGGTGGTGGAGTACCCGGCTTCTGACGGGATCTCCTTCTTATGGATTTAATTTATGCTAAAGATGGCAATAACGGCTGGCACGGTATCTCATGTCTAGCCATTATTGGATACGCCATTTTTGCACAAACGTTCGCACGTTCGTTTGTAATTTGTTTTTCAATTCTCGAACGGAAATGGAAGAAAAGATTTATTGATCGCACTCTTGCTTGCAAAGTTACTATTTTTAGGTGTGAATTCACGTGTACTAAGCGCTCTCTGTTTGTTGCTTCGTCACTTTAAAATTGACTAAAAGTGTTTTCTTTTCACGGGAAATCAATATTTGAGCAACTGATGACTCAAAGGTGCGTAGTTTGATATTGCCGAAAGCAAACGACCAACGACACGTACTTCGGCCGAGTAAGTTGATAGGAGTGTATCATAAAACCGAGACTCTAGATAATTACAATTACACACGGCGCTGTGTGCTGAAGCGTTTGCTTCATCTAGCTGCCTCTCTCACAGCTCGTACTACCAAGCACGGATACCTGGAGGCTAAATATTGAAACAAGCGAATAAATCACCAGCTCCGGACCTATCCCAAAAAACCTACCGCCCGAGCGTATGGGTCAAATCAAATCAAATCACTATCATTAGCTCGTACGAGGTGAGGCCGGCCAGTTCTGAGCAATTGATGCCGCGCTTGGTGGTGGGAAAAAACGTTTAATAATATTAAAATGAGCTGCGATTGGGATTTTGAGAAGGTTCAAGTCTCCCTCCGGGGGAAGATATTGAATATCAAGCTCATTAGATTATGCAAGAGTCACTTTTTTGATGCGCTGATGTGCTGAAAGATTCATAGAAGATGGTGATTTGATGACAGTTTAAAATGGAAAGAGCGACACAACGAGCGGGAGAAGGTTAATTTGCTACAATTATTCAAAGTTATTCTAATGATATACTTGAATAAGCCGTAAAGATGGGACTGTAAATGATGTGAGCGTTTATTTCTAGACGATATCCAATACTTGCAATGTCTCTCGACCGAAGTACTTGTACATTGCTTAGATCACACAAACATCGGCTAATAGCACCCCGAAACATCTGCTCAAAAGTGAGCATCTTCATCGAATGGAATTTGCATCTTAACTGTCTTACATTAACCACATCACCTACTCTCAGCGCAGACAATGTTGGCCCTCATCTTCCGATTGCTCCCGTTGTGGCCAGAGCGAAGCCAAACAACATTACAACTATTATTTGCCATCTAAGCAACTGGCCAATTTCATCTTCAAACCTTGTGGATTTTTTTCAACTTCGAAACCGCTTTTACCGATGGGGAAGAGACCGAAGAAAGAAAACTTAGCGGCGCCGCTTGCCCTAGAACAGCATGCTCATGCTAGAAGCGAACGATTGGTAATGGCTAAAAATAAGTCCAAGTCATGCTAGAGCAATGTGCGCAAATAGCTGCTACCCCACAGGGATGCTGGAGTTTCGGGAATGAAAGGTATATCTAATTAGCTTGCTACTTTCCAGACGTTCCGAAAACGTGTTTCGTGCGTAGCGCTGTAAAGTGATCTTTCTTGTATCTTTCTTCAGGAAGGTGCTTGGGTCAGGTACGATGCGATATGCCTGCTCTCCCTTCAGTTACATCAAATCGCACACAATAGAATAGATTTGTAAAGATGGCTGATAGAAAGAATAGATTGTTAATTAATTTTTAAGACTAATCAACAATTAGTTTAACGAATTCATACAGCAATTCATCTTGAGGACACTCAGCACGCCCCTTTCGTAGGGCTGTAACTTACAACCAACATCCCCTAGGGAAATGGAACGTAAGCAGGAAATAAATCCTCATCTTCCAACCGGAAGCACACAAACCATATTTCAGCAACGGCCCTGCGAGAGTGAATTGGCATCATTAGTTCGCCGAAGACCTGGCAATGCGCTAGAATGTCCCACCCCAAACAACCTCAACATTATCATAATCACTATGCGCACACCTGGACACCACCAATTCCGACCGGTAGATTAACGTGAATGGTACCGTCTGTTCTGGGCTCACCTGGCCATAGCAAGATGGTTGGTTGGTTGGTAGGGTGGGAACGCATGACAGTAGTTGCGGGTTTTCACAATCAATCCATCAATGGTAAGCTCAGGACACGCGAGTCCTTGTCACGTTTGTCAGCGAAGGAAAAAATAGACATTCGCGTGCGCGGGTGCTCATGTTTGCGATAACTAGCTGCCTGCTGATGCCTTGGCAAATTCTAACCAGCAATTGATTGATGAGCTGTAGGCTTACACGGGACGAGAATTAGACGCGAACCAATTCCGAGTGTCAGTGAGACACGTTGAATTTCTGTGTTGTTTTAAAGTTGACATTGGTTTTTCGTTGTCACCATTTGTTTCACGCTTTTTCTCACTGAAACAACAAAAAGGTTCGTTGGCGCCTCGTTTTGGGAATGTTGGGAACGACGCTTTGGAACACAAAAAAAAGGTCGATCTAGTGAGGATCGTACGCTATCGCTTATCTACATCGAACGTAATGCATATTCAAGGACAGGTGCTGTAAACGATCGAAGGACGTGCCTCGCTCTACAAGCTTCTTACGTAAAGATCTCTAAAAGCACCAAACTCCAACAATCTTGCACACACAGGTAGAAAAGTCAAAAATCCCCTTGGGCACAGCTAGGGATTCGGGTATTCCAGGAACGCACCAGGCCAGAAACGCTCCCTACGCGCCCGAAACGACGCCTGTCTTCGTTAGCGCTGCGCGAGGATCAACAGACAAAATGTTTGCCGTGTGTCATAAAATCATAAATTCATTTCCGTTCGTATAAGCTTCCGAGAGGGTGTGTTTGCTTCTTTGTTGTAGTTATGGTAGCAAAGACCGAACTTTAAAAGGCAGCAGATATTTAACAACAAAAAACTCAATCTCTGATGATTTGTTTTTTCTACTCGATTTTGTGCTTTTTTTTTTGCATAAACTAATACTAATGCTTTCAGCAGAACTGGGAGTGATTTTTTTGTTTCTAAGTTACTGATCAGAAATGTGTTTTAAATCAAGAGTGGATCTTAAACCATACGGGGTGCGTTTTCCGGATAACTTCGAGAAGGAAATGAAGCTTTAGTGAAGATTAATGCTTGACTCAAAATGAGGTATTTATTGTTTTTTTTCCTCCACGGCTAAAATAAATAATTAATTTTACCAACAAAGTTGCAAACAACCGCATTATCAAAAATCAACTTTGTTCCTCAACTAAAACATAAAAAGTTGTCTTGAACTAACAAATAAATATTTCACATTGTAATTACAGTTTCGCGAACAACAAAAATCGTCGAAGAAGTTGGAAAGAACCACAAGACAACAGAGTAACATTTCAGCAAACCTTTCAACCACTTTTATGCAAACAAGAAAAACAACACGGAGCAAAGAAACACAAAACACACAAGCCAGAATAACAGGCAAAACTGTTAAAATGGCACGAATGACAACATCATGGGCCCCGGCATCGGCGGTCAACTGAGCAAACATATTTTGTTGCGTTGCGTTCTTAAAGACAACGGGGTTACGACGGAACCTTCCGAAAAAAAACCGCACCTTAGCAACCTGAAAGCAAGAGGAACACGTCGCAAAGCCAAGTCCCAAATTTCCGTGAGGCGCTGAGACACACTGCTACAGTCAGCCAGTCGTACAGCTAGTTTGGAACGTGATTTGCATGGTTTATTAGTATTTAAGCGTATCGAGTTTTTCGTTCTCTTCCTCAAGTTTCGAAAGATCGTGTAGCTTATGCGTCACAAAATTGTTTGACCGCTTGGGACATTATCGTATGGGATTAGCTGCCCCAGAGGCCCATCACCCAGCACAGGGGTGTTCCCCTTAAAAACGTTTTAAAAACGTTGTGCGGTTGAAGATGTAAAAAGTCTTCATCTTACGTATTCAGTCCCTTAGTCTACCCACAAAACCATGCGTACGTGTGTATGTAGAGAGACGTTAAAACATAATTTGTGCTTCTTGGAAGTTGGGCGAATCGTTTTCACGTTTTGTTTTGTATAAAATTTGACAGGTGTGATTAATTGCGCAAGGGTTTTTTTGGGGACCCTGCGACTGGGGCGGTTCTAAGCTGATTAAGCGGCTAAATTGCCAGCTTCAGAATGGGATGAGGGGAGAGAGGGAGGGAGTTGAGCTCTGTCTTTGTTGGAATGTTACCATCCAGCCCCCAAGCGATGGGTGGATTAAAGGGAAACAGTAGCTCCAAGAGTTGGCATGTCAAAAAAACATCCACAACATGGAGTTGTCATTGCTCAATAAGAAAGGAAACGTTTGTTGAAGTTCCTTGCCTCCCCCGTTTTCGCTTGGGTACGCTGGCGTCTCATTCAACTGACATTAATTAATTGAATCACATACGCGTACAGTACAGAGGATTGCGAAAACAAAAAACGGACAAAAAGGATCTCTTTCACATTCACACGCATCTGAGCAACGAAGTCATCAGTTGACTTTAAATGGACGGAATGATGGCGGCTGCAAGTTGGTTGTATCTCGTTTAAGTCAAAAGATGTATCTTTGCAAACAAGCAAAAAAAGGGGAGAGCAGATGAGATAAACACAAATTGAATCCACACTTGAACGGAGGAATATCTCAACTTCGAAAAAAAGGTCTCAGAATTGTCTTCCAATTACGTCATCAGTAAACCATGGCTGCAGCGGGGCACATTAATTCTTCTGGAATATTGTACACCATATGCATCGCAACTGTTTCTCTTCGCAAATTCCCCAAGCTAACCACCAGATCAAGAGAATTCAAGACTGTTTCTTTACGAGCCCGATACGGACTTGCGTCCGGCTGTTTTAAGACTTGTGGTCCACCGCTAACGCATCAATGACGCGACGCATCCCCATATATACACACACACGCGCGCGTATCATGCGGTAGTAAAAGTGATTAGTAGGTCAGTGGTCTGTTCTGACAACCACGATCTCTAGTGGGTGGATCCCCCCGTCTCTCGAGGGAGTTTCCAGTTGTACTGCACATGTCAGGAAAGTGGTACCAATGTTGTGCTTGTTATAGACAAACATCTAACCACCGAGATCTAGATCGATGGTGTACGTACGATCGTGTTGCTCAGTAGAAACATGGAAAACGATCGCATACATGCGCGGATGACGTATTTCGTTACTGATTTCCATACAAACTAGCGACAAGAATTGGTGAGATGCATGCAGTTTACGAAAATAGTTCAATATTTTCCTAAAAAACACACCCGGCAAATGCATCACATTTATATTCCCGAAGCACGCGCTGTGTTGAGGGTTCGTGCTCTTTGAAATGGTGTAGAATAGGTTGAATAATTAAATGCATTTGCTTGTAAATAAACAGTACAATTCATCGTCCCGGTATGCGCCTCGGTAGCCAATGTAAACAAAAGCCGTCTGCCAACGGAACATCAGTCATGTTCCGAACGGATCGAAAATGCATCTCCCCGCCCGGTTTTTAAGGTTCCCGGGGTTCCAACATGGTTGACATATCTGTTGCTTTCTAGTCTATTCGTTCGAGCTGGATTTCGAGTTCGTGGGTTAAAAATTAACACCCTACCGACTCGATCGGGAGATCCCTGCCGAGTAAACGATCTGTGATGATGATGATGCGGGCGCATTCTCAACCGTTCCGTGCTGTTCAATTCCCAATCAACCGTACCTTTTTCAGCGTGCTGGAAAGACTGAATGACTGCGAGTTGACTCTTATCATGGTGAGGCTGGATGACTCGGACTGGTGTGTGGTGACTTATGAGCTGGCCGGCCCGTATGCTTCAAACCGAAACCCCCTTTTGCTGATGATTCTCGGCGGATTATTCTTCACGCGAGACGTGAAGTTGCGAGAAGCTGGGTTCACTCGGGCATTGGGCTCCGGGTGGCGGTTGTCTGGACGAATAAACGCTGGCACTCTCACTGCGCTAATCAAGCAGCACCGTTACGGGCAAGTGTATTGGGACGAATTGTGTTTTAACTCCGCCTGACTCTGATAAGCATTCCAACTGCCCGTGTTGTCACTGATAACCGCGAACGAAGACACTCGGACACGACCGGTTACTGGTGGAGTATTCGCGAACGCGTCACAACTCGGATCGATTGCGCTAGTGCTCGAAGTGTTTCGAAAATTGATTTTTAGCCCCGTTTTTACTTTTTTGTGGCGATTTTTATTTCACCACCTCGCCGTGAGCAATCAACTACAATGACACACACTCACGCACGCACACGTAGGGACGTTTGATAAGGGTAGTAGCATATCGGGCTAGAAAAGGGCCGTACAGGACAGGATTGATTGGTACGATAAGGGTTGAGTGTACACTTAGTGTGGGATATTTGGGTAGGAAAAGGGTTGTTTTCACGTTACATGAAATTAGTTGAATCACATTAGAATTTGGCACTATACACACACAAACACACATCGATAAAAAACCACATCACAGACTAATGGACGACGCAAGCGAAGGAACTAACCACTGGAATTGGTTGTGCAGAAATTCAGAATCACTTTCAGCCAATCGAACTGATTTGGCTGCGTTGCGCGGTACGAAATATCCACCGAGAAGCTTCACACTAGGGCAAACACTGATCAGCGAATTGCAGGCGATGAACCACAGAACACACACGCGATAGAGGGAAAAGAAGCGAAATTCACACAAACACACACATACACGCGCGCGAGAAACACTACACACTAATTACATGATCTAGGGTTTGGCGAATTTCTTCCCAAGCTGCTCCATCTACGAGCAAAAACCCCATCCACAACACCGTGAAGGGAGGTCAGGATATGGGCCTTAAAAGTCGCGAAACGAGCAGCAAAATGGGACACGCGCGCGGCCCTACGTACGTACGATCTGTTCAAAAGTTCCTACGCGAATGAGAGCGACCGATGCGCTCTCGCGTTCCGTCAGTGGCAGGATGTGTTTCAAAGCTTCTCCGTGATTCCCCCTTGCCAACGGCAATGCTTGTAAAAGCAAGAGTATCAAACCCTAGCGGTGTAGAGTCAGTGGACCGGAATGGAATGATTATTACAATCAAACAAAATTAGTTTCATTATTGTGATTTTTTGCTCATAAAATCAAATGTAAACAAACTTTGTTGTATAAATAATGGCAGTTTTTTTTCCACTTGCTACCGTATCATAATAAGGAAATATTTGAAGTTTAGTTGCATTTGAGGTAAACCTTCATATTTTTATTTTTGGCTCGATTGCAAAAAAATGGTACATTTTACCAGGTTTGAAAAGAAACTTAAATATTTACAATTTTCAATTTTAAATTTTACAATTTTTAAATCAAAAATACATTTGTTTCACATTTTTGTTTTGCTTATTTACAGCGAAATAAGGTTTTGTTTATTTTGGTTCAGAAATTCATTGCAATTTGTTAGTCTCAGTGTTTGAAAGTAAATAGTAAAAAGAGGGGAATCTTCTGTGGTGCTCAAGGGCGTAAGGGGAATTGTAGGATTTATATGTATCTTTGTTCCATGCGTAGACGATCGGTGCTATTATAAAAAAAAACACCTCCGCAATTTTTTGGCGTTTTTGGTCTTTGACAAAAGCAGATAAAAGTAAAAAAATATGGTTGGCAAAAACAAAAACTCAATTCATTTTTCCAACAACTTTAAGTGCAGTCCAAATTGAAACAATTCGCCAGGAAACTAAGAGCTTATTCAAATGAGAAAATCATTTCACTTTCTATGTTCAACTTGGTATTTAGGAACAGTTTAAGGAACTTATGGACAATCTCATGTTTCGATCCTCGCTCGATCATTCATCCCATGCATGCATTCACAATATTCTGCAATACTTTCGGGAGGATTTTTTTAATATATTTCTTTAGTAAAATAAATACTTTCATAATTTTTTTCATTCTCTGGAGATAAATTCAACCAAATTTGCAATCTTTGTCCGTAAGAATATCAAGCAAACTACACCGATCGTAAGTTCGACACCTTTGGCGTAGGGCGATCAGGCGTTCCTTCTCCGCACCAAACGCACCACGCATCCAATCTTTCCTAAACCTTTTTCCATCCCTATCTCTCTCGCTCTCTCACGCTCTCTGCCGTTTGCCTCACGCTTTCCTTAACTCTTGCGCTACAAAAAACCAATCCCTATCCCGCACATGTGTTCCGCTTAACGCCTGGGAAGGCCTCCAAGCCGACACGTTTTACAACATCGATTGAGCCTCCAAAGATGAGCCTCTTTTCGCGGATCGGTTTCATTGCCCTTTTTTTTTTTTTTGCTCGATTCGGTGTTTTATTTTCTCTCCATCCTTCTTGTGTACGTCTGATGTTGCTTCGGCGGCCGTGTGTTTCTGGCGCGGAACCGCTGGGCTAGGGTTTTGTTTTTTCGGTGAATTTGCCAGTAAGCGTTGCGCCGCACTCGGTCTGCACACAGGTTTGGATCATTTCTTTTAATGGACGAAAGTTTATCCATGGGTCCGATGACAAGCAACCAGGCAACAACGGCAACTGAACGGGACTGTGCAGAAAACGCAACAGAACAAGAAAAAAACCGCTGACCGCGATCATGTTGAGCGTGTTAAGCGAGGGTAGCCAAGAGAAAGATAGAGAGACGGAAAAGAAACGAAGAGTTTACGGTTCTTGCTGACTCGGGCCGTTCTTCGGAACCATTATACGAGCCAGTGTAACGACGTTTTGCAAAAAAAAAACGCACACACACACATACACAAATACAATACTCTTATGTCGCAACCCCCACCCTCACCAAGGGTTGGATAAACTCCTTCGTAATTTTCTTTCTTTTCCAATCTCCACTTGTTCCGTTCTATTGGCGTTGCCCTACCAGCGTCTAGAATCGCACACGCAAATCGCTTTCTCACGTGCCCATGACACTTTCCACAGGTACGCGCAAAACAGCTGGACCTTTTTCGCGCAGAACGAACTGCGAAACGATCTGGCTAGTGGAGCAGAAAAGGGGAGATCCGATGATGGAAGAGAATTCCACCAGAAGGTATGTACATGTTAGGACGGCGTCCATCATCCGTATGAAAATACTTTGCGTGTTGGGTTTTCGGTTGGGAATGTTTTCTTTACTTCGACTCTTGTCGATGAATTCTCCAGCAGGATTGATAGCAGCCAACAGTCGATCTCAAGTGGATGGGAAGGCTACAAGAAAGAAGCCTGTCGAAATGATCGAGTGGCAACTCAAAAGCGGGCTGAAGCATTTACCCTTCGCAAAACCGTGGTCTTTGCCGAGGACGTAGGAAAAAACCACAGGTCAGTGTGGCGATTTTGAGTGAATGGAAGAAATGTAAACGCGGCCATTCCTTCCTCGCACCGTAAAAAGGTAAACAAATGTGCTTGGATCAAGTGTTTAACTGTAATGACTTCTTTATCGCGGACTTGCTGCACGTGAAATGAATCGTTTCGATACAATGACTGAATCGCCAACCAGCTAGTATGGCACGGTTAATTGCGTTGTAAATTGTACCTTAGTCACATATTGCACCCTCGAAAGACGCTCGATGTGACGACGGTCAAGGGCGATGAAATGGGACTGTATTTGTGTAATTTTCCGCAGCTTCTAAGTACATGCATATTGGCTTAAACATTTATTTTTGCTGCCCCAAACGCAATAAAAAGGACTTTGACTAAGCTGTTGATGCCAACAAAGCAACTACAAATTATTGCGGGTGATGCAGAAACATACGACATCCGCTATTAATAGGACGGAAAGACAAGAGATCATCTCGTAAAGTAAAATTCACTCTCCTCGCCTCTGTCCCTCAGAACAGCTGTTCCGATTAATAACCGTGCTGCTACTGCTGCTGCTGTTGCTGCTGTCTCATGGCATCGGGTGGCTTTGCGATTCTCGCACTCGGGTATGGGGCCGGCACGCTGATTCATCCTTCAACGAGGCGCCTTTTTTAACGCTTTCAGCTGGCAAAGCAAGGATGACAGCCGATTCCACGGTTCGCTGATTATCGATTCTTCCAATCGAATAAATAAGTAAACAACACCGGGCTGAATCAACGAAGCTTCCTCGCATATCGAGATGTTGTCCGGTGCGTTGTAACAAGAGCTCAGGTCAGAATGGATTCTTGTGCTCTATGATTTATGTCAAGGCCGTACCAACAATACCGTTTGAATCAGAATTGCACAAATCTTGCTCGGATGTGGAGTTTGCTATGGCTTGCTGATCGCCCTATGATCATAGGACCAACGCTCCAGGCGACACGTTAATGCATTGTGATGGATGGCAATGCCAGGAATGGAATGGACTTGCCTCTCAAGACAAGATCTCACCAGAAAACTGCAAAACACGCAAGACTTGCTGCACACCAACCGCCATTATTGGCGAGCTAGAATTCCACCCCAATGCGGATTTGTTTGCGAGGATCACAACCTTTTCAGCTCCATCTGGAACGCATAACACCGCTTATAAACCGATCTGCATCAAACTGATGCATGCATGAGATCATACACAGCGGAATGATTATTCCAATCTGCAACTCATCTCACACGAATGGAGAGCGAATTCCTTAAGGGCGATTCGACTCTACAATGTTGTCCATTAGAACATACTGACGATGACACTGCTCTTAACTGTGTTTGTCTGACATGCTAACGCCCACAATTCAGCGTGTGGGAAGTAAAAAACTGCACTCTTTCGCTCCCACAATCCCACACTACTAACTACTAACTCCGTGAGCTGTGTGCCACTTTCCACGCGGTAAAGTACTTCGGGCGATGGTGAAATTACGAATTCACGACTCCACACCTAATCAATCATCTCTCCCGCTCGTGGATGGGATGGGAAAGGTGGGTGGGTAAGTTAAGTGGAGGAAATTTTCCTCCCACTCAGTTTTTTGGGCATCTCTTACTGGGCGCTGAATGCTACTGAAGACAAAATGAAATTTAATTATTTCATTATATTCACCTTAGTCGGACACAAATGGGCATCGATGGGTGGGGCCGTTGTCATTAGGATATTTTCCCAAGTTTTCTCACCCAAATCTGCGTGCTGGGTGTGTGTGCGTGTGTATAGCATTTGGCAAAACAAATTTGATTAGCAAAGTTGTCGAAACAAATTGGCGAACCTTCTTTTTCTCTTAATGTGAAGATAATGTTAATGCATAAATAACGTAAAAAAATGCTCAACGGGTAGGCTAGTACTGGAAAGGGACTTTCTCTCCCTGGGAGGCATCTTTAGGTAGATCTACTGTGGCGTATTGATGGATCGATCTTTGCCTCCAACATAACCCGTCCGTATCGAATCGATTCTAATTACAAGACGTTGTCAAAAGCGTACACAACGCACAACACACACTTTTCCGTCCACATCTGGTTAGCGCTGTTCATGTCAGCTAACAAGACATTCTTTCTGTGCCACACAAAAACCGACTCCTTGCTGCCCTTTCTCCTTATGCAGGATTTGAGATTAATAATTCAATGTTTTTTCTTCAACTCCGCGAACGGTGATTAGCAAGCATCAAGACTTTACGACGACAGGCAGCCGTCATAGCGTTTTCATCGGCAGGCGCATCATCATCATCGCATTCTTTCGCAAAGCCATCAATGTGGCGAGGAAAATGCACGGTTAGAGTTTGGTGTGCTCCTGTCAAAAATAGCACGAGCCAACGTCAAACAGTGACTGCGAGGACGTTGGGGCTCGCGATCGCCACTGCCGTCCCGGTCGAAGAGTTCCAGGGAGCGCAAAAGGCGAGGACTAAACATCCGGATTAACAGCCAACATAAAAGCCACATGTCAGCGGTAGTGTACGATGAATCAAAATGATTCAATCAAAATAGATTATACCGTGGTAGGAGATTTTACTTCGCCGGTCCGTCGATCAGGGTTGAGCCTTTGAGTTGAAGCGTATGAAAGTTCACTGTGCTTACCGTACTAGGTAAATGAATACTCCCGTACTTAAGGTAACGGAAGAAGAGACACATAATTACACCAAGCCACACCGAAAGCAATGCCCAGGATGCTAAACGAGGTGTCTAGCAGCATTTTATTGCACCTCGAATGCCGCGAATCTCCCGCGGGCGTAGTTGCTGACCATGATTAGACACAGTCGCTCTTGGCCTTTTCTGCAGAAAACGGTGTGCAGTTAGTTCGTTCAGTCCAACCCACCTCATAAACCGGTAAAGTAGGAAGGGTTCGATCTAATCTTTCACTCGGTTCTGCCAAAGGTCGTGCTTTCAAGATTGGTTGCCGAAAGCGAGTTTCGCGTTTTGATCGGTTCATAGAGGCTGGACTCTCGCAAAGACCCTGGCAATCTAGCCTTGAAAGGCATAAACAGAATGTATCGTCACTGGCCTGGAAGCGAACGGTTGGGATGAGAATTATTACTCAATCGAACCGCTAGCTGGAAGCAGGTTCCCTGCGGGATGGAGCACACGAAATTATTTTACAACACTCATTTCCAACTGACCATCCTTCTGGAGTGTGGTGTTTGCTTCCCTCCTAGAGACGAGAGTAGCAAACAAAAATTAAGGTCACGTGAAAACGCTAAACATTGGAATGTGAGCGAGCGAATGCAGGAACAGGAAAATAGATTTACGACCATCATAAGTATTTTAAATCATTCGTAATTCGCAGCATCTTGCAGTGAACCAACAACTCGTTTACTGGGTAAACTCTGCCGAGGTGTATCAGCAGACGATTAATGCTTTCCAATTGGGATGGGGTGGAAGAATATTGTGAACACGGTGCTGCCGCAAAACAAATGGTTGCACGCAAGCTTGTAAAAACGTAATATAAAACAACCTCCGAAGAAACCTAGCGAAAAGTGCGAGATCGCGAGTAATCACAGCTGACAGCGCACCAAAGGGGAGAAAAAACACTGCCATTCGTGCATCGTGCATAGCGGGATGATAGGACGGAAAGACATTTAATGCTTTGGCTCCACCACCATCCACATCGGGCAATTGTACAATAAATTATAATTCTGTCAGTTTATTAGTTTTCGCACATTTGTGCTGTGTTGAGTGGTGAAGAGTGCCTTCGTGAGTCCTCCCGCGCCACGGTGCAGGTGAAGCACGCACCCGCGAGGACATTATCTTAAGTGCGAGATTCACCGCGTGTACGCTTCGGGGTGATTGGGTGCCAAAGCCAACGATTTGTTTATCACCTCTAGGGGTCGTTCGTGAGAAAGGTGATTGCAACGCACGGTACGATCACGAATACGGTTCGTTTTACAACCAAAAAGCCACGAGCTACTGGCAGTAGGCAAACGCGAAGATTCCTTCCGCTTTTGTTGCGTAGTTCCCCGTTTGCTGGTAGGAGGTTCGAGGAGAGGTTAGTTTGATTAATTATTTGGAAACCATTTTAAAACACTGACCCGGGTAAGCTGACGTCATCGGTGTGAAATGGCGATGATGACAGCTACATGATGGTTATGGTTGGGATTGGTTTGCACGCGCATTAGTTTGGTGCTGGTTTGGAATGTCATAGCATAAAAATATCCATGACTACGCCACGAAGAGCAAACTAACCGTTTTGCTCGGCTGTGAGGCATTGCCTCGATCTGCTGATGAGTTAAGATCTTCCTCCCATCGTCTGCTTTTGAAATACTACCAGTACTGATCAGCAGTTTAAAGATCAGCTCAATAAAATTCGATTCGATTGGATTGAACACACTCAAGCTTGTGCTCGGGAATTGTGTTTGATGTTGCGTCTGCGCTACGGTTAGCGGATGACGATGATGCAAAGATTTTCCAATTGCAGTACATTACCTGTTCACACAACCTGTTCAACTCTTGCCGCACACATGGAGGAACGAGCCTAAGCGGTCTCAGCTGATTAATAGTCCACTATCGGGAGGTGCATCGACGAACGATTCATTCCACTTACGGAGTGCGAACTTGTTAATAGGCTGGCGCTGTTGGTGAATGTGATAGCTTTTACGAGACGTATGCTAATCGGTTATGGCGGTAGCGGTCATTTTTCAATCCAGCGAACCTGCCTGCTTGCAGTGCCAATGAATTAAACATGTCTATTACGGTCACTGCACATACATACACACGGTTTTGTACAGTGTGTTGTTGCATATCAAAACCATGCACAACTCTGGAGCTCTGGATTGGCAAACGTGTTAACATTACCGTTTTTGAATAGATTTATCGAATATTGTTATTAGCAACGACAGTAGATGCATACCCATAATATTGAACATGTTATGGATGCTGTTTGTTTACTTACAAACTGTGCTTATAAAGTCATTGGAGTCACTCTTACCTGAAACGAAAGAAGAATAAATTGACCAATTATTACTTTATCATGATCGACATAAATTGGTATAATAAATTTCTAAAATGTTGTATTTCATAATTCACAGCTACAATGTATTCACAAACTTAACATCCCTCCAGAAACTTAATCTTTTAGGTTTATAAACAATAATTTCGGTAATTTAGAGTAGTACTGTCGGACAAACTGAAGACAGACTTAGGGCAGCCAAGAGTTTTTATTTTAATCTTTCCATTATGTGGACATAAGTGCATTTCAAATTTTGTACCCAAACAAGCTTCTTGTGAAGATATACGTTACAATATGAGCTCAAAATCAGAATTCACTTAAGATTCACTTTTAATAAATGTACAGTTTGTATCAGAATGCCCTAAAGCAACGGATTATGTCAGCATTTTACCGGATTAGCCACGAAATACTCCTCGCCGAACTAATCTCCGCGAACTCGCTTTCCTTGTGTATCAATAAGTGTCGTGTAGTTAGTTGTAATCGTAAGAAGGGCCTTATCTTCAATTACTACACTCTTGACTCCCGCCTACATTCGCGCGTAACACTACTCTTGACTCATCAATCCGTGAGTAGTACACAGACGTTGTGAACAAAACATATAAGCATAAAAAAGCATATAAAAATGAAATTGATACATTTGAGTTACTACTTCTACTCCTAAAAATAATATTGATAATGGATGAATTTAATGCAGTTTAAGTAAAGCAGCTTTCAAAGTGATTTCTAGCACTATTCCTGGTGACTCCAAGGTAAATAAAGTACTCATGGTAGCGATTTATTACAGGTAAAAACAATAAATAAATCCAAACACACGCTTTCATTGCGACTGTGCCAAATTGTAGCACTCGTGGCAACCAACACATTTATCATGCATAGAAACGTGTTACCTTTTGGCTTGTTTACACATGCACCATTAGACGGCGTGCAAGAGCGATTCGAAACAATCCAACAATCCGTGCCGGTGCGTGGGTTGAAATGGGGTTTTAAACCCTATTCCCTCTAATTCCCGACTCCGATTGCGACAGCGTAAATGTGTTTGGATGCCAGAAGGTCCAAGGAAGTTGTGAAAAAATTCTTCCGATGCGGGTCGCTTTTCGGTGGCCGAGGAATGTGCACGCGATCGTATGATGGTGGTGTTGCTGGGCGATCGGACGATATGTTAGTTGCCACGACAAGAGCAATTGATTACACACATGAGATGCAAGAGATCTAGAAAGGGAGCTAGAAAAACAGCGAATGAACTTGACCGCTTGAAACATTGGAAATCTTTGCTCTCGGTGAATGGGAAAACCGTTAAATACGGCTGCCATTATCCCGTCTTTATCCCGCATGATGAAAACTGCTCTTCCTTGCCGGATGTGACTGACTGGCTGACTGATTCCGTTCCTCCCCGCACACTGGTTTCCCGCGCTGTATTAAGCAATCGGTTGGCATAATCTTAAGCACGGTCCGGTGTGATTCGTGTCGTTTTTCACCATTACGCGAAACCGCGCAACCACCACCGCGCACACATTTACCCGAAGGTAAACAGTTAACGCACTTTAATCAACCAGTCAATCAACGAAGCTGCTGTTGCTGCTTCTGCTGTAACCGCTTCAGGATCGGTGTTGGTTCTCGGGCCTGTTTCTTCTGTCTGGATGTTGCACAAAACCGTCCAACCATTCTGCTATCGGTTACTGACAGCCGTACGATGTTCCATTTCCTTCACGGTGACCTCGAGAACTCGAGAACAGTTCGGTTTAATTCTGGCCTGCCTTGTCGGTAGAGCACGCTGCTTTGGAGTGTTAGTATCTGTGATCTCTCGAGGTCACATGTTCTAGTGTTTGTTTGTATCGCTGGCTGGGTGATGCCATTAAAGAGTGTAGCAAGTAGCACCAGGCAGGCAAGATTGTGCAAACGTGCAAGAAATTTAGGGAAATTTATGTCTATTTCCTTTAGCAACTGACGATTTCTTCCTGTAGCGATGTAGTTAGAAATCAAAAGCGGTCTAGGAGTAACATGAAATGTGGGATGCAAAACCGACCCTAACCGGATTCAATCAGTAGCAAACAAATCGGTTAAAAAATGCTTCCAAATCAACATCCGTCATTCGCCTAAAACGGTTTTCCCGTGCGTTTATCCCATCCCTTGAGGTCAAGCACAAATGACACTCATTATTCAACACATCTTAAACACGACCAGCTGAATCGGTTATTATAAATCACCAGCCGGTTTCTGCTTCCATTCATACACGGCTGGCCATTCTACGGCAGAACGAAACACCATCGTAACCCTTTCAAAAGGAGAAATTGACCTTCGGATTAATTGTGGCTTACTGTGTGTGGCTGTCTGTCTGCTTGCCGCTACGCGCACACGGTTGCTACCGGAGCTAACTACGCGTGCCACCCATGGCGAGATTCGAATCTTACCACGCACACACCACGAGCTGGAATGTGGTCGCAATGTGGGACCCCACGGACGTTGAGGTCAGGCAAAAGTAGAACAGACAGACCAGCAAATGCATGCGACCGGTCCACGCTCGTGTACCGCGGCATGCACTGCATTGCATATATGCCAAACGATTTATCGGTGAAAATGCGGGAATGTTTGGCATGAACCCCCGGAGCAAAAAACCGGACAAACCGAATGCGATTAATGTGTGTGTGTGTGTGTGTTGGGATTGGGTTTGTTGGAGTTCCCGTCCCGGGACCTCCTGCAATGTTCCAATGAGTTGGAAAAGTGCTTGCAGAAGTTAGGAAATTGCTAGGATGCAGGGAATTAAGATCCTCCTTTTTAAGTTTATAATTACTTCACCAAGGTGCTCATGCTCTCCTGAGCATGCATATTTCATTAGAGGATTTTCTAAAAACAAGTTGAACATCTCCTCTTCTCGTTACGGATCAGCGTACAACTTCATTTGCCGGGTGAACTGGGTGTAGCTGTGTGAACTCAAACCCGTTGCCTGTTAAACGGTGATCAATTTAACGATCGACTCGAAACCTATTTGATAGCACCCATGAAGTGACATTAATGGACGTCCCTGCGTTTCTTTTCCCTTCCCTTACCGGGCCAGAGGCAACTTAAGGGTGGGCAAACCGACCTCCAACATTGGCATCTTCGATCCCGTTTTATGTTCTGGCGCTCGGGAAAAAAGCCAATACGTGTTTTCGAAAGAAAAAAAAAACAACCCGTTCGTTTTCGTACTCCTCACAAGAACGAAGCTATCGATCATGTTTTTATTTCGCTCGGTCGTAAAGTTTGAAACCCACTGCCCACTATGCTGACGTATACCAGATCCGCCAGTTTGAAGGAAAGAGCGCGTGAGCCATTTCCTCTTCAAACTTCAGCTGGATTCTGGTGGAGTTCTTGGAGTGACTAGCGATCCTACCTTTGCCCTGCTCTTAATACAGTCGTCAAACGATTTACGGCCCCATCATTAATCTGCGTCATTTTGCAGGTTTTACCATCCTGGAATGTGATTTTTTTTTTTTGGTAGAAGTCAGAATTTTATTCTACCCAGGTTTAACCCAGAAAATAAAACTGCTGGTTAACGTCGAAGAGACGGAATACTTTTCACCCGTGATTGCGGCTACGATCTGATTGAAAACTCTTGTACGATTGTTCCGAAAAGCCCGAAAAGATGTTGATTGCAGGCGAGAGAGTAGCAACAACTAAGCACCCTACACACGGGACGTTCAATCACGAGCGTCGGGAGCTATAGGGAAAGCTTTCCAAACTTCCTTATTTGACTCAATTATTCCTGACCATTCCTGACGGTGCTGCAAGGGGGTAGGAGTAAGGCTGACATTATGCTGCCCATATTTGGAAGTATAGAAACCGCACATCATCACTACCGTGTGCTCTCTTACTAGCGACGACCATGACCGACGGATAGTTTTGTGTGTCCGGGTAGGGTAGGAAAAGAAAACAGGATTAGCTTTAAAAACGAGTTGGTCGGATGAGAGTGGCACGAACTCGAGTGGTTCGCCGGTATTCAAAGAGCGTTTCCAAAACCGACCACCGTCGTGGACGAGGTCGTCGTCAAAGGTCGTCGAGGGTTTGGTTGGATGGTTGGTGATGGCGTCCACCCTAGGGTGAAATTGGCTCAGCCGTTTTAGAAGCAAAGCTGCCGCACAAAACTGTTACTCACGCAATGAACCTTGGTTTGCTAAGAGGATCGATCCACCCAAGAGGAATGGTGTTGGTTGGAACAAGCAAGCTAATCTAGGTGCTTCTTGATCGTGAATCATACAGCTTTAGTGTATGCTTTACGCAATCAACCATCTTAAGAAGATGCTAATCAAACTGAAGGTCTTCAAGGTGAGATCAGGTTAAAAACAAACTCTTCTTCATGATGATGTAATGTAAACTTTATTATTACTCATACTTCTATCCACAATTACCATAGAATATTTCCCAACAGATTCCAACATACATTCCCATCAAGTTTTACCTATCGGACACATGCGAGTAAGGAATCTGCAAGCTATTTAATCTTCCCCCAATGCCATTCAACCCTCCAGGGCTGGAGAGTATTATCGTGCGGAAGGATTTCAAAGATCCCACATAACGGTGTCGCTCCAGCATCAGAGAATGCCGCCAGTTTGGATCAACCGACGCATATGCCAAGTACATTCCAAGGCCCAGCAAACACGACCGACGTTCGACGTTTCGAGTCCAAATGTGTCAATCAGGTGCGTGCGAGTACACGCGGCCAACAGCTACTGAACCCTTCTCCATTCTCGCTTTCGCGTTACCGTGGTGGTGTACTGCGTTTCGCAAAAGGATGCTGCATAGATCGCTAGGCTCATCAGTCATGTCATGCGGAGGCTATCGGATCGCTATGAGATATCCGTGAAACGGGAACCTTTCTGCCTGATCTGCCCCACGCGATGGTGTGACGGTCAAGTTTATCGTGTAGACTGCGGTGCTCGTGTCATGTTCAACCGTTGTACAACAACCGACCGGACGATTCCGGACCGTACATCGACGAGAAAGTGCACGATGATGATTTATTTAGTAGTAATGGTACGCTTTACCGACTCAGCAACATTACTGCGTAGATGCTTTCTACTCAGGCTTTTTTTTGTGCAAAAGCAATAATTTTGAGGTCGAAAATTTTGTGCTCAGCAATTACTGCATTCAGGTGTGCCCCGGGAACAGTCCCGTAAGCCCGGGACCAAAGGTCACGAACGCAAATCGTGCTAGACGAACAGCGTCAACACCCTCGGTACCCTATTGAGTCGAGAACTTGCGGCGCAAAAGCATCATAAATCCGACCGCTTTTAAACCAGACGATCATGCATTATCATTCAAGCAATTTGTTCTACCCAGCCGACACAGATTGTTGGGTGAAATATGTGCAAATAACTGGGGCCAGGCTGCAGCGATGCAGCCGAAGATTGACGGGCTTGCACCGTCATCGAGGTGACAACATTAAATCCTTCGGTTGGGAGCTGCGGAGATTGTTGTCCGAAGGTCTAGTGCGATGGAGCGTTGCTAGAGAGTACACCTTTTGACATCGTTTGCTGAGTGCAAACTGTGTTTACTTCGCTGCGTTGTTTGCAATAAACTATACGGTGACGAATCAAACGTGACAACAAGGGCGAAGCTGTTGCCGTTGTTGAGCGGTGAAGATGTTTCCTACTTTAAGACAGTAAGAAATGGAACACAGTAAGAACACGAAGACAGTAAGACAGTAAGAACATTCTTTGAAAGGTCACAGCTCCAGCATCAGTATGGGTGTCGACTCCTTCACGCGACTCCCTGGTGGGAATATTATTTTACATGGCTACTGGTATCGCCCTGTGGGGATTCTTCTCTTCTGATCCCGCTGAGAATCGCCGATACGATAAGAGAGACGAGGATTCCACACCAGCTCCACACCGAGCGAAACCAGGTTTTGTATTGATGCGGTGGGGAATGAAAACTGTCATGCAGATATAATTTACGAGTCTATTAACGAAACAATCAACCAAGACGAGACAATAGCACCAGAAGCAAATAAGATGGTCGCAGCGTTTTTCCTTTGGCGTCTTCATTCGAAAGACTCGCTGATACACCAACGTTCAAACGGCAAACGAGCTGCAGATAGCTTCCCTGTTGCTGTGGGCGGCTGCCGATGTTTACTAAAGGCTCTAGCCGAACACTTGCAGAAAAAAAACCTAACGAAAAACTAGATGCACGGATAGATTAAAATCCGTCTAAGCTGCTTCGTTGCACCGAATGCCTGCCAGTGTTTTGCCTGCCTTTTGATGATGCACACGAGTGATTTAAAAGTGACTATAAAGAATCCTTAACGTGCATAGAAAACCAGCGAGTAATATTGTCCTGTTTGATCAGTTGATAAGCGAGACTGAAAAGTGAGACAGTAGCTGGGCAGAAGTAAAGCGTGTTTTGATGTCTGATTAAATCACAAAACAACCCAGATAGCTATCGGGCGGTGGCTATTTGTTGTGATGTCTACCGAAGCAATAGAAGCAAAACTTTTCCCATGAAGCTTTCGTTCGTACGCAGTCCGTATTCGGGAACGGGTTCTTAAACGAAACCACCCGGGTGTCCTTGAGTGGAATGAATTGACCATCTGCTTGATATCGGCGAAACGGTTCACACCGTCGTGTAGACAAACTTTGAAGTATCTCATCTCCCCAGTTAAAGTCTTCATCGGGCGCAAACAATTGTCAGAGACTCAGCCTTGATTCATTTGAATAATAGATGTAAATTACAAATGGATAGCTTTTCGGGGCTTGGGTTTCATGGGTTGGGAACAACAACAAGGAGAAACTAGTTTTGACATCATCGGAAAACAACGGACGCTCCTTCAATTATCACACACACACACACACACACACACCTGTTTTTATGTCTTGTCTAATAAAGAAGGCGTTAACTATACCTTTTTTGAGCTTTAAAGACAATCTCCAAAACTATTTCATCAAGTCCAGATTGCTTATTATGAAACCTTTATTTTTAGACACGTTTGATTGAGCTGTCATATGCTCAATAAAGCGCAGAAAGAATATTTTTAGCAGCGGAAATATTTGTCCGTAAAATAACTTGCGTCATAGCATCACAAGTCGACTGTCCAGTTCTAGCTAACGAAGCGATTCCTCCGATAGAAATATTTGGTAAAATCCCATACAAAAATACATTCTTCCAATCACACTCATATCCAATGGTTTTTTGAACAACCCATTGTTTACATAACTCTTTCCGCTCCTAGGATCCCTCAGCTCCACCTCAGCTGACCAGCTTGCCAGATTTTTTTTTATTGATTCTACAGCTGTGAGCTGTGAGATTAAAAACATAAAAATACAACTACATACCAACACGCACACTCACAGGCCGAGAGGAAGAACAAACCGAGCGCAATAATGCACACAGTACGATGGGTGGTTTGGTCCTCACCCAAAACGTTGGTGATCGATTTGTTCCGGCCGCCTAGACATACTGCCCAGGCAAACATGCTTCGTTGTGATGCTTTTTAATGCCCGCACGCCATCTCTCGTTGCGACTGGGATGGAAAACAAACATGCGTCTTTTTTTTCGGTGGGGAGGTAGTTGAGCGTGGTGTATTCCCACATCTGGTTTCAACCACTGCACCTTCTTCACTTTGTCGGAGAGTTGCGAGGGATGCTGTGTGGAAGATGAGTTGGAGCTTTTTTTTTCACTTTACTGCTTATGATCGGTTGGTTTTTAATGTTCGAACACAACCAGCAAGCACGGGTTTTGCCTTTCAGATGCGTTTCCGCTTCATGTTGCGGGCTAGATTGTTATCAGAGTTTCTATCATGACTGGAACAAGAAGAGTCAGGGTGAGACTTGGAACAGGGAATAAGGACGCTTGGAATGTAGATCTCCCTTCGAGGGACTCGATTTGCCCGATCGGCTCTTTCTTTGACTCTTGCCTTCAAAGGCCTCATGAGTGGGCCAGTCGGTCAGTGAATGGTCAAGCCCAAGGCTAGCCGTTGACCAGAGCAAGCGCCAGTGTGCACTATGCTTCTAACCGTCGCTGTACGATGAAAATCGTGCACAATACCGTACCGACCTGCCTAGTGTCTAGAAAAGGTGGTTGAAGGAAAGTGATTAATTTCAGATAAATTTTCCATAAAGAAGAACGACGGTTAAAGTGCCTCTAGCTTCAAAGCCGCGAAAGCGGCGCCCGAACGGTGAAGACAATTTAATTTAAGTAAAGTTAGCATCGTTGGCGGGTGGAAAATCGCGCACAAAATTGCAACCACCGGGAGGAGAAAAAAAAATAACGGCAAAAGAAAGGATGTCCCGGCAATATGCACAATGTTTTGCCGCTATCGGTGGGTTGGCATCACCGGGAGACCCAACATAATGGGCCGGTAAAATCAATCGACGCTTTGTGGTGGAAGGAAAACCCAAGAGTTGGGCGAATAATAATGAGTGAGTGGCTTTCCGTTGGTGGCAACAGCGAATGAATGAAGTTACGTGCTTATTGTGCCGTGGGTGTTGAAATAGTTAGAAAAGGAGCGGTTTGATATAAGTTTAATGGGAGAAGTGATTTTTCCTTATGAATTTCATTGGTTTGAAATTATTTTCCTGATATTTGGTAGAAGCAAAACAGGACTTCAAAATATAGTATAATAATAATAAAGTATAAAAACTTTTTAGTTTGGATTTATATCAAATAAAATTCAAATTATCCATTCTTATCTTAAATAATATAACAATTTTGTAGCACTTATTATAAAAACGTATGTTTTCCCCCAATCCCACTGTCTAAAGGCAAAATATTTATCCAAGACACCGCAACGAAGCGTTTCAATGTAAGCAGCGCCATCTGTGGGAACTGTTAATCAATACAATCGTTCAAAACGCTTCATTTTAAATGCATTGCACTGCAGCTTGATTCCACCAAGGAAACGCAATCTCCACATGCAGTAATTTCATTCTTTATTATGTTTTATTGAGCGTATCAACGCACACATTATGTTCTTCTCCATTTCATCACACAATAGATTTTCAATTTTAACACCGACAGGCCAACAAAACAATCTATTCTATTATCGTATCAAATAACACCAATTCTCGTTCTACACATTCTTCTTCTACGGTCCGAAATGGATGTCCATTTTCAATAGTTACAAATGCGCCATCGTGTAAACGAATGTCTTAATGCACACACACACACACACACACACACACACACACACACACACACACACACACACACACACACACACACACACACACACACACAATATAAACTTGAAAGGGTCCACTTGTGGTCATTCGGTGCGTGTGGAAGGAATTACATTAAACCGGCACCCCAAGACATCCATCGACCACCGGCAGACAACGCTCACGATCTTCATTTTCGTGGAAACACTTTAGCGCTTCATTTCGGGCCACCATAAAACCCCATCACTCTCTGATGGATCAATCTGCCACGGAGCGCGTAGCAGTGAATACTGTGCCGCGCGGTAATAAGTTGTCCAAGAAACTGTCCATCAAAGGGGGCGTCGACGTCATGTGTCACTTGATAGCCGTTCAATTTCAATCTGTTTGAAAGATGAAACAACCAAAAACAACCCGCTTCTAATGCTGGAAGGACGATTGGCTGACCATCGGTTACGGTCGATACGGTCGAAAACCGGGAGAACCGTAAAAAATGGCTTATCAATCGCGTGACCGTTGACCGCACCCTGTTGTTGGGAAGCGGTCTGCTGGATGGGACATGGGAGCTATTTTTCTTTCAGCTCCCAGTTGTTTACAGGCTAGTAGTAACATCGAACTGTCAAACCGATGTCAATGCAATGTTTCAATTTAGAGACTTCTTACTCAGACCGAGCAGATTGATTGGGGAGCAAACCTTCGATATCACTGCGAAGAACATGCCCAGCGTCTTGCCGGACTTTTACAATACGCTTGCGAAAGGTAAACAAACCCCCAACATGTAACATGAGCCGAGCAAACTGTTCACCCGTCGGCCACAGGTCCGTTTATGATACCTTACTTCACACACACACGCGCGCACGTACCTTACGCAGCTCAACCCGAGCATACTCGGTCTCATCTAGGTCACTGGCGACGCTGCTGGCGGTATCAGTGAAATCGCTCGTGTCACTGAACTCCGACCCGACCAGATAGCACGGTTCGTATGGATACTGTTTGCGCCGAATCTGTACACCGGGCGCCAACATTCGCTGCGGTCCGGACGGTTCCGCCTGCGTCCCATCCTCGCTCCGCCCCTCCGTCCCGGGACCGATGCTTGGTGTCAGCGTACTGACAGATTCTACATCCGAATCGCGGCAACGATCCGGTTCGTTGGCCGTTTTACACCGCAAATCATTATTGTTTGCCTCGATCAGGCTCGATCGGAACGGTTCCACCTCCGAGTTGGGTCGATGATGAAAGTCCACCGCCACCTGTATGTCCTTCTGCACACTGTCCGGCTCGTCACTGCTGATAACACTGAACGTTCGTGGCTGATTGGTGGACGGGTTGAGGGACCCATTCGCCGCACGGCCGGATATATCACAGACCTGCACCTTCGTTTCATCTTCCTGCCTACGGTCGTCCTCTTCCTCTTTGGTTTCTTCCTCTTCGCGCGATACCTCCTCCACTGCCTTCAGCTCCAAGCTACGCCGGTTTTTACGCTTCTCGGCGATTTTGCTCTGACGGCGCGGTATACCACTGCCGGCCGGTTTACGCGTATCCTTCGCCTTGTAGCTGTTGGGCTTCTTGTGTTTGCCCAGGATCGACTCCTCCGGGCTATCGATCACCAGTGCCTCATTGACGTCGCACCGAGGTTTCGGCGAGGATGGAGCACTGCTAGGTGAAGTTTTCTTCGGTGAACGCTGTATCAGACCTACGACGAGTGGGAACGCGTATAGTACGCCACCCTTGTCCAACTGCTGGAAGATGAGGTACGAGGTATCCGTATACCGCGCCTTGCGCTGAAAATATTGCGGAAGAAAGGCCTACGTGTTATTGGGAGCCTTCAGATAGGGGTTTAGAGGGGTCCACAGAGTCCACAAAATAAGAAAAAATGTTCTGTACTCGGCGTAAGGGGAGAGGAAGACTGAAAATGAACCACAAATCCTATGCTTACAGTGATAAGCATCCACCGTCTGTTTACCGTCGGAGCTTCTGTTGGCCCATTATCAAGGACGGGATTTGCGAATTGTGAATGTGCGCCTCAGTGTAACATGTGTTCCGCTTTGACCTATGGTTGTGATTTGCGTGTATACTGTTTGTGTCCCACTAGACACGATTAGATCCTCCAGCTGTGCTAGGCGTAATGTGACACTATCTTTATGAGGACAGATGAGCTCATGGCGAGCTGTCACAATATGGAAACAAAGATCCAGATTCTTCGTCCACACAAGTCCCAACAGCTTTGTTTGCTGTTCATGAGCAGCAAACATCATAATTAACTGCATACTTGATGTACGATTGTGTCCATTTGTGCAAAACCCATCCTACGTGCTAATTCGATTGAGACTGGACATGTAACTGTCCGAGGGCGCCTTCCGATGAGCAACTCGATGAAAGCAGGAGTTTATCTTGTAGTTAAAATCGTGCGCCCCGTCTCGCTGCCCGTTCACAACACCCCGTCCTCAATAATATGTGCCAATTTAAGCAAAGCGTCTCCTGCTTGAATGCATTTCCCATCGTTTAGTATCTTTTTAACTACACTGACCACACGCACGACGCCTGTTTTTTTCCTTCTTTCTCTCGTTCCCTCTCGCTGCAACATCGAAACATGTATCATTTTCTTATGCTGCGTTCCCCACGTTGCAATGGGTGATCCCTACCGCGATGCATTCCAAGATGCGGCGCGTAAAAAGAATTCACATCCTCAAGTGAAATGTCCACATGCAGACGCACGGGAAGAAAGGGTTTGGCAAGTGCAGGAAACAGGAAAGAAAAATACTTTATTTAATGGATTTTGGAGTTTGCTTTCGAAACAAGACACAATTTTCTTCGTCTTGTGATGCACTCAGCCAGCGTTTCCTTCTCTTTATCGTGATTCCATCCATTCAAGGGAACAACCAAGGCCCTTACCTTTCTCACGAGTTAAATACATTCGCTGGATTTCGACTTACAAGACTTGGTGCTATGTAACCACCCAACTACAAAACGCCTCCGGTCAACCTAGCGCAATTGTCGATTATCGATTTTCGAGGTAAAGTTCAGGCTGCCTCGTGATGGTGAGGCATAATTTTCTAACATAACGCACGATAATGCAACTGCACACTAGCGTGACTCTTACATTTGGAGATGATTTTAGTCACCGACGTTAGCGAACACGTTTGCGTGATTGCAAATCGAATGTGAACGCCACGAAATGACCATCTTTAGTGGCGTTGAGTAACGCCGTTTAATAATTGCTAATTGACCGTGTTTCGGGAAGGAAAGTTTGCAGATGGCTCGTTCATCATGGCTGCGCCGTCATGACTTTGTGCCTCTTTTAGTTATGTTTTACATCACAACATACATACGGACCGGGTACTTTATCAAATCGGTGTGAAATGAGTAGTAGAAAATCCCACACAGCTAGTAACGGAAGCAGATGAACAAGGTTTCATGCTGCATGTTAGACAACTCGGCCCACTCTCTGCTCCAATCACGCCCAAAATCTACGAACGATTTCTTGTATTTTTAGAACGAAAATTTAAACGATTTCCGACGATTAAGCGTAACCACCCGGCACAAGACTCCCGTGAGCTGGGACGCCCGAAAGAAGATACAGTCGGGATCGTAAAGAAATCAACATCATCGTCACCATCGTCGGAAGATGAGATGATCGTCGCCTTTCGACCCCACCAGAGAAAGGTAAGGAATAACGTCCGGCGTCCGCACGCACGCACACAAAAACACGGAGATATACATTCGAATATTTACACACCGCACATCCCGATATCTCCTCCTCAAGCTTCCTTCCCAACCATTCGCAGATGCATCGAAAAGTGAATGAACAATATTTATCTTCCTCGAAGAATGAAAAAGACCAAAAAGCTCAAACCTCACCGAATGTAAACATATTACCGACATTATTATTATCTGCGTTTTTCCCTCCCCTCTCACAGGCTCACTATTCCGCTTTTCCCATCTCTTCAGTTCCCGGTGTAAAAAAAAAACGCATCCACATTCTCGAGAATTACAAACGTACATACAGCGAAAGGAAAAGCGCATCTGCGCATAAACCCCGAGATTTATGCACTTTACCGGCTGTGTGTGTGTATGTACCACGCACATTACAAATAATGCAATACGGCTTCTTGTACCATCGTACCCCGTTTTTCACGTTTCAATCCTCAACGCAAAGGATGAGCTAAACAACAAAAAAACATCCAAAAAAACCGACTCAAAAATCTTGCTCGCCCGCGACTAGGCATTAACAGGGCGAGAGAGCATTTAAAACTTCCTTTTATCTTGTTTCGGGTCCGTGTTCATCTGTTTGTCTCGCGTGCCCGTAACAAGACATTTTCGGTGGTGAGTGGTGCGGCGGAGAATTAACTTGTTGAAACAAAGTGTGAAGTTAATAAATTTGTAGGTTTCCTGTTTCTTTTTCTCCATCCGCTCGGGCCCTGGTGGGCCCTTGGAGCAGACACACGCTGCAGTTTCAGTGCATAATGTTTTCTTTATCATAAAAATGATTTTATTTCCTTTTTGGGAAGTGTTCTTTTTTTGAGAATAATTTAGGGAGAAACGATGCTAGAAGGAAATACTCGAAAGGGAATGATTACAAATTTTCCATCTGGGTGTTGCTTGCAGCCATATCTTCATGGCACTCAAGACATTTGTCATTAAAATTAAAGATACGAAATATGAGTGCAAGTAGTACTGAGCGGCCTACACTACACAGCCAGAGATACAAATTTATCATTTCATCTTTACAATCCAAAGAACCGATCAGGGTTGGTCGGGAAATTAATGTAATTTTTCCCTTTTTAGTCCCCTTAAGACTTAAATGCTCGTCTATTAATGCCTTAAAAATGCACATACGAATCCAAATATTATAACAAACAAGCCGATTACACTACATTTTTAAAGTACTAGAGGTGAGTGTACGAATCTTTATCTCATCCATTATTACAACCAAAAAGTTTATACTAAAAATGTCTAAAATAGATTGTAAAAACATTCTTAACTGAGTAGGAAAAATTGGTGTTTAAATGCCAAAGATATTTGAAAAAACAATCTGTTCTGGTCCAGTTCTTATTTCGCTCAGTGTAGAATTCATATCTGACAGTCTCGGTGGTCTGATAAACCGAGAGTAAAGTGTGAGCGCTTGTATTAAAAATGATTGATGAGTCGGCTTGGCTTTGGCCAACGTTCTAATGCTGCACGTTGTAGTGCCAGCGTGTGGACGGCTTCAATGTAAACTATAAATCCCGCATGACATTAACCGATCGGTGCCCGATGTTTGGATAGTGTTTGAAGGTTTCGTTTGTTGGAAAGATGGATTGTGGTCACTTGAGTTTGTTATTCTTTTTTGTTTGATTGCGGAGAGTACAGTACATTTTCTTTTAAAGTGGCTCAAAGAACCGCGCTAATTTCTTTCTCTTCTCCAACCCCGCAAAGGTAATGATATACTTACCGAAACATCCATTATTTTTAGAAGGCAATATCACAACTGTCACTACGCTGATAGTCTTTCAAAGGCAACATTTTCGATGGTAAGAAAAAAATAGCACACAAATACACTTCACTCTGGTGTAGCAAATGCGAATAATTGTTTCAACTCGTTTTTAGGCACGTTAACACACACACACACACACACTAGTTAAATCACTAGCACGAATAGAGCTGTTAGTTCGGATAGGGGAAAAAACCAATTAAATCAATAAACTACACTTTACACCTTTTTGCCATTTTTACGGGTGATTTTGTATCGAGCTCAACGTTTTCCCTTGTCTGATTTAGCAACAATTCAACCAACCATACTGCAAGAACTACACTAGGCACTGGGCCTCCCGGTTGAGCCAGTTTCGCGTTTGTTTCGTTGCATTTGCAGGCACAACACGAGCACAAATGCATGTAGGAGGCACGAACGCGAATGGTGTGGGTTTGTAAGAGACTTCCGCATTTTGTGGGGGATTTTTTTGTTGTTGTTCACCATGATTCAAACGCTTTATAAGATACACAAGTCGAGATGGAAAGCAAGAAAGAGGGAAGCACACATACACACACATACACGCACACACCGACAAAAAAAAGTCCCTAATTTGCCTCGATCGATTAGCATCAGTAATGGATACTGTCAACTTGTAAATTCATCAACGGGACGGGATTGTTTGTCCACCATCTTTTTCTTTTCTTTTTCTGGTCAACTTTTACTACCGTGCACGGGAGGGTAGACCCGCGGTTTGGTGCACCGTTTAGTGGTTTTGGCGTTTTTTTTTTTGTTTCATTTCGGAAGGCTCTCGAGTTTCTCCCATGCAAAGGAAGAAAGAGGACAACGGTTGTTTAAGCGACGAACGCCTCCACGCTTAATCTCAGATCGTTTGTAAGATCACCTCTAATGTGGATTTTTTTGTTTTTGGTTTTGTTTTTGTCGTAATTTCTGTTGGCCACTTCGAGGCAGCAAACCGACAACAAACCGACCGACAGCACGGGAAATGACCGAAAGTGGGTGTTTACTGTGTTGACTGATGGGTTTATGAGAGTGGCACTTTTACCACCAGTCGGGTGAAATGTTTCATTTTGTTTGTCATTTCGTACCACATATTATTGTGAGAAGACTCGTCGGTTGAAGCGGGGGTTTCGAAAAAAAAAATAGCGCCATTGCAGTAAAATATTGAAATTGGATTCCGTATCACGCGCGATTATTAGTGTCTACTGCCAAAGGCTGTGTGTGTGTGCGCCCTATTCCCGACAAATCCTAACACAGCTCACCACACTAACCGGTAAATCGTAAAAGTTATACCCTTTTCTCGTTCCTTTCGTTCCACCTACCCACATGCTTTTCCACCCATCTCCAAAGAACGTCCATTCCCACACAGGCTAAATGTGTCGAATGAAGCTAAATTTAGGCAGACGCGTACGAAATGCTTCCGATGCTGGCCAAAGATATTCAGTGTGTCCCGCGCGTCTAATTTCCGTCGTTACCGTCGTCGTCGTCGTCGGGGGAGACTATTTTTAGGTGGAAAACCACCGTGTGCGCTTTGTTTTCCGTACATCAGACAGAAGAAAAAAAAACTCCAATCTCCAAACCCCCAAAAACCGACGGGGGATTTTCACAAGCTGCAGAAAATTTATATGGTGAGATTAAATTAAGTAGGTGAAGCGGATCTTAGGCGCCTCAGACGTTAGAGAGCATCTCTTATAGGGTGGAATAAAAAAGGCTGAAATATAGTCGCGCTTGTGACTTTCTTGGTACACGAACTACACTGAAGCAGTTGAACGTTTCTATCAAAACGTTGTAAAGATGCACCAGGGTTAAGTCATCCGCTTCTGATCAAACATATGCAAAAGCAACACTTCAAAGAGTTTTCTACCACCGCCATTTTCCCGTACGGTTCACAACACATTTCGCTCATCGCGTCACCAACCTGTTACTCTTCTGATTCTCCAAACACACAAACTCGCACACTTGCTGCTTCGCTTCGATGAATGAGAACGGTCATAAAACAGCATCATACTACAGGGTGGCGCGTTGGCAATGTCGGCGGCGAAACGACTAATCAAACGGAAAAAAAGAAGCACTCACACGGCGATACGTCCGTACCGGGGGCGGGCACGGGTGGTTTTAGTGTAATGAATACGAGTGCCTGTTACATCATGGCAACCAACTGCGAATGGCCGTAGTAAGCCTCTTCGCCTGAACGATTATTAACTTCACATTCCCCACACACACACACACACACACATACGATCGCCTGGATGACGGATGGATCTTTGCCGTCCTGCTGTGTTTGGAGCACCACCACCTAAGCGGATCACCTACACGCTCTGGGCAGACCTTCAAGATTAATCAAACCAACCACCACGGACGGATGGCCGGGGAAAAAAGGCGTTATAGTTCGCAATTAGACACACTAATCTGTACAATTTCGGAGCATCCAAGAAGTCTAGTGTGGTAAGAGAGTCAGCGTGAAGTCATCGAAAACTAATCGCCACGCACTGCGACGATCGCGACGATTGCGCGTACACGCAGTGGCGGCAAACAAGTAGCGCCTAGAGATGAATGATGTCACTTTGAGCCAGAATTACCCGTCAGCTTCGTCATCTTGAAATTATCATCGCGCAAGCATCAATCTTCTGCATACGAAATTCAACAGAAACTCTGACAGCCGAATCCAATTAGCCGGTAGAGCGTGGAGTGTGGATCTACTAGTGGCCCGGCTATATTGATGCAATCGAAACACTCCACCGGGTAAGTATTAATTGATATTTCAAATGAGTTGAGGATGAGTACACTGGATGAGGGTGGAGACGATCGAAACCCGATCGCTAAAGGTCACTCGGTAGGTCAGATGTATTACAATGCTGATGGCGAAGTACAAGGAACACTCCACCGACCGTTCCCCAGCAGTTCCAATTGAGTTGGTCACATTTGTTTAAGCGATCTGCTGTCCAATGCTCAACGAGGTACTTCTGCAATTAAAACGGATATTATTATCGCCAACGCTTAATGTCCTTCCCGCGAGCTCTCGGGACCGGGAATCGGTAGAACGATCAATGTAAATGATTGTTTATATGGACGGTACAGTTGTGACTCGGCGCTTTCTTCTCCTTCGTGCATCGTGCATCGGCGCGATCTTCAGATCTACCGTATTCAATTAATCAGCGATCGCACATGCTGACAAAGCCTGACAGTTAAACGCAGATGAAAGTGGTAAGGTGAAAATCACCCGGAACAGCCATTGCGCTGTGTCCACTTTAGCACGCTCACCGGAACGACGGCTGGCGTAGTGGTGACAACCATGCTCACGACACACATTAAATCAGACAAAACAGAGCTCGATCGCGCGGTTTTTGAACGGCTTCACGCTCGCGACATTTGCAATACAAAAACCCTCTTACGATCGATGAGCTGTTTGTCATCGTGATAAGTGGTGCGGAGCTGGTGAGTGCTACTGGCAAAGATTCAACGACGTAGTTGCACTCTTTAAGCTGTACCCGGGCAACTTTACCTCGGGTGAACGACACATCGCCGCGCTGTGCAGAAGTACCTTGAGCGAGGTGAAATACTTTTGCTAATTACTAGACACTAGCATGAAATCCACTATCTCACGTTCTCATTTTTATGGACCAATTTACGTCGGGCGTGATGGAAGCCACACCAGTGTCACCGGTCGCTACGATGGCAAGACACCGCAGGAGGCTCTCCAAAAACACTGGCCCCCTTGTAGTAGCCATAATGTCTGGACCGCAGCCCGGTGTACGATTACAAACCGCAGCCTGCTCACCATCACCACCAAACCGTGTATGACAGCTGTAAGCGGCATTACGAAACGTCACGTAGCTGCGCCTGTCTGTCAGTAAATAAGCGCGAATACTAAATAAGCGGAATCTTCTCTATCGCACGGGACGAGACGGATGGATAGATCGCCTACCGATTAGCCAATTACACGTGCTGCGTGGACAGAAGCTTGAATTACCTTAGGCTGACCCCGGTGGGCTTCCGCGGCCCAAGCGATCGACCGACAAGCGCAGCCTGTTGTGTAAAGATCGCAAAACGGCCTGATCATTCTACCGCCCGATCATCAATCGCGATCATGAAAAGTGCCGATTTGTTTGTAAACAATGTACCGCCCGGGTGTGACGACCCGAAGCACGGTCGTCTGGGAAAAGCGGACTTTCCAGCAAAAATGTTTGCAACAACAACCAACAGCAGTGAACAAAAATTCCCCCCCATAGCTGAGTCGTCCGGTTGGTGGCATCGCTTGTTGGGTACGTCCACACCATCCGTTTGATGTGTGAACGTTTTAATTTGATTTGTTTTCATTTGTGTTGGGCACTTCCGCCATTCTCCACCCTGCCGTAGGTAAGATTAAACGGGATGAAGTTAAGCAGTCGCCGAAACCTTTCTCCCCTGAGAAGAAGCCTTGCTGATGCTTGCCAGCAAACGATGTGATGGAAGGGAAGGCTTCAATCAGCAACATTGGAGCCAGCAGCCAGCAAGTTGTGCTGCATCAGCACGAAAGTAACAGCAGGCCAATGCAGCGACCGTCGAACGAAACGAACGAAGCTACGGTGAAATTTATTGAGCAAGATTCTAATTGAGATAGGGAGTCGGTGCGCAGGGATGGGTGAGTGTGCTCAGCGCTGTTTGCATTCACCAAATGATACTTCAACCCTTGAGGAAGCTTCCACCAGCACGATGCCACCCGCTCGGAACGGAACCATAAAATTGCCATCGTTTGCTCGAACGCGAACTCGGACGGCATCGTGCAGCTCGCAGCAACCGAAAACAAACGGATCTCTTTATTTATTTTGAAATTGATGATCATTAATAATTCGGTATTATTAAAGTTCATTTGCTTTTCTCGTTGAGCGAAGATCACCCCGAAACTTCCTGCGCAGCGTTTGGCTCTTCTTGGTTCGGCTTGGAAAACAACTCTGTCTGCTTGCTTTGCAAAAACTTATGGCTTCACGACTCTCGAACAACGGTGACGCGGTTGGGGGGGGGAGGGGAGGGGGGGTTGGTTTGGCTGGAAACAAACGGGTTTCCGGAAGCCCTCTAAAAAGGGAAGTAACGGCGAAAAAAGATCCCGCTTCGTAGGTACGGGCGGTCGCGAGCTGTACTGAGAGCCCGCCATTGATAAAGCTTCAATTATTAATCACAATCTGGCACGCAAATAACTGTGATGTGAGAGAGTGGCTTTTCCCTTAGTTGGGGCTCGGTTGTAGTCGTCGGTTTAGGTTAAGTTGGTCAGGTAACGTGCTCTTCCGGTGGGCAACTGAGCTGTTTTTATTTAAGGCAATGGAAGTCAGAAGCGCACTTTGGTTGAAATGCTACCATCTGCAGCTGATGTCAGAAGGGTTGAAGATTATCTTAAGAAAAAGCTCATCCATTAGACAGTTAATTGTTAAAACAACAGCCTCGATAGTATAAAGCGTGAGATCTGCGGAAGCATCTCACCAGGTATTGCTGCATGTAGGTCAGTCTTAAAGATTTTCTGAGAGTAATTCTTTAAGATTTCTTACAGAGTTAAGCCTCTAGATAAGATCTAAACGATTCGTGGTTTGGACTTGTCGCAAGTTTGTGTGGAGCACTTATCTAAGCGACGATATCTCAGACTATCTGGTCTCTTCTGTCCTTGTGAACAGAACGATGTTACAAACTGGATTGTCTGATGTCATTTTTATGATGCAAAGACAACCAGATTCCGTCTAGTTTCTTGGTTGAATTGGTTTAATGGATTCTTAGATCATTTAACACTTAGTACAAGCTTAAGGTACCCTAAGTTGAATCAAAATAAAATAATAGTAGATGTTAAAGAGCTGTTTGCCAGCACAGAAACAAATAAACGTAAAATTACTGTTCTTTTGGCACAAGCAACTACTAGGCTACTTAAAAGATCTTGTCTAATGATTCTGCTATAAAAGATTCTTTGTTTCAAAACATGATTCATGAGCGGTTTGCTTCCACAGATTGCCCACTGTAGCGTCATTTAGAGAAAGAAGACAGTTAAAACCATCTGCTCGAACTTCTAGCAGCGATAAAGGCATTCACGTGACCCATTAAACTTTAACATTCAACCTAATCTGGTAAGATGAACGATTCCGAAGAAGAATATTGTGTCTTTAAGCGTTTTTCTTCGCAGATTGCCACTTACTCCCTTAAAAAGTCTCATGAAAAATAACCACATTCTAACGATGAAGACAACGTTGAACTATCCTTAGCAGCCATTACAAGCAGTTACGGATTCGTTCTTAATGTCTTCAAAAAGTGCAAAGGGTGCTTATCACACCGGCAAACAAACACCAGCAAAATTCCCCCTTTTATCTACAGCAATCCCACTTCATTGCGCCAAAAGGCGTCCGATAAACAGCGTTTCCCCTTTTTTTACGTCCAGAGCGCTCGGCTATCAAGAAGCAAATAATTAAACTATCCTCTCCGACGATTGCTCCACCGGTCAAATATTTGCCACCTTTTGCCAAGTTACGGTTTGCGTCGTAAGACGCATTCTGGCAAGGTGACTTGCGAGCCACGAAAGCAGCTGGGAAAATAAGCACGCGGTTCAAAGTATCGCGTGCAAAGGATGGTCTTAATTAAATTAAGTCCACATCACCCTCACTCGTTGGAGTCTCGTAACTGGTGATCTTATCTCGCACGGTGGCTTTGTGTGGTACTTTTGCTCCGGTGGCTTAGCGACCGGGACATTCCTTCAGGCGGTTGCTAATTTTTCAGTTCGTCGTTATCATTCGTCGGTAGAAATTTCTCAAAATACCACTATTTAACGACATTTGATTAATGTGAGCGAAGTCTAGAGAGGTAGAAACCGAAGAGGAGCGGTGTGTCATTAAACTACAATCGGAAGTGTTGGAAACTATCCCTGAAACAGCAGAACATCATCAAACACGGATGAATGGATGGATGGTTAATCAGCAGCTTTACGTTTGAAAGCAACTCCGTCTGATATCATCAAAGAATCGGCCCCTGGTGGTTTGTTTTGAAAATCCATTTACCCTCAGAAACACCTGTCAAGCTGTCATCCGGCTGTCAATCATTCGGCATCGGATTATATATTTGCACCACCAATTGGGCGTAACGAAATTATTGCTAATTGGCCAACCCCAGTGCTGGTGGAGGCGTGTTACGTTTTCACGTGATAAGCATCAGACCTTCCAAAATTGCTCATGGAAATCTCGTTTGCTGGTAAAAAGGGAACTGAACCATATCATAAGGCAAGTTAATGAAACGATTGCAAGGAACTATTTCCGCTTGATAAGCCTCTTTAAACGTCAAAAAAATGGCTAATTTGAAACTAGTTGGATAGAGTTTTCCAATCAGCTCTAATGCAAGTTACGATTATCATAACTAACCAGTTTTAGCTAATACAAACTGCTGTGAAGAATGAAATCGCTCCTCCAAGGAAGGCATGACAAAACAAAAGTCAATCAAAGCCCGCACGATCGAGTGCCACTTGTTACATGGTAACTCCAAAAACTAGTCAGCTAGCTTCGAACCGCCCCTTATCTACCACGCACTAATGAGCTGGTTTCAACCGCAAGGGTCAGCAATGCTCTCCAGTCTCCCGAGTTTCCTTCCCTGCTGCACTCATATTGTTTTGTTGCATTATCGTGAGCTGTCAACTCCTTCCACCATTGCAGCATTTCATATGAAGCTGATCGATGGCGGCTATAAGGCGTTTTGGGGTGGATAATTCCACGACCCACGGTGCGGACCGACCTGGTGCGGAACCAGCTGCGAAAACAAGCGCCGCATTCGTCACCACAAGCGACAGCCTGTGTGGGTTTGCTGTCGGTGGTCGTCCTTGAGATTAATTAAAATGAGAGCTTTTCTTATCCGCTCGCTACTGGAGTGGCGAGCTTTCGGAGCCAAGTGGGAACACTACCAATTCCTCTGGTTCGCCGGTAAGCATAGAAATTCATTCACCGCTACCAGACAACTTTTCCAAACGGGTAATGTGTGATGCGTTAAAAAAATATCACAAAAATAGACAAACAAATCACCTCGGAACTCGGCATAACTCGGCATTGCTTCGGGAAAGCTGACAAGAGTTAACGTGATGATGACGACGACATTAACTACCAACAATTTCGTCAACAACATCACATTCATCAACTCTGCCCGTATGGAAGGGGTTCATTTTTTTCGCTGTTGGTCATCACCAGCTCAACCACCTCATCGCCAGAGTTCCCGGACGAGTGTATAACAAATACGAGTGACCTAGCGGAGTGTGTGTTTACAAGAAGTTGGAAAAGTCAACAGCACATGCCAACGCTTTGCCGGTAGCCTCTTATGCTCTTCATGGTACTGAAGCAACAGTACAGCAAAAAAAAAAACACGCTTGTAACCATTGTCCAAACAGTAGCAGCTAAATTGGAGAGATGTCAGGAAGGTTGTCCTCGTCCTCGGTACAACCGAACCAAAAATCGTGCCCATTGAATCGTGCCCCGTGCAAAACACTAAAATTATTACAGAATGGAATGAATTCCAACGCTTCACCAAACTAGGCCAAAACGGGGTCTTTTGGCGTGATGTGAGGGGTGTAAAGCACGCGCCATTTCATCCACCAAATGCTCTGTTTGGATTGCAATTAAGTGAAAATTCATCCTTACGGGCGTTTGCGGGACGGAATGCCCACCCTATGGCACTCGGTGCAATACTCGTTTTGACTCGATCGAAATGCAAATTGTGTCTGGAAGCGTGCCACAATTCTTTGCTCCTTCGCTGCGTCCAACCTCACGCGATAGTTGCCCCCCCGAGGACGGATGCGAATGTTCCGTGTGGGAGATGGAGAAATTGACGTTTCTGGCTGCCTTTCTGGTGGGCCAAATGCATAGAACCTACGTGTAAGGGTTTTCACTTCGCCCCGAGCAAATGGTGATGTGCATTCTCCTCCTACACGCGCATACCGGCTACACCCATCGATCATCATTCATGCCGCGAGGGATTTTGTAACTTGAAACCATTTTTCCGAACTCGGGGTAGGTTTTTTTTCCGGTACGAACACATTTTCCACATCCAAAACGTGCCTCCGCGCCGAAAACACCAACCAATCTAACGTGACGGAACGTGTTGGACGATCCCGGAACTGTGGATTGTTGGGTGCGATCTAAACATAACCTACATTTGATGCTGCTCGGTTGATGGTCTATCGAGCTCTCCCTTACAGTCTGGTGCACTTCCGAGTGGTCAGTACTTGAGCCAGACAGACGGTGTGTTTCGGCGTACGCATGCCTCGTAGAACGCGCTTTGCACTCGCACACAAAACCGTCGGGCACACACGGTAGCACCAGCGAGCAGGGCTAGAAAATTCAACCATACATAATTTATGTGCCACTGTAAACATATCCGCAAAACCATCCAACATTCTGCCGCATCCGACCTGTCTGTCGGCGTCCTCTTTTTTTTTTTTTTCATCCACCAGTTTCTGGCGGCTTTCAAGGAGCGACGACTGGCGTCTCCAAATCTCTCGGGTTTTAGTGCAGCACACGATAAACATTGTGATTAAAAGTTCTTTGGCCCTTTAGACCTTTCGTGGTGTGGGAAGCACGCGTGGCAGGCAGCCGAGAAATGCAACTTTAGCTTCCGAGTGCTTTCATGCCCCAAGTTGACGAGCGGCAGAACAAGTTATCTGG
Source organism: Anopheles maculipalpis (assembly GCF_943734695.1). Taxonomy (NCBI): domain Eukaryota; kingdom Metazoa; phylum Arthropoda; class Insecta; order Diptera; family Culicidae; genus Anopheles; species Anopheles maculipalpis. The sequence goes on along the minus strand of NC_064871.1, from coordinate 10,295,919 downwards.
TGCAGTTGAGTTGGTTACAAGTGGCCTGCATGCCGTTAACCAGATGCTACAGAGGGCACACGATGAAGTGCCGTACTTGAGAAGAGAGAAAAATAAGATGGAGTTTACTATTATTTCAGAGATTTTTACTAGTTTGTAGTAGAGTTTGTTCATGTTGATGTAAAACTCGTAGAAAGATTTTTCTTGGTCGGCAAAGCACAAGCTTGCTTCAAGTATGAATAGCGAAAACGGAATTAATAGTGTAGAAAGAGCAAACAATTCTTATTTTCTCCATGCTCGTACAGCGAAGGTTATACCATGATCGGTTCCTACCGGTACGAAGCTAGATAATAAGAGCAATTTCGTTAATCATACTTTAATGAACCTTGAAACTAACACTTTCCTAACAACAACGGCAAAAAACCTCAACTCACCAACGATTCGATAAGGATTTTTGATTTTCTCCTACTTCAACTATACGCACACAACCAGCACTTGTGGACGCTCCCTCTAGCCGGAGCCGGATACCGCCAGTCGGGTAAGGTGTACAGGCGCGAGGGTTGTTAATTGATTTGGAAACTTGTTTCTCTCCGCGGACTCCACACACGCAGACTGTTTTATTGTGGTGAGTTGCGCTTAAGTTCTACCAATGATTCTTGTTGGTAGCTTCCTCACCGAAAAGAAAGAAATACAGAAGGGCTTTCATGATGATTTGCGGGCGGAAGTTAAAGGTTTCACCTTGGAAGAGGATTGTTAGACATTGGGAAGAGGCGCAACATTCGACCGAAACGGTGAGAAATCAGTGTTAGAGTCTCGCCTAGCATCGTACAACCTTATCGCATTTTGTTCGAATCGTTATCACCCATTCGTTGGTGTGGCAGCTCTCACATGTCATCCAGCTGCCGGATGGGTATGATTCGAGGAGTAGTGGTTATCTATTGCAAGTGTCCTCACTTTCAAGGGACTCTGGGTGAGTGATGTAATACGTGGCGCTCGTTTGATGTAGAAGAATCTCCCCACACCCAATCTCTTAATACGTCCTCACTTTTTTTCTGGGTCAATCAGTAGCGGTACCAGTGTCTAGTTTTAATTAGCATTACTGAGCCGTTGTGGTTCAGCCGTAGGAGCATCCAATCGCCCGAAAGGTCTTAGAATCACGCGCGGCAAACTAGCCAGGAACTAGCGACCAAAACGCATCGATTTGTCAACGGTTGTCTGGCCGGGACGGTCGGCTCAGTCACGGTGCAATTTTTATCCAAAGTTCACCACGAAGCACCACACACATGAAAGCGTGCCGCCCGCAAAGCAGCCGTGTCTTTCGCCGAAAGAAATCCTCGAGACGGTTAGCGGTGCGTGCCCATTAGGGTCAGACCCGCGTACCACGACATGACTTTGTCACTCTCGCCGGTGACAGTGCCGGCACGGTGTGTACTTTTTTGTTGTAAACCTGCTCTTTTTTGCATCCTTCCCGTTTTGGGGCACCCTTGATCAGTTGGCACCTTGCTCACGTGCGCGCGAGGTTCGTGCAGCAGGAAGGTTCAGGTAAGTGTTGCAACGGCTCAACCGGGAAGCAACAAACCACGCACCAAGTGCCAATAGTCTCATTCTAGGAAGCATCTTTATTTTACTGCACACCACAAAAACTCTTGGCACAAAAGGCAGCCGCATCCAATGCTGCACCAAGGCGTGCATAGTGAGAGAAAAAAAAGATGATTTATGGTGACGTGACGGTTTTTTGTTTAGTGTTTTATTTTTCCCTCTATAATCTTCAAGTTTAGACATTTGAAACGACTCTGCGCTCGACTCTTAGTTGCTGTGTGTACGGTACATTTTACAATGAAATAAAAACCAATACACAGCAATGGACATTGTACATGCCTTTACACACCTTTAGCAAAGCTGACAGACTCGAAATCAAACACGTGCTTACACGCGAAAGTGTTTTAGCGTGAGCCGTCGGCCGTCGATATACACCCTTGGCTAGCAGTAGCGTACGTACTGTCAGACAGCCAGAAGTGGCCGCGATTTCTGTGCGATAAAAATAGAACACCCCCAGCGAGAGCGAGAGAAGGTGGACTTCAGCATTTATTTGGTGCTTCGATGCGTTCCGTTTGGTCCGTTTTTAGCCGGACGCAAAAGTGCATTTGGAAAGAAGCAACAGCAAAAAAACATGATCGCAAGAACCATAGAAGCATCATTAAAATCAATGCCCGGGATTCAAAAATTCGAAATTTAACACCATTCGGAAGGGAAGGAAATATGAAACCTCGCACCAGTCTCAGAGCTAATCTCTCGCTCGCCGAGTGCAAAGTCGATCGATAGACGTGTTTTTTTCTTCTGTATTATGATTATCGAATGCTTTGCTTTGTCTGGTGGTAAAAATGGTTTCGAAAACTGTCCAAAAAAAACACAACCCAACTGACCCAACTCTGGAGAAGCCCACGCACGCGACAATGCGTCGCCGAATGGAGGACATAACACTTCGGGTGGGTGGGATGCTTAGAGATCGATACCACGATATGTTGACCCAACATAAACATCATAAGCGTCTCTGCTGCTGCTGCTGCTGCTGCTGCCCCGAATTTCGGATCGTATCCGATCGCTCTCGATCACTTTCGATGATCGGTGTGTTTTTACTTTCTTTTTAAAAAAACCTTCCCCCATACTCTCTTCTTTTCCTGTTTAAGCTTTAAGCTGAGGTTGTTGCAGTTGATAACGGTGCTCCTTTCTTGGTTTTTCTTTCGGCTTCCCATCTCGATCTTTCAGTATCTTCAGTGCCCGCGCGATCGGCAGGGTAGCGTTTTGCGAAAGTGGGACTTTCACCCTTTTGGGGCGGACACTTGACTTCAGCGTAGTCAACGATGCCTGTTTTGCGGAAGAATGGTAAATATATTCACCCAAAGAAAGAAACACACAAACATTCACGTACACACGCACATTTCAATCGCAGCCTGACGCTAACTGACGCAATTAATCACGCAGCTGTCATAACGCCTGTCGACGCCTTGTCAGAAAAGGGTTTCGCGCTTCCTTTCGCACAGGAAACACGAAACCGAGCGAGGGGGTGAGAACGATTTCGCGATCGAAAACTCGTCAATAGCGCGAAACACGAATGGTGCGATCATAACAAAACGGTTTCAGAACGCTTAATCGCACACGCACGCACGCAAAACACAACCGCTGCAGACACGCGTTGGCATTATTTGCGCATATTGTTGTGTATTGGAACAAAACAGGGGGGGGAAAGAAAACAATTAAGCAGCTCGTCACCAATTACACAACAGCTAGCATCACTTTACACGGCAGTTGTTTCCGAAACCAAACGATCGATAGCGTACCGCGTGCACGAGTGTCACAACACATTACACAGCAAGAGGCTCATTCTCGCGGGCACACGCGGGTATCGATCACTATCGATAACGATAACGTGCCTGCATGTAGCTGGGCGATATGTGATTACACTGTTGCGTTGTCGCCTTATCACACACTACCTTGCGGCGGGACGGCACACACAGGCTCACCATTTACACCAGCGACGCGGCCGTGTACACACGCTTATCAGTGGAGGCGCACGAGCTGGTTTAGCCGATCTTGCCAAAAACATACCGCGCGGTTCACTTTACCTAACAGCACACACACAAACACACATTCACACTCATACACAAATTTCTCTCTTGTTCTCTTTTCCCCGCGGTGTGCGCCCTAACGCCCCAAAAACGCGACGACGATTTACCCGCGTGCAAGCAAGTGTAAGTAGGTGGCAGAGCGCGCGCGAGAAACAGAAAAACGAACCTAGCCGCGGCAACGAATCAAAACAAAATGCGTCTCCATCGCGCTTTCTTGCACGGCGAGAGCCCGCCATAATGTAAAGAACCGCTCTCCGAAGGGATGAGCACAGTGGGACATGGTATGGGCATGATCGGTGTATAAATAAAATCAAAACACATGTGTAATATTGTTCTGAACAGGTTATGAAGACGCTTGATGGGACAGAACTAATTTCAAGAAATTAAAAAAAGGATTTTGTTCTAAAAATATTGTTCACAAAACATTGCTGGAGTTCATTTAATAAGCGTAAACTTTAAAGTGTTCGAACTTTGTCTGTCAAGTAATTTTAACTTATTAGTTCTTAAAAAATAAGCAAAATCAAAATGAAATATCAAGCACAGCATATTTATATCCATTTTCTTAAACATCTGTTAGTCAGGCCTGGGCGTATTGCTTGTTATTAGTTGACAGATAGTAGGATATAGGTTTTGTTATACTATAAATCAAGATAAAGTTTAATGAAAAGTAAATAAATAAATTCTATGCAGGACAACCTTTACAATAATTTGTAGGCTGTGGCGTAGCAAGAGAAAAAAAGGAAGCTTCCAAAATAATTCATGAGTTTGGCACAATACAACAAAACCTAGAATTACAAACAATTATTTAAGAAAAAATTGTAATAAGTAATGTAAAGCTACAAGCGTTAGGTAAATTACAACTTAAGTTAGACACTCAACAAAAAAAAATAAAATAACGTCGACCATAGTTAGTCATATGTCCCATTCGACAGCGCAGTGTACTACACATGCTTGCCGCATGAATCTCCCATGAGCATAAAAATCTCTTTCCTATTCCTCTATCTCTCTTCACTTCATTCCATCTCTCGCTGCATCGTTCTCTCGGGAAACAACTATTCGCGGTCTTTGCTTCTCCGGCAACACCAGCCATGCGGAGGTGTGCATCTCCGTCAAGGCGCGTACGATCAAGAGGGGGCTCGTCAAGCAGCAAAAGCATGCCGGGCTAACGTGTTGCTTTCTCAAGGGCTTCCGACGACGGGATTTGAGGACGTCGTCAACAGCATCCACCACCAACCAATATCATCACTGAAAAGCCACACAGATTCCAGAACCCCTTTTGTGGCCTTTTGCCTGGGTAACGTTAGAAGAAACCACACACACTCACACGGCATAGCACTAGAGATCGAGAGAGCGAGAGAGGCGAGAAAATCCCTTCGCAATATTGCATTTGCGAAGGGAGCTCACAAGGTGCACAAGGCGAAGGCGTCTTGCCCCGATGTGTGTGGCATTTGTGGCAAGCACGCTCGAGAGGCAAGCTGGTAGCAAACGGGACGATTGAAGGTGTACGTATGTTTGTAACAAACAAAAAATGCTGTCTGTTTGGCCGCATTCGGTTCCATCACAACAGCCAACAGCAACAAAAAAGCCGCTGCCCATTTCAGTCTGTTGCGGATCTGGCAGCAAGATAGTATGCTAATCGGTTTAACATCGGCAGTGCGGAGAAGCAATCAACAAGTTGAGCCATCAGCTGAGCTGGAAATGCAAATAGCAGCGTTTAGGGAAACGCGAAGTTCATAAGTCACACCGCCGTGATGCAGCGGTGCCGTAATAAGACAAAGTGGGCTGGTATGTAAATTAGCCGATAAAAAGCCAATCGATAGAATAATCATGTGAGGTAGCCCTGTGCTGTCCTAAGACTGAATAATTGCTTATTGTAAAAGTGCATGAAATTTCTTAATAAGAGTTTAAGGAAAAATTATCGATTTAAATAAAGAAACCAAATACACAACAAACCACAATATTTCAAACAGAATAAAACTCGTACGATTAAAAGAGAGTAGAAAGACAAGCAGAAAATCTGATCGATCGTTACCGATCGTTCGATACATGCTACACTGGTGTGCAGAAGAACGAAACACCAAAACAACACGCAATTCAACCGCCAGCGTACCATCCGATGCAAAACGGCACATCCGTTCCTTCTTCGCTCTGACCCTTCTGCCGGAGAACCTTCCGGCATTCTCGCGGATGCTGCGCCGTATGGTAAAACGTTCCACGGCTGTACGGTGCCGCATTTTCAGCCCATCTGTATGCACACAGTTTGTCTGGTCGGATTAGTGTGTGCAAGCTCGGAAACACGATCCGCTCGACAGGAAATTAGTTTTTGGATTAGCCAGCGCGAGAAACGGTCCCTGTGTAAGGCAGTTTTTCGGAAGCTGACGATCGCACAAGACCGGGCCGCGCATCACGGGACACGGATGTGGGTCGCCTTTTTTTTTTTTTTTGGGGGGAACGATGAAGCAGAAGCAAGCAAGTACACAGCGTGACAAATCGATCGGCAATGGAATGCTGCACTGCCGCAAGGGCCTATAAAAGGGCGATCGGATCCGGTTTGAAGGATCGCCGGCTTGTGGCGGTGCACATGATAAGTGCATTTATTTTCGACGCTTCTCGTTGCAGTGGCTGCTGTGGCGTGCCACTTAACAACTCTTTTCGGGAGGGAAAACAGTGGGCGCACGGTCGCGCACTTCAGTGCAAGAAAATCGTCAAGCCTCGGTCGATTCGAGTGGAGAGTGAAGTGTTGCAATTGCCCTAGGAACGATGGAGAATCCCCAGGAAGCTCCAACATAACAATCAACGTTGCATCGGAATGTTTGTGTGTGTGTGTATGTATGCTTGTATTTTTTAAGAGGGATTGTCTTAAGTGCATCTCCGACTTGGAATTGTTGTGAGTCGCGTGCTAAAATAAACGCTGTTCCGCTTTAAACATTCGACATTCTCCCGCCTCGGCTCCGAGCATGAGTAGGTGTAGTGCATTTAAATCGGAAAACGAAGTTGCACAAATGATCCCGAGGTCCTACAGTGAGACCTCTCTATTATTTAGAACTAAAGAAAAATTGCATCTTTTAATTAAACCTTCCACCTGGAAGTTGAGAGAGCACACATCGCCCATCATCGTGCGGTACAATCTGGGAGTGGTACATTGAAATCCATATCCGTACGCAAAGTACAGCCACTGACACACTAGAAAGTGAAACATAAACCACCGAAACGACAGCCTTCCCGGAGGAGCGGAACAAGCGACACAAAAAGAAACCATAAACATTTGCCACACGCTCTGCTTGCTTAAGAGAAAACGAATCGATTTAACATCTTGCTTGGTTGCGTGGTGATGCTCCGCATTTCCTTGCGGTCTGGAGGCCACAGGTTTTGCGCGGTTCTTAAAAAAAAAGGCAAAACAAGCTGCAAGCGTGAGCGCTTTACAGATGAAACATAACACTCGGAGCCCTACTTCCCTATTCACGTGGTTGGCCACCATAGACCACGCAGTCTTTCCCTTCCCTCCCCAACACGATATGCTTAACCTGACCGATGCACATCGAAACGGGAAATCGAAAACTTCCCCCGTGAACTGGGCCCCGATGGGCATGATGGGTCTCCGGGGCTAAGTCTCCATGGAATTGATAACACCGCAACTTTATGAATGGCATCCATCCCACTGCAAATACCGAAGAGCCAAGGCAGGGTGGAACTGCATAAGGCAAAGCAGACGAGAGATGGGTGTGTGTGTGTGGCTGTGTGGTTTGTTTACGCCGTGTAAGTTTATGTTTGGCGGGTTGGTTGGTTCATTCATTCATTCCGTTCGAGTTGTGCTAAATCATTCATCCATTCGCAACAAAACCATACTACACCCGGCCATCCCGCTCGCGCTTGATCGTCCATTTTCGCGCATACAGGTATTTGTGCACCGGTTTACCAATACGGTTGTGTGGCACGGTGCAGACTGGATTTCCTTGAATGGTAAGTCCCTACTCTTGGCGAACCGTAATTTGTTATGGCGGAGAACACGGCGAAGAGACGAAAAAGAGGTGTTTTGTGGTTCGTTCCGATTTCGATTGTCACCGTTGCAGGGCATGGTGTAGGCGAACCTGATCCGGCAACAGCAGGACAAAAGCGAACACTGGATCGAATTCATCCAGCCGTCCGAAAGCTGACAAGATCAGGCGTAGAATGAGCGGTAATATGAGGTCTCGTTGACTGCCAAAAGAGGGGACGCCCGGAACCGAGAACTTGTTTTGCAAAATTTCTCTTCTTTGTTACGATAGGTTGATCAAACAATGTCTTAGTAGTGAATGTGAATTAAAATAACTTTGTTTCAAAGTTGCTCATTCCAATGAACGCAAATTTTGCCAAATATTCAGACACTACATTAAATCACCGTTAAGTCCGTAAAAATCAAATACATATGCAAGTACTCCATGTCCTCGTACTCTCTTGCGTATGTTATGTTTGATCTCCCAAAACCCGTTCGGTGCTATTCAAATGAAATGGCCAACGAGCAAGTCACGACCGTACCGAGCGTTTGACGTGTTCTTGATTGTTTTTTCCGCCATCCCTTAACCGTGGACCACCTCTCGGGTGTTCTTATGCTTTCCACTAGCTCATCGACAGATCGTCGAACCGAACGATGCAAATGAACGAACAACAAGAATCAATGTTTGTGTTAGCATAAAAATCACACGAGAAGTAGGAAAAAAACAAAAAAAACGAGCACCATATTGACAACTCCTAAGCAAATATAGTTAACGAATTGGTGAGGATGGAGGTCGTAGGCATTCCAAAGTGGTGGCAGCTCGGTGCCTTTTTCACGCCTGGTGGATATAATTGCTTATGTTCGTTGAAATGTTTTCAATAAATTACATTTCAAATTAACTTTGCTTTTAAAAATTTTTCTTGAATTTGATTAAAGTCAATTATTCAACATATTTCGAGAAAACAATGAAAAGGTTTGAATATGTTTTTTAACTTAAAACATTAGAAGAAGAATAATTCGCATTAAATACTTGAACATACTTTTCGTCTCAAGCAAGACGATTGAGACGGTTTTGACTCAAATGTAGCATTTCTATGAACCAAAGCAATGCAACGCTTCGAGACAGCGCCATCTGTTGCAATTATAACAAACTAGCAAAGCGTTTTGATGTATGCGTTTGAAATTTGAAACAGTTGGTTTTAAAAATCTTTCCAGTATTTCAAAGTTTGATTTCTTTTTAAAAATAGTTTCGTTTTTGATAACGAGTCACAAAACACTTAACAAAATTTGGACTTGAATCAATCCAAACATCCAATATTAAAATCAATTCCTAAAGTATATTATACTGAATAACGAAGCGCCAGAGGACAACGCCTCATTCGATTTGAATAAACAATTTCGAGTAAACTCAATCCTCCAAAAATTAAATTTCTACATAAAAAATTGCATGAAATCGCCTGTCTTCATCAATAAATAAAATTCTCCACTCACCTTTTCTAATCTCACACACTGTTGATGGCAGGTAAAATCACACACCACACACCGCAGCCCAATGTCCAGATGAAGAGCCTTGTGACACTGCTGGCATAACCGGTCGTAAGCTGGTGGCAGAATTTGAAAAATGTGCGTAAACTTAACCGTCTCGACAGTAGCGACCGGCGGTGGTTCCACGAGAAACCGAGTAAATTTTTTGGTGTCTGCCAACAGGCGCAACTGAGCTTCCCGGTGCACTTGCTCACTAGCCGTTGCTGCTGCTGCTGCTGCTGTTCGTGTTGCTTCGGAGCCAACGTTCTTTGGTGTCAGCGTAATGATACGAGCGTCATGAAAGTTTTGTCCTCGCTGTGGATTCGCATTCAGCTGTCTCAATATCTGGGTGGGATCCTCATCGATGAACGGTATGCTTCCTTCGCTACTACCCGGCACGAGAATTTCGTTCTTGTTTTCATCCACCTGTGCCTTGCCATCGGTGAGCGCTTCCTGCTCACCGCCGTGGACACCATCGCCACTGATTTTAATCGTCGGGACAATGTCATAGTTCCCATTACCATTGCAATCGATCTCGTCCGTGTGATGCTGCTCCAGCGACACATTACCAGCCGTGTCCGGTAGCTTTACCACAATCTGTTGCGTTACTGCTGAGGTTATCCTACGATCAGGCTTTGGAGGAGGTTCACTCCGTTCGGACGACTTCCGGAGTGGTTTGCCCACCACTCCTTCAGCCTTCTGTGGTACGGGTTCATCGAAACTGAACTTGACGGTGTTCAGGTGCCGTGTTAGCTTGTCGTTTTCGGTGTTCCGGGTGTACGTAGTGCTCTTAAGGTTCGAGGACTTGAGGCGCGACTTCTGGAGCAGCTGCTGCTGTAGTCGATCACGGCCAGCATCGTTCGGAGGTTGCGTTTCTTCGCTACTTTCGTTGTCGAAGTCAGCGTTAGGGTTCGGGGCCAGCAACCGTTGCTCGAGTTTCTCCGCATCCGATAGCAACGGACGTCTAACGGCGGGAAGCAACTGAAGCTTCTGAGTATCCTCCGGCTAGAAAGGAGTATTGAATGAGCATGAAAAATAGTTATCAAGGTGTATTGGATGTCAATTACATTCCACAAAACTAACAGAGTTCCTTAGCAAAAGATTAAACTGTAACTTTTCCTCGATGAACTGTCCCGGAAAGGTTATTTTACCAGTTGTTTTCCCCCTAAATCCTTGCCTTCCTAATACGTACTAGCTATGGGAGCAAAATTTCCAATCTACAATTTTCCGGCAAAACAGTTATGGGAATGGAACAATTGCTCTCGCTCGTAAATTTCCTGTCCGTAACAGATTGCAGCCGTTGGCACACACAGGGTATGGTCGCCGGGTTGACCGGTCAACGAGCGATTTGGTCTTTTTCTGGACACACACACACACATACTCGAAAAGCCCACCGAGACTATCCCAGTGCGCTACGATACGATAATCAGACATCGAACGATTGGAAATGGAGATTTATGGACACTTACGACACGGTCCACGGTCCGTCCGGCAACTGGTGGACCACTACTACTGGGTCGAGTGATTAAAAAGTTTTTCCCCTTTTTCTACGTCATAGGGGTTCCGTAGCAGGGACGTACGAGTTTTGGCAGACATTTTAGCACACTCTCCGTGTGGTCGAGAAGATGATAATATTTGTCTTTCGTTGAATTACTGTCAGTGGAAAATAAAATATGATTTGCATAGGGAAAAGCGCACTTCTACAGTCTGCCCAGCGTATAGTTGGTGCGTTTTTCGTGTTCCCTACTCTCATGAGGGAGATTTCTTGAGGGCTAGCGTCGTTGAAGACGTTACGTCAACCCGTATATATATGCTAGTTGCGTAAATTCGACACACTTTAACATTGAATATCCATCATAGTTAAGCCCTTTTATTGATTTGCGGCTCTGCAACGGCAGCATAAATTGAGTTTAAGTGATTTGACAGCATTGCTCTTGTGACAGCGACAATAATCTTGACGCATTTCAACGCACCAGAAATCATCTGCCTCGTTCAGCTCGTTGCTTTGTTCTCTACAGACTAAGTTCTCAGTTTCCACCGTCATGTTGCACTTGATGCTTCTTTCCGCACGTGCAACGGTTGAGAAAGTTCACGTTTCATCGGGTATCGGTAAGAGCTAGTGTAAATCTGTCGTCACCTTCTTCGTTTGCCGGGTAGGTTGCCCTTTTCCAAGCATTTGTCAGCTCTCTAACTCTCGGCTTTCAGCTGATACAATAAACTTACACGTGACCCGGAAAACAGCGCTTTAGGAGTCAACTCAAGAGTGTTGGGGGGTTTATTTTTTTTCGGTTATTCGTTTTCTTTGAGGTTTCAACTCCCAGTACGTAGACGAACGCATCCCTTACTGACGGATTTAATGGAACACCACCAGTACCGATAATTGATACTTTCTTTGCCTTTTTCGCGGTACATACCACTCCCGGGCACCGGTAGGTAAATATTTGTTTTTTGCTGTTCTTTTCTAGCTTCTTGCTTCCCACGCCCCATAGACAGCCGTCCACATTTGATGCATCGGTTGCTTATGCAATTAGAATTTAGAGAAGTGAAACCTAATACTTGCACCGGCGTGCACCCCCATTTACAGCGGGCGTGTGATTGTGATGCAATGCTTATCCGCACCTAATCCGACAGTTCCGTCGGAGGTGCTTTCGATCGGAAACGAATCTCATTCAGCTCGATAGAAAGGGAAAGTGTAGAATTTCCGAAGGGTACTGCGAGTGAGAGAGACGTGGTTTGGAGGGAAAATATTTGGTTTGTATTTTTGTTTTGCCAAACGCGTTCGCTCCATTCAGTTAAATGACTTTTGCCCTGTAAATTTTTGGACAACGGAAAAAGGAATCAAGACGAACCAGCTGCTTCCGAAACAAGAAAACGCTAGGCCGTGGATGATTCGAAGATTCGAAAAGGAGATAAAACTTAAGACTAATTGAATTTTTCAAAGCATTCAATTCGCTCACACTCGCAAGCAGGCGATCCGTTCAGCCGTGATCTCATCCGACGGTTTTGTTTCCGTTCCGCGTAAGCACGCTAGCTTTTCGCTCTACTTTATGACACGGTGAATGTGTTAAAAATCGTAAATGTAATGCGTTTCTTAGTTTTCCTCGATGTTATTTTAAAAAGCTTTTACTAACGAAAACAAATTAATGTGCTCATCAGTTACTAGCTGAACGATCGCGATAAATCGCTCAATGGCAGCAAATTGAAGTGTTATTAATTTGATTTTAGGTTTCCTACAGTTAATAGCTCCACAAAAAAAAATCAAATTTTCACACATCTGCCATTATTAGTTCCCATAAAACTGTCCAACAGTACGGCCAAAAAATAACTTATGCATAAAGATCACAGCACGTCATCTCCGCCCATTTGTGGCATGCATTTCCCACATCCGTCACCTGGACAGCTAAAGAATTGGCGTTGAAATTTGCAACCTTTGCGGTTTTCCATTTCCCTGCCTTTTATTTCTTCTCCTGCTTTTTGTTAGCCGCGCGGACAGCTTCATTGGCTTCACGCTGCGGTGTTGTTTTGAGCGGCGACTGTTGCGTTTGGGAGGGAAAAAAATATGCTGGCATGACTTTACCCGGTCCGTCCCAGCGGTTAATGTTGCGGGCCAACTTCTATCGGCAAAACCGATAATTGGATAATGATTCGATCGATCTGCTGACATGTGGCTATGATATATTGCGCACCACAGTTAGCGCAAGGGGACGATGAGGTTCAGGCACAAACCGTTCAAATGCTTTCTTTAAAACCGCATGAGAGATTTGCGATTGGCAAGAGTACAATTTCCTCTCTGACCGGTGGTTTAGCTTAGGCAGGTTTAGTGCGGTATGCCATGCAAAATGGTTACAAACAAACAAACCATTCGGCACACAGCAATATCCGTGCGAAAGTGGCATGAAATGTGTATTACTTTGTGGTTTGGCGAATGCGGTACATGATTTAAAGATCACGACCACAAAGAAATGGAAGCGATAACTTTTCCTCGGTAAACCATGGAATTGAAACTGAAATCATACATGTCAGAGCTAGTCCGAAGCCGCCTTAAACAGCTTAACTCCTAACTGCCTCAAGCAGCGCCCAAAGAGATAATTTGGATGATTCAAACAAACGTCTGTAAGAGGATCATATCGAATAATTCGACAGCAAACACCGAAAAGCAACGTCGTCAAGGCTCAAAAACAGCTTACTAATTCGAATGTTTGGTTTAACGCATCTATGGTTAAGATTTCCGAAGGATCTACATCAAAGATGTGGGATATGTCCTGCCTGAAGTATGATCTCTGTTACGTTTTAAACGAAATCCCTATAAAGTACAAACTCTTGCTTTGATATAAAAATTAATGCAGACGACTGTCTTATGTTGCCAGCAACCGGTAATTAACGACCAAGGATACACATAAATAAAACCCTGTGATTTACACTCCAGCAACCTCGATTTTTCCTCGTTTCCCTATCACCTTCTGCAAGCGGGGTTTAGAACGAGTGAAAATAAAAGCCTCTAGACCAAGCGTGACCGAAAAAAATCATAAAAACTACAAAAACCAAAAATCTAGGTCACTCCGGACACCATCCAGCCAAAGCGCAAGGCTGCATACCGATACACGGAGCCGGAGCATCGTGTGAATGGATGATTGTTGTGAATGGAAATTGCAGTGCCTGTCATTTTCATTCGAACGAACGAACAACGCTCCACCTATTGCAGCTTGGCAGCAACATACAGGCTTGATTCCATTCTCCATTCCGGTGGGTGGTACACACGGGAGAAAATCGTTTCTTCTCCATCCTCGCCTTTTCGTACCGCTTTCTACCCGCCCCCCGGGATATGTACTTTTACTTTGACAACCGTTTTTGAGCGCTTGTTGCATAAAACTCGAAGACAACGTGTTGGGGCGGACATCAACAAAAGAAAGCAACCAGATAATGCAATTCATGGGTGGTAGGCATTAGAAGGCATGGAAGGATGACTCGAGCAAGATGAAAATTAAGACCAACGTAAAGATGCCCAATTTAAAGCATTAAACACCAACTTCTGGATGGAAACAATTAATTTCCCTAATCTTTCCAAAGTATGCTGTAATGGGTTAATGAATTGCGCTTATAAAAAAGGTACTTTACATTTCACTAAATGCTATAATTCTTCCTTATTTATCGCTTCATACTTACGTTCAGTATCGGACTGCTGATTTGGGGCCGTTTTTTCTCCTTTGAACAGAGGCAACCCCACGGCATCTTACGGTGGGTGGAACGGTTGCCACTGGTGCTGATTACACACACACACACTCACTCGTGGTTTAGCTCGTGGACACTTTATGGGTTGGTAACGAACGAAACAATACAAACACGTAAACACACTGCAACACTGCAAGTCTTTTCCGAATGTACATTCCGACGGACGACGGGTTTGTGTCGTTTCATTGTCTAGTGATTTCCGCAGTGCTCCCGGTCCCTCAGGAAATAGGGTTGTTTGCTGGGGAGCGATCCAGATTCACACCGCACTATCACGATCATTGCAGGGAAATAATATTTCTGGAGAACAGTAGATGATCTGTTAAAGAAAGATAAATAGGGAATAATATAAAATTAATAAGTTATGAAACATTTTCGAAGCAATAGCGTGATTCTTTTAATTCCCCGAATGACCCTTAAGTATACCTACATCAGTAAACACCTCTAGTGTTAAGGCTATAAACATTTAAAGTTAACACATAATGGAGCTAATTCTATTTGACATGGCAATTAGCAGCCTCATGCATAACTTCCCAATAATGCTTCGACTTTGTACAGATTCCGGAACCACGTTGAGGCTTTTTCTGCAAAGTAATGCGATTTTAATGATCAAGCAAAATGTCATGCTAGTGATGGAGGTGCTATTTGTTTACGCTTAAACTTATTTGTGGGTTCTCCCTTAAAAGTCACTGAAGTTACTATAAAACGACGTGTTTTATAGGTTGGTAAAACGATGTCAAGAGTATTTCATTCCATTCAGCGTTTTATTGGCTCCATATCCAAACATTCAAACTGATTAACATTCCCATAAAATTAATAAATTATAGTCCATAGTTATGACTCGTTAGCTAACACTAGTCGAACTTCAATACAATCAGCAAACTGTCAAACTAATTTGCTGTGTAAGCACACCTTTTATCTACACAAACACCAACCGTCCATCACTAGACCATCCTTGTACGGATAGTTAAACTAACGCCACAACTAATTGCACCGTGTGTGCTTTCAATGCTTTCATTCTGCAGCATCCCAACGCCAGAAGATCAGCAAACATCGATCCGATAACTTCAAACCACTCCACGGAACCACCGTCGGAAGGAGTTTCCAAACTGTTCAGCGTTAATGCGCGAAATGTATATAAATATATGCATTGCACACGTACTTGCAAATACTGTTTGCGTTAGATGATTTGCTTGTGTGACAGGCATAGGGACCCTGCCATGCCCTTTAGTGCGCTGGCGGGCGAGGAAATGTTCTGTGGCGCTTTGTTGAGAGAGGATTTGTACACAGTCATCACCATTTATGCCGAGATGGTGTCGATCGATGATGCATACCCATCATCACGTTTCTGCATTTATGCTGAAGTCCTCCCTCTTTTGTAGACGATATCGGATCGTGCCACGAGGATTAGATGTGCAGCAAAGACGCGTACACGATACACAACGCAGTAAGTGGGAATTTTATTTAATCGATAGAAATAAATGATGATGATGATGATTATTATTATACAAATTTAAATGGTAGCCAATGTCTCTGCCATCATACATGGGAAAATTGCGCGATTAAATCATTTTCTTGGAAAAATAACATACGAAACCCATTTTGCAAAACAAATCTGCGCTTGTCTAAACATTGTATCTCAAGAAAACCTCTTTTTTGAGGCGATCATACAAGCTAGCCCGCAGTATCTAGGCTTTTCCCCCCATCTTGTCCATCGCGTGGTCTAAAACTGCAGTTTTATGCATTCTGTCCATTGCCATTTGTTCTGCGTCACATGATTCCACACTTCCCACAGCTTCCCAACTCCCGCACCTCCTCGATACACGCTGACCACAAAAAAAGCACATATCCGTAGGGTGCCAGGACATAGTACACGTTTCTAGCATCACATTCGCTCCAGTGGATAGCGCCTTTTGAAGAGTTATTCGCTTTCATTTGTCATGCGCGGTATTCCGCGTGCAACTTTACATTTGAAGAAAAAAAAAGACGACAATTCTCTTATGCATTGTCGCTCGCAATTGCATCGAATGTCTGCAGCGGTGTGTGCTGCACATTAGTGATGTCTGTTTGCTTTCTGAGGCCGTTTGCGATTCTTGCCGCGAAAGAATCGCCCATCGACGACTCTGACAGCTAGAAACATAGTGCAGTGTACTGCAAGCAAATCTCGGCGGTATAATCTTCACCACATGCAACCACGTACGGCGTTTCACGATATCTGGCTCAGCTCAGGGGAAGGGAAGAACTACGTGCGCTCGAAATGATGCCGCCCGACGATCTCATCGTTTGCGATTCGTGCCGCCAATCGAGCAAGAGAGACAGCGTCCTCGAATCGATCCACCCGACACGAGATTGACTTTTGCTGTCAATACACATCATTGTTCACTAGCCGGCAAATCGATGGGTGAAGGGCTGTGTTCCTCGTGGAATACGTGTGGGTTGGAGAAAGTTGCGCTCCCAAGGCTGCACTTTCTTTCCCTTGGCCACTCGTTCGTTACTGTTACAACAGTTGGAGGGATTTTTTTTTTGGAATTTGAAACTGCACCAGGGCTTGCACCATTCCCTAGGTGCTTAAGTGATGCACTACATTTCCGGCACCTTCAAGACAAAAGCTATCAGCGTGGGATGGTGCAGGAATGCCAGCATTCAGTTCAGGTAAATCGTTAAACATAGTATTGCACAATAAATGTGAAACGGTAAAACAGATACTTCCGGAAAGGGTTGAAACGTTTTCGAATGCATTCGAGTGCTGTTTGGAGGTTCTTTAAAATGATCGAACCGTTAATACGTGTGAGTCAATCCGGTTACATTTTATTATTATTTTATTTATTGATTTATGCACGGCTTTGTTATGATATATCTTCACCGCATGGTGTTCTTAAATATCTCTCAAACGAAAATTCAACAAGACAAATGATTCCTTAAAATCGGATAAATTGTATCTTAATCATACCCAGCAGTTTTTAAAGGCCTCTCCCATTAACGCGAAGGAACACACTCCCCACAAGGCAAAGGCAAAATAACAAAAGCTTTAACTGGAACGTAATAAATGTTCACACTTCACGCATACGGAGCGGCCTGTCATGTTTGATGGGTTGGGTTTTTGGAAAATGTAGTATGAAAAATTCAGCATAAAAAGCGGGCATTTTGTTGTTTTGGGGTTCGTTTTTCTTTGTCAGTTTTCTCTTTTCTCGGGGCGCATCATTCAGCTTGCCAAGCGACAGATAAAACCATAAAACCCAAACGAACAGACACAGCCACAGAAAAAAACACACGAAGAACAGAACAAATTACTTGCACATTAAATGCTCATCTATCAAAAGCTCCGCCGCACGCAATCGCCACTGGAAGTGCAAAGTGGTTTTTCACTTGCTTATTGCTCTCGATTTCATTTTAACGAACAGTAGAGAACCCTTGGGTTCCATCCAGATGGATGCCGGACTGGTAAGGAAATGCAATGCTAGTTTTTTTTTCTCCTTTTTTGTGTTAACCCATCTCATGCCGCTGGTGTCGGGATCGAATGCACAATTTATTGCATTTTTTAATTCATACCAGTCACTGGCATCCAGAAAAGCGAAATATATTGGACAGCTATAAATAACTTGCAGAACTTGTTGTATTCACACCCCCAAAAAACGCAGCACAGACAAAGACGCTTAGCGAAAAGGCGTGAAAAGGATGTGAAAAGAATCTTAATTTGAAACACATGATTAAAGATTTGCGATCAATTACATTAGCGAGCAGGATTACGAGAGGCAAGTATTTAAAAAAATATAAAACCTAATGCAAACAACGAAAAAAGTATCTCTTTTTGGTGATGGGTTTTTGTAGGCAGAAGCTTTATCTAGATGACGATCGGTTGTACGAAAAATTCGGGATGCGTGTGTGGGTTTCTCGATTGGACGATAATTTTGACTCATTTCAGTAACGTCATTTAACCGCCCATAAAGCAGTGGGTGCAGCACAGCGCACAATTGTTTCAAGCGAAGCGAGAGGGAGCCTTTTTTTCATTTGCTGATGACCTAACGCATGATTCCAAATTCAGATCGCGGGAAATGAATCCATCCTTGTTTGTAGGTACAATGTTCAGATTAAGGGGTTTTGTTTTTGGGAAGATTTTTATCTACGTACGCTGCTTTCCTGCTGCAAACCAAATTACTTTTTCGCTCAGAAGACTATCCGGACGATCTGTCAGGAAGTTTAAAAACGAAAAGTCATTAAGTTTGTTTGTTTTATTTCTAAAGCAATGAGTCATACTGATGTACAGATACTGTCGATATCGACAAAATGACTTTATTTTAACGTACAAAACATAGCGATTAGTGTAATAATAACCCTCAACTGTGTCCAACGATGTTTACGTCCTTCTTCCGTCGAAGCGATTATTTCAATCAACGTCTATCAATTAACTAATGAGTGATTGAAGTTGCCAACCCTATAATTGGGCCACGGCGGGCACTAGGCCACCGTGAAGCCACTAATAATAGTAGGCGTTTGCCGGATGACCTTCCAAATTAATTTACCGGCCACCAGCAGACCACACTGCAACACAACTGGCTGACAAATCGAATCGATCTCCGGTCCGGTGGGTTCACCTCGTTTGTGCGAGGTTTGTGCATACAAAAAAGCCATAAAACTGTTCTTCTTGAGACCCTTTTGCCAGTGACCTCACCCGTTTAATGGGTGCCCGGTGGGGCTGGCTGAGGTGAAGTTTTGCCACTTCAACCGCAACATCGATAGGCGATCGAGCGTTACTAATGATGCAAGAGATTGACATTCTGTTTGAAGCCGAATGACATGCCGATGATTACTCGTCAACAAACCAACGTCCAACAATGGGCTCTTTGGGTGGCGTGGGACCTTAAAGTGGATCTTAACGTAAAGAGTTTTTGGAGACTAATTAAAATTGAGAATTCTGGGTCTGGTTTTGTCTAGTATATTTCCAAAGGGGTTTTCTTTACTTTTTCCAAACATTTCGGACATTCATCGGCAACTGCACCAAGCATTGTAATGCGAGAGCGCCTTCCAATGAGTTATGCAATTTGAAGAATGGTTCCAAACGAACCCATATTCCACACTCAGCCACAGTTTCATTGCTCGCATTACTGTGTTTTTAGGCCAATCCCTTTTGGCCACCCCGAAAACAAAAAAACCCCACGCCGGCGGCATCTTCGTTGAGCAATTTTCCCATCGTTTTTCGTAGCCTGTGCGTTAACGCAACCATCCTTCCATGTAACAGTCAATAAAACAAACGTTTTGTTTATGCAGCACACAGACGAGCCCGTTGTATGCGGCTGCGACGCATAATTAACCCCGAGCGTTCCCGGCCTGTAGTGGGGTGGGTGTGTGACTGTGTATTTAATCGAGTTTTTTCGATCAACTGCACCGGGTGCGTTGCTGTAGACTAAGAGAGTGCGTACGGACACTTTTCCGGTGCGATTGCAATCGCTGTCTCCCCCACCCAGACCGATGTACAATTGGCGACGCCAGAATTACCCCCAACACAACAAATACCCACGCAGCAGCATCGCGTATCGATCTTGTCTAGATCCCAGGAAGTTCCGTGATGTTCCTTCTTCCCAGGCGGAAGAAAATGTAAATTTCCAGCTAAAGCGTGTAAAAACTAGGCAACACATGCATGGTGCGCTTTGTGTGTGGTTGCCTGTTCTAGGCTAGAATTTCCCGTGTGTTCCCGCTTTTGCCTGCCCAGTCCCTGGGATGCTCAGCACCACATGGAGACCTGAGTATGCAGTTTTGTACGGCCGTTTGTGGTAGTTCGAGGAATGCAAACACGGTCGCTTCGTTTTTACACCCTTTGAGGGCTAAGGTTCTATGGCGTTCCGTTTTTACAACCCGTTTGTGTGTGTGCGCGCGGGCGAGCGAGCGCCTCACACGCAGAATGAGCCGACCAGATATAACAAATTATCGACTGCCGCAGGAACTCGATTAGTGGGACGGGCGGCGTGTAGGATGCGGGGCGAAAGAATGTCCAGTGTTGTATCTCTCAGAACTGGCCGCGTCTGGAAATGTAATTTTTCATGGTCCATATGTTGGCCGTCCGTGGAACGATTGCGCGCCCGCCTCGGTGAAATTGCGGAAGTATGGCGCACTGGGCCGACGTAATAGTTGGATACTGATGCTTGAGAATTAGGTCAGTCGGAGTTAAAAGAAAAAAAAAATGAACAAGCTGAATGGTCTCGTAGGAAGCTGAGGGAATGGTAATTGTTTTTTTGTTTGTAGTTCTACGAGGTACGTAAATTTAGCAATTTCCGGGATATGTTCTGATTCTAGCAAGATCACAAAAAGCAGCGAATGTAAATAATGTTTAAGTATTATTAACATGTTATCGTTTAGCTTACAAAACATATTTTCCACAGTCTGGTAAATCATAATATCGAAGAACAGTTCAAAATTCGTTGTACTGAGATAACTTCTTGCAAGCTCTTATCTTCCTAATCGATTTGACAAGACATTCGATTTCTGTTCTCTATTGCTGTCAGTTGAAAATATTGCGTCAATTTTACCCTACGACTAATTTGCAGTCAATTCTTCGAGGACTATTCACTGGAAGATTGACAATGGCGCCGGTCTTCATACGACAGGACCGGAGTTCAAACCCCATCCGGACCGTTCCTCCATAGTGAGGACTGACTGTCCAACTACGTGGTATCGGAGAGTCTAGTAAGCCATTCGATGGCAGACTTGACATTAGAAGGTCGTTAAGCCAAGAAGAAGAATCAAATAAAATACTTTATCAGCAAAGGGAAAATGATGGCTCATATGCAAGGTTCTGCAAGCCTTTTGATTCATTTATTCCATATTTTTCTACCTCATAAAAAGGTTCTTTTTCCGTGTATAAAACCATTTTGAAATACCATTAAGTTCAAACAAATAGATGGGATGAAATGAATTATAATAAAGATGTATAGATATTGGTTTATTATGCTGATTGATTTATCCTCATAAATATTTCCTTAAAGAACAAATGTTCTTACCAGTTCGTTTACCTCTTCAATCACATTACAGCGTTCTATATGCTTTTCTGGTAAAATAATCGCCTAAAAACCAGAAAATGAAATTATTCCCAATGGAAAATATAAATCTACCCCGCTCGTGATGTTTCGTTTCACTTAACACTATTCTTACTTATCACACACACTCTCCCTCTCTCTCAGCACTCCCTGCAGCCCCACTAGGATGTGTATCATACCCCAAAATCCACCCTTCAAAAGCCGCTTATCGAATCCCTTCAAACAGTTTGCGTATTCACCTTTATTCCGCTGTGGGATTTGTTTCCATCCGCTAAACTTGTTCAATTAGCGACTCAAGCCAACCATCAAATGGGCTCGATACAATAGCCCCCTTGTACCCAGCCTAACCTTAAGCTGCCAAAATCTTGGGTCACCCTGAGGACACTATAATTTATATGATTTCTTCCAAAAATCCTCCCCAACAAGACACACCATCACCAACTCGACAGTAACCCGGGCGCGGATTATGATTTACGCATTATGAGTCGGTTGTGTACTAAATCGTGCTCCGAACCGCAAAGGAAATTGATATTTGATAGGCTATTATTACGCTGAACACCTTGTAGTGGTTTACTTGGCGGGACGCCGACCATGTGAGTTCGTTCGTCCGTCCTAGATTCCCAGAATAGTCGTCCACCCCGCAAAGCTCCGTAAACTGTGGAAAAGTTCATCGAATCGTATCGGCTCGTTGTGATCGATCTAACAAAACGCTACGTGGGGTGAATCCCGGTCGGTTGGTTTGGCGTAAAAAAAATCGGAACAGGTTCCGGAAATGGGAAATCGGGCAAACTTAAGCCCTTCGCTACACAATGATGTACCGGGGACGGGTTATCTGTGTCAGTGACATTGGACGAACGGGAGCATGGGTCGGGAAAAAGCGAGTTTGCAATCCTTCCTTGTCATATTCTGCGAGGGTGAACTCCGATTTAGCGAATCGAACTCGAACGGCTCACTAATCCTTTGCTCACGACGGTTGTTGATTGCCCGGGTACGGTTCGATGTACTGGCTGGTAGGCTAGCTTCGCACACGTTTACCATTGCCATTACAATTATGAGCTTCCAAACGTATCGTGTGTGGTGGTATTGGGTGGGACAGAAAAAGGCATGACACAAGAAAAGGCAAACGAGAGAACTTCTCAACTAACCGACCCATTGGGAAGAGGTGCTAATGGACGTACCAAAGGGTTTCGCTTCTGCAGGGAAAACCTAACATGATGTACATTTATTTTCCATTAAAAAGCGTTCTTTCCGTTTTCTCTTCCAAGTGACGAACAAAATCTCTTAGAATTCTTAAAAGGTTAAAGTACGGTTCCGAAGAAATTTTCTCTACAACAAAAAGCTTCGAATTCTTCAAGGTAACTGAAGCGATACGAAAATTAAGTCATAATGTTACCTTCTTGTCTGAGTGAAGGGATCTCGCACAAAAAAAAAAACTTGGGCTATAGCTCCAAGCTTACATTACAAATGATTTATGCATGGCTCACACATAAAACGCTAACCAGGTGTCAGAAATTACAGATTCGTACGCGAGTGTGCGACGATAACGTCTCAACCGTCAGATAAACACAAACACACTGCAAAGCTCCCCAATAAAAAACGCAAGATAAAGGTAACCTCCGGCACACTGTGTCTTCCACTGCTACATCCTGCCCAGCAAGCAAAAGGGCCAACAGGGTTCGCGTAATTAATTACCAGCGTACCACTAATGCAATTTTGCATTGATTAGGATCCCGCTACGCCATCCCCATCGCACCGACGGGACGCCGGTGTTTTGCATGCCCCTAGTGCTACCGCACGTCAGAAAGTCAGTCACGGATTTGCGACATGTTAATTTGGAGCGATTGTCACACACATTCGTGCCGCTCACTTACCGCGTCCGTCCAGCCGTGCAGGGCGGTCGTGGTTCCGTATACCTTACACGCCGTGGGACATAATTAATGACTCGAAGGTGAGGTAAAATGGTTCTCCGGCGCAGTAAGCAGAAGGACTGCTGTAGCTTATCTGCGATTTTCGGTCTCCATCGGGCTGGAGTGTGTAATGTTCAAAATAACTGGCTACCCTGCTTATTTTTTTCTTCACCCGTTTCGCCCCACCAAGGCAAGCATGGATGGCGTCCGGCATTGCGCCGCCTTATTCAAATTGAAGCGTTATCTGATAGGACCGGGAACAGGTTGGCAGGTGGTTTGTTGCAAGTATGTAGATGCCGTGTTTTGATATTATCGCATGAAAAAGATACATCACACGGGTAAAGCATTCATCTAATGTGTTTCTTTTTAAATGTATCGAGCAATCGAGCCGTACAAAAAGCTATTAAAAATACTTCCTGAGCTTTAAGGTGCTTCAGCTTTTTTGCTCGATTATAACTAAATAAAACCATTTAAAGCATGTGCTGCTGCTAGGGCTGATGTATCACAGTCGTTTTTTCGTCTCATTTAAACCTCAAGCATACATTCTTCCCCACATGAACTTCCCATCATGTCTCGTCGTCTTCCGGAGCTCCGTAGCTCCTTTTTCACACATTATTGTTAGGTCAGCACCTCCGAAGCTTCAAACGGACAGTGCTCATGTGCTCGGCTACAAAAATGTGTTGAATTTGGCGGAAGCTTGATGGAAAACAACACATAACCTAAAAGAGGTGCCACAGCAAACACAGGATTACCATCTATTCGTTAAATAAACGCTGATTACTGTTGATGAGGCACGACGAGCACGAGGAAGTTTGAGATTTTGGAACACTGGTCAAATTAAAAACATTTTTATTGTCCTACATAATAGCGAACATTCGCACAAAACTATCAATCCATGCCATTGTCCGCTACAATCAACATGTTGAATCAACAGACACCTATCTGCAAAAAGAAACGTCTGCTAAGGGCAAGCAAAACACATTGCGCACCGAAAACGTGAGGACAGCTTCCAACAACAGCCGCACACGACCCGATAACTTAATTATCCCAAGCGCAATTCGATAAATAAAGACAAATCGCCAACAGCTGGCACGGTATGCCGGGTACGACCCATCGATTGGAAACCCCTCCTGAATTGACCTACAAACCGTACCGAACCCCGAAAACCCATCCGGAACCACCGAAAGTACGAAAAACCATTAAACTTTCAAGTATCAATTGGCAAACGGTGGTATCGTAAAATGGCAATGTTGGTTGGTGGTGGCAGCAGAAGCAGCAAACAGCAACCCCGCCGAGCTGAAGACTCCGCGCGTGATCCAATTCCGCCATCAAACCTCAAACGGCACCGATCGATGACGAAGCGGCACAGCGTGAAATGACAATAAAATTTTAAATCAAATAAATTACCCCCGACCGATCCGATTCCCCCGTGTGGCATACGCCATCAACAATGGGTACGGCGATGCTTCCGCTACGCACCACAGGGGATATCCCGGGGAGAAACGTGACGTCCCAGCAACGCCACCGAGACGCCGGGAGTATGTTGCTAGAGGCACGCCTAATTGCGCGGGTGTGTGCATTGCGTCGAGATCGGATCGAGAGCATACGCACACACACACACACACACACACACACACACACATGCGAGCTACGGGGACGATCCCTGGCCGGTAAGGGGCATTTAAATTGAATAATCACCCTTCGCTTACTGTTGATATTTGCGGCCTCACCTTTTACTCACCATGTGCATGTGCGATGATCCGGTGCCGGGATTTGTACCGGGTAGCTCCTACACACGGTTACGGTTTGATCTTCACTCCGAATGCACCCCGAACATAAATGCGTGCAGATAGAGGAGTAAAAACTCCCATTCGTTTTCATTGTTGGTCGGCGTATGCAGGATGGTGTTAAGAGTATAAAGGTGATCAAAGAAATAAAGATATAGAAGAGAGAAAAAGGGCAAATATTCGAGTTTTGTGCGAACAGAAGGTCATCATCACATGGTGCGATGTGCTTTTGGCAATATCCTAACCTTAGCTTTGCTTTAACATGCTATTCGATAAAGCTTTTCCCCATACAGCTGTGCTGTTTATTCTCTCTTTCTTTAGTTTGTTGTGCAGCTAATGATAAAGTTTATGATAATTTGGAGGCAAAAAGATTATACATTCTGTCACAAAAGTACAAAAGTATTTCCATTGTTATGCAAGTTTAAGACGCAAGTCGTCCTTGGCCATTTTTTTTACGATGGAAAACAATATCACACAAAGAATTTGTCAGAAATTCTGTGTTGTGAACTGAATTTGGTGTGCTGAAAGAGGTACAAAAAGGCGATTAAGTCGAGCTCAACCTTTTCAACTGATGCAAATCGAGAAGATGGTACCAGGAAACCATTATTTGAGTTTGAGATCGATTGCTAATGACTTAAGCACAGTTCACGACACGATTCGCAGGATTCTAGAAGGCTAATTGGGCCACCAACTCGACTCGTTTCTAGAAAGTGTCATTTTCTTCGAGATCTTAATCGAAAAGAGATGATTGAAGACAGACTCTGACGTTTCTCCAACGCATCATAAACAGGTGATGAGATGTGCGCTTAAGAATTTGCCAGGCAAAAAAGTCAATAGGCATCTGAATGCACATTCACATAAACCGAAACCCATAGAAAAACAAGGAAAATTCGCTCAAAAGGGAAGATCATTTTACTCGTATTCTTTTTGATTGCTTTGGAACTGTGCAATCGGAGAATCAGGGAGTACTATTTGCAAGCTAAGCAACGTTTGAAGATTCGACAACTATGCCAGTTATCCCACGGCAGGACCGAGGTTCAAATCCCATGCACAAGTGCTCAAAATCATGCCAAACAAAAACCTCCCCATTGAAACATAGTAGCTCAACTTTCGACATGAGCCCTTGATAGTTTATTCTCTTGTCTCTAGCATCCCAATCCTGCAGATTTTGTTGAATAACATATCTCCACCCCGCTTTTATCAACTACTGGTTGTTGAAATTCTCAAACTCCACTTGGAATCTGTGTTACTCCCCACGGCCTTCTCACTCCAACACCGAAAGGCACGCTCTCGACAGCTCCTTTCGTCATTTGCATCTTTAGCCCTTCATATGCATAAAAGCGTCGAGCATCCATTGGTACGGTACGGCAAACACGATGATTACCGGTAGTCGAAAGTACCCAAACATGCCGACCAGATTGCATCCAGATCACGAAATGTTTGTCCCTCATAATGGTAGCTCAAGATGCATTAATACAAGCAAACGTTCGCATTCGGATGGTGCTTGTGGCCAATTGTCCGGCTGTTTGAGTTCGAGAGGTTTTAGCCCTTTTTGAAGGCGTTAAAGTATTACGGACCGATACTCTTGACTAATTTCGTTTGCACGAGTGTGGGAGTGCCCTTGCCCATTCCGTTCGCAGCCCAGTCCAGCTACCAGTCAATGCGAATGCGACCACGGACAGTAGAAAGTCTGCTATTTAAGCGTGTTAGGGTCATTAAGGTGGTACAAGATTGTAGGGCTATTGTTGTGCCAGTTTGTTTGGGCCGTTTTGCGGAACATAACAGCGGTTTGTGAGGAAATAGAGAAAAATGAGAAGCACGCGAAAGAAAAAGCACAAACACAGCGTGACACACACATTTGCAGAAGGAATGAAATGGAAAGGACCATACTCAGAGAAAAAAAACGTAACGAAATAACTGCAATGTAATAAATTTATAGCTCGTTACTTACGCTTATCAATTAAACATAAATTATAATAATAATTTGTGGTTAAACTTTACTACAACAAACCACACGCCAAATAGCTCGACCACGTCTTTTAATCCTCATTTTATATTGCCATTTCCCACCACACCCTGAATCCTTGGGATGGCGTGTCAATACAACATCATGCTTACTGCTTATCGTTCCCACTTTATCAGTGCAAATCGCGCCTAACCTTTCCGTGCTGATCGGCTAACCTTCCACTAGCGACCGACCCAATTTAAATGGGGCGTCTACGGCGGCACTATGTTCAAACATAATTCAATTTGGTTGAAAGTAAAAGCAGAGTGAACGAAGACGTGGCGGGTTTGGGGGTTCAACGTGCCGAGCTCCACATTAAAACGGTGTCGATATCATTTAATCATCCCAGCCTCTCGTTTGTTTCGATGGCGATGGCGAGCACGCAACTGTGCCTTTTTTTGTTGCGCTCTCCAAACAAGCTGGTTAGCATTTTCTTCTACCAACAGCTGACCGTATCAAGCTTGTACCTGTAGGAGCCTCCTGTTTTTTGCTTAATTAATTCCTCAACACTGTCGAAAGCGAGCAGACAAATGACAGCTAATAAATTGTGATGCGGACACTTTGCTGGCTTGTAGTATCCTGGGCTGTTGGGTGATATTATGCAACGCCGGACTTGCACACGAAATTCCAATATTGCACCGATGAAAAGCAAGCCATCGTTCCGGGTGGGAGATAATTTATTGAACGAATAAAACCACCTGAAAGGAAGCGTGAACATGCACGAAAATATTCTTTTTTTTTTTGGGCACAAAACTACGTGACTGAGGTTTTGGAGAGAAGTTTACAAAAGAAGCAGGCGAGATAATGGAAGATGCAAATGCATTCCGTTTCGTGTTGTGTTTTGATTCGTTTTTTTTTGCGATTTTATTCTTTCGCGTTGTGCGGAGCAAATTGTTGAATGAATCCATTTACAACCGGCTTTTCTTAGTCTTTGGTTTTGGTGTTATTTTTTATATTCACACTCTTTTGTTATTTATTTCGATCGAGATTTGGATCAGTAATCGTCTTGATAACATGTTTTATGCACAAGTTTGCATTCAAATACACAACTTAGGATTTAAGACAAGAACTAAATGAAGACGAAAGGTGGGACTCGGACATAATCGCGTCCCTACTGTTGAGGGAAAGTCGTTTTACGAAGTAATAAATGGAACAGTTTGAGCAGCGTGTGCTCACAGACATAAAACACCAACAAAACTGTTCAACTTCGCTCCAGCGTCGAAGCACCAGGTTTTTGATCCACGCCCGGAGCAGCGAAACGGAGCGATAAATTAACCTCCACTTTCAGCTCAACTTCTGTTGTTTAACGAGTTATTTATTGGATGCAATACCATCACGAGGCTTAATTGATTACAACGTTGCATCCTTCGTTCGCTGGCCAGGCCGAAAACCCTGACCGTGGCCTGACGTTCAATGGCGAAATTCGCACCACCACTGGTGCGCCGGCGTTGTTCCCGTTGTCCGCCGGAATGTATTACGATAATTATTTCGAGATAATATTTTTTTCCCCCTCTTTCGCCAACCCAGACACCAGCGCAAACCCTCCAGAGAAACCGCCAGAGATTCCAGAAGCACCGGAGTACAGTGATGTGCTTGTGTTTCGTGTCCACATCCACCACAATGCTGCAATCGGAAAACGCGGCACAAATCGTGCCCAGCAATCCTAGCCGATCGTACTAAAAAAGGCACGACCTATAAATTACATTTTCCCGCGTGCGTCTCGGGAAAGCATCTGCGTTTGTGTGGTTGTGGGGTTGTGCAGAAGTGATAGCATTTCAATTAATGTTAAGCTGTTTGCAATGGGTTAGCGCGATGGGGCCGCCGTGAGGCTTTTTCTTGCCGAACAACGCTGGTGATGAACGGGAAACCTTGGTGAAATGGTTGCTCCTGGGATGATGAGTTGGTTTCAGTGCACCGCAAGGAGGCCGGTAGTGGATCGTCTATTGAAAAAACGATTTATAATCGAACCTGATCGGGACGGGAATTGAAAATGCATTTCGCTAGCGAACGATATAATTATGGTGCCGGGACTGGCCCTATTCGCCGAGTCGCCCGCAGTGAGTGATTGACGAGAAATGGGTTTTTGCAGGCTGGCAGTGCTTTAGACAGAGATTGACTAATTACTCAAATAGGCTTACGCTATAAATTTTATTTTCAGTCAACTCGGAATGCTCCTCCTATGTGAAACATTCTCCGAGGTTCACCAAACATGCAACATGTTTTCTTTCATGCGTATATTATGCCACTGACCTTGACGAATCTTCAAATCTAAACTAAGCGGAAAAGGAATTTTAAAGTTTTTTTTTCATGATATCTTTATGACACTTCCTTCCTTCAAGCCACCATCAAAGCTGTCTACAATATCTCTCGCTCTCACCCAATGTTTCGCCGCATAACATATTCAAGCAATCAAATCCGAAACAATCTCCACAAGCAGCAACAATAAAATATGTATTAGCATCAAACCGCATCCGTACTAGGGCGCGAACAAGATTGTCAAAAAAGCAAAAGAGACACCAAGTCGCGCTTGTAGACGCTTCCCACCGTTGCTTGCTCTGGACGAAGCATCAAGCAATTCAGGCGCATAAATCAAACGTCCCGCTGAGCCGAGGGGGCCAGAGTTCCGCGCATAAAGTGCTTAAAAGATTTATATTAATAATGATAATATGTGAAAAGCTTACAACAAAATTGTTCTCCATTCGGGTTTGGGCCGACCGACGACGCTCTGCATCCACGACGGCGCACGTGAATGCACAAGCCGTAGCCGCACTGTGTGTCGCCTATCCAAGCGCTTGGTGTTAAAGAATGTGTCCCTTTTGCGATACGCTCGTGACCGTAACGATAGGGATGATAATAATGGACGGCAATCAGGGGATTGTGCATGTGGCAATGCATTCGTAAACGTTAAAGTTTTGTGGATTGCTGACTATTTTCACTGTTACAGTGATACGCACGATATAAGCATGTGTGTTTTATGTGTTTAAAATTTGACTTAGAGCGTTACACATGCAACACCGTCTAATTCATCGAAATCAACAAATGGTTACCAACCGGCTGGGGTTAGGTAAGGTTAGGAGCAACGGAAATGTTAGGCCATTTGATCGTATTATTCTGTGTGCGTCGTCGTCGTCGTCGTCGAAACAAAGCGGAAAGGAACAACGTGACGTTTATGTTGATGCGGTCTTGAACTTCATTTCTATTGTCCTATTCTTTCCTCGAAGAAAGTCGTCTTGATAGAGGAGGGCTTGATATATGCGCAACTAACTACCTCATAGAATGACTCTTCCTTATAGTGGGTTTCCGCAACTTTTTCTGAAGCGAGAGTAGTTGTAATTGTAATTCCTTTTTTTTGCGACAACAAATCAAAACTGTCCAGACAAATGCGGACGGCTGGAGATTTATTGACATTTTTAACCAAAGATCGACCGAAAAAGCTTCCTCGAGTCGTCCCCCCAGGATCAACACGCATCACGACCTTTGAGGGTTTTGCTGAGATGATTGGTTCCAGGTATTCTGTAGCTCCAGGCACACCTCAGAACTGGTTTCGTTTCGATGTAGAACGATATGTTTTGCGACAAGGACGACCGTTCGCACCCGCAACGTAAGGGTGAAAATTGAACTGTGGGGGTTGAGATTATGATTTAATCCATATTTTACTATTTTTTTTCCTATATGGAACCATTTATCACGGTCGTATGTGGTGTGGTATTGTGCAAGTGAACGAAGCAATGGAAGTTTCAGATTTATGAGCAAGTGATGAACCGAAATTATAGACAAGCGCGTTCTCTATCTTCCGAGGGTGGATTGGATCGGAACTATGACTTTTTGCTAGCAAAATAAAGCCCTCTACCGGCTTCGTTGCAGCTCAAGAGTTTGTTGTCATTTAAACCCACCCAAACCATCCAAAACAAGTCGCATTAATAATGCATGGAAAGTGACGCAAAATTGCATCTTTCCGGCAGAACGCAACTTGTTGTGTTAAGACACAGAAACCATTGGTTGGAAAATGGAAGGTCCCACGGCAAAGTCCCTCGTCGGTTCCAACTCCGAAGCCAAATCATACAATTTAGCACTGCTACCAGCGCTGCATCACAACAAAAACCGGTTGCTGCTCCGGTTCCGATGCAATCGAATGGCATAATTTTAAACTTCGTCACGTTCGGTTCCAATGGTAGCAGACAGCCACACAGAATTCATTCATAAAACTTTCCCGTTGCGTCAACGCGTTTGTGTGTTTGCCCCTTTTGTAGCTTGGGTGTTTCAACAGCACAACTCACGCGAAAGAATTTTGCGATAATTTTCTGCTGGTTCAGTTTGTTGGCGCTTTCTTCGCCTGTTACCGGCAGGAAGCGCATTCTTGCACATGTTTGCGTGCAGAGTTTTGCACAAGCGCGGAATGCATTCGAGCCTACGGAATTTACCCGAAAGCGAAGCGAAACGTGAGGATCTCCGCGAACGGTTAGCGCGGGATGCTTTTGAGCAGAAAAACTCCGTCGTCGTTAAATGATTTCGCGTGAATTGTTTTGTTGTGGTGAGATTAACGTGAAGCTAGACGCTATAAGATGGCATTAAGAAAGCTTTGTTCTTGGGTTGTTTTTGCATGGCTTTAGCTTTTGGGAAGCTGTTGTTTTGGAAGTATTATCTTCTGCTCTCTTCTGATTTTTTTTTGAGCGATAAATATTCCACTAGCAGACCAACGATGATTCCAAGAAAACCAGATTTCTCCTTCAGCACAGACTTTGGCAAACGAACATAATCGGCCACGTACAAAACAGATGGTGAATCAATTCAAGAGGAATCCTTCGGTTGAAGCTCTGCAGAGCGACTGTGGAGCTTGGCTTTGCTGCAACTGTGACGTTTTTCCATCTTAACTACCCTTTATCACGATAACACATCGGTTGACATGCGGCAAGCGAACAAAACAAAAACACACAGTGCATCTTTCAAGGAGGAAAAAACAACTTCCATACCGGTTCCAAACAAGAATCCTATCAAACCCATAAAAGGACATATTGGACAGGACTGGGCACGGGTTTTCGGTACCGACGGTGCGTAACACCGGAGGCTATCCCGTCCAATGCGTGTGTTTGGAGCGATCACTCTCACAGCAGCAGCGCTATCTGATTTCAAAAAGGGCAGAAAATATGTCACCCGTCCTGGGCTTGTTCGGTAAAAATGTGCAACAGTTGCGTTGTGTCGATCAGTTCCTGCCTGCCAGCCTGTTCTTACTTTCACTTTTATCGAAGAAGGGCCAAACACAGCAATCAACCATACGCAAACGCATCAATTAAACGGAGGGAAATATTAATAAAAACTCTACAAGTTATTTGGAGACGAAATAACAAATTTTAACTCCTATCGTGAATCACAGTCACAGTTGAACAATTAGTAATAAAAGTGGGTAATTCTTAGTGCTACCAACAGATGGCGCTATCCCGTCGCGTAGCTACTCTACTATAATAAAATACTATTTTTGTTCAAATAACACTCGTCCATAATTCAAGTAAATTTTCTTGCAAAGTTCTTCTTTTTCTACTTCTTCTTTTTCTCTTCTTCCTACTCAGGATTGAACACGCCACGTAGATATAGGCAGGTCTCCAATCAGTTTTCAGGAAACTCGCTAGACTGAGTGGAGGCTGCAGTCCTCCATCAACGAATGCATCCGATCTCCGACAGGTTAGACTCCACTTGATCCAGCCTCTACGCCTCGTGCGGAACGAGTCGCTGACAAACACCTTCTTGATGGGGCATGAGTCCGGCATCCTCATCACGTGCCCCAGCCAACGTATCCTTCCGGCTTTGACTACCGTCAGGATATCAGCAACGCCAAACAGCTTAGCTTAAGAAAGTCCTTAGCACCCGCCGTTCGAAAATGGCGAGTGCATTGACGTCCTCCGTCAGCATGGTCCAAGACTCGTTATCGTAGAGGACTACCGGACGTATCAAAATACGGTAAATCGTGCATTTGGTGTGTTGTTGGACTCTTCTGGATCGCAGGAGTTTGTGGAGTCCGTAGTAGGCACGATTCCCCTGAACAATGCGCCTTCGGATTACGCTGCTTACGTTGTTGTCCAAAGTTACGATCGTACCTAGGTAGCAGAACTACTCTACCACCTGGAGATCGTCGCCGTCAACTGATACTTTGCTTCCGAGTCGGTCTCTATCACGGTCAGAGCCTCCGCCTCGGCAAACGGGTATTTTGTCTTCGTCGCATTGATAGTCAATCCAATTCTATTGGCCTCGCGTTTCAGTCGGGTTTATGCCTCGCACATGAACAGCTAGCTCTAACTTAATCCTTGTTTAAAAAGTATTCTGTTGAATTGATGATATCACCGTCTAGCGACACATCTTTTCATCGACAGCTCTTCGTAAATCTCTTTGCCCAGCCAGCAAAATCCTCGACCTTAACTGACATGTGTTCAAACCGAGCAAATATTTGTAAACCTCTTGTACAACAATACCACCATCGCCCTACTACTTACCACCACTCATCAGTCCCTTTATTCATTTAGCAAAGCCAAACTCCATTTACAAAAAAAGGCTTTTAAGCGAACGATTTTGGCATCAAAACCACTCCCCATAGAGCTTATGACCAGCGGTCTGTGTGTCAAATTTATGTAAATGATCTATAAGCCTTGCGTCGGTACGCCGGTTGCTAGTGTTTCGGTGAGCAATGTGGAGCTGGGGAACGTGCTTACCCTTCCGTTCCATCCGGATTATGGGCTACCATTTGTTATTGATTATGCAAATGGTGCCGGCACCGGTTTGTAAACATAAGGTGTCATAATTCGTTCTCAACATCCATTGACTTTTTTTTTTTTTTTTTGAATATTTGAGTTGGAATTGCACCCAAAACTGAGAGTTGCTGTTATGGTAACAATTTATTCTGCAAAGCTCTGATGAAATTATTATTCTGGGCAACCATTGAACACCGTACATAGGCTTTAGTTGCAATTCACACGTTTCAGCATTCGGTACCAAATTTGCCATCAGTTTCGTATTTATTAAAATGGTGTCAAAACGATACGAAGTTCCAAATCACAAGTCTCGAAAACCGCAAATAGTTCGCAAACGGCCGGAAAAGGTTGCGGCTGCAAAACAAAGGCAGGGAGAATATTCGAACCATCCGCGAGCAAAGAAAACCATCCAGAAGCGTACATATAAGCCACCGTCCCGTATTCTAGATACGGCCAGCAGAGATGGGAAGCGTATCGTGTTACTAGATGCGTGTAATATATCGCATTATAGCACCAGGTTGCCACGATTCAAGACGGAGCAGCTAGCGAAGGCGATCCAACATTTTGTCGATAAAGGCCACGCAGTGTATGCCGTGTTTCCGCGGTTTCATCTTTACACGAGCCAGTGGGACAACGTAAACCGATTGAATGGTTTGTATAGAAAAAATTATATCGTACCAACACCTTGCAAAGAGTATCCGAACCCGAAATCCCAGGTCTATGACGACCGCATACTGATGGCCATTGCAGCCAAGTACGACTGTGCAGTGATTTCGAACGACCGATTCCGGGATGTGGCTAGTGAGCATCCGGACTGGGCACGGGTAGCACAAAATCAATGCATAACCTTCGACTGGGATCGGAATGGAAATTTGATTCTGCCTTCTTATAGCTCAAGCATTTTGGATTCATAAAGTACAGTACTATTAATGTTTTCTAAGCTACTAAAATGTGTATTCAGTTTGCTGGTCAAGCTCAGCTTGTCTTTTAGGAATCGGTTTAAGGGATCCTTGATGCTTTCTAGGAATAGAAAATCACTTCCCGCCGTATTGGGAAACACTGTACGTGCAAGAATGTCAACAACGGCAAGTCACGGTTGCATCCAAAAACGGTGTCAGATCAGTGGGAGTTCAGTTTCATTGCTACAAAGTTGACAACATTGTAATCTTCTCCATTTTGAAAGTGTTTGAATTTCTCTGGTGGAAAAAAGTAAACTTTTAGGTTAAATGTCACTAATTAAATTTGATTTCATGCAAATTGGCCCAACCTTTCCGATGAGCGGCACAAAGGGCCCACGAGGGTGGGAACCCCCTTCTCGATTGTGGCATACAAACACGACCGGACGATATTAGAACCGTAAATCGAATCAACCGCACAATGACCATTGAACTACAAACGAGCCACATAATCATGGGGTCGATGCAGGCGCAGCAATGGTGCATTTACCTCCCGCCAGCCACTCAATCAGTCTATGTTTTGATACAACATAATGAACGTGTCCGCCCATCCAAGTTGTGTATCTATAATCCATCTAAAATCGAGAAAGAGTGCTGCTTTTGATCAAAATTGCATAGCTACAGGTAAAAAAAGGGCTGGCAATTGGAACCTGGATTCGGGTAACCCAAATCATTTCGACGGGGGGCGAATCGTGCTTTCGATAATGAAAAATGGAAAAGTGTTTGAAAGAAAATTCTCCCTTCAAACACACTGTTCCGAAATTTGTAAAGCCAACAGCGGAAGCTAGTTAAATGATTTTGTTGCAACGAAGCCGGGACATTCCGAAACTAGCACACACACGTTGGAGGTTTTAGGTTGGAAAAAGGAAACTTTCTTCCAGAACTATCACCTGGCAAAGCAGCCCTAACACCCGTTAGTTGATGGCGCTGAAGCTGATCGTGAAAAATGTACGCTCGTCCGATTATCATCCCTCGGTACGGTTGATCGACCGGAAGTCACAGCCAAAGTGTGGATGAATTCGGATGGCACAACAACTTTCAACGCCCCACGCCGTTACCGTTACTGGGGAAGTTATCTATGAATGGACGGATCCTTTTGTGGTATAATGAATTGAGCTGTTTTGGTTTCGGTGCTGTTGAAGCAATACCGTTGGAGCACGAAAGTAAACAACTTCGAAACGCACTGGAATGTGCGGTTACTCAACTGAGATTTACTTCCGGCATTGTGAAGCTTTCCCAAAAAGTATGAGTTAAAACTGCTCGGTTAAGTATAGTGCTTGTCGTGATCACTAGTTTGAGTTAGATATGCTTAATTATGTTTGTCTTAAGCCCTCGTGCACGTACGCCCTCGCCCTCTCAAATGCCTTAGAAGGGCGTGATAAAGCTGCTGTTGATCGTGATAACACGGATACTATAAAATGATAAAAGGCCAATCACGTGACGTACGAAACCATTTTGCGTAATGTTTAATTATCAAACCTTCGGCCACACATCACACACTCCAAAAATGCACGCCACCCATACATGACAGGAAGCTGACGTCACATTCCAGCTTCTCCGTATTGTTTCTCAATCAGATCGGAAAAACCGCTTCCCGGTAGGTCGCCAAATAGTGTGTGTGTTTGTGTGTTTGCAAGCATCACTGATAAAATTGCACCGATTTCGGTGCCGGCCGCAAAACGTTTGGCCTGTAATAAATATGCAAACAATTACCCGTCCGTGCAGGCGATTGGCGGCATCCGTTGGGTGCTCAATTTATGTCGCCGGTAGCGCCATTCTGCCACTACCAGCGCGTTGCAGACAAATTTAAATAAACCATCCATAAATTTGTGGCCGGTTTTCTTAAGATCCTTTCGCTCGGGAAAGGGGGGTTTTCTTTCCCCCTGGTGCCGCTACCGTCCATATGTTTCGTGGTGCATACCTGGCGTGTACGAAAGAAGAAAAAAAGAAGGAAAAATATTAATGAAAGTGCATAAATCATCGTTCGAAGGTTGTTGGCCAGCACCAGTGGGCGAAGGAAGAAACGAAAAAATAAAAACGTACAATTAAGAAGGAAACATGTGGCGGCATTTCGGTTATTGTTATCGCTCCCCTTTTCTTTTTTCTACAGCGTTTTGTTTCAAACCAATCGTTTCCTTTCGGTTGCAACAATTGCACAATGCACCGCAGAAAACATCGAAAGACATTTAGCAAATCTTTCGCAACTCTGTTCATGCTGTTACCGGCCGGGTTAGTGGCAGCAACACTATTCTTATCGGTTACAGGACTCCTGTCCGGAGCTGTTGTGTTGCTTAATGTTTCGTAATTAACACTGTGTGATAGCCATAAATGCATACCCCCGAAATGGTCAAACAAGTGTCTGCCGACACATGGCCATCAGAGTGTGCGATTTTCCGATTCCGCATGATGACGTTGCTCAATCGAACGCATAATGCTACGATTGGTCGGTAAGCATTAATTTGCGGCACAATAAATCGTGTCGATCATGGCTTTACCCTCACACACGAGTACGTGCCTTGTTTGGGATTTCGAATCGGGTTTCTGCAGCATTCGACATGTCCTTATCGATATCAGAAGTGCGAAAAGTAAGGATACATCCATAATTGAGCACTTGGCAAAATGAAGTCATCACGCGCATAAAACAAGGTTATATTGAGGAATCGTTCTGTTCGGGTTTTGCTCCTTGCTTTATTGTCTGGATAATAGTATGCAAAAACGAGAGTTGAGTCCAAACCGGTACCAAGAGTTTTGGGAGTCACGCGTGACCATTTACCGTAAGTAGACAAATGACCAAAAACATAAAAGCACAAGTCGGTAGTACGGTGTGCTTCATCAAATCATCATAATCACCTTCTGTGGTAAAAAAAAAACCGCCATACGATCGTTCAATCGGTGAAACCTTTCCGTTGTCCACTGCAAACTGACCAACCCTCCAACAGAGGTGCGTATCACGTCAGCAGCCGCAACACCGATTCGCGTTTACGGTTTGCGCCGTGAATACTTAATGCCAACACCGCTTACCAAACGTTCCAACTTGCGTGCCGGTACTGTGTCAGTGGGAGTGACAAAGCATGGTAGGTAGGGTAAAGGGACAGCCGATAAATCCGACGTTTGACACCTCTACGGTTGCGTGCACTTGACTGACGTGTGCCGGGGCGCAGGGACACAAAAGGCATGGATGGTTAGCAGTGCAGTAGAACCTGCCAGCACGAGGTTTTTCTTTTGGCGTACGCAAAAGCCGACTGTCACGTTAACTGCGGCGGTCGGTTCCGTGTGAAAGATTACACAGCTGGACTAAAGCTTACCGTTTTTCCGTAATTATATTGGCCATGCTAACTTTGGTGCGATACTGTGGTGAAGATGTATATGGGAAGGGAAAAGCTTACAAATTATTTTACTTTAACTGGGAACAAAAACATCCAAAAATGCCTTTAATTCTCTTTTGACAGTTCATTTCTTGGTTCATTTTTGAGTTCATGCTCTTATTTTCCTGCTTTTACAACTAAATTAAAGTGTACTCCGAATTCTAATATTCTTTGCTGTATAACATCGACCATCTTGCAACTGTATCTCTGTCCAAACCATAAACATTGGTAATGAACACGGTTGCTTGCGTGCGTGATTCACTGAGCTTACTACTGCTGTCGATTCATACATTCCCATGAAACGAGCCAATTATGTTTGATACGTGAGGTAATTTACTCTGTTTCGTTAACGAATTACAATCGAAATGCCACGATTCGACTCTCGCAACATCGACATTGAGTGTCCTTAATGATTCGCACCATAAAACTGCCATAAGTCAGCCTATTGGTTCGATGCCTCTTCCACGAATTCGTTGCCGGTGTCCCGAAACAATCGGTCGTAGGGATTGTTTAGCACGGGAAAAATAAATTATTACTTAATGCACACTTGGCAGTACATAATTGAAGGGATCCAGAAGCTTTTGCCGCGTTTCTCATAAGCAAAGATCGGATGCTCTCTCACACAACAGGAAGATGCATCGAAAGCAATCATTTAATGATAGTAGAGTTTAGATCGCTTCATTCACTGCTTAATATCCTATCATCATAAATAATCATTCAATTTTCTATATCTGGTCTGGAAGCACGAAAGAAGAGGCATTCAAGATGATCTTACTTCTGGTGTTGCGTTGGAGGTTTTGAGGTTAAAATGCGCTTCAGATTTCAATAACAATTTTAAAATCGTACCTTCCTGTAACGGATCGCTTGTATGCGTCAGGAAGGTTTGTTTTTCTCGTCCAAAGTGGTACAAACTAAGCAACAAACACACCCGAACCACCACATAACTCGGCAAGGAAAGAAAATTGATCGCTGCAGTAGAGCGGATCAAGAAGAAGAAGAAAACTTACCCAACACCATCTAGACCGGTGTCACTATGGAAACGGCAAGCTGCCTTTGATACCATAAACGGACTGTCACACGTGGAAATGATTCCCGGAAAAGAAAGTAGTAACGTACGCCGTGTCCATACCATAGACCGCTCGTTCAGCGGAGAGATAATCTGGCGGACCACGGCACCGATGAAGGCCGGGAATGAAGATGAACATAAATCATGTATGTATCATGCACGTGGGGGTTTAGGAAATATTAATTACACATTCAACTTCCTGACAGCCAAGGTTTATGCCAACGTTGTACCGGAGTGTGGTTAGATCGACCATCACACACACACACACACATTGCGCCCGAAGTGTGCTGTTGCGTGGCAAGGATTTATGTATCGCTGGGAGAATGAATAAAAAAATGGCTCATAAACTGTCCAACATGATCGCGAGAGACTTGCTCGCTGTCACGCTCCAATTTGCGCCCAAGGTGATATCCTTCCTCAGCCTAATCACAACCACAAGAACGCATGCTTAGGACCATTTCACTCCAGCCGAAACCGTTGCGATTGAAAACAGTGCGACGATAATGATGTATTGTTACATATGGCCCAGAATGATCGCTTTACATGAACCGCACACACTGATGGAGCAGTTTTCCTGCATGATTGATGATCCGGACCGGTACAAAACGAAGCAACGGGACTTGCGTGCAGTGCAGTCGGCGTCCAGTAGTTCGGAGCCAGCGTGCCACCTGTAATGTAACCGTGCATTTACAGGCGTCCATCTTAAAATGCTCTCGCGCGCCGCCAGCATGGCTTTCTAGCTCTCAAACAGTATCAATTCGTATCTCCACACGAAAACACCATTTAACGCTTCTAACCACAGACCTGAAAGCCCAGCTTTGTTTACCCTAATACTTCAAATTCCCATGACGGTACGAGTTTCCGTGGTGTGTTCTTAAGGTCCCCTTCCCGCTACACCCGAAACACCAAACCTTTCCGGGCGTTCTCCTTAGGTAAAGGGTTAGCCTTGTTTTTTGCTCACTCACTGAGCCTCAGCCCTGAGAATAGCCATTAGCAGCCAGCTGGGAAAAAAAGAATCAGCGCATCTGTTGCGCTTTCGGTTTCTCGCCACGTTCCTGAACCGTTCGGAAAGAACATTGGTTGTCGGCGAAATTGAAACCACGCAGGGGTTTCTCGCCAAGGAACGCTTGGGATTCAGAGTATGAACGGTTATAATTAACATATCACATCTTTTTATGAGCTTTAAACCATTCCTTTACCTTACGATCTGCTTAAGTAAGATGGCTAGTGCAGTGGCGTATATTAAGAGTGCGCAGCACTCTAAATACAGCTCATTCTAGTGGCGCTAGAGAGGGAGAGAGAGTGCACGGCTGTGGGCACCTATCTCCAATTGATTGTTCGACAATCGGAGGTCATAAGAAAATGGGCCCTTCTTTTCTTTCAGGTTCCCCCGTTCCGCGTCTTTGTAGAAAGAACAGCACAACACTTTGAAGAGCATTTATCGCGGCCCGCCGTACTGCAGATGCTGCCCTCTCGGTTGCTGATTGACAGCGTTCAACGAAATATTCAAATCATGCGTGGATGCCGCTTTTTGGTAGCTCGCTCCACGCGAGCCGTAAGTCAATCACCGATCAAGAACGCTCGAGTGGCGGTACTCGGGATCACGCATAGTTTAAATAGGCAACGATTTATGCGATTACTGGTTTCCTCCTCTTCGACGGTGCAGAACAGAAACCGGGAGGACATTGAAACATTTCAGACCATCTGAAATGCCAAGATGTAGGGGTTCTTTTTGTGGTGTGGAGTTAATATACATTATAACGATATCTTGTAAAGTAGTCTTTATTCTAGTTTGGGTTTGGTAATTTATGAATTGCCGATGCGCAACCCGCTGGGATTATATGCGATCCCGAATAGGAAATAGCGCTAATCTATTCAAGCTGAGCTTACTGGCTAAGGCTAAGGCGATCTCCATTTTAGGGACTTTTAATCGTGCTCGGTTGTGTGCTTGCCAAGAATTAATCCGCTCACGAACCGACTTATTGCTCATTCAAATGAGGTGCAAATGGCACACGACCATGCATAGGTATGCGGACGACTTTGGCTTATGGAAATCAGTTAAATCTTTTTATCTCCTAAAATCTTTCCAGCAATGGAAGATTTGGAGATACGCAATCATTCTAAACGACAAATATGTCGACTCGCTCGTAAAAAGAAAAAAAAAGTATATCCATCATAAATTGCCGAGATTTGCGCATTAGCTCATCTCACTCACTCGCAGCGGAAGATGAAAATAGTTTATGAAATTAAACGAAACCCCGCATCAATTTGCCAAACCAACCTAGGTCGTATAGGTCGCCCAAAGCAGGAGAAAAAAAAGAAGCCATTACCGCCCGAGACGGTTTACGTCGTTCCATTTCGTTGCACATTCCGCGACGCGAAAGTCTCACGGGTCTTCTTCCGAACGCTTGGTAGAAGGCTGACTGCGACCTAGACGAATACAGCGAATTGCTGACAAAAATGGGACTATCATCGGTGGAGGAAACCCCACAAAAAATACACACAACGGCACGGGGAGGCATGTTTTTTTGCTGCTGCTGCTGCTGCTGTTTCTTTAGCCAAAATTAAATTTTTCACCATCATCAGTGGCACGCGGTACGACGCACACCGTACGTTACCGCCGCGCGGGATTTTGTAGAGCATCCCTGTCAAGAGCATAACCGAAACCGGCAAACGACCTGGCAGTAAGTCAATGATGGCCGATACTTTCCGTACAGCGATGCTGAAGCGAATCTCGAAAAAATGGAAGCATTTATCTATTGCGTTTTGTAGGAAACGATAAGCGCTGGCGATGACGTAAACTTTAAATTGATTTTTGTGGTGTGTTTGCGATTGCAATTATAAGGAGAAATATCGATTTAACGTTATTAATTCGGTTAGAAGAAATGGGGGAAAAAATTGTTGTTTGCATCAATTAATCTTTCACAATAAGTCACCTGATGCTGAACCATTTAGTAACTCTCGCATCAGCAACAAGCAAACATTATCGTAAAATGTATTTTCTTAACCTTATCCCGTTCCGGGGAAGCTACTTTCACCTTTTGCATCGCTAGCTGGTGGCAATGATTCAATCTTGAGCAGCTTGACAGTGTAACATCATAATAAAAACCATTCGCATTTATTTAAAAGTTTATGTTTTTTTCCGGCAGAGCAGCCAGCCCAGGAGGGCTGCAACAGTTTGGTCACGCTTTTTCCTCCCATAACAAGCCACTACATTCAATAGACCTTAGTGGGCACGTAATCTGTTTCTCTCTCTCTCTGTTCACCCAAAAGCGCATGTAAATAATAAATTAATTTCCAATAGTCAACACTAGTCGAATGGAGCTCCAGAACAACCCCAAGGGGCTTAGCTAGCTAATCGCCTGCCCTACGAATGGCTGCACAGAATGGTCTACTTAATAGAAGGTGAGGACAGGGGGAAGGGGGGACTGGAGAGAAGGGAGAAGTGTTGTGTTTAGCATAATTTTAATGCTCTCCATTATGCCCGCTTGATGGTTAAGGTTAATTTGCATAAAAATCTGTAACAAACGAGTCGTGTGCTCGATGGACGGCGAGTCTGCCTGGCTGTAGTGAGCGCTCGCTCGCTCGCTTGTTCGTTCGTAGAACAGCAAACTTTACAGATCCATCATGCTGATGATGTTTTGAAGTTGAAAAAAATAGGAAGAAACCTTTACAAAACCACCACAACAGCAAACAACAGCAAAACAACGTCGACGGTTAGTTTGGAGGTGTTGATGTTTCACTGGTTCGGTAATAATAGGCAGAGTTGTCAGGTTCGGTTTAGTAGTGGCTTCGATGACTCTGCGCCATTCGGAACATTCCACTCAGGAATGCACAAAGGAAGCGAAGCGAAGAGGGCGAGACTGGAGTCAACTGTAGCATCCATAACACCCATTCGTAAAAAGGCACATTCAGGGGCGGCCAACTAATGGTTGATTATGATTTATTATTTGGACAGCGATTCTGGCATGCAAAGCACCGCATAAATACCGGGCCTTAAGCTTCATGAAGCTCCAATTGTACTTGGGCCGTGTTACAATTCGACATTCGGGGACGGTGCAGCTCTCGATTAATTTACATGCTCCAGCATCGCACGCGCGCGTTCATGATGTCGAATTAACACGCTGGATTCACGGGCTTATGATTGGGTTGATTTAATGTGCATTATTTATGTGTGGCTAA
This sequence comes from Anopheles maculipalpis, assembly GCF_943734695.1. Classification (NCBI taxonomy): domain Eukaryota; kingdom Metazoa; phylum Arthropoda; class Insecta; order Diptera; family Culicidae; genus Anopheles; species Anopheles maculipalpis. The sequence continues at coordinate 10,252,558 of NC_064871.1, read as the reverse complement.
TTGAAAACAGAAAAAAGGGGTACATTTTTTTCCCTTCTCTTACACCCCAAAAGATTAGCCGGGTGGGCCGGTCGACCTCGTCAATTGGGCGGAGAGGGTTTGGAGTGCATAAAATATGAACCATACCGAGTGGGATTTAATGGGCGTACAATGGTTAAGCAAATGGGTGCATTGGTACGCTTTTTGTTCGCTAATCGGGCGGCCATTAAAACAATCACATTAATATGTTTCAATGTTATGAGAGGACCTCAAGAGGGAAAAATGATCACCTTAATGTTCATTCAAGTTCATGCACTTTAAGCATTTTGGTGGTTATCAAATTTGATCTATAGCGAATAATGATCGCTATCAAACCGTTCCATAACGATCATGGTACACACCCAAGCTCAACTCATGCGCGCTACCGTCCAAACGTCACTCGACCGCAATGTACGCATGCACGCGTGGAATTAGATTGTGTTTGTTCTGCTTCATATAATTCTTCTACGATTCATACAATTTTCCTCCCCCAATGTGGATCGTTCTGTAGTACGTCGCTTGCCAGTTGTCATTGCCCTGTTCGTGGCAACGACGGGTTGACAGTAGCATGGTCCAGAAAAAATAAAATTCTTACTTAAGTGACCACCCGTCAGCTGCATTTCAACTGTAATGATTTCACCCCCTTCACGAGTAAAAAACTATGTGCGTTCGCTTCGCTTAAACTCCTCTTAAACTTCTCATGAAACTCAAACCCCCATTCGTTTAAATTATTTATTGCTAATAAAAATAATATTAACAACAATCACTTGCGCGACTAAGACAGCCGAAAGCCGCCCGTCCCGTATTGATGGGCGTAACTGTCCACTTGCTGTCACCGCTAGCTGTCCAAACCGGCCAAAGACGAATTGAACGTGAGCTCCCGGTTCCTTTTCCTGGCCGTGCATGCAAATTAGCGACCCTCGACGAAGAGCCCACTGACAGGTAGGTACGCTGCTTTGATGGTTTCTGGGAACGGACGAGCGCGCGCCAGTTGACCCAACTGGCGCTCCTACGCTTACAACATCTCCAAAATGACCCTTTTAACAAACGCATCCACAATTACTCTCGAGCAGTTGGCATACGTACCCTCAATTTCTACCTCAGCACCTACACACCCATTCTGGGACGAGCAATTGAAGTGATGAATGGGAAATCCATGCTCGAAGGTAACCATGGAGTAGCAGAAGACAGTTGAATTGGGCGCAGTGAATTCCTGCGTTTAATCACGATCACACAGCGGTGATAAACATCAACCTTTTTTCCCCTTATTGCGATGCGTTATTAATAATTCTTCCATTGAACAGCGGTGCCGTGTTGGCATTCCGTGATGGTAATTAGACAGCTCAGCTTTCACCGGTCCTAAATCATTCGCTTAAAGGGAAGAACTTTTTTTTTTCCTTGCCACACGTTACACTGTTATGCGACCGCTCGTCAAAGCGACGATCATATCAAACTGCCTCGAAACATAAGCGTTGCCCGAAAACCACCGTTACCGTTACAACCCTTAATTTGCGAGGACCAGCGACGGCAGAAACCATCCGGACAACATAACGACCCCGTATGGATATTCGGTGCACAAAAAGGAAAACGTAAAAGACGTGACCGCCAGCCGAAATAAAACAATATTTCTACAATAAAATGTTAAAAACCCACGAGATCAGAACGCATAAACGCTGGTTGGCGGTCCGGTTTCGTTTTGGAGCAGCTTTGCATTTTATAGCAACTTAATTAAACCGTAAAAATATTATCTTCCCTAGTTTACGACGAGGCACCAGCAGCATAAGCATCGCTGGAATGGATGTGGGTTGATTCCTAGAGCAGATTGCTCGTATGGTCATCTTTAAATGTATCGAACTGTTAAACTACTTGTTAATCAAAAACTACCTTTTACCAGAATTTTGATTATTTTGCTATAAAAAAAATTAATTAACTTTTGCTCGCTCGGATGAGGTCTTTTTCTTTCATCATTCAAAAATTTTAAAAGCTTAATCATATGTTTATGCTAACTAACTGCCACCTAATGTTGGTTTCCTCTTCGCTCGCCAATTTGTTGTGCTAAACTGTTTGATTAAATTTATTACTTCCTACTAATGATTTCTCCATTTTTCACAATCAAAGCCATCCCGAACGTGGTTGTGCTGTTGTTTCCCAATTTGGGGAGGTTCATCGAGCGCAATACCTCACCAGCAGAAGACAACAAGAAGGGAAACAACTGGCGGATGCTGATTGAAAGCATCAGATAATCAAACACTAATAAACGATCTGACTGATGTGCCCCGAGGCAGCAACCCAATAACACAAACTGAAACGACCACTGGAAGGTGATAATGGTTTGCCACACAAACGTCATACGAAGTCGTAATCGTTTCATTCCTGTACACCTGAATGCTCTGCACCATCAGGTCTTAAGTCTTTCCTTCTCTTCTGTACTATCTCGTGCCGAAAATCTTCACCACCGGAAGACACAACCCGACAGCAGCAAGCCGGCTGAGTCGCTTGCCGAAATGAGTACAAACGAGCGCGAGTGCGTTACGGTGCGAAAAGAAGGCACCCAGGGATAAAATTATCTAAGGACACTCCTTCGCGTGGCCATCTCGTCGGCCGGTCTAAATGGGTACCCCATTAAGAGCCATTCTTCTTGCGGCCATTTGCCGCAGTGCGTTTTAACGCTCGAGATATCATACCTGCTATCCTGATGGGAAGAATGCCTTGTCTTCTTGAGAAAGTTCGCAATTTTCGATTTGAAGAAGAAACGGCTTTGTATACGCGCAAACAGCAACAAACAACGGAACGCTTCTTCTTGTCGTTTTTGTTTCCTTGCTTTTCCCCATTTGCAAGCATCAATGCGCCGAGTTTGTCCAATTATACCGGATCACGGGACTCCCGCTGTTTCCCACCCTCGGCGTATATGGCGGAAAACAATTTAACCGCCGCAAAGACATATCTATCTTCGATCAGTTCGATCGACATTGAAGTGGATACCACTTCACCACGCAGTATCGTATTTGCTAAGCGGTTGAGCGAGAGCGTGTGAGTGCGCGCGCGCGCCCCCTTAGTGGAGTTTGATCCGATCCTCGATCTTCGGATATCTTCCACCAGACTTCGCAACGGGTCCCCGAATATCTGATCGCTATCAGGCGACTCTGAGCCGGTGTTATTCGTGGTGGATATTAGTATCATGGCATCGACGCCCGCCAACAAACGTGAATCAAACGGTTCAATTCCACATTCGGCACTGGGTTCGCTCAAGTTGCGCTGGAAAACAATTCCCCCCCCCCCCCCCCCCAAACTCAAGATATCAAGAGCCTCCACTCCGCCAGGTGAGAGGATGATGAATGAATAAAAGCAATATAATTATTTATACAAGCCACAAACTCTGGCAGCCGCGAGTTAGCCTCTACCGAGACAAGCGAAACAAAACGATTCGCTTAAACTGTGGATATTGAAGTTGAAGGCGGGGATAAAAAAGGGATTCCTAATAAGGGTAAGGTGAGGTTAGGATAAGACAGATCCAAATAGAATAATGGTACGCATAAAAGTGGATCCGCACATTACTATTGTATCTGCGATCTGGTGCGATCCCTTCCTTGCAGCAGCCAAGTGATCAAAGTCCGGGGTGGATTATCCAGGTCTGGAATGCGTGAAGCATTCTCGTTAGCTCGTGGCTCACGGTGAGAAAGATTAATGATGGAATTCACATTAGGTAGCTTGGGTGTGGGAAAATTGTGTCGTTGCTCGCTGTATGTAGCCACCGAACTCCTCGCTGGAAAAGATTAACATTGATTTCGTTATGCGTAGGAAAACAAAATCTTCTGAGTCTTCCCTTTGGACACAGGGAACGGCAGGAGACACACATCTTGCCTTCCTGCTTAAGATCGTTAACTCGCTATCAATAATCCAATAAACCATCATCCCCAGTAAAGAAGCACGAAAGCTTCTGACGTTTCGGAACAGGAATTCAGTCTTCAGGCCGAGGTTTTTTTTATGCTTATGACAAATTTATCAAACTGCGACCATCAGTCCAGGGCCTTCCCAAAGGCTATCCTTTGCCCCCGCAATTGGATGGATCAATGCGTCACTATCGCGGTATGGTCTGCTCCCGTTCTAATCTGTCTAAGCCGTCTTTTAGATATCAGATCTTCCTTTTGAAGCTGTTTCTGGAATCAGCTTTTTCTCGCATACACCTTGTTCCGTTTATTGTATACCCCTGCAGGCGATATTTTTGACAAGTATTGCCTCCAAGATCAATACCATTCCGCCCATTTACAGACGCTCGGGTGAGAGCTTTCGGGCTGGAAAACGTTTTTCCCCAAAGCCGCCGCAAAGCGAATGAATGCTCCGGCACAATTAAATCGAGTAGAAAAGTGCGCATAACGTAAATAATAAACTTTCCAAGGCGCGAAAATCCAATTTTCCTCTGTTTGTTCAATTGTAAAAGCTTCTCTCCTGTTTAAGTTTTTTGCAAGCGTTTTTTTTTCGCAACTTCTTCGTTCGAAGTCTCCCGACAAGCTTCCGTTTCTGGACACTTTTGTGGACATGATTTATGAAAACACTTTTCTCCATCTTCATCGCCTATTCGTCGCGGCGCGATAGCGCGTTATGAAGCGTCGCCCGTGTTTTTTTTTTCACACAGGGCGTCCCGCAACCATGATTTATGAAAACGCACACCAGCCAGCATGGCTGGCGGTGCCAAAAGCGATATAATGAACCGCCAAAGGAATCGGGTGTGTGCGTAAAATTCGGAGGGGGCACAGAAAAACACGGCCGATCCTGGGGACGCCTCGCAAGCGTCACCGTGCCGTGCCGAGCGGCTGATTGCATCTGACACCGAGTTTTACACGCCGATCGTGACTGGTGGCGTTGAAGGGCGCCCAGTGTTTTCCCACAGGACTGCAAGAACGCAATCCAAAAACAAACATGCCAAATCATCACCTTTTCTTGGCAGGGCGAAACGGCAGTTCTCGCACTTGAGCAAAGACCCTGCCCGTAGACCATGGGGTGACGAAGTGTTTTGGCTTTCTGATAGTTCCCGGTTGGCAGTGTTGTTGTGACGGTCAATTCGGGACCGTCGCCGCTCTACCTAACACCGCCCTTTTTGCCGGTCCCAAAACCATGATGAATGGGCGCCGAGTGCGTCTTTAACGATCCGGATGAAAGCTGTTTACGCTTTTACTGTGCTTACTTTATTTATAATCATGTTCACACATTCAATTCTAGGATTAGAAGAGTTAAAGAAGGACTGTTGGAATGTTATTAAAGCAATCAAACCATTCCGAAAATAGAAAAAAATGCAGTGTGAAGCTTAACGTTACGCTTCCAATATATTCTTCCAGTAACGCTCTCACACAAAACCAAAAAAACGACAACAACGACGTCTTACTCCTTGCGGCTTAATCCCGCACTTCAGCGTACCGGCAGCTTAATGGCTGCTGGCCACTACTAAGCAATTGCAGCGAGCGCACGAAGAGAAAGCAACAACATCAAAATATGTCTTACAATTCCCTCGGGGAAATGAATGTTTCGCTGGACACAATAAAATCCTGTGCCGAGCAAGATGTCCACCTACCCACAAGCTGTGTATGCGTAGCTCTGTCCGGACCGCAACTGATCTGACACTCGCACGCCATTACGGCTCCGAAAGGATACGGCACGGAATGCTTGCTTGCCTGTGTGCTTGTTTTACGAGCAGTACTATTGCAGACCTAGTTGCTAATAAAAGAGTATGTCTTACGTCCAATATGACACTGGGTAAATGGGGCTGATGAGGTAGAGCAGTTATGATAACATGCGAATAAAACTAGCAGCTTCAGTTTGACAGCTGTAAATAGCTTTCATCATTGTATGCAGGCAGTCGGAAGACAGGACGGAAGGCTCGTCTAAAGTAACGATTATGAAACAGCCATAGAAGAAGGTAGCGCTTGCCTTATAAATACTTTAGTATACTTAATTATTCTTGCAGCACTACCCCTTCAGTATTGCACCAGTAAAAAAGTCATGATCTCATTTTTCTGCCTTAACTCTATCAAACCATTGAAGCAAAACTGCTCATCCATATCGTCAATGAAGCTGTTTCATGTTATACGCTACAGAAAACAGACACTCCTTCACAATGTAAAACCAATTTATCTTATTTGCTTGTTTGATTCCAGTCACTCTAAAGGGGGTTTCCCGCAAAACAGAAGCCAACGGCGTATTATATTACGACGCATTTATCCCGAACGCTGCGCTGACCCGTTAAAGGAAACGTTGTGAGTGTAACAAGATACCAGATTAAAGGAAACGGCAACAAAAACCTTCTTCAAGTGCACTAACTATTGAACTGAGGCTTTTTAACCATACTTTCGGGGTTTCTTGGAGTCGAAAGGTTGTTTGATGTTTAGCAACTGCTTGAAATTCATTAAATTTCTCCTGTGTTTATCCAGAAAAAGTTTGTCCGATGACCCAAAAAGCATCCTTCCGATACCACACTCATTAGGATTTTAATTAATTTTGAAAGCAAAACAAAAATCAATAATAACATTTTGGAAAACAAAACGTGGCAAATACGGAAGTAGAAACTTTTATAATGGTAGCAAAAAAAAAAAACAAACGAAAAAAACTTGCCCGTTGTCGTTCGTTCACCTTTATAAAGTTTACAGGCCATAGAAAGACGCGAACACGCGTAAACCGTAACCCGTAACCGAGCGTGGCGCAAATGCTGCATAACCGTTCTCTGTGTCCCGGTGGCATATATACATGCGGTATGGCACGAGATGGTACACCAAAAAGCGGCAATGCAATGTCGCATTCGTGGTGGCGTCAGCTGGTTTGGTTGCGAGTTGCACGGGGAGAAAAATTGGCAAACCAGGTTCCATAATCCCCAGCAGGTCCTTCCCTCCTCGGAGCCGGAAAATCTTCTCCTTGGGGATGAAATTGTTTCTGGTGGTGGTTGGTTGAAATTACTTTTTCTGTTTTACACTTAGCAAATCAGAGAGAAGGCAAACATTGTAGGGCAGCATCAGAGCGCATCGGTCTGTGAGGCAAAACCATTCTTACTGCATCAGCCACGCAATACCACGGTGTGAAGCGGGTTTGTGCACTAGGCGTAATAGTTGGGATTTTTGCGAATTATTCATGAAAATGTGGAATATTTCGATATCTCCCCTACATAACCTCACAGTTTCAGATTATTTCCATCATCGATGACGTATGGTACAAACTGAAACCGAAAGAAAATGTTCACTTTTTTTACACAATTTTGTGTGGTTATCAACAAGAATACTTTTATGATTACGGATCACTCCATAAAAGGAACGAAACCGCTCCAACAGGTTTTTTTTAACCTTGTAGATAATATAATCTAAAGGTATTCGGATATGACTTCATCCTGCCAATATTAATGTAAATATTTGTTGTTTAGTAAAATTAATGTAATAATAACTTTACCAACCCAACAATACGAGCCGTTCTTAAATAAATAAAAAATAATTACTTTAAACATTTGCCACTTTCAAGACGCTTATTAAACCAACTTAAACACCGACAGGACAATTAAAATGTTAGAGGAAATTTCGTAAATACCACCGCCTTGTAGAGAAAGAATCGTTTTCGCTTTAATGCTAGCTATGCATTGCTGTGATAAGCTTGTTTACCCAATTCTTTCATATTTTCCCATCACTACTATGAACGGTAAACAATATTTATGCATATTTATTAAACATTTTCCAATCGATCGACGAAATTACGCATACCACTCGTCACAACCGAAAATCTTATTAATTGTTTTTTTCTCGTAAAGACACGACAGCGTACAAAACCACCGCTTGTCTTCTTGAAGAAAACAGACCCTTTCTTCTCAGAATTAATCACGCACCAATCAGCCTTACTGCCCAGGGAACGATGATGATGATGCTGATGCGGGAGATCAAATATCTCCTTCCCTTCGTGGCGATCATCCGCCGAGATCGAGGAAACAAGATGAAGCGAAAAAAAATAAAAACGAACAAATTACAAAACCTCACTACATGGCATCAGAACAAGCCAACGGGAAACATTGTTGTAACTCCCAGAAGGCCCGAACAGCCCGAAAGCGGAAGACGGTGCAAGCAGGGCAGATAAAATTAATTTACTGTCTCTCCACTCCGACACTCGGCTTTACTTGTGTTTCATCGCTTAATTTTGATTGACACAATCGGCGGACGTCTTCGCCGCTGGAGTCTACCCCCGATTGGGGCTCTCGCCCGGTAGGGCTACCGCGCTACTACGGCCCAGTTACACAAGGATCAGTATCCGATCGAGCGATCTGGCGTTTTATTCCCTAATGCTTTCGTTGCTCGGAATCCGATACGCTGCCACAGTCCCGTGCGGGCTCTTGCTGCTTAATAGTCACACTTCTCGATTTATCATACGCCTTTTAACGATTGCTCATTCCACGATAACTGGTGGGCATCAATTTTATGGCGTTGCGTATTTCCCCTGTTTTTTTTTTTGGGAGTGCGTGTTTATGTGGAAGTGTTTGTGTGCGTGTGGAACAGCATTGCACCAGACGTTTGGTTGCACGATCTGGGCACCTTATTCGTGCCTGGAACAACCCTGCGGTAGAAAAAAAGGTAAAATAATTGATAATGAACGTGCCCGATCTTCGATGTTTCTTCCTTGTGCATCATCACCCTTCGAGGCATCACCCAGTACTCATCGAAAAAGGGGTGTGTGTGTGTCTGTGAGTATGGGTACGAATATTGGAACAAGAATGTAACCAAAAAAAAAAAAACACAACAACATAACTACAGGCCGCGCTTATTATACGGGCTCATCACGAAGAAGTCATTTGTTATGGGAACACACAAATGTTGCGTCCCTGAACTTGCTGTCCATCCCCCGTGCCCTAACCCATGGGGAGAAAGGTCGCGGACAGCGTATAGCATATTTTGGCCATAAAGTTCATCTTCTGTAGCGCATCCTTCGCTTCTCCCCGATCTTTTCGACGCATTTTAGAGGGTTGAGTGGCATACTTGCACGAGGTCACTGCCATGTCCCGTCTACGTAGTTGTTGGCCGGGTGTATCATATTATTATTTCCACTTTTTTCCACATGTCCTAGCCAGCAAGAAAAGGGGCGTGAGTGAGTGAGTCATATAAACGACAAAGTAATGATACAGTTACGTCTATTGCATTGCATCCAGTGGAAGGAACGAGTATTCCTGCAATTAATTGCCATCCTTTTCTCGATCCCAGAATTCTCACCCAACCAGAAACAAATCATAATCAAAAGGGCTAGATTAAGCTTTAATGAAAGCTTTCCTTTCGTACTCGTTCGACCATTTAAATGTGCAAAAGAAAAAGCACTAAACAATAATGAAAACCACAAGCCCAACCCAACCCTACAACAAATCTCGGACAACGCATCCTTCCGGTCTGCTGGGTAGTAACTTTTTATTCACCGGTGCCAGTTGGTTGCAGATTGCAAAACAATCCCAAAACCCAAAAGCCCAAGCAGAAATGGACGTTGTCTCGCCACTGGGAGGACACTGGTGCATCGTTGTCGTGATTGCAGCCGGAGCCGTGGCCAAGCTAGGAAAGGATTAATTTCCGGTTCCCTCGTGCTGGTGTCTGGCTCGATCGTCTTTCGTTCTGGCACAATATTTATACTACAGAATTGGTTCGTTGTTCTCGTTCTACATTAAGACAATGGAGAGCCAAGCAAGCCTACAATGTAGCGCAGGATTTCTATTGGCACACAGTGCAATGAAAATGTGCCAGTGTTGTTGGTAGGACAAAATTTGTACCAAATAGTAAGTGCATTGTGTGCGAGTTTTTTAGGAGATGTAAGGAAACATTTTCGTTAATGGAGCTTTTAGAACAAAAGAGAAACTACCTTACTACGATAAGTGTGTCATTTGCTTTTCGTTGCTTTTTGCTGATGAGTTTTGGATTGATGATTGTAAGAGTGAGTTGTTTGTTACTGTAGTTTACGCTGTGCATCCTGGGCGTTGATAATTTCGCGTTGGAAACCATTAATGCGTTCGTTCTGATTTTTATAATCCAATTATGAATTTTCAAAATTTAGGTTGGGCGCGAGGATGGAACAGATCTGCAAAATTCGTCGAGAATTAGTCGAACTACAAACATTTGCTTTTCAAAGTTACTTAAATAAATTTCAAGCAACCCGAAAATATTCGCACTACGAGATAGAGGTAATTTGGTGTAATTTTCATGACATAACGGAGGCTGAATGCGAGTTTTATAGAGTGTTTTCTATTCAGCCGTAACTTGAATCCGAAAGAGACTTGTTGGAGGAATTTATGTGAATGTTGATGTTGATGTTGATGTTGATGTTAAATTTGATTTTATTTGTTACATAATAAGCTTTTGAGTTTTAGAGGAAGTAGTATCAAAATGTTTAAAAAACCGATATTTAGGGATAAGCAAATTATATCATGTAAATACTTGCTCAAGAACTTAAGACATTGCAAAATTGTTATTTATAGAATTGATTAGAAAAAACGTTATCATAAACTATTTATTAACACTAGGGCTACTTCGATTTCGACGCTGGAAACATTACCACGACCATTCAAAATGATCAAGTAAACATTTGGTAATATCAGGTTGGATCTGGAGATTTTCTTATTTTTCTGAATATTTTAGCCTGATTATCACATGCAAATTGTCAAGACAAGTTGTCAAAAATGCAAGATTCGAATTATGACAGCCGTTTGTGTTGTCTGTTGAATGAAAAAATGAACGAAAGGCAAACTTACAAGTACACTGCCTCTTGTATGCCGTTTGTATTCTCTAACACAAACGGAGACTCGTATTCGTCAAACTATTTTCAGTCAACCTTTTCGAAATGGAAAGGCGACAAACTCAGTCGGTACTCTGTGTTTTTCTAGTTCGTTTTCTTAAGCAGTTCAATTAAAATGTGAGCAATTTACTTCAGAAAGGTATTCCCGAAGAAAAGGACGGCAAAAAAGTTTCGTCGGGCATCTTGTTGCTCATTTGGTCACATTTCTAATGAAATGTAGTTGGGCGAAAACGATTCTTCCAAAATATTTAAACACTTGGTAAATGCCACGGAGAGCGTTGGCTGAGTAATTGTTTTATTGAAATATTTCCCGGTTCCATTTTGGTTACTACCCTCAGCAAAAAACCTTAATTTGGCTTAATCTCGCTGAGAATAGCGAGTAAAATTTCCTTCGATAAACGAAATTTTTTCTTAAATCTGAAAAGAACAACCTCGAGAACATATTAAAAAGGTTTTACACAAAAGTTTCACAGGTTAAACTAACACTTGATTAGTAAGTTCTAAAGGATCGAACATTCTATGAAGCAGCCAACGTTGTTTGGTTAGATCTTCCGTACTTTCATCATCACTACTGCTATCATCGTTCACATAATTTGAAAAAATTTTTTTGATATCCTTAATATCAGGTACAACACAAAATATCTTCTCAAGAAGAACATTTGTTTCCACTTTTGGTTTTGTTTTTGTTGGTTTCATCACTTTAACAGATTGATTTTGAAGATTTAACGAATTTTCTTGACGAAACTTTTCCGTCACAAGAACGCTTTCATAATGCAAGCTTGTCTTGAGACTTTTCCTTTTGTAAGAGATAATCAAGCCTTTTGATTCAGAACTCATAGATTCACTCTTTTCACAGAAATATGATAATTACATCAGCGTCGTTACTCATAAAACTGTTAAACGCAATTTTCTGTCTTATTGTCTTGTGGAATAGAGGTTACGAATAAACAAGCGATACCTCTATTTGCTGTAGCGATTCACCTTTTGTCACCTTTTTAAAACGCTGATTGTCGTTAAATAAAGCTTCGGTTGACCAGGCTGGTCAAGGGTGAACTGCCGAGGACTTAACCTATTACCCATGTTAAATTTAATTATATATTTTTGGATTGCTAGAAATAAACATCCTATTGAATGTTAAAAATCATGCATCATCACTGTAATAATTTTTCTGCCATTAAAATAATTGTAGGTCAAAGGTATCGGACCAGTCGAAATGGATGGTCTGGAAGTTTAATTGTTGAGAAAAATAGGAAATAAATCGTGTTAGTTAACGCTTACTCTTAACGCAATGGAAATCCCGTAAACTGGTTATACAATATACTGTATTCTTATTCTGTCCGTGTAGAGAAACTGATTAAAGAAACTAATCAAAACATTAAGATTTCAAAGACGTATTTCAAGTTTAACAATATTTATCGATGCTGTCGATCAATCTTACCCAAAGAATCATACATCAACATAAACGTTGACCACAACGTCCATCAACATCCCTTGCTAAATGCTTTAAACGCAACTGTCCAACCAGCTTAAACACGATGTCCAACAAATTGTTTCTTTCCCAAAAATAGAAAGTGATACTGATATTTGATACCTTCCTTATCTCTGCTCATCGAAACAAAAAGGGAACTAGAAACACAACAACAAACCCTGAGCAACTCCACAATCCGATTCGCGATTCGAGAAAGATAATCACCGAGAGAGAGACGTCCCGGCTCATAACAGCCCTCCGAACACGAAGGATCACTCCACCACTCCAAGCAGTAGGATCACTAATGACAATGTTTCAGCTTTCGACAGCTGACGAAAAGGGGCGGCAAAATTTCAAAAGGACTCACAAAAATACAATCACACACAAAGCCGATTGACCTTTTTTTTGCGGGACGAATGATATCCAGCAGCAGCAGCAGCGCACAACATATGCTCAATCGTAACAGCATCTCAATGCACAGCGAACCAGTGACGCTGTTGGCTTGCCTTTTTTTTTTTTTTCTTTTGCGAATTGGCATCAGCCGTACCAAGTATTTGCATACGTGATTTTGCGATCGCACGGCTCAACACACGGAGAGGATCGTGAGAAGTACGAGGATACAATGACAACGGGCAGGGGGAAGCAAAATTGGATTATGGGGAAACCCTTCGCCGACTGCCCATTTAAGGCGTTTCGGCAAATCGAAAATGCGTGGAGACTCCCTGCCTTGCTGACATGCTTCATTGAGAAGGTGATCTTTATCTGAAAGGTGTGCGCTTTTGTTGCTGGTTTCGGTGTTTTTTTTTCTTTTTCTCGTCACGAATTTTACACCCAAGATTTCATTTAAAAAAACGACCAATTCGAAAAAGACTGAAAAAAAAGATTGTATTTCAACGGAGCGCCATCGTGGATCGAGCGTATCGTGCATCACCGGAACCGGAAAATTAATTTGATTCGCATTAATCGCCGTAATCGATACTTGAATGAATTGGGTGCGCACACGGACGGTAGTTTTTGGACTTTGATTTTCGATTCATTCACCACGGCTGCGGTGACATTGAAGGTGCGTGTGGCAAGGTTAAGAAGCGGGAAAAGCACTACAAGCGCCCTTTTGTAGGTCAAAACCATCGGACGCACATTGAAATAGTCGCGTACCCGGTGAGGACAAGTGTTGATCGGCGATGCGATCATCACCTTGTGCTGCGGCGTCCCAATCCGTCATGTCATGCCATGAGGTATGCTAATTTAATTGGAATTAATTTGCAAACAATTTCAACCCTTAGTGTTGACCATTTTGTGTGTTTTTTGTGGGTTTGTTTCCCAAAACACTTTGGAATACTTGCGTGATCCGAGATGTGCCTAGAAAAACGTCTCCATTTTTCTTGTCATTCAAAGGGAAAAGCTTCAACAGAATAGGAGTCGTGAGGTTGATCATGATGGATTAAGCACCCAAATCGAGAGTTGCCCAAAAACTCAAAGAAGCCATTTTTTTTTTGTTGCTTCTTCCTTCTGCTTTCGATTGATCGATTGATTTGAGCTTGAACCTTCTGTGATCGTGCGAAATTTCCATCGGATATACCGTAGTCACGACCTAAGAACTAGGATACTTTTTACCCAAAAATAAGCCAACAACAAAATTTTGCATAATGTTCGCTTTCCTTTTCGGAAATTCCTTCCTCGCGCACTAACTAACCAAACTTGCCGATGATCAAGGCCCTAGAAAACGGCGTGTGTTTGGGAAATTTATGCAGTTCTTCAAAAATAAAACACAAACAAGAAATGGTAACCAAACTTCAAGCTGTACAACTATTCGGGTGGGGATTGTGGAAGCCTTCCCCAAGAGGGTCGGGTATATACACAACACAACGCTCAAACACTGGGCACATGGGGAGAAAATAGTGTCGCACCGAAAAAACGGTTCGCCGGAGGTATCATTAACATAATTTTATTAGGTTGCACGATGGATGTCGATGCTGTTGTGATGGGGTTTTGAGTGGAATAAGGTAAGGGGGTTAGGGTGGAAAAAGGGACCACCATGTGGGTGTGTGTTACGGGGGAGGTAGGTGTACGAGCGTGAGTTTCTGTTCCGTACCTCCTTCACCTAGGTCACAACACACTTTATGCTTTTTTTTTGTTCGTTGTTTTATTCTATTTTCTTTTCCCATCGACTCAAGCGCCCGCATGTGTGTGTGTGTGTGCAGGGGTACGTTTTTTTTGTTGTCGCCATTTTTATGGCCACACATTCCGCAGCACATCGGTGTGTGCCTTTGCGTTGACGGCAGATGACATTTCCGTGGGTCCCAAATCACGAGGTTCCATGTTAGGGTTTGTGTGTTTGTGTGTGTGATTTTTAGTTGCCTTTTTTATTTCACTATACCCTTTCACCCTTCCTCCCGGCCCACCCTGCGACACGCCGGATTTAGCGGATGCTCTCAATTTCTCCACCATCAATTCAAACGATACCACAAGCTCGTGGCGCGACCGCCACGAACGGGGTAATTTGAATTTTCTTGAGCAACGACGCGCCAACTCACCGGTCGAGGACTCGTCGGGAACGGAGCCTACCACTGCAGCGAAACCAAAGTGGCCAAAGTAAATGCTCCGCGCGGTGCTGATACGGTTTAATGCGGATCGTAAATTATGACCTTAATAAGCAGAAAAGTTGGCCAAACGGGTGATTTATATGGTTCCGACCCGTGGCCCACGTAGCGTTATCGGGGAATGGGAATTGTATTGTTATGAATTATTATTCAATTACTGCGAGCGGGAGAGTTGGGTAGAACTCACAGCAACAACAGGCAAAAAACGAGATTGGAAAATCAGACACACGGCAAGACTTAATCAGCCGAGTAATCTGGACAGAGGAAACCGGCCATCAACGGCACTTCAAAGAGGCTTTGCTTGGAAGATCTTTACTATCGGGTGACACAATATTAAGTCATCTTCGCTATGCCATTGGGGGCCTCCAGGATCGACAGTCCAATCCCGTTTAGTTACGCTTGTAGTTGGTGGTGCGTGCGTGTTGTCTGTTTAACACATAAAAAGCCCAGCTCTGCGATGACACTTCGTAATAGATTCGAACCTCGCAGCAGTGCCTTCCCAGCAGGCATCTTCTAGCCGAAACTCAGAACCCAAAAAGTCCATAAAACAAACACACACACGCACCAATGCGCTTTACGACGGTAATAAAGATCAACATATCACTTAAAAGCATGTGTTTTTACCATTTCCGTATGCATCTCGAGTCGGTATGGGTTGTGTCCTTCCACGATGGGCTATTTGCAAAATGAGACGGCACTAACAAACGTTTGACAGGGAGTTTATAAAACAAAACCGAAACTACCACCACAATGTACTATTTTAATTCCAATACCGCACGGTGTCCTTTTGTTGCTTTGTCTTCTTTTAATCACAGAAAACGCTGCAAGATGCTCGTACATTCCTTACCACAGTGAATTTTTAAAATAGGTAATTTGAGGCTCGAAACGCTACTTCCCAACCCGTCCAAACTAATAGTTCACATCCGCATCAACATTCCGGGTGAATGGTTTTGGTTGCTTTTTTTTCCTTCTCTCTTTCTCTCTGTTGTTGCCTTCCAAGAGTCAATCTTTGTCGAACAACAACAACAAAAAGGGAGCGACCCTTTGAGAGAGTTGTGAGGAACCGTACCGATCAACCGATACTGTACGCCGGTTGTTGCCATCTGTTTCGGCTTCGTTCCGGCTCAACAATTTCTTCCCAACGTTGCAACGTTGATGACTTTTACACCAACGGGCGGGTTTTTTAGTTGCTCGAATGAGAGATTGAAGTGAATAAAAAAAAAAAAAACGAGCCTAAAACCTTGATCCTTCGATCCACACCCTCGCTTCAACAACGTGGTTTAACAATCAACAGTGCTCGACATTCAGAGTTTTCATCCTTTCTGTGGGATGGCTTGCGAGTGAATAAAGTTGTATTTACCGAACTCAATCCGGATATGCTGTCCGTTTTTTGTTTTGTTTATCCCACTTTCAAGGTAAAGGTCACAAGAAGCAATATTCGAGACGACGTGATGCAGCTTGTCATCAGCGGATAAGCCTGATTTTCGGTTGCCGTTTCGGAACGGAGCATCCAGCAATCAGTGCACGGCATCAATCATTATTCTAATTATCTGTCTCATTCATACCTTTCAGCTACCACCCCGTGTGTGTGTTTGCCAATTATTCCTCCAGCCACCGGAGTCCGGAGTGATGACGAATCAGGTTGGTTGGAGTGCAGTTGCATCACACACACACGTCAGCTGCAGCGAGACTGTGCTTGCTGCAAATTGCAGCACCCTCTACACGCCCTTACGTAAGAAGTCGCGATCGCGATGCAGTTGTTTGTGTTGGTTCGAGTGTTTACTACAACCTAGCTAGCACCTTCACTTCCACCGTGTGCGCCCTGCGGATCCCTAGTCCCCAGTGCCGTTCGGCGGGATAGTTCTCTAGCGTCGAGATTCTTTTTTGCTCTTTGCTGATGCTGGTGAGCTCATCGATCCGGCATGGGGACCATCGCTTCGAGGTGTACTAATTTGCGACAAACGATTGACATCGTTATGATGACGATTGGCCTTGCTGTGTGGTCGTTTGTGTCGTTTACACCCTATCGGGTACGAGAACGAGCCGCTTGCTGATTGCATTTACCACAATCCGATTTCGATCTGATCACGCCCGTGATGAAATCTGCTCCGTCCCCAGAGCTCACCGGGATTGAAGCTCAATGTCATTCATACCCGGAGAAAGGAAAGATGATGCCTTGGAACCTAACGGCGCAATCCCGATTTATTGCGCCACATCGCCGAATGTTAAATATCGTGCCAAAAACGAGAGAGAGAGAGAGAGAGAGAGAGAGAGAAAAAGGTTTTATGGATTGGATTCCAAAAAAGAAACAGGAATAAAGCAATTCTAGAGCTGTCTCAAGGCTGCCCTGGTGGCGAGCTGGATGCTAGAAACCAGACGCACATTTTCGTAATTTATTTATAAAAATAAAACCCCTCCAGCAGCCAGTTGTGCCAGTGCGGCTGAAGGGCAGCAGTTCCGGGTTTCGAGAGATCGAACAAAAAGGGCGCCTTGGTGCCTTGCGTAGGGAACTCGTGCCCGGGTTTTGTCTTCCGTTTTTCTGGATGCCAATATTTCATCAACATTGCTGTGCTACGCATTGTGGTATGCAGCAGTTTTTTTTTTTTCGTTCTTGGGGAGAAATATTCCTCCCCCTGGATATAAAGAAATTACTCAAACTCGTTCAGATCCGCCCGAGGGCAATCTTTAATGGTTTAAAATCATTTACAGATGTCATATGGGTTTGCATGGGGTGTGCATGTGTTCGACTTGTAGAAAATTGAGGACAAAGGCAAACAAAACACTGCTACATCATAATTAAATTACGAAACATGCAGTCAACGTTACGGTCTGTCATCGATTGATTTAACGTCCGGAGGGTTTATACTGGGCCCGAACGAAAAATTCCGGCTCCGTTCTGATGGCGCACTTAATTAAAAAACTTCCCAAACGATCCGATAGCGAGGCAAATGCTAGCGAAACTATACTTACACGCCTTTTAAGAGCTCACGCATCTTTCGTGCAAGAAAACTCAGCCCGACCTCATCCATGGGTCAGTCGCTATGATCGGCACAACGGCAGCCAAACCATACCGGATGGCTATAAATGATAACCCTTCGTTTTATCGAGGTTTTTTACCCTTTGTTGATCGAGAGCACGTTGGGTTGGTGTGCCTTTATTAGTTGCATGCGTCAGAAACAGAAACAGATTGCCTGGTTGACCAACGACTAAAGACGTACGCGAATCACGCGAATCTGTTTTCTCGCCAAGACGTGTAAGTATGACTCCATGAGTCTTGACTGATGTTAGCGAGTACACGAGGCTTTGAAGTTCTGATCCGAACATCAAACGGTGAAACGATTTGCATACGCCACGTCACCTTCTTTACGAGTTTTTTGGTTGTTGTTGTAAATACTAGCAAACAAACAAATTGATCGGTAGCGACCCAATAGACGATACGGGATCGCATAAGGTAAGGGTAAATAAGGCACTAGAAAGCAAACAACAGAACTAGATGAAAATGTTTGCAAAGAATAACGGATAGCGGTGACATCATTTTTAGTTTTGGCTATAGAGAGAAGTGAGTTTAAGGAACCAAAAATGGTAATTTATAAATTCAATAATAAAAATTTGGATCTTTTTCGCCTAGGAGAATGTTTGCGACGTGTTATGTATACTGTCTTTTATATTAACTTTTACAATATTTGATAATGGGGGCGACCTGGTGGTGTAGGCGACAGCGGCTCCGGACTTAACACACCAGGATCGGGGTTCCAATCCCATACGGACCCTCGCACCGTAATGTGAGGACCGACTGTCAAACTTCGTGGTATTATCGGCAGTCTAGAAAGCCATTTCCTTTGCCTAAATGGATCACTCGTCTAGCATCTAGCATGACCGGGACCGCCCAAGTTACAAGGATGCTACAGGGAGTTCTTTAAGAGTTATGGGCGGATTTATGGCCAAGACTGATTATCTAGCGACTTAATTCAAAGACATCAGAAAAGGGAGGCCAATTCCTTTGGAGGAGGGAAGTTACAGTAACAGAAGAAGAATCGAATCCCTTCTAGACCGTCTCCGTAAGATTGATTATCTCCTCGCTACGATGGAACAATCTGGATTTGAACATCGATCCTGCCGTGTGAAGAATAGCGCCTTAATCATCGCCCTTATTAGCGCCAGACCACTTTAGCTACAGGGAAGCCAAAGATGTCGAAAAAGTTCGTCAAAAGATATGATTGGTTTCATGGCAAAGACTAGACGCACTATGTAGCGCTTTCAAGCAAAAGAAAGGACAAGATCTTTGGAGGAAAGAACTTATCCAGAAGCAGAAGAAGAAGATCAATCTTTGATTCGAAAGTCCCAACTACATATGGCTAAGTGTGATATAAATAAGTTTATTAAACTTATGTTGGCATAATCCTAATAAAAGCAACGAAAAAGCTATTAAAGCTTGCACGGGACATTGCAATATCTCACTTCTTAAAAAAATGCGAATAAATCCAATGCCACAAACCAGTCACCTACCAAAAACAAAACCAATTTCTGATTTGTTTACCCACTCGATACTGAACCATTTTTGCGTATCGAAATCGAAACCTCAATGCAATTATATACGATAAAATATAATATTTTTGCGAGCATTTTAATCAGCAACTGTTTGTGCTGGTAGCAAATTGAATTCGTCATCACCAAGGGGAGGATGGGGGGAGGGGTGGTTCCCTCTCGTTTTAACTGTACACAGCAAACATTTTGCACGCCTAGAACGCACCTACCTTATCCCACTTGGCAGACCCCAAGCGGGAAACAACTATCATCCGTCTATACCACACCGACGCACCGACGCACGTCATGATGGATTAGATGGTGGTACTCGAGATTTCGTGGTATTCAAGCACAGGCTGAAAGCTAAGAAGACAAAACCTTTCAAAACACCTTGTTGTTGCTGCTGCTGCTGCTGCTCTTCAAAACTTGTCCTGTACTATGTGCTACGGTCTTCTATCCGCCCGCAGACCACCTTAAGACGTTCGGCTTACATAGCATATCTTGCCCAGCGGCCAGCTCCGGATGATGTGAGTTGAAGTAAGCTTTCATGTACCTTCCCCACGAAGGTAACAAAAAAAACACACACACACACACACACAATATTGTGGTGGGTCTCCTAAGCGGTCCGGTTAGGTTTGTCGCCCTCGGTGCGTTGCTTCAAGGTCAGGCCCGAGAGCTAACCTTTCGCCAAAAAGGAGCGCTAGAAGAAGCCCTACTCGATTTCGAGCCCCGAATCGATGGACTCCGCGCGATTGATTCCTGTTCCAAGGGGGGAGGGGGGAGGGGGGGGGGGCGAGAGGCTGGCTTTGCGTACTTTTGCTTGCAAAAATCTCTGCACCAAAGGCAGCGGAGCAGTAAAATGTCGGATTAGATTAGAAATCAACAATTCTGATGGGAGTAAAGTTTCGCTTCCTTCCAACCTGTTTCCGATGGCGATCCAGGACGGTCCAAGGATGGTAGGTTGAGATGCTAATGAGAAAAACAAATCTAACAAACGTCAGGACACAGCTCGTGGCACAAGGAATGAAATCCTTCGGATGGTGTGAGTATTTCCGAGGTGTCTGCACAGGTTAACCAAAACCCAAAACAAAACACACAAAACCAAACCATTCCGACCCTGGCCCATGGGCAACCATGGGCGGAGGATAATAGAGAAAACGGATAGAGACTTCCCATCTGGAATGGTGCACGCTTCATCTACGGAGGCAAAATAGTAAAGCCACGCGGGACATGTGTTGCTTCTCTGATCCCACACATACTTGCGTTCCGGGCTTTGATGTGACGGGATGACATGCCGTGGTACCTCGTACTGGCTGCCGAGATTTTGACTCACATCGATTTAGTGTAAAAGGGAAAGGCGGAAAGGGGGAAAAAAGGGTAGAAATGGAAACTGCTACAAACGGCCGAGTGACGACGACCGAAAAAGGTGTGTTCGAAGAGAGGGGAAGAAAAAAAAAAGAACGAATCTAGGTTGTAGGAGTTTGGAACATGGAAAAACAAAAGCATACAAAAAGGAGGAAGAAGCTTCCCAAACTAACCCGGATATGAAGAGGTTTTTAGTCTTATTTTTTGGGTTTCTGGCACACAAAAAGGAGCGACTACGAGGGGTTTTATGCTTTGTGTATAAGAATAATCAATTTTTGATTTTTATTATGGTCGAAAGAATGTTGACAACCGTTCCAATTCTATGCTTGTTAGTACTTAACAAAATTACCGCAGGGAGCATTATCAACCCCTTCTTGTTGACGAAACAAATAAAAAAAAACCTAATCATTTGTCGCATTTCGCTTGATTCCAGTGATGAATCATAATTACGCTTGAAAAACTACTTTTTTTTTGTTGTCTTGGGTGCCACTATCGGACCGCATTCCGTAGGGTTAGGAAAAATAAATAAAGTGGCGAATCTTTCTCGTTAAATTGGCAATTCGGTTAGACTGCGTTCCAACGTTTCGGCTTTTAAAAATGAGCTCTCAATACTAATCAGTTGAACTTTAGGTTGATCTGAACATGCTGATCCATGTAACTGATAACGTGATAGACGCCAATCGTGTGTGTTTATGAAAAGAAGAGCAAAAAAAGCTTTCGTTAGTCTTACCTTCTCAAGTACCAGCTGATCGGGTTCCTCCGCCAGTTAATCCGTTTCCGATTTACACAAACACAACAATTTAGCGTTGCAACACTTGAGCGAAGAGCTGTGTGGAGCAGCTTCGTAATTGTAATATTTTACCTTCTTACGCAAACTAATGGTAATAAGGGGGCGAATTACGCCTAGACAAAAGAAACAAACATGCACACAAACTCAAACACACATGAACACTTTACATCAACCGAGCATAAAATTATATTAATTAAGCTAAAGCACTGTCACGATGCGGCGTCGTGGTAATGGTTTGTTGTTTTCCTTTTCGAATAATACGAAAACTAACCATTCACATGACCATTCCATTCGATTGTAAAACACACAGTCGAAAGGCGCGTTGATGATGCGTTCGGTACCCTTCGCTTCCGACACCGGCATTGAGCATTAAATGGAGATGATTTGCTTCACATAACTTTAATTTTTTGCTTGCTTGCCTTACCGCACTACCGAAGGACACTACCGAATTTTCAATTCTTAAACATTTTACCGGTCTTTTCCCTTTTCTTTTTTTTTCAAGCGTAACCTTGACGGTGCTTTGATGGGGGAGGGCACAAGGAAACAAACCTAAATCGATCGCATCGTTTCACACCGCTCAGCTTGGCTCAGCTGAGTGATTTTTCCTAACATTGAAAAACATACGCTTTTCCTCCTTTTACTTTCTTTATTAACACTTGGGCATGTGATTTGTTGCTGACGCACAGCAGTAGTCGAAGGCTGGCGGACAAACGTAAATGCGTACCGCACGGTAAAGCTCTAAACAATCCTAAACACAACATTCAACGCGTACGCGAGCTTTCGAAAAGAGGGGCTGAAGCAGCATAAGCCTACCCAACACGCGCGCACACACGCATGCTTCATTCGCAGCGGTCGATCGCAAACTGTTTTTGTATCTTCTCGTTAGGCGAGGCTTCCGAGGCGATGTACACACAGTTGCGCACACTGGGTCTGCTTGGGTGGTTAGGGAGGACAGAATGCTTTTGTCGTGGGGTAGTTAGGAAAATTTTGATAAATAATGCATTTAGTTAATACATGAAGATTCAGTAAATTGACGAAGGAGCATGCTCGGTACAAAACAAACAATAAAGAGGAAATGCCTTATATTGTCCATTGTTTCGTTCATCACAGATGGTTTTGACAATAAGGCGAAGAGCCATAACATTTAAAAAAAATAAAAAAATAGTAGTTTATAAACATAAATAATCTAACTAAGATATTGGTATCAAATAGCAAAGCAATGCTCTACGATCAGTTCCTTTTTCTTTTAAACCGCGCATAGGATGTTAACGATACCGTTCTCTCACACGACGGGACCGATTCTTCTGTCATTTCTAGACCATTAAATCGTTACGTCGCAAGGATGAACTATCCATTTAACTCAGGTGTAACCTAGTCTGATATCCTTCTGATCACGTTATGTATTTAAAAAAAATGACGAAATAAATTCAACCAGTTAATTTACTAATAGAAAATACAGCCACATGCCGTCATACTCTATAATAAATAAATAATAGGTTACTACTATCATGATCGCTCCCCCGAGATGAGAACTGGGTATCTACCTTCGTAATATCATCAAGTCTAGTAAGCCATTGGATGGCCGGTGTGACCTTAGGAGGTAGTTACGCCAAAGAGAAGAAGTGATTTTCTTTCCATTTTTTTATTCCATTCTAAACATCGATTATTGCAATCAAAATGATGCTATTTGAAATCTAGATCATCTTCCACGCTCCCTACTTACAGTAAAAGTTACATGACACGTGTACACATGGCTTAATTTGGAAGTAAAAAAACATCGAATGTAAAATGTAAACAAAGGCAAATTTAACCTATTTTCTACAAGATCAAAACGATTTAACGTTCCAATTCTTGTTTTTAATCATTTTGTCAACCATCTTCGAGGTTTTAAAACCATAAAATTCCTTTCTAAAAATTAAATAGAAAATCTTCGATGTTTTCAGGTTTGTTCGTGTCGTCCAACTAAACTGTCAATATCGGGCATGTATGTACCTGCGCTACATCCCCTCGGTTGATATTTGGACTGTGATGTGACAGCTGTTAATTGACAAAGAAAAAATACGAGAAAAATTACAACTCATTCGTCTCGTCGTGCAATTGCTGTGAATGAAAACAAAACCAAACGAACGAAAATGTGCATAAAGTTGTAGAAATCGAAACAAAAGCTACTTCTCCCCCTACATCGCATTCCACGTAGTGCTGCCATAAAGTTGTGTGTTCGTGTGTTCATTCTTCCAGTCCAACTATTCCACATTCGGTGTGTATCTGGGTGCATCCAGCCAAAGAAAAAAGGGGGTGGAAGGAGGAATTGTTCTATTGTTTGTGTGCATTTTCCGCCTTGTTTTGCAGACAGTAAGGCAGTTAGTTAGTTGCGGTTCACGTTAGCATCCGAATCCAAATCACATGACGGACGCGATGGATACATCCCACAAACCTAACCCGCTCGAGCAGAAGACGAATGCCCACATAGAGAAGGTGTTCCTTATCACGCTGAACAAGAACCCGCAGAAAAACAAACAGCTGGTGTACATGGAGGACGTGGCGCAGGGTGTCGAGAGTGGGCTGCTCGATCTGGATGTGCTCGAGCAGGCACTGTTCGAGCGGCTGATGCTGTTCAATCCGTCCGAGTATTTGATACCGAACAACATAACGACGGCCGATACGCCCCAGATCGCGGAAACGAAGGTCATCCTCTATCTGTACGGATGCTTCGAGCGCAACGAAAAACCGCTTGAACCGAGTGACAGTGTAGCGCTGGACAACCAGCGAAAGATGAAGGCGCTCATCCTGCGGAACGTGTGCACCTCCCTCAAGCAGCCGGAACTGTACGAAGGACAGAACCTTTCGAACCAGGTGCTCGATATCTTCAAGCAGTCCGACACGGATGATTACACCGTGGCGGCCCGCTTCATCTCCGAGACGGTGAGCGAAATCTTTGCCGATTCGGAAACGGAATCGGACGGGTTCGCGGTGATACGGGGCATTTTTGGACCGATTTTTGTGGTCGTCATGAAAGCGCTGCGTGCTGCCTCACTCATCACGATCGAGCGCTGGGTGATGCCGTTCCTGCAGGTGTTTCCGAGCGACAAGAACAACCCCCGGTTGGCGCTCATTTTTCTCGGCTACACGATGCCTCCGCCGGATGCGGATGGTATTAAATATTCCGACTCACTGCTCGGACAGCTCCTATCGCTATCGATAATGCCTCGCAACCATAATGGACCGTACGAGTACTACGAGAATCCGATTTCAACGAACCGATCGGCGATCGACAGTCTGTCGTCGAATCTGTGGAACTACACCAAGCTGCACCTTAGCCGGATGCACGCGTTCGTGAAGAGTTTTCTCGTGCTGGGCGGGGACGTACGGAGCAAGATGCTTGACTGGATTGGGCGCTGTCTGCATGCGAATGTGCCCCGTGGACAGATCTGGAACACGCACCACGGATTGGGAATGTTTGGCAATCAAACGACGTCGCCCGATTCGTTCAGCATCAATTTGGCCGGTGTGTTGCTGCACCTTTGCCAACCGTTGCTAAAACCACAGCTAAAGGTGCTGATGGTCGATCCGACGTACTGTGCCGTGAAGGAAGCGGACAAAGAAACCAAAGCTGTACACATGCTCGATGCGGAAAAGGAAACCTGTCTCCTGCCGCTGGAAGATGACAAAGAGCAACGGCTCGAGGCGGAAAAGTACAACTTCGTCACGGAGTGCTTCTTCATGACGCACAAAGCGATCGATCTCGGGTACCGTGTGTGTATCGAGAAGTTTTTCCGCATGAATCGCGAGCTGCATCGTTTGCAGACGATGTACTACGAGATGATGGCCCAGAACGGGTCGGACGTACCGAACGATCTGGTACAGATGGTGTCTTCCCACATGCAGCAATTTCTCTGCCTACAGAACGTACTGCTAGAGCCAGAAACGGACGAACTGCTGCTCCAGTTCTACGAAGCGTCCGCCATTTGGCTTGCTCAGCTGAGTGCACGTGACGCATCGCAAATCGACACCCTCGATCCGGCCAAAGGATTTTCACCCCAAACGCAACAACCGATCAATCTACCACTAACCGGTGTAGCCGTTTCCCGTGTGTTGAAATGCATTCCCGAGTACATCATCGAAAACATTGTGGGTTATTTGCAGTTTTCGCGCCACTTTGACAGCCGATCGCTCCGGGTGGACGTGGACGCACAGACAGCGATCTTCACGATGATACTGATATTTATGGGCAGCTCGGAGCGCATCCGGAATCCGCATTTGCGTGCCCGGCTCGCGGAAGGGCTCGAAAGCTTGCTGCCGAAAGATTCGGAACCGGCCGGCTTCAGTCTCAGCGCAACACTGTTCACCAACCATCCGCACCGGCTTGAGATCATACCGAATCTGTTGCGTGTGTTCGTAAGCATCGAAATGACCGGGCAGAGCGTACAGTTCGAGCAGAAGTTTAACTACCGCCGCCCGATGTACGCCATCATGGACTATCTGTGGAAGATCGACGAGCAGAAGGAGTGTTTCCGTGCGCTGGAACGGCAAGCGATCGAAAACATCGAGGCAGAAGATCCGCCCATCTTTCTGCGCTTCATCAATCTGCTCATCAACGATGCCATCTTCCTGCTGGATGAATCCTTGAGCAATCTGCAACAGATCCGGCAGATGCAGAGTGCACAGGACGGTGGCGAGTGGGAATCGTTGGCACAGAACGAACGGCAGCAGAATGTGGCCAATCTGCGCAACCTGGGCATGTTGGCGAGGTTCGACAACATACTGGGCCGGGATACGATTAACATTCTGCAGCTGCTAACGTCCGAAACGAAGTCAATCTTCTGTCACTCGTCGATGGTGGATCGAGTGGCCGCCATGTTGAACTACTTCCTGCTGAACTTGACCGGACCGAAGAAGGGTAACTTTAAGGTGAAGGATAAGCGCGAATTTGAGTTCGATCCGGCACGGACGGTGCTGGAAATCTGTCGAATCTACGTTAACCTGTGTGAGTGCGATGCGTTCTGTTTGGCCGTGTCACAGGACGGTCGAAGCTACAGTCCGCAGCTATTTGAGTACGCGGAGCAGGTGCTTAGTAAGTAACGCTCTAATCCATTAAATCCTGAGAAAAGGCCTGTTGTTAATGTGATTTTTTTGCTTTTATATTTTTTTAGCACGCATCGGTGGTGGTCAACTGATTGGAGAAATGCAAGAATTCGCCCAGAAGGTGCAACGCATCGAAAAGCAGCAAAAGATTGACGAGGAAGCGCTGATCGATCCACCGGACGAGTTTCTTGATCCGATCATGTCTTCGCTCATGGCCGATCCCGTCATACTGCCCAGTTCGCGCATTACCGTCGACCGTTCGACGATCGCGCGCCATCTACTGTCGGATCAGTCCGATCCATTTAATCGGTCACCGCTCACGATGGAACAGGTGAAGCGAAACGATGAGCTAAAGGCCAAAATCGATGCTTGGGTGCAGGAAAAGCGTGCGAGCCATGCTGCAACGTTGGCAGCCGCTGCCGGCAACAGCAGTAGCAGTAGCAGCGAACAGCCGACCACACCCGTAACACCGACGGCAGCAGTCGCGATGGATGCGGACGAATCCGTCGAGGACCAACCATTAGCTCAATAATGTAGCCCCCGGTCCTTCCAACTTAGTCTAATTATGCTTTTTCCCGACCACCGCTGTAGTTTGGATGCTGCCAGAAAGTAGCTGGCAGACACAGGAAGCGTGCTTTCTGCGTTTTGGTTTTATATTGAAATTTATAGTGTAGAATTGGTTTGTGCTTTTTTAGTTTTTAACGAACTCTCAACATTTTTTTCTCCACCCCAAACGTGGCTCTGTTCGGGTGTCTGTGTCCGTTTGTATGTGTGTATTGTGTGTATGTGTATGTGTGGGAGTGGGAAAATTTATCGTAATATGGCACCCTCTTTAGCTGTGTAACTACAACGACTGGATCCACACAAAAGACAAAACTCCCCTTTAGTATGCAATAAACTCCACACGATCGATCGAAAATATGGAAAACCTTTGCCGGTTTTTACCGGTTTTGATTCGAGCCAAGGAATGGGAAAGAAAATAAGATCGTTACACTGATCATGCATTAATTTCGACTAACTTACATTAATTTTAATATCTCATATGAACAACAATGTCACGGCCGTAGTTAACGCAGAACAAATCTTCGTTACCCACTCAGATGAATAGTTTAAACTCACTCAAAGGCCACAGCCGGCACACGGCACGGCTCTTTACCAACCCGATCGGTACCGGACCGTAGTTGCGCGAGTCGGAACTGTTTTGCACATTATCACCCTCAATCCACAGATGACCACGAGGCACCGTAACGATGCTGGTCCTCGGTTCCGGCTGCATGTCCAATTCCATCCCTCGTCCATCACTATCCATTGCGACGCGCTGCGATTTTCCGGGTGGGTCCTGCTTTTTCGTTTGCGTTTCCTCTACCGAATGGCTCACGTAATCGACCTTTTCCCGTAGCTTGGCCATTGCTTCGTAGTGCTGCTGTGATTTTGTCTTCGGACGCTGCTCATCCGCATCCGGCTCGCTTGCACCGGTAGGTAACACGGCCGTATAGATCGTATACGTATTGGACAGTGGGTTGAGATTGAACGATGCACGCGTCATGATGCGATCCCCTGGCATGCCGATAATGCGCTTGCACACGTGCTGCACCGGGTTTGTAGGACTTTTCGTAATGATTATATCGCCGCGCTGTAGTTTGGCGAGCCGTGGTGTGATACGATCCGTAATGAGTACATTGTTCGTTGTTAGGGTTGGTTCCATCGATGGTCCAACGCACTTGCAAAAAAGGAGCGAGTTTTTAGTTGAAAAACATGTTTTCGGATCACCGGTTTTGTTTCGTTCCGTTGGCAGGATGATTATGTAAAAGCCGTCCAAACTTAAACTTACCACCACAAAGTCACCGATGTACTCGAAGGTGCAGTGTGTAATGCAACCATACTGAACGATATACCCGCAGATACCGAGTGCTTTCGAAAGGAATTTAAACATTTGGACGAATTATTGGTACTTCCAGCGTAGACTGTGTTTCGTGGACTATTTTGCTGGTTGCAGAGTATTGTTTACATTAAGAAAACAATAACAAACACGGTGAACCGTCAGACGTGACGATGTATTTCTTGGGGGAAGTTTAAGCGCTCGCGTTGAGTACTTGGTTTGAAAATGACGATGTTTTCGGTTTGAACTTTGCGCGTTCGTTTGAATTTTTATCAGATTAGTTCAGTTCGACGATAATATTATTTAATTTGGTTGATGATATACAAAAAATGCATATCTTAAGTACATGTTGAGCTAAATTTCATTGACATATAATTCTTGTTCACTTTTGTGGAGGTTTACAAATGAATTCGCACACGTTTTTTCAAACTTTTTGTCTAATAAACTTAACTGCAATCACTAAAATGTTCTCTTTAACACTGAATCTAGCGTATATTCACTCCAAAACTCCCAGATGCATTTATTCTTGCTTGAATGAATATCTTGTCCCCATTGAGAATGGTGTCTGGCGTCTTTAAATTCGACATATGACGCCCTCCTATCTGTCCGGAAGAGTTCGAATAGAATCCAATTTCTAAAGCAATTTTCTTCGGAGCAAAAAGGTGTGTTAAAATATTTTCCACCCAAACAATGTAAAACACAATCCAACAGGCATTATGTGTAAATAAATCAATTCATACAGTTCACAGTTTGAAAGTGTTGAAAGTTTAAACCACCTAACAGAAGGAGACAATCATTTTCTCGTTGTCAATGGAAACCAGATGTGAAGAAATGCGAACCTAACCAATCCAGTGTCGGCCAGCTTTAGGCTGGCAGTTGGTCTTTCCGTGACACAAGTTTGGAATGTGCAAGTTTGAAATCCATGTCCACAGGGAGGGCGTGTGTGGG
Organism: Anopheles maculipalpis; assembly: GCF_943734695.1. Lineage (NCBI taxonomy): Eukaryota > Metazoa > Arthropoda > Insecta > Diptera > Culicidae > Anopheles > Anopheles maculipalpis. Next base: position 10,223,102 of record NC_064871.1, on the reverse strand, counting down.
TAGTTTCGGATGCTCAGCTCCAATCTTTTGACTAAGTTTTTCGTACATTTTCGAAAGAATGTAGCTCTATTTACACCGCGCAGGACTTTAGGCTAGGATAATCAAAGAAAGAGCGAACTCCAATGCTACATTCTAAGGAGGAAGGCCTTTTGTCAATCAAACATGAATGAAATGGGTCAAGTACGGTATCAAAAGGGGGTATTATCGCACTGTTGAGTGAAATGAATACGTACGTAGCAGATTTTCACCGTAAATCAAAGGAATGGTGACGACATTTCGTCGCACGAAAGATTAAACGGTGCTAGCTGAATGTGGTTTGAAAAGGATCTTTCTATTAGTGGCTGTCTGGTTGAGAGCAGCTGTAAGTGTGACATTTGTCTCAATTATCGCACAAGCTACGCACACACAAAGACAGAGAGAGAGAGAGAAAAAGTTTTGTTTTATTTGTTGGACTTTTCTCCATTCGCCAGAAGTTTCAGATTTCTTCACCAATCAATTATTTTTGTCGGTCAACTTGAGCACGCAACCGTTGGCACATCGTAATCGATAGTTGACAACTTTTTCGCAAGTGTGTGTGACACTAGCGTGGGATATTTGGAACAAACCAAGTTTCAGGCCGCTTTGACATTACTGAGAAATCATTACTGTTTTGTAGCATAAAACATAGAGCCTTATCTACTAGCTATGAGCAGATTTGGTCTAGTAGAATTTGAAAAACACACCTACACGACACAAGATTGCATACATTTGGGCGTTATTAAATTATACTTACGCACAAATAATTTCGCTCTGCGAGAGGCACAATTCCCTTGCTGCCAATTAACTGACAATTAAAACTCGCCTTTTGCTAAATCCACGAACTTGCCAATGCTTTGTAAACATTCACAAAAGCGCATTAAATGGTACCATCCGTATCAGAATCGCTGATATTATGTTACATTTTGGAAGCTTTCCGCTCGGCTGCATTTGCTTATCACGGACCGGACTCGGTGCTGCACATGCCGATAGGGAAGCGTTCGCGTAAGAAATGCATTGTCCTCGATTTTCCACGCCGTTCGAGCATGATCCTTATCTTCGGTGGTCACCAGGCAGGTCAAAGGTTCCGCTGGTTTGGCAGTTTGACAAAAGTTGGTCAAAACAGTGGTCGTGTCGAGCTACCCGGCCAGAAGGGCGGGTAGGTGAGCGAGTGTAAATGGGAAAAGGAAAATCAATTAAACCAAGATTGGAGTGCAGCAGCAATGCGACATTGGACTACCAGCGTTACTTTGGACCGCTGTTTGAAAAGCGATTTAGAGCGAAGAAGACACTCTAATGCTCACACACGAAAGGCCTCCCAGCGAGTGCAAGGGTGTTTATGGCGAGTTTTTAAAGCTTCGATAATATTGTACGGATTTGCAACGGCGTACAAGGCTTGCTGGTGTGTGTACGAAACGAGCGAAAGTGCTTCCGAGACCGCTTAACCGATATGTAGCTAATAACGCATCCCAAATAGAAGAAGAAAAAAAAACGGGCAAGAAAATAAAATTCAATGCTCCTAAACCCACTCCCACTCAGTCATATCGAAGGGTAATTATTTATTGATGTCAGTCCGTTAAGCTTAAAAGCTTCTATCACTGACTGAGCGGACATTATCGGGATTTCGTTTCGTTGCCATTTCAAACGCTCGTTGGCTCGTGTCCTCGGTGTGGATGAAGCGCTGGTATGAGAAGTACAAGGGGATGTTTTTAAGGGAAAACCCCGAGTCTTTCGGTAAGTTGCTTTCGGGTTGATGGAAACCGGTCCGACACTGTTGGGAACGTGTCCGTGTCTAGCAGTGAACCCACCGAAACGTGGAAAGTTCGCTCAAGGATTAAAACCAGCAATAGCCCTCGAGCAGCGTGCTGGTTTAGCTGTGAATGGCGAATGGTGGTTGCACTTGGACCACAGGGGGGGAGAAAAGGACCGAAAGGCCACAAACAAACATGCGAACTGGGAGCGGGTGGGATGGAAAACTTCTTAGAATCAATCTTGAACATTGGAAGAGTTTACCCGTAGCAGCGAAACTACTACTGCAACACACCAGTCAAGTTGATTTTGTACGGTTGTACCTGTTTGAACAGTGGCATGTAATGAGCTCGAAGAAGCATATCCCGTGTCCCTTGCGATTTTGGCACACTGACTGCGGAAGTAAACAAAGTGGCAAGCTTTATTTAGCGCTTTTGGCTCAATGCTTCAGCGAAAAGCGAAAACAAAAACTGCCACCAAAATGTGAAAATTTTGAAGTAAACAAACAATGTTGAGAACCTCTCGTCCACCATTTTGTTTCGTTCCCACTTGATTCCAACACTCTTAAACAGATTTTAAAGTTTATCCCGTTGACGTCCCGATCTCAATCCCGCAAACTAATCGATTTGCTTAGGGTGGAAGTTTTAACCCGCTTTTCCGACCGTCAGCATGCTGTTTGACGGCTTGAGAAAGGTTTACCGTCCATGTCCATGCATTAACAATCAAACGACCCTTGGCTCGAGTTCCAGAGCTGCTCGTTGTTGGAATTTTGAACACGCAAAAACAAAAAAAAATGTTCCTTGATGAATATTTCGATTTAAGAACAAGAAAAAGGAAATCGAGAATCAATGGCAAACAAATATGCCTTTCGCAACCCGAAAAACAGCACCCGCCCCTTCAAGGAAGGGTTGCGTTCCGATGAGTCAAGCATTCAGTCGAGCAGCAAGATGGAATGTCGGAAGAAATAGACGTGCACACACAAAAAAAAACGTACTTGCACACCTTTATTTGTTTCCCTCGCTTAATCAACCATAAGCCCTTTTGTTCGATTGTGAAAGAAAGAAAGTGGACGAGCAAGAGAGTGTGCGGCCCCGTGTCTAGAATGAAGTGGTTTTTATGGACTACACAAAAACCCGTCCGCTTTTTGACTCTAAGAATGGAATTAAATATTTACCAGGCTTGCAGCACTATTTGCAAACAAATGAACCCAGCAGTACCGGTGGCAGCAGTACTACCTAGCAGCAACAGCAGCAAAATTAAACGATCATTCATGATGGACGTGTAATCATGGTTGCTTTAGTCGGTCGGTTGCACTTTGCTCTGCCAGTGGCTATGCCAAAATAGAAAGAAAACAACCCATCAGCGTGTTAGATTGAGTGAGGAAGGTTTAAAGACAGAACACTGGAGAGAGAGAGAGAAAAATGCATTTACTTTAAATAGGTGGCCCATCTGTTGGAAATTGTTTGGTGGCGAAATAAAAAGATTTCTTGAAAAATTAAAAGAAGCTGTGAAACACACTCAAAGTGATCTAGATTGCATACTTTGTGGTGGATTCATGTTTAAAAAAAATCAATAAAAAATGCCTCAAGTTATACTGTTTCTGCCATACGATTTTAACAGTTCTTTTGTTTTTAAATTTACATACAAAAGAAATTTAATCTAAAAAGAGCTCAATTTTGAAGAGGCCAATATAGTTTTAGAAACTTGAAGCCTCAAGAAATAAATTGAATAAGCGCTTTTTAACCAAATTTCATAACATGTTAGTAGACAAGAGTTACTCGTAAAACATTACAAAAAGCAAGAAAAAACCACTAGCGAGCGATCAATTAATTCATTTTTTAGATTGTAACATTCGAGGCACAATAATTGAAAAGAAATACAAAAAACGCCTAAATGTATGCAGTCTCATAGTCATATTCTTTCTACATATCTTTCGCTTTCGGCACTGTTAAAACAGCATGTAAAATCATATTTTTCAGCATTTCAATCCAAGAGAGTGTGATTTAAAGGTTCATGTTTAGTGAAAAAGCTTCTCAAAAGGTTCCACCAATGTATGGCTTAATTAACGGTATTTTTTTTTTTATGTTCATTTTGTTGCCTTTTCCCAGGGCAGAGCAATAGAAGTTCCCTGCACACGTTTAAACCGCGAAATAAAACCGAAATAACATTAGGAGAGCTCACAGTTAGGTGAAGCGTGATTCGCTGGAGTAAATATTTATTCCATCGTTCCAATGGTTGGATTTGATTAACGTGATTACAATCATAAAATTGTTTATTTTTTTATGAAAACATTTTTTTGTTTTGTTTCTCAGTAGTAGAATTTTTTTTGCAAAACAATAAAGTATATTCAAAAAGTTATTTAATTTCCAGAAATCGCTTTATGGGGCGATCTTTTTTATGGCAACTTTAAGCAAACAGTCCCTTGCGTCTGATGGTCATTTGGCAAGCAAAAGGGAAGGCTTTGTAATGAACGCAAACAAATGCACCGCAATTAATGAGCTAATGAAATCAATTAAAAAATTTTCGCCTCTTCCTTTTTTTTCGCTCGCTTTTCTCTCTGATGACCGTAGGCATTACATTTTTGCAGTAATGACCCGTTACCGGTTGGTAGGTTTTTGTTCCTTTAATTTTGTTTTATGCAATTAAAATAATTACCATACTGTAAAAAGCGAGTCGAAGAAAGTGTCCAGAGGAGTAAGTTTTTAAGAGATTTATTTAAAACAATTGCTATCTTTCTATGCCAAATGTCAAATTGCTATTTCAAACGATGCACTCTTTAAAGCATAGTTTCAAAGGTCACACCACGCTTCAATTGTTAGCGCGTCGGTACTCGTTTGCGGTGTGAACAGTAATCTTTTTCCATTAGCATAAAAAAGTAAGCCCAACCGGGACGATGGTGTCAAAAATTTTGACGATACGTTTATTTCCGGTTTCCGGTACCGGTTGGTTGGTGTTTATGATTTGCTCCATCGTTGCGTCCTTGGGAAATCGGTAAAGCGCCTAATGGAGCGCAATCAAAAGGCGAACGAAGGAAGTACACTGGGAGCATTGGGTGGGATTGGGCGCTACACAAAACCTGCAATTAATGTGACAGGCATCAGCATAAAAATGACACATCCGTGATTGAAATTGATTGTGCATGAAAGCTGACTGTAGGTACAGCAACACTATGCCAATTATTTGGCGATGTACTACTGGTTGATGGTTGCTTTTTTTTTTAATTTCCTTCCCAGCTTTTAAGCAAGGCACGTGCAAAAAAATCGATTCCTTTTTATTATTGCGATTTTGGCACCACTCTCACATTTAATAGCATAATTCCGTTTTAGTTTAAAACCCAGCTTCAACGTGTTCTCACCCATCTCGTCCCAAAGCTTATCTATATTGTGATATGTTAATCACAGGCAAACCTCACCATGGACGGCTTACACGCCAATTTCACCGTTCGCCATCACCGTGCTTGAATATTTATGGCATTATGAAAAGATAAACCATTGATAACACCGGGACACTGTCAGCTGGAAGGAGGTCGTTTACGGTTTGTTTCTACACTCCTCACCCCCCCCCCCCCACCCCCCATTCCTGCGACCTTTGCGGAGCCTTTGGATGGCAAGTAAGCAGGGCAGTAGCATTTAAACGAATTTTCTTATCTGTTTCCCCGCATCGAGTCGGTTTTTAATTAGACGACACTCGCAACCACGCTGCGTATGATATGCGACTGATGATGTTTACGCGACGTTTTGGGGGGTGATTTTTACTTTTTCCTCCCCCTTTGGAAGCCTAAGGAAAGTAAGCTTTTGACAGTCAGAAACTTTAGGAGTGCACAGCATGATGGTGTTTTGTTTGTTGGAAGGAAGCAGAATTTAAAGATCCTTGGAAGAAGGTATAACCGGGCAGGAGGGAAGAAATAACATAAAAAGAAAACTTGTAATTTTTTAAAAGATTTTTTACACTCAATAAAGATAGTTAAGCTGTTTTGAAGTATGTTACTGCATAGAAGTAGATGAAGAAGCGATGCTAAGCGCCTAAAGGTAGGCAATAGACAGAGTACCTTACACTGCAGATCCGTTTCGAGAAATTGTGGCCTTTCAGATGCGAGCGCGTTCAAGCGTTGAAACCGGTGTTGAATGCAAAACTCTTATGCCATACAAACAATTCTTTGAATTTTCTTCTCATAAAACAATAGACCGGAAAGGTTGAAGCACAAATCTGGACTTTCTGAGTGTTTGAGCTGATCGTGTTAAAGCTAAGCATCAGATTCCAGAGAGTTAAAGAAGCGTCTCGGGCAACATAAAAAAGATAATTAAAATTCAGGTACGACACGAGAGGTAAAATCAATATCACATGCTGTTTTGCAATGCTATACATGCTGTTTTACTTAAATTTCAATCAAATGTTGGTTAGAAAGAAAGGAAAGCGACTAAAAATAAAACAATCTAACCTCCTATCAACTTTCTAATCGCATCTCCATTATGTCTTCCATTTTATACACAGATGTACCAAGACTCACAATAGGGTTTGTTTTTATCTGTGTCCTCACCTCTGGTTGAGGTATGTTGGAACACAGTCAGACTCAACCATACAACATTCCCCTCACAACAAACCCGCTTTTCCCTATCCCACACATGCCCACACACACACACACATGGTGGCGCTTTCGGGAATGCTTTGCCAAAGTGATTGGATGAGACATTCAACGGGGACTACGGGAAGCATGTTATCTTTATCCATCCTTTCATTACCGCAATTCGAAGTTGCTTTACCCCGTGTTAGTGGGTGGTTTGTGCTGACTAATAGAATTACCTTCCCATTAAAACTGAGTCGTCGGTCCGTGTGCACGGTGAAGCGAGCAATAATCCCAAATTCGGAACCGGCTTTTTACATGTGTGTGTGTGTGTGTGTGTGTGTGTGTGTGTGTGTGTGGCGTCATTTGCAATACGTTTAGGATAATCGGGCAACTCTCGTGCAAGCATGTGGAGAGCAAGTATTTACGATAAGTTTCATGCTTGTACACTCAACTTGTTGGAACGAGTGCTATAAAAACAATTTTTAGGTTGCCACACTCTAGCAGCAAGTTCGGCATGTGGTTGGTATTTAGTACTTTAACGAGAAAACAATGCATGTTTCTGCGATGTGAAAGGAAAGTTTTTCGCTCGTCAAATTCAGCGAACCGTTGCCGGAGTGTTTTTCTTCCATTTCAAACGTACCGATGGACGAAAACACCATACACCATACGGTTGGCAAGGAACAAATGGCTAATTGAATGGGGTTTTTTTTTGTTCCACGATCGATACAAGGGGGGTTGAGTTTGAGTCTTGAAAAACCAGCAAACAGCTGCAACAATTACAATTTTCCAATCGAAAGTTCTCCAATCTTCTGTAAAGTTTACCAATTTTTCTATCAATCTCTTACCGCGTCTGAGCACGCAATTTTGAAGAGCGCAATGCTTTAATTTGAATTAAATGCACCATCCGATCCAACTAGGGTACTAGGCTTGCTTGGCAGAAGCCAAGTCGGCATCCTTATCAAACCAACCACTTACGCTCTGTTAATGCTTTAAATAGGTGCGTTGTTATGCAAATTGCATGCTTCAGGGCGCATCAGAGGCACGAAAAAGTGCGCCTAAAAGCATGCAATTAAAATCATCTTCCCCTTATTATGACGCTATTAATAGCTCGTTTGTGATTTACAATTCGCCCCTTTTCAGCTGGGTGCCGGAACCGTTGCAGACAAGGGGCATATTTCTGCAAGTCTCACAGCTCGACTGCTTTGATGATAAGCAATCCATTAGCGTTCGTTGCCTGTGCGTGGGAAAACTTCGACGGCAAACGGTAGACGGCAGTGCAGACTATGGTTGATCGAACACTCGTCGAACGATACTGCTGCTGCTTCTGGGTCCATCCCAGATTATCGATTGCTCACAGTTAGCGTAGTAAATGTAAATTTCATTTACATTTCGCCGAACGGTCGTACCGATACGGTTCGCAGCGGAGAAAATGCAATTGGTCTGTTTGTATGCAGGTAGAAGTTAACGGTTTTCATCAAGGTTCACCCATTTTGATTGTGTGCTTTACCGGGTAAGATTGGTATTAATGATAAGCGAAGAAGATCAAGGTTAAACAGTGCGAAAAATCGTTTTGTCGATCGTCAGGGTAAGGTTGTTGAGAGTGCTGGATAGAGAGCGAATATTGCGGAAAACTGTGAAAAAGGATTTTTGTAGAATAACTTGACAGGGGTAGAGGGATCTGGGAGAAGTGTTGGACAAAAGATGTGCGGTCCGAAGACGCATCCAACGGTATGCAGAGCGTCCTGATCCGATTAACTTTAAGCCGCGCATCTTTTTGTGGAACAAACCAACTTGAACCATCCCTCCATATTGAACCATATTCACCCAGTTATTCCATGAAAATGGGGTTTTTCTGCGGAAAATTTGCAATAGCTCGCTCATGTTTGGTCCGATCGAGGCGTGCAGCATACCGTTGGATGCACCTTTGGAGGCTTAGACCTTTGGAGACACCTTTGTAGGCTGGCGAAATTTTCCGAGAGTTTATTGGATCCTCTTAGCTCGTGGAAACTCAACGAAACTCGCTCAGCAAACCGTTCTATGCGTCTTTGGGCCACGTATCTGTTTGTGGAACAAATGAAACCGATCCCTACGTCTCAATTTCTTTGCAGTTTTTGTCTTATGCAGATCAATGTTCATGATCATTAAAATAGTAAGTACAGTGAAAGTTAGTTATAAATGCGATTACATGGTTTCATATGGTTTCATATTAGATTGTATGTAATAGAGGGCCCCCATTTCCTCGCCGCTTAGGCTCAAAAAGACTAAATCCACCATTAGATTGCCTACTTGTAGGCGCTATGATGCCACTAAAAACTTACTTATGCTGTGTACAAATGTAACCCAAAAAAGGTCTGAATGGTAGTTAAATTGATCATAATAAACGTTCATACACTAACACTTTCTATCAGCGGTACGTTTCGTGTACAGAGACCCCTTCAAATTGAACACCACTAACGTTTATTCTATGGTTTCCCGATTACCTTCTCATCATCGTTGTAAAATGTTATTACCACACACGCTTCCCACACACAAACACTTACACCTCGCACCAGGGTAAAGGATTTCACATTCAGATGCAAAATAAAAAGTGATCCACAATCAATAATGATGTGTTTTTACACCTTTTCTGTCTTGTGCCGCGTGCGCGTGTTCTGCATGGAAAACGTGCTCGACCGCATAGAGGGAGAGAGAAAGAGAAGAAAACAATGAAAAACCACGTTTCACCAGTTCCATAACACGTTGACAGTACTGCCACACAGCGTATGTGTGACACATTCGAACAGTTATTTTCCATTTACCAAGCCAGACCAGGTGATGATAGCAAAACACTACTCCGTCGTGCGGTTGCGGTATTGATGTAGGGAGCGACCGATCAAGAAGCCATCGATTTTCATTCGGCAACACAGGACCGCTGTATTCCTTAATAATACACAGGTAATTCCTGCTCGATTCGTTTTCATGTTCGAATGATTTCACCAAACCCCGGTCTGGTGGCACAACACTGTGGCCCACCTGCTACGTACGGGGTATTGTAGTGCCGAACAGAATCACCTGTGTCCTTTTACTGTGCGGTACATGGTGTGTGATTTGTATCGAAGAAAAGTCGAAGGTGAAGTTAAAAATTCCACCTTTGTTTGTTTGCTGTTGACTTGCACCGTTCCGACGAGGCTATTGGGACAGTAAGCCGTGCATGGATTTTGTTCCCATGCTGTCCATTTTGTTCCGCACTACAAAAGGATACCCAGGTGGAAAGTGTTCCTTGATTTTTTGTTGTTCACAAAACGATTTTATTGTACACGGCAGACTCTCCCCGCAGCGTTTGAAGATTGAAAATTCTCCGTAAAACCCTACATCGATTGTGATTCGCTTGTGTCCTCGTTTTGTGCGAGTTATTAGATACAGAGTGTCCGTACGGTTTCTTAACCGTAAAAAAATGGGAGATTTTACGCCTGCCAGGATTGCAAAGCAATGGTGTCCAAACACACACAAATCGAATAATTGCCTACACACAGGCGCTTCCGCTGGCAAACCAGTAAAACCACCTGGACAGGAACGTTTTCGGTGGGTGCGTGTGAGGAAACTGTTCTTCATCAAAGCGAAGCACCCACACTTCTCGAAACAAACAATGACACCGATACACACACACACACACACACACACACACACACACACACACACACACACACACACACACACACACACACACACACACACACACACACACACAAGCAGCACAATAATCTGTCGAGCAGCGGCACCCCTAATGGATCCTTCCTGGTCTGACCGAGCCCGGGCCGTATAAGAGCTGCGATACATAATTCCCTCCCGGCATCCCGGCAGCCCGGTAGACAAGTGGTAATAGCGTGATTTGGTGTGTTTTGATGTGCTACACACCGCATCGGTCCCCATCACTCACGCTGAACAATTCTCAGGTGTCTTCGGAATGTGTTATGGCGTGTATGTGCTGCGGTGATGTTGGAAGGAAGAAGCGAAGAGAGGAAACAAATCGTGTGTGTGTGTGGTTTCATCTTGGTTTGCTGCAGTGAAGACGGTACAACACAACTCTGTCCCCTGTCACACATCGGGACACAAGCGTCGTTCTGACGCTGCTTATCAGCAGTCATGTGTCGTGTTTGTTGTGCTTGAGTCCAACCCCCGTGTGTCTGTGTGTGTGTGTGTGCAACGATGTTGTCGTGCAACTTTTTCTCTCAAACGTGCTTGTTTTTATCTCGCCTAGGTGCGTCAGATCGCCGAGGGCAAATTGCGTACACAGTCTGTACACCGGGTCGGAAGATGGGAAACCCACTGGAGAAAACTCACGATGGAAAGCCGTCTGATGGTAGCCCGGGCTGGTGCTACTCACCGTGAGGAGTTGCCAAGCGTGTGCCGACTCTGACTCTAGTAAATCTTCATTAGGGAAAACGCGATTCATACATGTGGCAAGACTGCTCCACGCTGTCGTCAGTCTTCGCCCAGGCCGCTCAGGCTCCTTGGTTGGTTGGTAGGTGAGTTGAAAAATTGGGAACACTTTTCTTGCACCCTCTTCCTATGCTTTCCAATTTATTTGAACGCTTTGTTGCGTGTTTTGTCGAATGAATGAGCGAAGCGAAAGGCAAGGGCGAAAACAAAAGCATGCAAGCGCATTAGACATTCCAATTTGATGTATCACTTTTGGGGAAGGTATCGGAAGGAATCCTTTCAACACTTTTCTGTTGTTCTTTTCGTTGTTTTTTTGGGGAGGTTTTTTTTTTGTTTTGTTCCTTACAAAGCTATTACGTTTCTTTCGTCGGGTGTTTTTTTTTTTTGGTCTTCTGTAAAATGGGCGAAGATTAATGATTTCGCAGCAAGTGTAGGAAGTGTTTGCTTCAGCAAAGTTAAGGGTGCAAGCTTGATTTGCATACGCCGTGGCGTGTTGACGGGAAACGAGTGTAACGATGTGAAAGTTTTTCAATTGGTTAAGCCGCTCACAGCGACATTTGAACCCAATGAAATGATTTTCCTCTTTGCTTGGGAGATTGCTGTGGAATGTGTTGGTTTTAAGGGAGGAATAGTAGGGAGTTCTGTTGTGTAATATTTTGTTCTGTAAGTAAGAAAGTAGATAAGTTAATAAGTAACTTCAGAAACAAGGCGATAAAGAGGTCACTCAGACGCTTAGAGGAGAAAACTCCGGGGAAAAATCTTATAAAAGACAATCCTGTTGCAGGTACTGTTCAGAATCACATACTTTTAGGCGCATACGATTCAAACGGATAAATCTTTTCTATATAAATTAAACGAGGATCATATCGACATTGCTTGCTAATGAACATCAATTTTAAACGTTTTATTATGATAAAATTAAATTTTACTTTACTAGCATTGCTCGTACACATTAAATTTCCACACCCGACTCTCACTACAACGACGGTACCGTACCGTTCGAATAGCAACACTCCTATTGAGGGTAAGATATAATGCTTCCTCTTTATGCTTTGTAAACATTCAATTTCGAGACCAAACTCTCGAAGCAGCAACACCAAAACTCGGCAGCTTGCACAATAATCTTCGCATTTTACTTACCGTTCTTACCGGGGCATATTAGTCGCCCAGGAAGTGTGGTAAATATGGGACAGGTTTTTGCCCTCCCACACCACCCATAAACATTGCATCAAACGATCGTTCGTTTCCCACAGTGTGTTTCGCATGTTGTGCCTCTCCGGGGGCAACTTCACGGTTTGTTCCGTGTTTCATTTTTAAAGGTTTTGTTCGTGCACCGCAGCAGCTTTTGTTCGCGCCAAGGCACACAAACTGCCACTGTGCAGTTAATGGTTTTTGCCCGAATAATATCGGGCCATGTAGTGTCGTAGCGTGGCCAGGGATCAAAGTACAAGAATGGTTACACTAATAGTGTCCCATTTTGCCGCTTCCAGTTTTAACCGAGTGAAAGAGGAGACAATATTTTGAATTCACAAGGCTTCTGGTTAAGGCTCACATTTCATACAGGAGAGAAATAATTAGCCCACAGCACAACCATCACTGGGTTTTGGTGCATCAACCCGAAACGCTAGTGCGGACGAAAGGCTAGCTGGGAAACGGGGGAAAGGAGGAAAACATTGCTAATAAGATAATTTGCTGCATGGTTTACGCTCGTATGCATCGATGCATAATGTTTCATCCTTGGTGTTTTGAATGGATAACAAAGCATTCGCGGCAACGTGGCGCCACTGATTGGTGGCAAATATTTATCCGCGAGCTGCAATCGTCTTTTGCACAACTACACACTATAATTATTTGCAGCATGTTCGGAAACTGAGCTGTTGCTTGCTGGGCTACGATCAGTGTTTTGGGACTCTTTAAGTAGAATTAAATTTCAGTTGCAAAAATATTAATTTTGCTACACAAATACCAAAAGTGAGCAAAAATTCTGGGAATTGTTCGATTACTTTAAGCATTACTCGATTTTTTGGTTAGCATTTCTTCTTCCTTTCCTTCTTGGGCATGTATTTAGGGCAAAAAGACAGCTTTCAAATTGCCACCTTTAAAAAAATATAAAAGAGATTTAATCTGATGGCATCTATGACTCCGCTTGGAATTAGAGTCTGGATTTAGACAGAAATCCAAAAAAATAATGAGCTATGATACAATTAAATTCTTAAGATTTGTTTGCCAGCATCAAAGATTTCGACGAAATAATTCAGATTTTAGCAGGAAATTGTATTTCTTTGAGGGATTATTTTTAACCTCAGCCACACCAATACTGAAAATGCAGTGAATCGTTAAGTGAGCAGCTCAGCTAGCAGCTCAGCGGAGTTAAATTAATTACGTGATTTTTTGGGCATATTCTTTTCTATTTTACAACACAGCGCAATTTTACAATAAAACTGGTCTGTTCGGATCTTAAAATTTGGATCTATCACATCAATTTAAATTTCCTGGCAAGATGGAAAAAAAGAACATAAAAAGTCCTTCAAAACGATAAACTTTTGAATGGGAGAAAGTATAAAAAAAGGCACAAAAACTGAAGGCAACGCTTTCACGCGAGAACAGAAGCGTAAATTGTTGTAGAAAATAACATCGTTCGCTTCGCTCGATAGCTGGGCATACACGCGTATGCGTGAGGCCATGGTTCGTGTCTGAGCGCGCGACACCAACAAAACACCAGGCGTCTCCATTGCAAAGACGGCCAAAATTAATTTTGTATTCTTCAGCGACGCTTTCCAAGCTTGTGTGCGAGAGTGTGTGTGTGTGTGTGAGTGTGTTAAGGGTTTTAGCAGCTTCTTATCGGTGCCGATGTGTTGTGCATTTTGGGTCCATTTCCGGCCGGATTGCTGAAATCAAATTATGGAAACGGACATCAAAATGCTGCCAGCGGCGGTACACTGTGAGGTTTAAAGCTGGGCCAATTTGCTCACTTCGGCACGAGATTGTCGATTGCGGAAGTTGGTTCTTCGGGCGATGAAAATTGGGGGCAATTCTTACCCCCCCTTCCCCCTTTCCCTTTCCCATCCTCCTTGCGTTCAGTCTTGAAAATAGGCGTTTGAAGACGGATAGCCTCAAGGAAATCGCCGTGCCTCCCGGCCGTGTGTTTTTGGAACGAAAATTAAAGAGCACTTTCACCCGATGGCGTGATAAATCAATTGCATTCACAGTGCAGCAAGTGATAAATTAACACGCAACGGAACGCTTTAGCAAGCGCAAGACCGTAGCGAAAAATAAATAACCGATGAACGATGAATCCAATTAGCCGTTGAATAAGCACACACAACCCTTTCACACGACGGACCACGCTCAATCAAATCCATTCACTGCCACTGGTGCTGGCAACATCCGGCGATTGTCGGGAGTTTCGTGTGGTCGCTGCCACTTCCAAGAAAATGGTAACCAACTCCTGAGCTGGCCACAAATCACATAATTTGCTCCTACGCGCGCACACACACACACACACACACACACTCGGAGGAAAATCGCGCGCCCTATTACAGCCATCTGTTTTTCGGTTCCAACCGGTGTGGCGCTTTTGTGTGTTGCAAACGGACGCCGGAAGCAAAGCGAGCGTGCGAACGCACGACCACCACAGTCCTGTTATCGATGTTGTTACTACGATCGATAGGCGCAATCAACGCAAATGGCCCTTCTGTAGCGTGACGTCGGTGCGCTGCGAAAAGCGTTACGTGAAAATTTTCTTTTCCGAATTCGCGAATCGTGGGTCGTTTTTTGTTTTGTTTTTCATCCTCGTTTTCGCGTCGGCAACGGGAATGCACGAATAACGAGTTGCTGCTGTTACGAGCCGTACGCACACAGGCACGATGAAATTGATACGTTTGAACGGGAGCCGATTTAGCCCCGCCGATGCTCAGGATGCTCCGTGCCTCCTTTTGCCAGGTGCGCGCCAAGTGGACGGAAATTGTGTTTCGATGGAAATAAGATTCGAACGGGGAATAACGAGTACATGGGAAGAAATGTTTCAAACGCCCGAAACGCCCATAGAAAAGCCCTTTTTTCTCTTTTTCGTCTGTAATCGTTTCCGGTTTGCCTAATATTCACGCGTACCTTCTTAACGGGCAGTTTAACGTTGATAATAGTGTGTGTATGTGTGTGTGTGTGTGTGTGTGTGTGCCGCCACGACTGGATAGAAGACGGACACATTCCCCAAAGGAAAAGCATCGTAAAAGAAAAAAAAAGGACGAGAAGGGTCAAAAGGTCAGCCATAAATGCTAACGAGAGATGTCACCGAAAACGGGCACACAACTTTGGATGCTTGTCTCGCCATCTTCACTCGTATCATCTTTTAGCGTGAACAGTGGAGTGTAAACAAAACGCTCGGGCACGTGTCTAATTCATCCTCACCAGTGCAAACGTACGTCACACCGGTCATACCGGTGGCGTCCTGTTGCAGGTAAGATTAATGTCCCAGAACACACCGGTACACCGGTCGAACAATTCGGGATGGGACAAAAATGGGAATGGAATGTTCCGCAAACATTTGCCAACAGGCTATATAAAAGGAAGGAACGAAAGCAGAGCTAGGGACCGATGCGTTAAGGTTTGTGTATGCAAAAAAGTATAAATACTTCATTGCCGCAAGGGACGAACGCAGGAAGTTGGATGGTTATTCAAGGAGGATTCAGTAAGTAAATATGGCATTGGTACGCTGTGCGGAGTTGAAAGATGACGAGTATGACATTAGAATTTGTCAGATTATTAGAACATTTTATATGGGAAACATTCTTTTATAGCTATTTTATAGAAATAGAATAAAATAATGTCAAAATATCGCCATCTAGCCCACAAGTCTAGTCCAGTTTTTCACACAGAGGACTGGGTACGGAATCCCATAAGAACCGTTCTCCTGTAGCAAGAACTTACTACTGAATAATTTGACAGGACACAACTCCTAAGGTCCCTAGAATGTATGTTCTGCCATTATGAGAGTAATTTTTACGTACAAATGACTCTTTCGGATATTAATTAGACGGACTTTGGGTTAAGGTTGTTCTGTTTCATTATCTCACGATAGCTCTCAACGATAGCGTTACGCACCCAAACTTCGTCGCCTTTGTCGTAGCTTAGAAACGTCGAACAAGCGAGCGTAGCGAGTGAAGAATGGAAGAAGAGAAAGACGGGCGTGCCTTCCTCCAACGAGCTCTAGATTGCTCAATTGAAGATTGTCAAAATTATATCGTGGTAGGGAAGAAGAATTTCGTACTTATAATCGCGACGAGAACTAAACAACGTGATTGCTTGCTGTGCAGACCAATATCTTTCTTTTGTTAGACTGTCCAGGCAGTCTAAAGATTCTAGAGGAGAATCGTCCTTACTGGAACGTTGGCGACATCGAGGCCTTACCTTTGGTAGGGGGACTCTCGACTTTGGATATTCAGAAGGAATATCCCTTACAGGCATGTTGGAGGTTTGTGGCCTTACCTTGGGTAGGGGGACAACCAAGCCTCTAGAAAGAATTGAACACAAGGTTTAGCTTGTTGTACCTTCTCTCTTGGCTGCTCTCTCTCCCTAAGGCTTCCTAGACCGCTTTACTTGTACCCAATTCTTGCAATAGTTTTTGCTCGTTTTTCTTAACGAGTTTGTTATTGCATTTTTATACGTCATTTGATCTATCTGCTTGCTATGGTTCGATCTGCATGAAGTTACTTGTTTGGTGTATTGTTGTTTTGTGTTGCTGACCACTGTCTGTAATCGCTGGTTGTTTTGAATTGATATCATATTACATTGCGTCACTCGCTAGCCAGGTGCTACTCTATTGCTACAAGTTTTATAAATAATTTTACGTTTGTTATTAATTTGTAATGAAAACAATTCAAGAAATTCTGAACTAGAGGATTATTAGAACAAATCACAATTTTTTTTTAATTCAACCTAGGGAATGAGTCAGGGAGAGGAACTAGAAAGAGAGAACGCATGAAGACCAGCTCGGAAGGAAGATATGGAAATAGAAAAACCAAAAACAAAGAAGATATCCTTGATGCAATCACGAGGGGAGAACGAGAACGAAGGTGGTGCGTGGGTCCATATAAATTAATGGATGAGAGTGAGGAAGGACCATCAATGGTATTAAGGAGAAGGGAGGCAATACGGTATACTTGACCAAGTGTGCGACAAGATTCTAAGGGCTCCAGACCCAGCAATTGACAGCATACAGGATACGACGGCATCGCTGAGCCAGAAGTGCCAAATACATTACGCATGACAAAGCCAGTGAAAGTCCTCTGAATCCGCTCCACCATTACTGAGGCATATTTCAACGAAGAGCAGACTAGGAAAACGAACAGAGAGTTCAAACACCTGATGTGCGCCGATCAGTCCACTTACAGGAAGATCCGGCCCTGAGATAGATGATGGAATACCATTAGGACCAGGCGATAAAAAGAGCTTAAGATTAAGTAGTGTCGTGTGCACAATCGGTAAACTCTGAGGGGTTCAATGACAGTCAAATGTATTCAACTACGCGAGAGAAGAACCAGTTGCTTGAGCTCCAGAAGTAAATGCTGGAGCCGCAAACAAACTGACGAAGCAACAATCGCTCCAAGGGACATGTAGGAGGGAATGTGATGTAAATTTCTGCGATTATTCTCAAAACGCCAGAAAGCGGAAGGATTGGAGCGCAGACGTGATTGCATAAAGGTGACCTAAGTATTGAATTGGCGATGGACAAATAACAAATTATTTTGAAAACCTACTAAGCAAACACTACCGAGCCTTAGTCGGGATTTCGCTTTTCATATTTTCATTTCTTTTTCTATTACCGGATAATTTGCACAATTCACATAATGACGAATTTATAATTTATACATTGTGCGTTTTAGCGATTTTTTTGCGATTCGCCGCGACGAAGAAACGATTTGAAAACTCATGGCAGCCAACAAGAAATGTTAGCACCTATTACACCTGTACAACCGGGCAAAGATGCCATACTTCATTGCCATTTCGTAGAAGAAAATGTATTGTAATCAAGGAAAATGTTGAACAATGCTATCTTAAGTTGTTCGCAATACGGCAATAGGCTGTCAACGGAACAAAAAGGTTATAGGTTTTCAGATTTCGGAGTTTGCATGCATCCCATGCATCCCGGAGTGTGAATGCATCTCGGAATTTGCAGGTACAAAGGAAGGTTCTACCGGGACTTGACTAATCACTAATAAATAACGGTCCACCAGGGCTCAAATCCCATCCGGAACCGTTCTACGTGGTCTGAAAAAGTCTTGTAACCCATTCCAATGGTCTGTGTGACCTCGAAAGGTCGTAAAGCTGAGAAGAAAAATCGAAAGAAAAGTAAATTGATTGGAGAATAATAGAGGCACGTGACATGATCAACTTTCAGTAGCTAGAATTGTATGAGGCTAGAAAAATATTTCTCGGAAAAAATCTCTTCTTCGAGTAAAACGATGGATTCTAGAGAAAATTCTTCGTCAACTTTCAGATCTAGCTGAGAAAACATTTTGCGTTTATCTTCACTTCTAAGATATCTTGCATGCCTACCGGTTTGTCATCTGGATTTACTGATGTCAGTATTGAATTGATTTCAAAGTAAGTAAGTTTTAAGTTGACGACGTCCTATGACGTCATAGTTCATATGTGTGACAGAGGCGGATTTAGCCGTTAGGAGGCACTTAGCGGAGAGGAAATTGGCCCTCTATCACATAGAGGTGAAGCCATTTAATCGGATTTTTAGTTAATTTTCTTTGCACTTATTGGTCAAGCATTCATCAAAATATAACAAGAATCGTATCTCGACTTTAACAATTGTTCGGCTACCCAAAGACGTTAAACAAAATGATTCAAAAATATATTTACTTTCACAAAGGTTGGCTCAAGCTACCTGTACTTATGAACGATTTTTAAAATCAATACATTTGACGGGAAGAATACTTTCCGTTGGTGTTCGTATCGTTATGTTGCAGGAAAGAAATGTGCATGAACCAACATCTTTGTTAAAGTGTGTGTAAAAAATTGTACAAAAATGCTTAAAATATTTGTTTAATTACTCTCCACCACTTACAACAACATCACTTTTAGTTCTACTCTTCTAGTTCAAGCATAGAAATTTTCTCATTTTGCACAAATTTGCTACTTGGAGCGACTGGTAATAACTAGAGAGTATCCTTTCGAGGAGGTAACTGATATTTTGCTATTATTTTTTATTGTTATATTTTTATTTATTTATAATTGATAATGACGGTCCAGTGCCGTATTGTCATATTGTTATATTTTTCTTATTTTTTAAAGACAAGTAAAACTTAATTTATATATGTTTTCAGTTTCAATGTTACGACTCGGCGCGCTATTCTTTTCCTTTCTTGTGCTGATTTTGTACATAATTCTCAAGGTATTTCCTCCTTGTTTGATGCTTTACTAATCATTCTACACGAAGAAGCTCCCCTGGCCAGCGAGGCTCCTCCTGGCAGCCGCCAATTCCGCCCATAGGTTAATCTGTCACTGATATGTGAGCTCCAAAAGTTGATCTCATTTCCTTCGGGCAAACTTGTAGTTAAAGGTAGATTATTATACGACTTCAGTTAACAGACGTTATTATTATAACAGCCTATTTATCAATCTGTGTTATGCCATCAAGGCAAAGAAGGGTTTCTACTTGAAGCTACTACACAAATTGAGAAATTCTGCCATGTAGTGACATTCAGAGGAAGCAGCATAAATGACATCCAGCGATCATTTTTTATTATAGCTCACACTTAAACTTCATACTTAGATGTATCGAATAAGTATTTGCTTTGTTAGAATTTACAAGCTTATTTAACGGAAATCTCTATAGGAGCGGTGAACACCAGCATCGCACAAAACGCCTAAAAGTATGCCACTATTTATTATAAAGAAAGTTTACTGTAGTGTTCTAGCCATATAAGATTATTAACAAGGGTTTAAGAATTAATACTTGAAGCAATCTCAACAGTGTGTAGAAAGTTGGCCCACAATTCTCCAAGTAGCGTTTTGTGTCTAAGAAATAAACACATTACAAAGCGCGCTGGAACGTGTCAATCATTCAGGTATCTCATTAGAAAATGCTTGTTCTCCTCCTGCAACGTACGGCTTCTTTGTACGGACACGAACCACACAAGCAGCAGACAGAGCACCTTGTACCGAACTGGTTGTACACACCACAAGATACGCTGTCAGTTGCATAGGGCAACCGACCAACATACCCATATCCAACCCATAATAGATGTGCTCTTCCGCTTGGGGCGCTTTTAATTTTCTTTCACCACGCGCATTGCAACGTTGTATCCGCCCCCTGCCACGTACGCACCCTCGCGCCAGGATGCACTCTCCCGTATTGCCCACCTTCCCCAGGAGTGCCCAGCCGTAGCGTCAGTACGAAATCAATGAGCGCAACCGGGATTCCGTCCGTCCAAGGATTGCGCTCTAATTACGGTGGTTGACGCTAGGCAAACAAGCGCCGTAGGCAGCATTGGTTTACTTTGCTGCGCCACTATTTGGCCGGGGCCAATTCCAACGACCGAAACCGACGCCGATCCACCCCGGTGTCTGCGTTGCGGGATATGAATATTCATGCAAACGCTGGGCATCGTCGCTCCGCCAGACGCGCTACAACAAACTAGAACAAACAGTCTTCGATCGTGGCCAGCCCAGCCCGGGGTCGACCGACCGAACGCCTATTACTGGACGCAAAACCATGCTGCTGTCTAGCTGGAGACGTGGGGGAAACACATCCTTACATACGGTGGATCGATTGTGCAAATTGCACCGGAGCCGGCTCTAAGCGTTCCGGTCGTATTTCATACCAGAGCGGCAGATGTAAAGAATCGTGTGGCCTCTCGCTTGTTCGCACGCTACAGTAATATATTTACTACACACATCCTTTCAGGGTGGCCTCAATACTGGATGCTGGATCCGGAAATCGGATCCGCAACGGCGTGATATGTCAGGGTGGACGTTGATAGCAAAGAAGCATCGCATACCCCGAGGTTAGAAAAACGATTAATCTGCACATTCTTCGCGTGCATGATGATACGCTTACACATACACAAATGCACGATTTTGCATGTGTTTGCATAGGATACTACTTACTAGTCTTAGTGTGGTGACTTATACCTACTATTCAACGTCTCCTCCTTCTGTCATCAGTATAACAAGCAACACGACGCAGCGTTAGTTTGGTTTATAATTTTTTTTATATTAACGTCACTTTTATTAGAATTTTTTCATCCAAAAAACAAAATAAACTAGTAAAATAATACTTTTACAGTAGAGAGTTCCGAGCTTCACATGTTTAACTTCTCGTTTGCTTTTACTGCGTACACACGCGCACACACTGGCATTTGGTTTTTGTTTTCTTTTACCCCAAATTCTTTTATGCTTCTGTGTGCGTGTGTGCCTGCTTGTGGGTTTTGTTTTCTTTGTTCATTTTATTTATTTAACTTTCTTTTCATTTTTTTTGTTTCGTTTTCTTTAATTTCGTTTGCTAGCATTGCGTTACGCGCCTGTGATTACCGTAAGTAAATTGAGGGGGTTAGTGAATGGAAGGTTTCTTTCTGAGACGTGGTTGCTGTTGTTGTTGTTCTACGAATTTATTTTCTTATTAGTCTCTTCCTTCGGTTTTCCCTTGCCGTTTTAGGTCAACAGTTGGCTTGTGTTCCGTGTACCGGGGTTTAGGTAGGGCATTGAAAATTTAGTTTGCATTTAGTTGTTTGCGTATAAATTTCGACACCAACCGCTGGTATGAACGGAACTGTACGTGTTACCGTTTCGATAACATTTTTGTTTAGTACGTTTAGTAAATTTGTGTATTTTTTTTTCCCTTTATTCGCACCATTCCGTTTGGACCAAACGTTTGAAGGGTGTGAAGTTGACTGTTTACTTAGTTTTCCTTCAGCTTTTTTGTTTAATTTCCAGAATTTATTGTTTTTATTGTTAAGAGTTCGTTCGACGTTCGATTCGTAAGAATTTGTGTGTTTGTAGCTGTGTGTATTTCCTGTGTAACGCCACGCTGCTGCCGCTGCTTTTGCTTTGCTTCGCTTCATTATAATAGTTTTTAAAACCTCTCTTTATTGTATACACGGGTTTCACGAGGAAGATTACGCTGCCGTCCGTTGAGTGGGAGGGAAGAAATAGTGAAGAGTGTCACTGTGCGCTTTAATGGTTTGATTTTATGTTTTAGCCCTTGGTTATGAAAAACAAACACTTCCAAATTAGCTAACGTTTAAGATTGTTGTGTTTATATCTCACTGCTTGGTACGATTTGAGTTTGGGTTTTGTTTTGTTTTTTTTTTCTTGCACTGTAACATTGCACTTCTATCCCCATTCGCCGTTTGTCGCGCGACTGTTGCGTGCGCTGCTTTCGAATGCAAAGTGAAACAGGATATTGCATATCGTTAGGCGCTTATCGTGCTCGTTTTCTTACAGCGAACGAGCACGTGTGAGCAGGGATAGAAACACACTGTTGCTGTTTTGTTTAATCCCCCATTTTCCATGCTTAAAGGGGGGAGGAAGAGAAGCGTATTATGTGCATCGGTCCTATTCGGTTTGCTCGTGTTTGTTTTCTACCTTTTTTTTGTTATGAAACGCCAGGAAAACAGAAAACTAGGCTCAATACTTTTGATTTCTTAACAACGTTGTTTGAGTGTGCTGTGTTTTTCTGCATCATAAATATAGAGTTTTTGTTTGTTTGTGTTGATACATGTGTGTGTGGAAGTGTGTTTCCTTGTTGTTGTTGCTGTATTATAATTGCTTTTCGTGGTAGTGGGCTCTAGTATAGAGAATTTTTGTTTTTCCTAGCTGATCGCGTTATGTGCAAATTTTAGCTCGATTGCTCGAGTTACCACAATGTAATACGCTTTGCAGGTGTGTTCGCCAGGCTGTATGGGTTTACTGCTACCATGTGCCGTTCGTGTGGCGCTCTTGCTATTATGTGAGTGTGAGTCTATTAGCGTGCCTGGTGTGTGCCTCTTGCCACTATGAATAATATGTTTGATTGTTTCTTTTTTTTTTTGTTCGTTTGTTTGCTTTGTCTCTAAAACATGTAGATGACCAAAGGTTATCGGCCCAAATATATGTCTTTAGGGAGTTTTTTTTTGTTTTACTGTTGCTATAAAGTACTTCGTAATGGTGTAATATAAATTTCCGTTTTCTACACTGGGAGGAGAACCAACAATTTTTATTCTGTTTTTTTGTTTGTTTTGTTTTATGTTTTAAAGATCGTTTCGAAATCCATTGTCTTCCATACTCCTACACCCGCACACCCCACATACACCCACACCCGCACACTCATAAAGAGAAGCTCTTCGGTTACATGCTGAGCAGTTTCACTCCCTCGTGCATCATCCTGACACCTCTGTCTGCTGTGTACTACAACGTAAGTGTTTACGACCGAATTGGTTTTTTGCTTGCTTTTCTGCTGCTTTGTATTTCGATTCCATTCGAACTGGAATTATGGAATGTAGTAGAAAGTTTTAAAACCTGATTTCCATACCTTCAACACTGGAACGCTTCCCGCTTAGGTGAGGTGTCGTCACATTAAAAAGTATGTCTGGCACCGGGTTTTTAATGTATGTGTGCGTTGGGAAATTTTCAACCAAAATACTGGTACAGTGTGATTAGAGATGGAAATAGAGAAAGAGAGAGAGAGAGAGAGAGAACGGGAAAGTGGAAAAACGGGATTGAATGGTGATGGGTTTTGTGACCAAGTATTGTTCACTTTGTGCTAGATTTTCCAAGTGATTTTTCGTTGCACATTTGTAATCAGCCAAGGCAAGATCTTATTACGTACTTGTTTGTGCGTGTAAGGATTTTTTTGTGTTGTTTCTCTCAGCGTGTTTTTGCAAACACTTGATGAAAGTTGTTCGTGTTTAAGAGATGCAGTTCGATGATAAACGAACACTTTTCGATAAACTAGCTTGATGGTGTGTTCATCAAATGCCAAAATAGTTGTGTCATAGCTCAACTCAAAAGCTCAGAAGTGATGTAATAATGTATCAAAACTGAATTAAACTCCCTGTTCTTCTTGAGAAACGAAACAAATATGAAACCATAACCACTTTTACTAAATGACCATAATATTCTACATCGTATGAAATGTGTACCAAGACGAACAAAACCGTACATTTCGTTTTGTTCTGCGTACCTTGTCCCCTAACATGTTTTGCTCGTTTTTTTCTTTTGTATTTGTTGTTCAATTTTCCATCTATAAGTGAATGAATTTCAACAAACTATCTCCTGACAATTGCTCGATCTATGCTGTTTGCTTTTTGAACTGGATTTACACACCATTTTGTTTCTTTTTTTTTTCTCTCCCTTTAGGCAAAGTAACCTTGACACCCTCCTTCTCTGCAGTTGTGCATTCATTCACTGCACAACTTGTATTTGTCATCTACCCTCTACGGCCTACTCCGACAACTGTATGGCCGCACAGTATTCTCTTGTTGCTTTTGTTCACCACTACAACTATTACTGCCAGCTGTTATGAAATAACATTAACTCCCCCCTTCCCCTTCACCTAGTTCCCACCCGCCAGCTCCACACTAATTAGCCTATATAGCGAACCCAGCGGGTCCTTCTTTCTCGTTTCATCTCGTGTCGCAGAATATGCTTCAAATTACTAGAAAATAAAATTAAACAAAAACACACGAAAACACATTCGTTTAAACGTTACTTTTGTTTCTACACCCAATTCAAAACGTAATAAGTTCTCACCTATATGAGTTGTTGTTTTTTTTTAATTTTTTTTTCTGCCCCTCCTTTGTTCTCCTCGAAACACAGAAAGTGTTTCGTCATTCTGTTTTGTTTCTACTATCGTTTGTCCTTTTCTCCTTCCACTTCTCTTAAGTGTGTGTTCGTGTTGTTTTGTTTACTTCTTTTTGAATTGCAATACTCTTGATTTAATTTCATTTTCGTCATTATTATTAGCGTTATTATAATAATTATTATGAATTATGTTAACATTTGTTTTTCTTTTTTCATTTTCAGTTTTATTTTGGTTAAGATTAAATCTAACTAATATTTCCTTTTTTGTTTTGTTCACCTTCACGCTTGTTTGTTCAACGATCCGGTAATCGTTTGAAATTTATTTGTTGTTTTGTTAGTTGTTTGTTTTGCTTGTTTGCTTTTCCGTTTTTTTTTGTAACTTGGGTTGTTTTTATACTTGAATTTGTTCTGCACTCGGTTTGCTCTTTTCTCTTTCCATTGCGTTAGTTCTTTTAAAAAGAGTTCTAGTTAAGTGTACTTTGTTTTTGTGTGTGTGTGTGTGTCGTTAATTATTATCTTTCATAATTATACTCCTTTTGCAGTTAGTGTGTTATGTGTGTGAATGTTTGCGTTTTCTATCACTTCGTTTTATTTTTTTTTGGTTTTGTTTTTTTTCTTCATTTTTTCTTCTTTTGTATGTGTGTAATACACCCACTTGCCGCGCTGGTAGAAACGTGTTATAACAACAATAGGTTATGATTGTGTTAACAGAAAACTGCAAAGTTTTTATAAAAAGTTTCAACGGCAACTTGAAAGAAAAGGGTAAAAAAAGGGTAAAAATAACAGTTTCAAACCAATTCGCTGAGTGATGTAATCGTACTAAAACATAACACTTATGTTGAGCAAACATAGAGTTTTAATTAATTTATCTAATAGATATTTCACTACAGGGGGATATAGAATAGCCAATATGCTGAATAAAAATTATCTTTGGAATAACGTACTTTGCAGCTTAATTTATGTTTTATGAAAAAAAAAACAACAAAACACAAAAAATAGTTTTGTACATCCGCCTTTGAATCTCAACAGATAACAACAGACACATCGCTCCATGCCAATTTGATTTGATTCGTTACTAAAACACTAAGAACCGTCGCATTTGAACCATACCCTGGTGCATGCCACAAAATGAATCATTGTGCCCGGGCACAGTAGTTGCTGTGTAGCCGTGGGTTTTACTTTTGTTTTTGTTTCGTATGTCTTCCGTGAGGTATCCGACTGTTACGGGATTCACTTCAGATCCAGCTCACAATCGCATTCACAATCGCACTCATCCTCCAAACAAGCGGGACATTCTAGCTCACTATCTTGTCAGTACAGCCAGGACACCGGCACCCACTGGGCGGTCGAGTGCACCTTGTCGATGGCATTCTCCAGCGTTGCTATCGTCTCACCGATGTCGTTGTTGACGATGGTCAGATCGAAGAAGTGACCGTACGCCTGGCGCAGCATATCGGACTCTTTGGCGAGACGCTCGAGACTACCGTCGTACTGTGGGGGAAAAGTTGCGCCCCGGCCATTGTGTGGCATTAAAACGGGTGTTAAGGTAAAGAAGGTAAATTTTAACTCCTACAGAAAACCTCCTACCAACAAGTGTAAGGGTAGCAAAGGGGCTTGCAATAATCATCACACTGGAACTAATATTTCCCTCAAGTCAAGATTTCCCACACTAAGCTTTCAGACAAAAAATTGATGGCAAAGAAAATGTCTACTTACGTCGGCGATGTTTTGCAGCAGTGGCGCTGCTATGAACACAACGTACGGCGTAAATTCGGCTGTTCGAAGTATTTTTAAGGCCTGTGGTTCCACGTCCAGTATTGCCATTTTGCCGTCCGCATGGATGCGTCGTATCGTTTCCAGCTTGGTACCGTACATCGCATCCTCGTGCGTACCGTACTCGAGGTACTCGTTGGCCGAAATATCCGCCATCATCTCATCGTGTGATATGAAGTAGTAGCTTCGCCCATTCTCCTCATCCGGTCGTGGTGGTCTGGTGGTATCTGGGGGAGAGGTGGGTTCCAAACAACAAGCCCGGTCAGCAACCGAACGAAAGTCCGTTAGTCAAGTGTACTATGGTTTTGCACTATGCTGCTA
Source organism: Anopheles maculipalpis (assembly GCF_943734695.1). Lineage (NCBI taxonomy): Eukaryota > Metazoa > Arthropoda > Insecta > Diptera > Culicidae > Anopheles > Anopheles maculipalpis. The sequence continues at coordinate 10,196,470 of NC_064871.1, read as the reverse complement.
TCACTAGCTTAATGGTAAGGTTTTTGCATACGCCCAATTGCCTTTCGCTCCGGAACGTGGTAACTTACGTGGTATTGGATAAGCGTATTTATCCGGATATTTTGCGATGAGCGTATTTTTGATATGACGTCGTCCTACGCCGTGCGCTCCGAGCAACACCAGTGTGCGTCTTTGGAAAGCTGGATCGCCAACTGCAAAATGGGTGGGTGGAATAGACACAGAAACACGAAACATAGACATCGGGTGTTAGGAAGGCGATGGACCAACATTGTTGCAGACCGCACGGCCACACCATAGTGGTGTAGAAAATGTGGTATTACTTACTCGGTACTTTGACCACCTCCTCGTACGTTACCAGATCCAGCTGATCGAAGACCGCATTGTGTTTCGCCAAATATTTATCCCGACACTGTTTCTTTTTACGACTAAATATTGAGCAATTAACTACTTTGATAGGGGTGTCGTTCGTCGTGGGAGATTTGAAGAAAGCAAAATGAAATCAAATTGGTTGATTAGACATTTTTGATACGAACAAGTTGATTAGATTGATTTTTTGTTGAAGCGAAAAATTTCTTCTTGTATACTGATAATACTGGGAGAAAAGGGCAAAGTGCCAGAGGTGGATGAAGTGTATCGAAAATTCAAGAACAAGAATAAAAAAATGCTGGTGAGTGTTAGAAACGCATAGACTAGCTGGTAGTGTGCTTAGTGATTGTATCCTTTGGAGTAGCATCTACTGAACGTTTATCCTCATTCCACTTTATAAAATTGTGCAACTTCCCAATCATGCTTGAAATAATAACTAAAATGAGCGTTAAAAAAAAAAAAAGGTTCACAGCAAAATTTTATCCAAAAAACCACAGATGAAACAATGTTTTTGTACTAAAAAGCTTTTTTAAAATTTCCATAAAAAAAACATTTTCACAAGCAATCCTGATGGGATCGGTGGCGAGCATGAAAACACTTCCCAATTGCTAAAAGCATTTGTGTACAAGCGATTGATTGTTGTTAATGAAGCAAGAAATTCGTGAGTGAAAATTGTGATTCCGCATGCTCATTTCCTTGCCTATTCGCCAGCCCGAATGTTCCAAATTTCTCGGGGACAATGCAGGCGAACGGCCTATTTAGTTTGCTCTATCCCGCAAGGGGCCACGCTCTCGAATCTATTTCGAACAAAGCTCTTAACGATCGTCGAAACGTGCCCCAGGCCGATGAATTCTCCACTAGTTGATGACCGTTTTTTCTTCTTCTATTTCTACTTTCTATTTCTCTCACGAACGGATTATACCATCGATCGAAGAAATGTAGCAGTGCTCTATTGTCACGTTCGGCAAGAATAAAATGACGGTCCCTGGCGCTAACACTTAAGTGCTGCAACTTTGAATAATGATTATTAGACTTCCTTGCTCGCTCCGGGACGCGTGTGTCCAGATGAATGAGTTGCCTCCACTTGCAATGCCACCATCACAAAAGCATAATAAATCGGTGTGCCTGTTAGGACGCACCGAAATGCAATCAACACGGTCGTAAGACAGTGGGAGGAGCAAATATTCGATTTCAAGCGAAATGGTCGTTTATCACTTTGGGTGAACAATGAATGGAATTCTGTACTACGAGAGAAAATAAACAACTACTCATCTGTAACAGTGTTTAAGGCTATAAAAGCTTTGGGCTTTTAAGACAGAATCAAAATAAAAAATTAATCAACACATGTATGAGTTTATTTTATGTGTTATTCCTAGAAAAATAGCTAACGTTCAAAATACAAAATACAACAACAAGCACCGTATCTTACATCAACACAAACAATGCTAAGTAACTAAGTTGTTTCATGCATGACATCTACTGAGGGATGTGTTTTATGTAAAAAAAAAATACATCTACAATCTATTAGAATACAAAATACTTGAAAAAAACCTCCATATTATCACGCAAAATCACAACGATGAATTGAAAAAACAAATCAAACAAACATGAAAAACAAAGTACGCGTAAATAGCACGATCTTTGTCACCGGGCAAAGCCGGCAACGCAAACGCAAATATACATATGCAACGGAATGATCAAATTGGTGTACTGGTTGATTTGGTTCTTTTGCAAGACGTTCCTGTACCTGTGGGTCCTTCACATCCTTCGGCCTGTGCTGAACAACCGGGCCCTGCCTCTCCTGTCGAATGCACGGTTGCACCAGGACGCAGTCGATGAAAGTGATTTTCGAAAATAATTTAAACCAAATGTTATCGACGGTAGCATTTAATTTGGTTTCAGTTGTACAAATATTAACTTTTATTTGATGTACGAAACAGCCGTTACGAGTCGAATGGTTAGGACACGGCGTTTGAAAGGCATTTGGAACGAACGACAACAAGTTTGAAGCATAAAAACTTTAGGGAAAAAGGCTATTGGATAGCAGTATAAATGGACAGAGCGTTTCAGGAGCACAGACGAGTTGTGAAACGATTGTAGGAATTTTGAAACTTTTATACAGCTTTAGCTAGAGATATGTTTTAGCAAGAATAAAAGAAAGCACAATGGATTCGAAAGAATGTTATGAATTAAATGTACAAAAATGAAAAAGGGACACATATTTTCTAGAATATGAGATAGAGAAAGAGAGAGAGAGAGAGAAGAGAGACATACACGTCCAACAACATACATGTAACTAACAAACAGTAGAGGAGCTAACAGTTAGGATAAGAAGGGGTATAGTGTAGCTGGATTGCTGTAGGCAAATCCTAACACAAAATCGAAAACAGAAAACACGAACGCGAATTATGATTCTCGCATTGATTCGGAATGGAAAAAAAAGGAAGCATACTTTAGTAGAGAAAAAGAAGAAAAGGCACATTGAAACATATACACACACACAGAAACACACACACAAAGACACGCAAATGCACAGAAAAAGGAATAGCATTAACGATCCGTATTGGTAACACATTGAGCCAGTAACAATGGAATCGAGAATGGAAATGACTAATCGCAGTGGTGAGATGGGTGTGTTGTGAGTTTGGTGAAAATACTATGAACAACTTTTTGCTGTATTCGTTGGAGTATGGGGTTTGTGTGTTGAACATTGGACTGGTGAAGTATGTTTTATGGTTGTGTTTTTTTACAATTATTTTCATATCTGTTTTTTTTTTTACAAAACGTTGACGAAGGCGCTAAAGGCTAGCTATAAATTGCTCACTACCATCACCGCAAACGCAACTGATGATATTAAAGTTTAATCATTTTCATCACAACGAATAGATTAATTTTGTCGGTGATGGAACCATCAGCAAATTATAGTGTATCGCCTGTGGCCCACACTAGACTCAGGATGAGCGAAGAAACCGGATGGTGTCAATCAGCTCAGAAGCTTACCTTGTTCTTTGTGGGATTTGTCCGCCGATTGGCAGGCGATGCGCCATTCCTGAAGCTCTGGTGAGGGTATCAATCCGGCTGAACCTCCCGCAGCGTCATGCCTGGCCTGCCACCAATGATGATCGTCTTTGCTAATAATCTGCAAACAGAACACCCCGTTGGACACATAGATCCGATTTAAATTGTGCTTCCCTGGGCAAGGGGTACAGCTGCATTGGTGTTAAGAAGGAGGAGAACCTCCGGCCACTTACCTGTAGAATATCACCGACACGAAAAGCTATCCCTGCCTGCGCACAAGGTATCAGCTCGTCGTCCAGCGGGTCATAGTCGAACTGAGCTCGTACGAAAATCTGATCAACCAGAAATTGGGTAGAGAGCGAAAGTTTGTTTGTAATGATTGCACAATCCGGAGCTCCATTTTCGGAGTAACATAATATGCCTTTTCTTTAACACACAGATGAATGAAACAAAGCACTGAAAAATCAATTTTAAGTTACAGGTATCATGATGGAAAGCAAAGAAAAGCAACAACGATCGGCTGGTGCGACAAACAAACCGAACGAAACCGAACGAGCATCAAAACGAGGATGGAAATTGATTGAAAATGATATGCTTGTGTAAGGCGAGTATTGTACCGTTAAAAATACTTACTAAAACCGGTGCTGGTCTTATCCTGAATAGCTGCTCGCAATTGTGTGCGTGTGCGCGTTCGTATTTCCGGCGTAAAGGAAGAAAATACGAAGGGCAAAAATCAAATTCACGTGGAAAAACGGTGCAGGAAAATTGGATTTCGATAGGAAACATATGTTTCGTTACTTAAAATAAACAACGTGCGTTTTTTTATGGTTGCTTTCTCCACCTGTTTGCTAGAGGATTTGAATCTGTGTCGGAAGTAATAAAAGCACGCTGTCGAAAGTTGAAGAAACCCGCCACACATCCACAAGCAAACATTGAAAACACACACGCACGTGGGTAGGACTTGCTAAGAGAGCTAGAGCTAAAAGTTGGCAACACCTTTACATACGGGGTTCGATCCCCGCAACATATGGCACGGTTAGAGACTTACGTCCTACGCCCTACCAGTTACTCACCTCAACCGGCGGTGGGGCACTTCTATATGAAGGAACTATTTTAAAAGTAACAGAACCGCGCGCGTCCCGCAGCAATCGCTGTAATTGACTGACTGTTTGATGCTGCACCGGCTGGCCGTTGATTTCCCGTATCTCATCGCCAACGTGCAGCGTGGCCTGCCGATGGATCATGCCACCGTGCATGATCCGGGCCACGATGCACCGGCCGTCTTCGGTCATCTTCAGCGTTATACCCTGGTAAGCGAAAGAGAGCGAGAATAAAAAACACCGCCGAAGGATGCTTAGTCCACGTTTTGTTGGCGTTGGGTGGCCATGGTTGTCGCTTACCATCGGTTCGTCGGTGTTCTTCTGGAATTGCACCAGCCGGACGCGCGTAACGTGCTGTAGCTCACCGGCGTCACCGTTGTCGATTTCATCGTTTCCGCCGTTCAGGTAGGGCGCGATCGGTGGTGGCGTTACACGAAGCGCTTCTTCGCCGTATACTTCCCTAGCTACCACGTCATGCGTGTGTAATAGAGCCTGCAAATGAAACGGAAAGCCCCGGTTGAAAGGGTGTTAGTGTATCGGATGCAGAGGAATGCGATTATGTTGCTGCCGTTTGTTGGGAAATTGATAATGCACTAATGGAATACTCGACCCAATAAACCTACCGGACCTGCTCGACAGGCGCAAGTCGTAACACACACTACAGGCGATTGTGCTACGCAGCTAAACACAAATTAAGGTTAACGTTTTGTTGACGTTGATACGGTTTATTGAGGTGATGGTGGTCGGATGGGAATGCTACTGCCAACAGCACATGAAATGCGGCACACGAACAGCAAACGTCACTGAAACAAATGTCACAATTGCTGTCAATAAAAGCCGTCTTGAGCGTACGATCGTGCCTGTCGTTTACATAATTGCATCGGCTTCAAAACCCAGAACTATCCAGTAGTGCAGCAACTTGTTCGGCAGCGTGCTTGTTTCTTGCTGACGCAGCCAAGGCACAGAAGCGAATAATAGAATTTTGCAACAAATCTCCGCACACCACTTCTCCGGCACTTCAGAAAAGGGAGATGGGGGGGGGGGGGGGAGTATTGTCACTGGTGAGATAGTTACTGGGTTTGCAATTCACGTGCGCCAATGCAGTATCGAATGATTCGGCATTTGGTTCGGTTTGGTCGTTGCAGATGTTTGCCGTTTGTATCCCAAACTGCAACAAAAGAAAATATTCGTTTGCAGTGGAACAAAATCCCTTTCACCTGAATAAGCATTAATGGGGGAAGCTGTTTTCCAACTCGGATCGAAAAAAGGTAAAACGCTAAACTAGTTTGACAAAAAAGGCAACCCAAGCTTTCAAACCGATCCAACAGATAAGATAGGTAGGAAAGGAACATAAATTCAAAATACTAAGAAATAGTACAAAATTGAACCGTCGAAACGCCCATAGAATCGTTGCCAAGGGATGTAAAGTTCGCTTGACTGGATAATCTCCAGTTTTCATCAGCATGATCGAAACCATTCATGTTTGAAACTTCGATTACGAAAGCGACAAGCGCACAAAGTCAATTATACGCCCCCTCCATCCGAAGCATTGAGGTCAGGATATTCGATTGATTGAATAAAGGGAACAGGGAATGATGACGAGCAATGCTGATTGGAGTTGGTTAGAACCGTTCCGTTTGCTGGTTAATGCTGGAAATTCTTTTTTTGTTCCAGAACAACAAGTTTTTTCGCATTTATTTTCCTTTACACTGTTAGAAAAGAGAGTTACTTTTACTCTGAATCTTCCACACTTGAGCTATCAATCAATTATTTTACGAATGCACGTAATCTTGATGGTATAATTTTTAACGTTTCATCTCATTAGTGTAAACCTACTCTTCCGCTTATTAATAGTTAAAATTGCTACAATGACGCCCGTGGCTCATTATGTTCCACTTCAAGTGTCTGATGCGGTTCGTGTTCACCATCATTTCAAACATTCTCCGCATTGTCATGTCGGCTTTCAGGGTAAGTGGTTGCACTCATCGTACCATTTGCCTCTTAACAACCTGCCTGGGAGTGTCGGTAGGATGTAAAAATTTGCATTTCAATGGAACTACAGTATGCCTCTTCTCCTTTTACCCCACCCAACACGGTGCACACACTATCGTTAGCGTTAAGATACAGTATATCGTCAGCAGAAATCTAGATTTAAGACTGTTGGGTGGCATGTAAGAAGCTCGGCCTTGGCACTACTGCTTCTTACCGAATCGATACTCTCTCTGAGTGTTTTTCTTCCGTTTCTTTGGTTAGCGTGTTCGCCTAACAACTTGAACAAATATAGTAACTGTGTGGCTGCGCCGTCAGAGGACAGTTAGTTTGATGTGTACTTAGAATTGTCAAAGGATTTGCTGCGACTGCCGGTGACAGTAAATAGTTTTGGATCATGTGGTTCCGGTAGCAGATGATGTACTTCCAGCAGGAAATGGATGCCTCAGCTTGCTTCATTCTAGCTCGCCTAGTTCATTCGCTATAACTTCTTCGTTCGAAATTCATCCCCCAACTTACTGCTGGTACGTTGAATTGGAATATGTTTGGCAAAGTAAACGGTGTCTTGAATTTTACATCATTACATTGCGAATGGCAATCGAACAGCGTATGCTACGGTTTGCATACGCACTGCACACAGAGCAGTGGGTGTGAGAAGCGATTTGAGCTTCAGCATACGGGCCTCCGCCCTTTACAAAACCATCTGGTTAACGTATCGTATTGAAATGATTTATGGTACCCACAGTTTACACACTGCATTGGTAGGACGGCAAGCAGGTTCGTGGGTACTATACAATGGTGTCGCACTACCATAAATTTCAACAAATGCCAAAAGTGGTTGTGCAGCTGGAACATTTTTTTGTGAGTGGGTATTGCTCACTCAAGCTGTTGCTATTCTTAACCACATGCGCCTGAAGTACCTTCCGTTCGTTGCTGCTATATATTGTTTTGCTCTCTGCTTCTTTCATTCAACAGCAACTCGCACACTAGGGCTGATTTACCGCTGCGTAACGAATTTAAGTGATCCAACCTTGCCGAGGGAGAGAACACAAAAACGCACACAACTTCCTTCCAAAAAGGAGTGAAAAAATGTCTGAAATAAAAGTAAAACAGGACAGACAGCTTAAAAATTTAATGCCACCCTCCAAAACAATGCTTGATTGAAAAAGTTTGCATTTTTTTGTTTTGGGTGTTGTAACCGTCACCATATTGTTACATGCGGTTTTTACAACAGTCGTTTGTTGTTGGTTTTTGGTGAGGTTTGACAGTTTTTTTTTTGGCAGGGTGCATGTAACTTCCTGTGGACTGTTCACACAATGTGTTGCAATAATATTCAGCAAGCCGCGTTTTTTTTTTTGAAACGAAGTACTATGCGTCTCCATTGTAGTGCAGCACATGGGAAGTGAAGCACCATGCGTCTCCATCAAATTTGATAAAATATTTTGTCGAAATTTTTCAAACGTAAATGTTACGCCCACAAAACATTAGATTTTGTAAAATAAAAGAGGGCTTTTTTTGACACAGGATGTACGGTATTCTTTGCAAAATTGATTCCATTTTGTCAGTCCTTGGAAAAAAAGTCACATAACGTACACAATTTACGAAACACTTTACAACGATCGCTTTGAAAGAAAACAATGAAGCGTGCAAGCAATGAATTTGCAAAACATGTCTTGGCCAGAATGTGTGCCTCATCGAACCCCTGGTTTTGTTTGTTTGAAAATGCAATCACGAAAGAATTGTAGTTCACTGCGAATGGCGGCAGATAGAGGAACGAAGCCTCGCGGAGGAAAGAGTGAAGCACTGTACACCAATAAAAATGCAACCATGCTGAAAATACTGATTTGCATTTCGCGCATCAAAGGAAGGGAGAAAAAAACCAAACTGTGCCATAAAATTCTCTTTTCTCTTATTTGATATGCGTATTTGTTTTCCGTTTTTTGCTGCGTTTTGTTTCTTTACTCTAAAGAAGATGAAGGGCAGCAAACACGTTAAAAGTAGCAACAACGAAAAACACAAAAAAAAACAAAATCCCATAATATTGCAACCTTTGAGATTTCAACATCATTTTCCCTTAATTTACTAGCTCCGAATACACCAAACGAAAGGAAGGAAAACCTCCGGACATGAAAATGATTATAAACTGCTGGGTTGTGAAAGAGTTATTGCACTCATTATCGTGATGAAAGATAATGCGGTTGGTCAGCTGCAGTACCAGAGAAAGTAGAGAAAAAAAAACATGTTCACCCTTTTTATTCTATGGAGACTTCATCACTCGGCCGTCCATTTGTCACAAAAAAGCAAGCGCGAAAAGATTGTTGGCGCTATGCCGATTGCAATGGAAAGAAGCTTAATATTGTCGCACACAAACACACACCTTAAAACGAAAGGGCGTGCACACAAATCCATTTGAAAACTTTATACTGGTCTGTTTGAAGCTGATGTTGCCAGGGCGCGAGTTTTTCGAAAAAGTCGCTTTATTATTGTTTTCACAGCAACAAAACGGAGTGCATGAGTAGACGCACTGTACGCGCTCGATTTCTCCTTTCAAATACACGCAAAAACAGTTTTGTTGCCGGAATGTTTATTTAGAACTGTTTTTATAGCACTGTGCTTAGCCGAGCGCCTCAGAAAAACACGAAAAGCTCCAAAAAAAGCGCCTCAGAAAAACACGAAAAGCTCCACGAAAATTTATCCAAAACGAAGCGGAAGTAACGACCAGAGTTAAGTTGTGCGTTAAAGTAGCGATAAATTTCTAAACGCATGGACCGATGACCGGTTAAATAAATTCCGGGCTGGAAGTTTTATTTTTTGTACATTGCCTTCTTGGTAAATATTATCACACACCACACAACATCAAAGAAAGTAGGCTCTTGGAAAAGCCTAGCTGTGTTTACATGTGCCATGTTTAATGTTTTATGATGCCATGCCCTATGGCAGGAATTTATTTAGCGAAATTGCAATCCGTGGTTGCAGTCACAGGGATTTTAATATTCACAAAGTATATGGAATGAAAAAAAAAATCCCACACACACCGATCGGAGAGCGATGAGTTGGAGTTTTTATTTTTTTTAATGCGTATTGGATCAGAATGCTTCAGTGGTATCATGCACGATGGAAAGTTTAACACATAAAAGAGATCAAAAGACATGATGGGATGCTTTATTTATGAATTCAAGTATAAATTCTTGATAATAAATTATAAATAACTCATCTTCGTAAAGAGTTTTATCGCGTTGTTGATAGAAGAGAGTCAATCAACTGATTGGATTTTGAAAAATAACTCAAAATTCATTCTAAAAATCGAACTTCACTTTAGTGCTGCTCTATAGTCATCGAGAATTTTAGAACGTATGAATATTATTCCCGGTAGAAGTAATTAAAAACGTCCCATTTACAATAGCCCAAAAGGCTTTCGTAATAGCGCATCCATTTGCAAGACCAATTCCCATAGCAGCGTTACTTTCTATCCAATAGCGTAATGACATTACATCCTTTGGACATTCGACATTGTTGGACTGTAACTGATCGGCTGTCTCGACCACCAAAAATGTTACCAGCCCTTTGGCCTTTCAGTTCTCGGCAGCAGCAAGCCAATCATAGCGTTGCGTCTGTCTGTGAGGCGTACAGAACCATTCAAACGCAACAAGCTGCCGCCATGACACCGCTGGGATTACTGGCTCACGTACGAACATGTCAAATGTGTAGGATTAATTTAACACTGCAGACCGATAGATTGTTGAACTTTGGTACGGAAAAGAAGAGAGAAGGAGAGTGAGTGAGAGAGAGAGAGAGAAAATACGCAGCAAAAGCATTCATATATGGAACATTGATTGGATGATTTTTACTCAACAAACTGCTGAAGCATTTTCCCATTCGATAATTGAACTTTCCCACTATTTAAAACAAGTGGTTTTATGCTTTCGCAATCAAAATCAACCCACAGCTGAAATGACACAAAAACCAAAAAATGGGCCAAATAAAGTGAGAAAGTTGATCACTGGCTGAAACATTAATTAACGACACAACCACCCTTAAAACTCGTCATCCGAAGCACATCATAAAAAGTTGTTAATGTTTAAAAGTGGGAGAGAGAGTTTTGCATTTATTGATTCGAATGAGTGAAGCGGAAAATAAACGAGTTAAGCGACAAATAGCGAAAGATGCAGACCGTCGAGTTGATTAAAATTGAATGAACCTTAACAATGACAGCTCACACACAACGTCCGAACTATATAATCCAGTAATCTTTATCGCCGGGCTTTTGGAATCATGATTTTGCTCGCATGCGTGTGTGTGGCACACTGTGGCAATTTCCACTTATGGTGCGATAAGTGCATATTTCACGATGCTCCAAAAACACACGAAAACAAGACTGATGAGCTTCAAGAATGCTTGATAAAGGTAGGTTAATAAAATTTTAGAATAAAATGGTAGAAATATTCAGCATACATTCACAAAACCACTTCGCTACTGTGGCGGCAAGACACGGCACTAAACATAATCATATTCATAGTGGTTTTGCCGTTTATTTAGGCAAACGCACGTAACAAAATCCAGCTTTCGCCAGCAGGCGTGTACTGTGCTGCGTTCGCGTTACCGTGGCGCAACGTTCCGGGAAGGATTTTCCAAAATGTCCAACAGCAAAATGTATGCAAACATTATGCTCGCTCCTAGTGGGATTTCCCATCATACAAACAAAAAGAATCACTAGGATCTAGGGTTGCAAAAAAGATATACACACAAACATTCTCATGCGCGTCCTGTAGAGTACATTTCGTGCGCTACTTCCGCATGCTGTGTTGATTACCACAGTCAGCGAAGTATTGGATCTGGAAAGGATCAAGCGCACCCACTCGAACGGGGGCGAATATGGTTCATACATCATTTCGTTTATAGTCCCGGTACGCATATAAATAGAGATTAGGCTGTTGTAACTGTCGAAACTTTCACCAACTCGAATCAATGAAAAGTTTTCCCACATGTCATCACGAAACTTTTCTCCATCCACTCCACTAAGGGTGTGTGTGTAAGTACGCGAATGAGGAAGAAATATGTTTATAGAAAATCCTTCTATAATGCTCTTGAACACCTCAGTGCATAATCGTACATTCTTTATCGACGCTGGAAGCAGCGAGCAGCACGAGCAGCAGCTTCAAGTTCAAAAAACGGGGGATAAACTTTTCTTACACATCTTTTACACTCGACGAACTCGCTCGCCACGATTCCCGCTACTTGAGACTTTTTACACTCCTTTTTGTTGCAAACACTTTCAATTGTGGGTGATAATTATGATGTCGTTGCATGAGCGAGTCATTCCAGCGAATCTGAGCTGCTTGAATGAAATTTTAAAAGAAGATGAGAGCATAAAGGCATGCTTCAGGGCAGGGAACAGGTCACAGAAACGAGTAAGTTTGTACCTTTTTTCGCTTTGATGAGCTAATACTGTGGCATTCGAGTTGAAAAAGAAGTTATTATAGCGTCCTATCTCTGATGGTATGATGAATCAAGCCGCACCAACGATTCAAAGCCGAAGCTGGCGATGTGAAGTTAATCATTTGCAAACGGTGTGGTAGTGAGTGCGTGTGTGCGTGTGTGTTTTCTGTCATAATTTGCACTATGAATATTTATGAGCAGCGTTTAAGCCTATCCCTGCGTGTGACAAAGATTAGTTACAGCTTTGCTACGCTTCAAACAGAAACTCAGCCAGCAGTATGGTGTTTTTGAAGTAAACTAAAAATCTAAAAAAAAAAAACTCGTTAAAGTTAAAATCAAACTACGAACCACAGCATGATATAAAAACGCTGTAAGTCACTCCTGTGTTGAAGGTCATATTTTGAGAGTCACATCTGCTGGTAAAAATAGAGTGGTTTTTATCCATCGTACAGCAAATTCAACGCAAGAACGCCAGTTTTTCACATCAGTTCCGATAAGAAAGGCATTTTATCATGCCAAATGCTTCCTAGCGAAATTTATTATCATCACTATCTTTCCATCTGCTTTATCTCGAGCAGAGTTGCAGACTACACAGTGACGGGTAATGTGTATCGGAGCATGTAAAATAAATATTTTTAATATAAAATGGAGTCACTGTAGGAGTAGTTGCAAATCAAAAAAAGTAACTTGCATGTTTAAATTATCTTTCCAACTGCTTTATTCGCTCACATATTGCTCTCGTGGGTATTCACAAAAGGTACATACACTCGATCAACATCACGCAAGTGAAAAGTGTACAATCATTTCATGCGGGCACCGGTTTGTTCAAAAATATGTATATCTGTACCTCACAAAAGGGACTAACCACTTGCCAGTGCCACAGAGTAATGTACTGTGGCGCCAGCAGCTAGGATATGTTCCAAATCCATCCAATTAAACTCTGAACCAGCTTTGTTGCCAGGGGATTTTTGTTCACTACCCTTTTTTTCTTTGAAAACAAACACAAAGCATAAACCACCGAAATATTTTTTTCCTGTAAAAACAAAGAAATGGAACCGCATTTACCAAGAAAAACCAACGCAGGAAGATTGCGTTACTGAAATGATCACTTTAACCGTATGTGAAATAAAGCTGTCTTTGTCAAGGCACAACACGAAAATGCACGACCCCCCGGAAAACCAGCCACCAGCCCCAACCAGAAAATAAACGAACGTTTGCTTACTTTGTTAAGTTTGATTGAAAATCCAAATATCATAATTCATGAAGTTGTTTCATTTGCCGCCTGCACGTCTTCGCGATGTAATCCGTTCGGTAAGTTGCCACAAATTGCCCTACCGCATCCAATATCCACGGGCAGGATTATGGTGGTGGCAAGGGATGGTCGAATTAAAAACTTCTACACAAACACTCCGCGATGCCATCACCCTCACACACAGCGAGCAAAAATCTCACTCCACTCAACTGTTGTGCTCACCAGCCATTTCGAAACACTCATATTATTTTTATTATTATTTACACACGACCAAAACACAGCTCACAAACATTTGGCATTGTGGCAGGTTAAGCTAATTATGCAAATGTTACAATGCAACACATATCGGCGAACCATTTGCCCGTAACACTGACCACAACTCCAATTACAACCACTAATGGTCTAAAACTAAAAGTAACCACAACCCGCAAATCGTAACGCAAAAAAGAAAAACAAAACCCCGAAACACGACGTGGTGAACCCGCGAACTTCGATACCCGAGACCGTGCAAGGATACACGTACGTTTCGTCTGCGAGCACCGTCAGCAAACTGAACGACGATTGATAAGAAACGTTCTAGCTAAGCGCTGCTCACGTTGGAACCGATACCACCACACATACACGGGAACTCAGTGAACTCAACCACCGCGATAAGAACTCACGGTTTAGTGAGCGAGAGTGCTCTAAAGCTCTCCGTTCGTATAAGGACAACTTTTGAAAGCTTTTAACTTCCGGAAGCAACAGCAATGGTGTGTCGCTCTAAATAAGCTTCTTTGAGATGGAAGAGTGTTTGATGGAAACGAAGAAAGCTTGAAGCTAAAGTTTATTACACAAACGGAAAAGCTTTTGATCAGAAAAAGAGAGAGCATGTTTTTCTCACAAGGAAAACTTGCTATAAAAAGCACAAAGATTTCAATTGGTATCCTGATAGGGTGAACGCTTTTTGCTCAAGAGTCAAACACTCAGAGAACTAGAAAAAAGATGCTACGATGAAAGCTTTTTTATAGTGAATGTACCATGAAAAGCGTTACGTACAACTGGTATACCGGAAATCGTATAACAGTTGTAACGCAGAGCTATAACTTTTTCTTTAATTTTTTACACCAAATGCTAGCAGAGCTAAGCAGACCAAAAGCTCAGGAAAAAGAACGAAGTCTAAACATAATAAAACGATTAAATCTAATCTTGTTAAGCTAATATATAAAATCCCATTTTTAACACAAACTTGAAGGACAGCAATCAGTAAATTGCTCGCAATAAAATTTTGAACCATAAAACTGTACAATTTACAACATTCGCACACAAACATAAACCAATTGACGAGGCTAAACACACTGCCACGGTAGAATTCATTGGTAGCAAATAAGCAATCTTCGCGCCCCGGGTGTTTCGCGGGTGTAACAAGTCCAATGTCTATTTTTGCCCTCGAAATAAACAAAATAGACGTTGATTATGGAAGGTATTTCAATGAAATATTTACCCACAGTAGTCAACCTACTGCTGTATGCTGCTTTATGACGAGAGCCAACGGTGTGAATTGCAGTAAAGTGTACAAAGCCAAACACGGTACGGCTGTCAGTGATTTAATGTGATACTCAAATCGTGCCCTCGCTGGCCAGTGTGTCACGAGCTTGGTTGGGCATAGAGCGAACCAGGATGACGATGGATCGCTTATTATTGTGCTTACGAAGGTTGTAAACATGGTGAAGGTTTTAAAATTGCAAACTCGAGTGTGAAAATGTGTGAATCCGTTGAAGTGAGACAGGTAAACATCGGTAACAATCATTAAATGGGAGGTTGAATTGAAGCAAGGGCAAGCGGCGGATTAAATAATCAACTTGAAGCTCTCGCAGTGAGCGATGTCGGATGAAGTCACGATGGGCGAAACAATGTCAAAGACACAGTCTTACAGTTAACATTTGAATCGAACGCCAAATATTAGACTGCACGACCGCGTCTTCGCCAGAGTTTTTGTTTGTATCGAAATGTGATAAAAGAGTTTCAAGAGCGGATTTTTTTTTCACAGCTTCGATAGAATATAAAAAGTAGTAAAATATAGCATTTAAAGCACAGCACGCGAAACGAAATGATTTTAATTACAATTCACATAAGATACGTTACTTGTAGGAAATACTTATGAATTATTAATCAAAAAGGCAATCTAACGAAAATCGTTTATCGTCTCATGCAAACGATTTCTAAGTTAAGCGTGTGTCACACCTGCAAATCGTTCAAAGCAGCAACCTCATCTATAACGAGCCTAGTGTTTTGCCTTCGTAAACTAACTAATGGTAAATCTTACCGAAATTCCTTACAAAACCTCTTATATCTTATAACCATCTACATTCCGTTCAATTTGACTCACAACAAGCACCACCAAAAAAGACTGTTGCTCCTGAGCGGGCTTCGAACAGTCCACACTAATATCGTTGAACCGGAGCAACCACTGCAGGAGATTGATTAATGGTGAACGATGGAAGCAACTTCCGCGAGCCACCCAGCGATCCAAACCCGTAAGGACACTGGCGCAAAAAGGACACCATAAATCATTTGTCCACGTCCGCCACCACCACATTAAACATATCGCAACAACGATTCCGTTTGAGCCCCGTGTGTGTGTGTGTGAGCGGAGCAAACCACTCCGGGAGTTCCAGTGATGAGCACACTTCTTCGTGCGTTCGAGAGCAGAGCGTTTAAGGGCGAAGCGCAGCAGCATAGAACAATAGCAAATGAATAAATTATTACAAATCAAATGCAGCTTTTCTGCCACTTTCTGGTTTTGCTGAAGTGTTTGACAGACAATCGCAATGGTTTCGCATTAGCATATAACCTTTTGCGTACCGCGTAAAACCGTACACCACGGGGAAGCACTGCTTTGTTCAAGGTGTTCCTTTCGGGTTTACACTAGACCGAGAACAAAAGGCTCATTCAATTAGCGCCAATTTATCGTACCATTAGATGGCTGTGTGCGTGTGAGATAAACGCACTTCCATCATTTATGCTCGCAGCATAATCTGACAACACATCAATAACATCACTCGCTCGTGAATGTTTTCTCTAAAACATGCTTTGGTGGAGAAAGCAGGCAGCAAAAAAATCAATCACCAACATTTGAATGTGGCCAACCGCAGGCACAAACATCCCCACGGTTCAATGGGAGGGGATACGGTTCGATGGTTTGGTGTTTTTTTGTGTGTGTGTGTTCTTCTTCTTTATCGTCACCTTTTTGCACGGTGTTTCTCATCCGAATCGACACGAAAGTTCGTCTACCGTGATCCACTTTTGACGTGGTTCGTGCGGTACGACATGTGCATCGGCGGAAAATCCACTTAACACGCGCGCAACACACATACACAGACACCACCACCCAACACTAACCTAGCAAATCGACAACGAAGTTTATGCATTCATCTTCTTGACTTTAACGCAATGAAGGGAATAGAAGCAACACAAACGCCAGCTCAAAGTTGATTTGCATGTGCAAAAAAAAGGAAGAGCAAACTCAACAGGACCATCGCGCCAAACCACCAAACGAGAATGTGTGCATGTATCGTTCAAATTGAACGGCTCTTTCCACCAGTCGGCAGCATGGCGCAAAAAAAAGAGGGCAAATAGAGGCTCTAGCCCCGAGAAACCGCCCTTCACTTTGCGAGACGAAATCATTAGCATTTCGGGATCGCAGGAGAGTTGTTTGGTTTCGCTTTTATGCTGTTGGTCTCGTAGGTGTTTTTTGTGTGTTGTTGTTGCTGTATTTGGCATTTTTCAAACAGACAGGGTCCCAACGGATGTGAGAGAATAAAAAAAAAAAACGAACGAACTGGGAAAAATCAATCATTCGCACCATCGGCTTGCAGCTTTACACGGATCTTCCTCGTCGTGGTGCGTCCGCCAGTGTAGGAAAAATTGACCAACGAAGTCGCACCAGCAAACGGAAATTTACATTTTGCTCCATCCTCCCGCTAACTTTGATCCCCTGGCTGGCAAACATGTAAAATCCATTTAGATTATAAATTTTTACACTTTTCTGCTGCTTTTCTGTAAAGTGCTGTTACGTTGTAACTCCATCAAAGCGTTGTTTCAAACAATATTTTATTCCCAATGTGTGAGGTTCCGTTTTTCCCGCCTTTTAAATATGTTAAAGTTTTAAACTTTAATATAAAGAGCTTTCGCTGGAGACACTTTGATATGAATCTTCAATTTTTTTTTCATTTTCCACACAAAACAGAATCGTTTTCTAAGAATACAGAGCGTGGGATAAAAATAGTAGCTTGTGTGCAATCGTGCTAGAGATGGCTCGGCAGTGAAAAGCGGATGTCACATTCCTTTCCTTTCCCAGCCATCAACTCTACTACGGCCCCATACAATCATTCGCGCGATTATCGCTGACAGGTGAAATGCGTCCGAGTGCATCTCGTGCACAAACCCGGAAGCTGGCGAGAAATGGCCAAAATTCGTTTCTTCCTTCTATCCTGCAAACTGAACTGATGCAAGTAATGCATCCAGAGAATGCTTTCAGCGCTAAACTCACCCGGACAGGCCACTTTTCAATTTACTTTGCCACTCTTTCGGTGGAGATGGTGGAGGTGGTAGTTGTGCGCGCATCATTAACACACTCGCCACCCCTAGCTGGCTGCTCGCTATCAGCCGGTGCAAACGGAACAACGAAAACGCGTTTGATTGAGTTCTCGCCATCCGGTGTCGATCCGGGAGATGGCTGGCTCAATCCTTCTGCCAGCTAACCGGGCATCCAATGCCAACGTCAGCGCATCCACGTCAGCGAATTTTACCGTTTACTGACACGGAACGATGGCATCACTCGCTCCGGATGAACCGCCGAATGGAACCTGCGCTGTGCGTAAGCGCTACACCATTTGACCGGATTGCCACGGAGCGGGCGAACAGACAGTTTAGAAATAGCATAGCCAAAATCCTACCCGATTATGTCTTTCCATGGAAGGAGCGATGTGAAACATGAACCACAATTGTGCAAATGTGTAACGTGTGGTATAGGTATGTAGCGAGTGTAGTAAGTCAATCGGTTTGGTTTTTGAAACGTCGAAACATTGCGAGTGTTTTGTCAAGAAGGGTGGGCATTCGGGTTGAAGCAAGGAGGGCTATCGGTCGTACACGAATAGCTGCCAAGCTGCTGTGGCATCGGTAGTTTTAATTAATTGCAACAATTGATAAGATGACTCCCGATGACACAACATTGAAACATAACCGTGGCTACCGTGTACCGAGGACACGGCATCATCGTCGTGCTACGGGGGCAAGATTGTGCGAACGCGTTACTACTATTAATTTCCCCGGGGATCCATTTATGCCTAGATGAATTAATGCGCACACCGGGAGCTTTGATCTGCCGGGCACGGTGGAAAGGGTTTTTCAACACGGGGGTTGGTTGTGCGTTGACGGAAAAGACACGGGGTGCGAGGTTCGAAAGTAATTTATTTTGCACCGCAAAGCACCACTTCGGTGAGCATTTGATACAAAACCGGCAAGGATTCAATCAATCTAGGAAACTTGTCGCTGAAGAGGTCAGCCGAGCATAAGCTGTATCCACTCTTCTCGATGAATCGCAATAGCGGAGATAAGTTTGTGTGTTATGGTTCAGATCCTAAGTGTAATAATTCTGAAAAAAAGTACCTTAAATACCATATGGAAAACCCCAAAACAGTACCTTTCTAAATCAAACTCCACGAAGCTGCCCACGGCAGAAGGAGAACATTACTGAACCATCCTTTGTTGAATGACTTCAAAAAACTTGTGCCTCAACCATAAGAATACCGTCATTAGTTTGGTTTCAGGTGGTCCAAAACGAACCTTGCCGAGCATCCTTCCATAATTGACAGGGTCGGAAAATCGTCAGTCATACGGGACCGGGAAAGAAAATTGCAAACGTAATCCTTATCCATCATTGTTACGGGATTTATTCGATTTTTTGTTGTTGCCAGCTTCCCAGCTTAAGTACCGTTCGTGGCCGCAGTATCCCGGGCAGCAGCAACAGGCTTTATCGTAAACGATGTGTTAATTTTATGTTCCATAATCCACCCATAAAACAAATGCATTGTTGTTTTTTTCTCTTCTTCTTCATTGGTTTTGTGGCTATTTTTTTCTCCCAAGCTCGGCAAAAATGGCCAATGTACAGAGGCTAAAGTTTTTTGGTAATTTCCGGTCATCGTTGTTACCGCCTCTTCGGGTGCTCGGTGAAAGTGATTGAGAACCTTTAACTGAGTGTGCGGAACAGGGAGGGGGAGGGAAGGTTCCCGTTAGCCTCAAAATTCGTGCAAGCAAACACTGTACACACGGGAGGCGAGAGCAAATCTTTCGTTTATTAAATAATAAATCAGCTACTACTGGTTCTCTTCCAACTGCCGTACCCGTCGTATTTTCCTGCTTTTCCATTTGATTTCCTCGGTGCGCCTGCTGCTATTTGCCCAAGGGACGTCTTGCTTTCCCCCGGAGCTATGATTTTTCATTACTGGAAGCTGTTTTCATCCTGTTACGGAGGACCGCACTCCTAGACTAACAACAACCGGATAAAGCAACTCGACAAGCATCGGGCGCGCTTTTCCACCACTCGGGACGCGGTGGTGAAGAGCCAGGGAAACTTATCGACCAGAACAAACGCTACCAGGTCCAGGCAGTCACCAACACTCCAACCCATTTCATTCGTTCCGTTTCGTAATCACTACGAACGTTTTAGCTCATCGACGAATTAGTCAGGCGAGACCGCGCTTTATAGGATTTGAAATTTTCATCCCGCTTCCCCCAATGCCAACCCCGATTGGGGGAAAATAGCGGCAAAATGTCGCGTCCCGCCTGCTGCTCCCAACCGAAGGTGAGAGACCTACTCCCGGCACAATTAATTTGATAACTTTGAAACTGTGTGTTTCTGGTGTTTTGTTTTGTCGCCGCTGTTGGGACATCCCCCAACGGGATGATCCCATTAGGCTAATGACGGTGTTAATAATTTCCAACAGAAACGCAACCAGTTATCTGACGCAGCGTAGGCGCTTCTCTATTCACAACATCCGTCCGTGTGATTTGTTACCGATTTGCAAATAAATTGACCGAGAGCATCGTTGCTGCGGCTTAAACACTGCACAGCAATGTACGAGCTGGAGACTTTTGGTACGCAAAACAGCCGTTCAGCAGAACGCCGGAATGCCGGAAGTTAAGCATATCCATCCATTGTGATGATTGTGGCTCACAAAAAAAAAAAAAACAAAGCAGCAGGACAGAAAGAACAGAAATAAAAGTTTTTTAATCAAACGCTCTCTGCGGCTTGCCAAAGTGACACAAATTTAAAACGTGACATTCTCCGGGGGTTATAAAAAAAAGCATGGAAGCAAAAGCAAGTCCTTGGAGAAAATGGACAGCAGAGCAATGATTTCGAATTCTTAAGTTGGTTTTAGTATGTTTCTGTTGTTTCGTTTCCTTTTTTTTCCAAGGTACAACGTTTTCAATGCCTGCGGTAAGGCGACATTCAGGCGTTGGACGAAACGGAAATTGAGAAATGAAAATAAAATATAAAATTCACGTTTTCCCAAATTGCGTGACTTTCTTGTTCCGTTGATGATAGTTGGAGGATGGGAGCTGCTGAAGCATTAGCAGCATGCATACATTGTGAGATTAAGCGCACAGTTCTATGCTACAAGGGAGGATATTTTTGAAACAAGTAATATTTACATTGCACTCCAAAGCATGAGATTAAAAGTGATGTTTTGTCGCCCGCCCATTAGGCCGTTGAAATATTTCGAATCCTCTTATAGTTTCGTTTTCTGTTTTTGCTATTTAAATTGAACTTGAAAATTCGCGATTCAATGCATTTTATCAATAAAATATTCCACCACACAAATTGTACCACATCTCCTCCTCCTCAGTTCGTGAGTTTTATGATAAATTCATTAGCAAACGTATAGGTTTGAATAGAGTTTTTGACGAACAAAAATTTATGCCAGCAAATAAAAACACAATCGATAAATATCACCAACACACAAGCACACGCTGATGTTCGTCGAGTTCAGGTGTTTTACTGAAAATAAATTCAAGCACACAAAACCATTGAGTCGGGCAAAAAAATCATATGCACCCGTACTCATCTCGATTGTTCGCCATATTTCCACACATACACACAAAGACACACCCCCTATAACTTATACTTTTCAGCTGCAATAACGAAATCTGCGCAAATAAATGGTGAGAATTTCATTGAGTCTCACGTTTTTTTTTGTTTTGGGAATTTTCTTTCCCCGTTTATGACACTGTGTTGGTTAGTACAGCTTATGACGATGAGTGAAGGTGGGAACGTATTCACGGACAGATAAATAAATTCATGAATGGGTGCAAAAAAGTATTACTACCGATGAACACTATTTTTTTGATAAGATTTACGTTTATGAATGTTATGGTGGTCAGCGAATGTTTGCGAGTGCGTAGCGAACCAGTGAACCAGTTAACCTAAATAAAAACCCCAAAATGGATACAGATATGGCTGCAGAGAGTGTGTGTGTACAGATATTGACCAAGCATCCTCTAGAGTTTTGGCTCAGCATGAACCCATTAACGAGGAACCAAATTGTTACAACGTAAAAAATGACTAAAAAACAGATATACCTTTCATACTATTAAAATAATCTCTCACCATCAAATGAAATACAGATTACAGGCTAGTGGCGGGCCAGCGAGAAGCAGCACTTCAATAAATTATACGAAAATACAGCTCCTCATAAACGCCAGCCGTTGCGAAAATGTTTGTGTTCATCAAGCATGGTGGGTTTAAAATAAGCTTCCAAATTTCATAACACGGTCATCCATAACATACCATTACACAAAAGCTTGCCAGTAGGGTACGTTGGATTGCGCCAAACATTACAGATGGTCTGAAACCGCTAGCCCCCCACTCCCACCAGATAATGTAATCTCTAATGATGTCGACGGCGATGACGATAATGTAGCAAAGTTCATTAAACGCCAGAATACATTTGTATGTCATTTCGGATCACAAAACCGCAACGATTCACCTGCACAGGCGGTACACAATCTAGTGTTTTTTTTTGCCGGGAGTGTGATGACAAACGGATCAATAAACATCAACAGAAGCACGTTGTGAAAGAGGACCGTAGACCTACACAGAATATGACCGCCTGGTACTGGTGGTAGCGGTGGTGATGAACGAAAGCAAATCAAATCTATATTGCCCAGGAAATGCATTTCCAAACGGGCGGAATCGTTTTGATCGATAATAATGGTCATCAAATTTCGTTCGTCCTCGCTTTCAACCATCCTCTCCCCACATGCTGCACAGCAACCAAAAAAAAAAGGACCACTTCAACGGTCCAGTGCTGAAATCGATGTCATAATCGGATGAAAATATCGTGCGCGAAATGAAATGTTCAGCACAAATCACGAGTCCGCACGCGGACATGCCGGTTTCGGTTGCGCGTCGACCGTACACCCGACCATTCAAATTGACCATAAAGAATAACAATCCGTCACACGCGGCTGGAAAAATCAGCTTTTCCATCATACGGAAGCGAAGAATGTTCGGGGAAGCACAAAACAAAAACCAGAAAGAGCACGCTGGACCACGCAGCTTAAATAGAAACAAAGCACACAACCGACCGACCCAATTGAAAAGAGTGCAAAAATTGGACCAAAATCAAAATCTAATCAAATTGTTGCTCAGCACTAATCTTTTGCTTGTTGTTCTGTGTTTGATTTTCGAAAACCTTGCCCCTCACACACGCCGCTAGTGTCCGGCGATACCCGTAACCAAACTAAATCACACGCACACACACACACACACACACACACACACACACACACACACACACACACACACACACACACACACACACACACACACACACACACACACACACACACACACACACACACACACACACACACACACACACACACACACACACACACACACACAAACACATCTACGTGCACCCTTCACAGGTTTACAACGGCAAATCAGTCTCATTCTCTGTTCGTTAGCATATTCACTTCATCCATTTCATCCCGATCCGTTGAATCCTGGGCAGTGATTGATTTCGGAGAGAAAAAAAAAGAACAAAACTGCGAACCACACTTGTGATGACGTTCAGCAGTTTTTTTGTGTGTGCGTGGGTGCGTGTTGGTCCCATTCCCCTAAGGCACATTCAGCAAACTCACGGCGAAGTGTGTTTAGTGAGCTGGAAAAAAGGGACGCTTTTCCAAATTGTACCTCTCCTGCTGAGGGATTGAGGCGATGGAAAAAGAATACCAGCCAGACACGAAAATGCCCGACTTTGGTTCCTTCGTTGGTCAATCGAACACAATCCGATTGACCGATAGCCTAGCTTGGGGGCTAAGGGTTCGCCGAATCTCAGTCACACAAACTGTTTGCTTATTTGCTTTGATTATTGGGAACACGTTTTGGCTGCGTATGTGGTCGTATGATAACAGTAATAACGAGAATGTGTTCTATTCTACCGTGTGAAGTTTTTGGCCGGAAAGCAAGAAAACAAAAAATGCACTTAAAACGTTAACTTTTAAATTACATCACATAAAAAAAACAGGATTTTGATCGCCCTCGTCCATCGTTTTTCATTACACGAATGTGCGCATTAATTTTCCACATAAAGTTTATAGCACAATCATGCTGGAAATTACCGTCACACTTCATACTCCGGTTGTCGATGTCACCTCGTTTTTTTTCTGCATCACGAACAGACAATACATTTGACAGGCAGGCAGACGTCCCCAGGCCAGGGTAGTATATATATTGCATGACGTTGCAAACATTGGAATACAAGCTCTACATGCTTTGGCTGCTCTGATAAAGTGGAAGTACCACCAACTTGAAAAATCCAAACCAAGAAGAGCATCGAAAAGTCGGCAAAGAAGGAACATGGTTCCTTCGTTTCATTGCACAAAAAGATTCTTCACCAACTATACTGATGTGCGGGCGCCAACGTATTCACGGATTTGCTGTCATCTCACGAGCATCTCTTCCCCTAACAGAAATGCAACAAAACAGCGCAAATAGTACGCGCCACCGTGACACACATACGTGAGGGTAAAGGCTTCAATTTGAAATTTATTGCAACCAGCAACGGAATGTGACTTTGCCCCCGTGGAACGTATGCAACCCGTGTGACACGAAACGACGCCACCGTCCGGGGTTTGGTTGGACGCGCGGAGCAACAAATTTGTACCTGAAGAAAAATTATGTGCTAAACATAAAAGACGAACATACCAAATGATTTCCCCTCACGACCGCCTGCACGGTTTGCCATTGCGACTTTAGCCGAAGCCACCGAAAAAAGCATTCCGCCAGGCACGATCCCTAACTGATCTTTTGGTCCCCTATTTTGTTGACATTCTGATGGTCTGTTGGTATGTGGTAGGTCGTTTCCGGGGAGGGTTTGAGAGTTGCTGGTTTTGCCCCCGATTGTCCTTTGGCATAGCGGGGTGATGCGCCCTTCCCGCTTGTGCACGTACTTCGTGACGCGATTTATCGTTTCAGCCATTTTGTTACTGCTATCTGTACCAGTAGCTCATTCGGACGTTCTTTCGGTGCGGGGTCTTTGCTGTACGTAGTTCACGCTGCTGCTGCTGCAAGAAAGTCCTAGCCGCCGGAGAAATACCGTCACAATATTGTGCTTTAGTGATTTTTCATGGAACTTCGGGTCGGTCGCTTTTGTAGCGTTTCGCCGCCAAGCGAGAACAGTGCAATGAGAATAAACAACTGGAAACTAATAAATTAGAGCCACATCACCACTTAATGGAAGCTTGCACGTGGAACATGAAAAGCTACTTAAAGCTTAGTTTTACTTCTATTTTGTTATTAAGTGTATGAAATAGATGCCTTCCTTTTTCTCTACGAGGAGCAGATAATTGTGATATTAATTTTTCATACAAAAGTTTACCTCCTTAACGGATACATAGCACCATTTATAAGACAATCATATTTAGGACATGAAAAACAGCACTGGCTGTACCAAAAAAAAAGGACATAAATTGTCAGAAAAATGTTTCGTCAGGAATCTGATAAAATCTTCAACCATCAGTTTCAGGCTTTGTAATGCACAACTAAGCTCGCATCCCAAATACCCTCACACACCCGTCTGCTTTGCTGGGTTTGTCTCGTGCAATCCCGCAGCTTCAATTTTTGGGTATGTATGTCATACGAAAAAAAAAATTTGGAAAAGGAAAAATGGGCGCATCCTGAAATTCGAGCAGGTTGTGCGCCCCCAGGTACACCAATAAAATGTGCAAAAATTCCTCCTTTGATTTATGAGGCACGCAATGAGATTGCGCTTTGAGAGTAGCGTCAGAATTGCCGTCCTTCCCTTCCTGGTCCAAGAAAATGGTCCTGCCTTAGAACGAGCATGGCGCTGGTTTTTACCAGCTTCTTTTTATCGGCTTAGTGCGCTATTTACGAGGTTTAATCGGTACTGATTCATGTTCACGAGTGAAGTAGTTACAAGGAACAATGATACGGCAGAAGTAAAAAGAAAAAAACTGCGTCACAGGTGGAAAAGTGGCTTTTCCGGAGTTGGAATGTGTGCCTCGTGTGCCAGGCACATTTTTTGACGCACGAAATTCAATGAGAAATTTATGAAGCATTGCTCAATTACATTTCGAAACAACGGGGGACCGACCGACCGGTAAAACCATGAGAGTTGAGCAAATAATTGTCCCAACTCTGCCGCTTGGTAATAAAAAGCAGGAGGGGCACGGTTAGAAGAATGTCACGTCTTGGCGTAAGCCTCTCACAGACGTGGCGTTTTTCGGGCACAATACTAATGCCAACTAGACATATTGTGTGTACGGGATTAATGGAACCACTCGTGTGCAGCTGTGTTTGAAAAGCTGATCACGGGCACAGAGTTTGAGAGGCTGGATGGACTGGAGAAAATGTTTGCTTGAAGTCTTTGCAGTCCGGAAGCAGACAAAGGCGTGCAGAATCTTTAAATGAATGCCACAGTGGGGGAAGATTAAATTAATCTTCCCGGGGACATTTTAAACTGTTCACTAATGCTGCACTGGAATTAGAATTTTCTTGGAACGCTATGCGAGGCTTCTTTCCTTTGGTTGAGCGTTTCGCACTTTGAATGTAATATAACTGACATTTATAAACGTATTCGTTAAAGTAATTTGAGTTTTTCTTCAACAACCACAACAACATTGTTCGTCAACCCTTTCCAACTGAATAAAATTACAACACACCAATCGAAGAATACATTACAATTAATTGTAGCAGCAAACAGTTCACTATCGATGGCGTAAGATGACCATGCCCCTTCTTTTCCAACTCTCCATTCCGCACCACCCGAACCGGAAACCTGTCAACTTGTTTGTGGGCTAGCACTGCCGACAAAGCAGCAGGACACCATGCGCGTCCGTCGAGGGTGAACCCATCATACCACCAGTTTGCTTGCATCTGCAAACAATGACATTGCGCGCCCTGCTCGACCCCATTTCCTGTTTGAAGAAGCAAATTATCATCCTCCCGAGCGTTGAGAAGTCTCCAGTGGGCTTCCGTTTCCTTTTCCCATTTTCCCCGACCCCAACCCCCCGGTTCCCGTTTGTTCTTCTTTTTTGCGTGTCTTCGATCTGGACCACACAGAAAATGAGTCGATAACGACTGGCTAACGATCTCCGCCTGGACGGGAAAAAGCAGCAGCAGCACAGATAACGTAGAATAACTTTTTTTCTCTCTTCTTTTACTTCTGTCGTCCCGGCTGGCTTGTAAACAACGTATGCTTGAGTTAACAATGATAGCAGCAATAACCATAACAATAAACTATTCCGAAAAAGGACCGAAGTCTAGAAGAAAGTCTCACGCTCACCCAAACATGTACATGGGTTTAGTTTTAGTTCATGCAAACCTTTACCATTGTCTTTGTGTGTTGCAGTCTTGGACACTGTTTGTTTGCGTTACCTTTTTTTTTTCGTCCCTACGTATCACTCAACAATATGGAAGCACCTTACGATGGTCATTCTCGTGCCCATTGGCCACGGACAGGCAATGGTTCCGTTTGACGTATTAAGGAAACGCCCACCCATCTTAAGATAGAATACTACATAAGAATCTTCAATTTATTAACGCTCGTCCATCCGGACACTAGAACCACGCGCACTACAAACAGGAAGTGCACAAAAAGTGTACGGCGTTGATAATTACGACCGTATGCGCCAACGGTTGCCGCCAGCTGCCAGCTTTACCATACTCCGGCGTATGATATGGCTACAGTCTTGGTTTTGTGGCATGGTGAGTTGCAAAATTACATCTGTGAAACACTGAAACGCCTAACTTACACGGATCATTTCCCTCCCGTAGCTTAGAGCTTGGGAGCGTAAGGAAAGGATGGATGGTAGTCGTTTTCAAGGTTCGTTGAGTAACGAACAGGCTGGAGAGTAAGGCAAATGTACGACGGTGAGTGTAATGTCTGTTCCATCATGTGGTAAATTTAACGGCTTAAGAATTTTGCCACCAGAGCCTTCGTCAACAAGCAATACGAATTAAGGGTGCATTTATGTTCGTGCAAGAAGGTGACGATAATAGGTTATTTGCCCACTTTTGTATTCATGACAAGTGAAAAACGACATGGATGACTAACTGCTACATTACGGTAGGGAATTACAGCCACACACCATTAGCAGCCTTTGAGTGTAATTCTTACATTTCGGCAGTGTACAACTCAAATGATTATTCAATCAAAAAAGCAGATATTTTGTGCAATTGACGATGCCAAGTCTAAATTATTTATTCAAGTAGATTTATAAAAAACCATCTTAAGTATCTTGATTGAATCAATCCAATTGAGTTTACAAGCATTGAAATACTGGGGGTCCTGGTCTTCACTCGACAGGACTGGGGTTTCAATCTCATTCGGACCGTTCCACCGTAGTGAGGGCTGATTAACCAATTACGGTGGTAGAAATAAATCTCGTAAGACATTCGGTGGCCAGAGTGTGATCAAGTAGGTCACTAAACCAAGAAGTAGAGGAAAGAGAAGCAACGAAAACATGTCGCTTTGTTTTAAATAACATAATCTCCTGATCAAACGTACTTGTATTCATGCGATAGAAAAGTCAATAGATTCAAGCGTGTTTTAATCATGTTTCGATACTAGTTTTCAGCTAATAATGTGAATGTTATGTAGAATTATGTTACTCCCTATTCAAAATTGAACGATTTTTTTTTCTGTGTCTTATAAAGGGTATCCGAACTTGTAGTAATTTAATACATTGCAACACCCGTCCCTGACAACCTTAACCAGTTCAGAATTCCTTCAAATTATAGCAGATCTGATTTGCAACGTTCGAAAGGTGCTGTGTGGATGTGTCTGCTTGCGAAAACATACACATTTCAACGACAGTGACTGATGAATGAGTTGGGATAGCAGAAAAGGGGGACGGAAATCTTGGTTGCTCACTCATTCGTAGCCACGTAGCGGCAGCGTTCTACGGCGGAAGATAGAGAGCCAAAAGCGATAAAACTTTATATCTACCCCGGGTGTTTTCCCGAGCTTTCTCCCAGTTTCCCCAATTTGGTCTAGGGTTCCATCCGCAACAGATCCCGGGACGGATCGGGTAGATAAGATAATTTCCCGATCTTACCGCATCGCATGCGGCAAACGTGGCCTTCCTCCCGTGGGGTGGTGTGATGGGTGTTTTAGATTTTTCAACCCCTTCAACAAGCACAGACGCTCGGAACCAACTCGTCTAACCTTACCTTTACACACTAGCATCAGCAGCCGCACAACGTGTTGGTTTTAATGGTTACAAAATTTAATTTAAATATGCAAATATACTCTCTTTTGATACATGTTTCCGAAACCGTGCCCGGGCTCAATACATAACCGGGGACTAGAGGCGAAGTTTCATTATCACTCGGCACTCGGCATTATCTCGCACTCTCTCTCTCTCTCTCTCGCTCTGGGTGTGCTGTTAAAACGCATAGAGCGAACAAGAGCTTTCCCATTGCGGACCAAGAAAATATCGGTCGTGCCTTCTGCCCTGGCTCAGTGGGATGGACGAAAAAGTGAGAAGATTAATGGAAGGATGCAGCTACGGGGTGAGTTTATGGAGTGAAAATATTGATGAAAATATTATTTGATGAAGCACCCGGTTTTTTGGGAGGTGATGGCGATGGATTAGGATCATCCGTCCGGCTCGTGTTGAAGCGAGACACGATCGAACAACAGGGTCATGTGTACGGGGGTGGAGAGCATCATAGTCTTGGCTATTTCGGAAGTGATAAGATTCTGTTGAATTTGAAAATTATGGTCGACTTTCGGCTGCAAAGCCTTCCGCCCACGAAAAAGGATGACGACGACAAACGGTGAGAAATCAGTCGTAAAGAAGGGTCCGGCTGGTGTCTTCGGTTGGAGCCGGGTGTTGTGGGCAAAGTTGAGTGAATTTGGATGATTGAAGGTAAATTTTCAAGCATCCATTTATCCATTCATTTTCATCAATTTGGCCTCAATTTGAATGGTTCGCAATCGACACGAATGGGTTAAGGTTGTTAATGAACCGGACAACCTGGATCGGGTGAGATTTTGACCACATGCTATCACTTGCACGCTTTGTGCAGCTCCAGCACTCATGACAGAACATCAAACGTTTTGCGGTCGATTTCTTCAAGGATCTTTTCTTTCAGCAACATTATTATACCAAATTTGTGATTACTTGGTGAGGGAAAGAACTTTTGTCTTGCGCAAAAAATTCCTTCGTATGTGTCGTTGCAGAGGGGGGGGGGGGGGGAGGGGGAGGAAGCACCATAACAGCACAACTTTCACCTCACCCCACACATACCTATTCAGGTGACACCTGTCCACGTCCAGTCGAGTGAACAGTGAATGATGTGAAGCGCTTAGAGCAAGTCCACCCGAAGGCCGAGGGCGGAGTGCAACAGTTTGACCTGAAATTTCATACAAACCACCAAAAGTCTTTCGGTGGGAAAAGGGCGATATATGGTTAACTTTATCGAAGTTGGAAGTTTCTTTACACGCTTGTCGAAATTGTGACAGCCATGCCAGTTCGTTGCTCACCTTTGCGCAGAAGTTGCGTGTTGCGTGTCTCGATCACGTTACGGGGGGGAAAACTTTTCCTTTCGTTCTCTCATTTTCTCCTTCTTACCGCCACTTTCTGGCCATGCTGCCATGGCGGTTGAGCTGAGTTGTTTTTCACACGAGTGCTGGTTAACCGCGAAAGTTTTAATCTTATAGCGTGGTACGTGTCATCGTGTGCTTCGGGGACGAGAACACACGGCAGATACGGTCGGTTGTTGGCGGCAAATGAATAGTCTTTTCAGGTGAATAGATCAAACATGCGCCCGGTACGTACGGTACTACTTTGTCATTGGGTTTTTGGTGAGTTTTTGCTTGTGGCAGGGTAGAAGCGGTTTTTTTTGGGTAGTTGGAAGATTTGGATTTGCCCACCGTACAGAAAGGAGTTTGAGGATGAAAAGTTGTGGTAAACCGCACGTAGTTTAAAGCGTGAACAGTGCAGTAAAACATCGGCTCACTGTTCGTTCTGTTTCTGTGTGTGGTTTTAGCGTAGATCAAGTTTGCTTTTCGAAACGATTTAGTTATCTTCCGACTGTCCGTGATCGCTCTCTAAGCCTCCTCGTCTCGCTGCTTTATTTATCTAAACCCCTTTTTTATGCTGTCCCAAAATTGGGACCAACTCAAAAAAAAAAAAACCCTCCGTTCCATCATGATTATGATGATGAACCTGCCGCGGATCGAGCGGGATGATAATATGATTTCCAGCTTATGTTTTATGCATTTCGAAAGAACATCAGTGTTTGCCGCGTTGTGTTTGCGGTTTTTCTCCCCCAGTATATGTATGTGTGTGAGTGATTCATCTTTTTTTTTCCTTTCGATTTTTCAGCCCATTTCGGTACAAGTGGTTGCGCCCTGTCCGTACCACACACCACGAAAGCCATGATGTACACCACCATACCATCCATTCGTCTTTTTCATCATCCTAGAGCCATCCATTCTTTTGCAAACGCAAACATCATCATCTTCACAATCGCTCTCTGCCGGTTCGGTTCGAGGTTCGGAAAAGTTCACAAAATTTACCCTTTCACCTTCGCGAGCGGGTGCGCTTTCTCATCGCAAAATCAAACTGAAACGAGCGACGGAAAACACATTTTAAAGCCATTCGAGTGCAAAATAAGAAACAAACACGGCGTAAGGACATCGTAAAGCAGCTCCGTTACCGGCGCGAACGGAGAAGAGCAGAGTTTACGAGCATCCATAAAAATGTATATTTTATGAGCTTAAATTAAAGAAAAAGAAGTGCAGGAGGTAGAAAACCGCAACCCTTCCAGAACGGAGAAGCGTCCCCACAAGAACCCGGGGTCGGTTTGTTGGTGGGGTGAGTGGTGATTTGATTTCTGCAAAACTGTGGACATTATGATGCGGATGAACACGGTGGGCACCATTGAAGAAAGGATTCATTCACCGCTACCAGTAGATGCTCCGTGTGCTGCTCGATAGGAAAACTCGCATACAATTTTGTGAGCTTAACGCTTGCTTACACAGACAAATTTTCAAGTGCAGTAACAAGCCGACAATAAACTACTGTCTTAAATTGGTTCAACACATTAAGAAGTGCCAATCCCGTATGTCTACTTCACATCGACTTCGTTCTGTGGCACTGGTACATCCAATTTAATGGTTGATAGTTGTAAAGTCATAACGTCTGACGCGCTGAGGTAATTAAATAATTGTGGTATCATTGAGCAAGCTCTTTCGAGACTAATAGAATATAAGCGGCATCAAACGAGTCGTATGATGGACGGTGCCACTTGCAACAACAGGTACTTAACAACCGAAAAGCATCGTATCGGTAAGATATGTGGTGATCCATTAAAAGTTGTTTTATGACTTTTGTTTACCAAAGCAGCATGCTTCGGAAAGCAAATCCATTTCATCCATCCAACCACTGATAAGCTCAATGCATGTGCCTTTGCGTTGAAAAGGAGCTAAAACGGTTGGGTGAAACAGTTTTAGGATTGCTTTTTGCCACAAAGAATGCTGTTAGCGTGCAAAATCCTAGCTAAAGTTTGGATGAGGTCCAACTCAAAAACCCAGTTGTTGGGAAAGTTTGCCCGTTCCTACACCATAAGAAGCAAGATTAAATCATCCCATTGCAAAATTGTTGTCTAAGAAAAGCGACTGTACTGGACTTGCGGGACTCACACACGCTTCACATCTCACACTAGCCGACGTTTTGCAGTGAAAGCATCCCAAAAACGGAAAATCCAAATTGTTTGCTTGTGTTAGACACGGGTTTTCTACATCCCTGTTCCATTTTCTAGCCCAGAACTCTTTGGGCGTAAAGGGGGTTTGCTGATTTATTGCAAAGATTTATGTGCGTGTGCGTCTCGGGTAGATTTTACCATCACCCCAGTTAAATAAAGGTCAGTGCTAGGAAAGCTACACACTTGTAAATATAGTTTTTGAGCAAGGTATTAACAACGCTTTCCCACCGAGCAGATGGTGGCAGTTTGGAAAGCTGTGGAACGCCCGGTCGAACCGAACCACTTCGTAATCTCCTTTTCAGCTTTCCGGGTTCGGGCAAGAAACAGAAAAGGGAAGCATTTTTGACAGATTTTTGGATACAAAATCAGTACCAAAATGTTCCCTCATTATGCCCCCCGGCAGTCGTACTGCGCTCCGAAGTTGGATCCTAACCGCACCGGGAATTCGCCAAATATGGGGTAAAAAGATGCGAAAGATTAATTCACCACAAAGCGGATCAACGATACCGATGGCTTCCTGCCCTGGTCATTTGATGGAACTAGCAACCAACGGACCAGCGGAGAGGTTTGCCCAAGGGGTGGTGGATTAAGCAAAATGCTGCAATGTGTATAAACCCCATACCACTTGTACAAAAAGTATAGATTCAACAAAATTGTTGTTTACGATTCAAGCCCGATGGACACAAGCCAAACACGTTACACCCCCCTTCCTCCCCCTACACCAGAGCTTATCCTCCGACCAAGAGAACTCTTTTCGGTGTAGTACTCCCAACTAACCACATGCGCATGATATGCGAATGATGTTTTGTTCTATCCTTTTTGAATATCTGATGAAAGAAGTTTTCGAACTTAAGGAAGGAGTGGCCCCTTGCAAAGGATTAGTTTTACCCGATTGGTTAGATGTGGTCGTGTATCTTCATCTTTCGCCGAAGAAGGATTTTCGTCGCTAATGGTCGAAAGTTCTGGTGCGGGGCCGAATCAAGATGAAACATACCTGGTGGTGGTGGAAAAAGAAACGAAGAAAAAAAAAACTTTTAATACAGTTTGATAAGCAGATTAGATAGACATACGTTATTGGCAATGACAGGTGTTTAGAAGCCTGGCTGATAAGGCTTCAAAGCGTATTCACACCAACTTTGGCTGCTGTCGAAATAAGCAAGGCTCAACTGATAGCGGAACATTCGAAGAAAAATAATACATTGGGGCCATCGAATATTGCGCATAGAACCAATTTCATAGAAATCGATAAAAAGGTACTTTCTGGAACACAATCGGCTTAGTCAAGTTTTGAGATCTATACCTTACGCCCAAAAGTATGGTTTTTCGAATCAAGTCATTTAAAAACCATACGATACCATACGAAAATTGATTTTTTTATTGATGTCCAACTATTACAGCTTAAGAAGCTATCACATGGCACATCCCACATCCTTAGAGTGATCGAGACTATCATTTAACCTTTTTTTTCCCCCCGGTGCAGTTACAGCAGCAAGCTAACCTCTTTTTGCAAGCAGTTTCACCTGAGTCCGTCCCCATCCATTGCCAAAGCGTTTGACGTGGCAAAAGAGACATCCGGATAATGAAGGGATTGTAGGTCATCGTTTTCTTAGCAAAAGCCAGAGGCTAAAGTAAAGGCATGGCCCAGCATACACACACACACACACACACACACACACACACACACACACACACACACACACACACAGAAAAAGGGAAAACTACCACACTTCGTTCACTTTCCTTTGGCTTTTCGCAAGGTTGAATGGGATGACTTTGACAGCTAGATCATCAAACCGGCCCGAGAGTCACCCTGGGCTGCATAAAAATGGAGAGTGATAATATTAATAATGAATTCATTTAGATCCAGCATCGCACAAAGCCCTGGATACCCGACCAACACGGATCCCTTGCGGTTGGATTGAGATAAAGAGAGTTGAGCCTTTTTTCCCAACCCAATCCCCGGATCTGACCCAACCCGTTCTCCCGCAGCCGGCTCAACTAACGCAGCGTAGCATGATAACGCCCTCCACGTTCCCGAAGGCGCTTTCCCGGTTCTTTCAATGATTTTTTCTTCCACTCGTGTACGTTCGGGTTGCATTTACCTCGCAGGTGACCTACCTAGACACCAGCGCCATCGTTCGGCCCTTTTGGACCTATTTCCGTTCCGTCGTGGCATTTTAATTTCACCTTCACACTAGTATTACACACCAGGGGTACAGGGGTATCGGAACGGGCAGCACTGTTGGCTGTGAAGCGAATCGTTGAATGTTCCAATTTATTGCGGAACCCACAAATAACCTTTGAAGGTGATCCCAGCGCTTTATCACAGTGTTTATATGCTTGCCTGCAAGTGCGGTTACAAGCTGAAGAAAATGTTTCCTCAACTAGTTGTATTTAGACAACCGGCTTTCACAATTGGAATGATTTTATTGAACCTCCCGTCAAAAGTTCTTTCAGCCACACGTTCATCAAACGTGATTGACGCCGATTTGAACGTACGACACATGTTTAAGCACCGACGGCACTCGGGGGCACGATTTCTCGGCTGCTCTCCGATAACATCGGAACCATCTTATAGGTTGTTTGACGTGTCGTGTATGCCAGATAGATAGATACAGTGTTGGGCGGCTTTCACTTTTCGTGCGCTGTTACTGGGATCGGGGTTATACATTTTAGCTTTCGTTTGAAAGACAGACAGTTGTGGTAGACCGCGTATTACATGAAATGTGTCATCTGCACAATTGAGTAGATATGTACATGATGATGGATTAAATGTGACAAAGCGAACGTGGAGTTCATTTTACACTAGAAGAATAAGGCGAAGTGTCTCCGGTAAACCTAAACTTTTGGGATGTACTTTAAACTTTAAAGAATCTTTAAACGAACTTTAAAGTTCGTTATTCTATTGCAATGAAAGCCTCATGAGTTATGACTATATCATTCAAAACAAGCATCAATATGACCTATATGTCCCAATGAAAATGGATCAAATAAACTCTACCCTTATACGGCAAACACAAACAATAATTCACCACACAATTAGCGCCAAGGATGCTCTAAAGGATGCTTTATGGAGCATTTTCGCCTCCTCATATAACCGTTCGCGGTCACATGGTTGCACGTTTAATGTACGGAGCGTTACGATGATGATTCAATTAAGCATCAATTGCTCGCACGCTTAACATCCAGCACCAGCATATAATCGAAATACCCTCATATCGCATATCGTTATACGTGAACCCAAATGTACCATCGCTGCACGCGCAAATGGCCAATTCACAAGGCCACAGAGACAAGGTTTCAAACACGAGGTTCATACATATATTGGTCGGAGGCTCGTCCCGTACCGCGGGTACTGGCCATACCATTGGCGAAAATTGCAATCAGCTCAAACTGTTGAAACAGAACACATGCACACATTCAATGTTCATGTTAGCTCTTTCCAAATTTCACACCCACATATCCTGTACCCGTACCCGCGTTC
This sequence comes from Anopheles maculipalpis, assembly GCF_943734695.1. NCBI lineage: Eukaryota > Metazoa > Arthropoda > Insecta > Diptera > Culicidae > Anopheles > Anopheles maculipalpis. Next base: position 10,160,540 of record NC_064871.1, on the reverse strand, counting down.
ATTTCCACTTCTGTTGCGATCGATTCGCCCGATTAATTAGTGAAATAATTCATTATACAATTATATTGATTAGCTCGTAACGCCATATTTGCTTTCGAAGCCATATTCCGTACCGGAGTGTCTGTTCTAGACTTTCGTATGCATGAACCTTCAGGCCACCGTTCTAAGGGAACCGGTTGGGGATTACTTAAAAAACGGTAGCTAAACCATTTCAAATCCAATAGGACATCTTTCCGGGTAGAGTATGTGCAACTGTACCGCAGTGTCCGCTGCGACCAATACATTCCAAACCAAGCATTAGACGAGGTTTGCATTTGCGAATTTTTCCCACTGCCAAGTTGCTGCTGGACGGCATCCCTTGTGTACAACACCGAGAACACAATGCTCTGCTTTGCTGCCCAAAAAAAAAAAAAAAATGGTCATGTTTAGTTCCTATGCAGTCCCGATAGAATAAATATTGTAGAGCATCGTAGAAATGCATTTAATTAGAGGATGAATTATTGTGACATTGTTTGCGTTTGGCTAAAGATTCACCTCCGTCCGTGGATGGCAAACACGACACAAACGCAAACAAATTGCCTTCAAGCAAACAAATCCCTTTTCGAGCAATATTTGGAATGATCCTGCTTGCCAACTATGAACTCGAGTTGAGAAAATAGCAAACGCTCTTTTATTTTTGACGCATAGATTAATCAAATTAAAAATAATTCTTTATACACATTTTGGTGTAACATTTGACTCTTTATCATTTTTTTAAAATTGTTTTCTGCAAACATCACAACACCTCAGTAATGCTGAAAAAACACAAAGTACCGCCAAACTTAATAAAAAACAAAGCATCCGGGAGACCGGTTTCATAAATTATGTTCTCCACCTCACATCCATGATTAATGATGTGAGGTAAAAATGTGTGGCATTTTTAATTTTCTCCATTTGCCCAAAACCCTACTCAAGCCACCGTTGTGTGTACTACAGTTTGCCCACTTTGCTACACGCGGTGTGGCGATAAGAATGTAGCGCATCAGCCCGCGTTGCCTTCACACCGTTGTTTTGCAGCAAAATGTTTCCTAAAACTCATTTTTAAAAAACTAGGCGGACAAAAATTTATCATAAAACTGAAGGTTAATTTCGTATCCGCGGTAGGCAGGTTCATAAACATATTTTGCTCATTATCGTTGCGCGTCTCTCGCCGGTGGAAAGTTTGAGTTATGGAGATAGAAGGTATAAACAAAATGTGAGCTACCAGTCTGTCGCCAGCTAGTGGTTTGTGTTATGAGGTTTTAATTTCCCATCTACTTTGCTTGTTGAAAGCCGATACGATTACATTGCATCATGTTGTACACGGTGTATGTTTTGGATCGTTTCCAGCAATGATAATTATAAAATCACATTGTTTTGGTTCGCCATCGATGGGCGACAGGGTTTGTGGTACGTCAAAACATGAAAATAAGTTTAACGAAGGACAAAGGTGCCAATGGATTATGAGTGTTGTAGTGGTTGTGTGGAAAAGACAACAACACTGGAATGGTTTTTAAAAGCAAAACACAAGCTCAAAACTGCTAAATTGATGTTATGTTGCGGAAAAATATTTACACATCATAAATTTGGAATACAATTATGCTTTTTATATTGCTGGGCTACATAATTACTGTTAGTTTGTTTAATATCTAGTTGAAGTTGATACAGGGTAACTGAGATAAAGCAAATTAAATGAAAAAAGCCCTTCTTTATTATTAAAGAATGGTTAAATTAAGCAAAAACGCAAAAGAATGGTTAAATTTAATAAAAACGGAGATGCCTTACTAGAATAGGCGGTTCACCAACTTGTTACTGAGGTATGGGATAGTGAATCGATATATTGTGATTTGAAACTCGGCATCATCTATCCCATGTATAGGAAGGGAGATATGTTGGACTGCAACAATTACAGGGGTATTACGATGTTGAATACCGCCTACAAAATATTCTCCCCAATGCTTGAGGATAAGCTTGTCCCATTTGTTGGACAGAAAGTTGGAAACTATCAAAGAAGATTCCGAAATGGCAAATCTACTATGGCAAATCTAGGAGAAGATGGCTGAACAGAAGTTGAACACTTACCATCACTTCATAGATTTCAAGGCCGCATATTATAGCATAGCCAGGGTAAAACTCTACGAGGCCGTGAGCTCTTTTGGAACCCCGGCCAAACTGATCAGGCTTGTTAGAATGACCATGACCAACGTCACATGCCAGGTGTAGGTAGATGGAAAACTCTCCATCTAGAGACCAGGGACCAAATTGATAGTGGCACCATCAGCGGCCCTACTAAGAAATACGGAATTACGTCGGGGTGATGTACGGATAAGTGAAGGCAAATTTGAAGTCGTCCAAAACTTCACCTAACTCGGGCTCAAAAGTCAGCACCGAAAACAGCATAGAGACCCGGCCATTCTACAGCCTGAGGAAACATCTCCCCTTAAAAAACCTGTGGCGACGGTCGAAGCTGGGACTGTATCGGACCTTTATAGTACTCACATACGGCTCTGAGACATGGATCCTGTTCAAAACAGACGAAGCCCTCTCATCTGCGTTCGAGAAGAAGATGCTCAGAGGATCGTTGGCCCCGTATGTGTGGATGACAATGGAGGAGCCGGTACAACGACGAGTTGTACGAACTGTATGACGACCTCACCGTCGTGCAGCGAATTAGGCTCGCCATATACGCATGGCACCGGACAGCCCAACTCAGAAAGTTTAGGCCGTCCACACGGACAGAGGAGGCGTGGTAGGCACAGATTGAGGTGGGAAGATGGGGTGGAATCCGTGAGATTCCGGATTCTGCTGCGGCAGGCCAAGACCGCAAAGCGGTTGTAGCGCCTGATAAGTAAGTTAGTAAATCAACCAATTGATTGATTCAACCAATATAACCAATAAATTGGGGCTCATAAAAATCAGTCGCTGATCCGAGCCCCAATATTCGTTCTTTGTTTGACAATTTGTTTTCCACATTCTACTCATTTTTTCGTAATCATTTTTTCGACACAAAAACACCAATACAAAGAAAAAATAACCTCACATCTTTAACCTATTTCACCCATTCTAATTAATCTTTTTGTTTGGTGTTTGGCTTTGCTTGGATTACTTCTTACACAACCTAATGTTCCGTTTCATTTGAATAAATTATGCCTATCCCATGCAGTGCGCGATGGACGAGAAACAAAAACAAAAAAAACGAAGCGAGTAAACAGCGGATATCCGCTGTTTAACAATTTAAGTGCGCTCTCAAGTGCTCTTTTACAATCATTTACGGTTCTAATTAGCGCACGGTCCTTCTAGACTAGAAGTATGCTACGCAGCCCATTGCGCGCTGATGCGCGAACGAGAAATTAAAAAGGTACAATAAGCACCAACAATACAGATATAAGGGAACCCACCTACTTTACACCCTTTTTTGGTTACATTTGCTGCCTCCCCGAAAGTGTGTATCCCCTTTTTTTGTTCTTCACCTTCTCCTCTACCCAAACCCCTTTCGAGTCCGGATGGAAATTTCCAACAGGGCAACGAGAACTACTGAGATTGGGATATATGTCCAGTTTTTTTTTTTTTCGTTGCTACTTTGCCCGGGAAGACCCTTTATGCTAATAATTTCAAACAGGCCCGAACAAAACCCCTAAAAATAATCCTTTCATTTGTGAAATTTTCACTTCACTGCGTTTAAATGGTCATTGAAACCGAGAAGGAAGAGTAAAAAATCAAATGAGATAAAAATATTCAAACTTTTCTTTTCGAAGAATTGATAATCAGATGAAAAATGTTACAATGTAGGCAAAAGGGATTGTTTTTACTTGCGAAGGTTTTGCACCCTTTTCACGCACTCGAAACACTTCAGAAGGCTAAAATATCCAATTTTTGGTTGGTTGCAGTAGGATAATTGTTGCAAATGAAACAATTCTCTGATCAGTGTGAGCTAATCATTTGCAGCATACAGCAAGCTGACATTTTTATGATTGATATTGTCTTCGTTTTGAATGTTAAGCGGTTTCGTTAAGCTTCCCGTGTTATTTTCTAGCTTTTTTGTTAAACCATTTATTAAACATAAACCATGCTCCAATCGTGCCAAATGTTCGTTTTTGGACCCTCTTTGTTAATGCCGTTGCGTTGGACTATTTATTTAACCTAGTCCAGTCAACCCGATTTGATGTTATCATTTCGATTAAGGTTACAGTTATATATTTTTCACTCCCCTAAAAGCAATTGTCTGGAATGAGCCAGCAAGATCTAAAAAATTTAAGCTGTGCATAATTTTTCAACGGCAAACCTTTAAGCCCACCATCACCAAGTCCCTCTGCCAACGCGGGTGTTATCTGAAAATGGTTAATTTTTCATTTTAACCCTTCTGGATACACGGTTTACGGTTTTCGAAAGGGAAACAACATTCAGCACCTTTTCACTTGTCACTGTCGATCGTAACAAGAATCCGTACAACATACGCACACGTCGTTACTGAAATGGGTGGATGGATAATACACTGCAGTACAACTACGGGGCAGAGAGTGGGGCTTCCATCGCGGGTACTGTGGCTGAAGGTTTCGAGCGGATCAAACTTTAATTGAATTTTGATAAGGATCATATGCGGCTCAGAAATTTGTTGCAACCTGCTGCTTTTCGGCAGTAGGTAGGCCGAAAGTAAGGAAAGCCCTTTTTTTCGGGCACTGATATATGGATGGAAGTGTCGAAATGATGCGAAATATTGTACGGTAGATAGACAGCAGAGTGGATTATGGGTGGATGATCTCAAACACGCCGACGTGATGAGCAAACGTTCCGAACATGAAGCTCGTTGATGTATTACAATTTAACGTTTCATATGTATGATTATGACACGGGATATGACTAGGTAGAAAAATTTCGTCATTTATTAAGTTTAATAATTATATTACAGCTGCATCAAATGATTCCGCATGTCTTTATATAGTTTATTGCGTGGTCAGCAAACTCTGTTTTAATGCTATAAAAAGTCTATTTAACGCTTCTCAACACCAAGTCGATTAACGAAAGTGGCCACTCAAACCTCGCTTGAATCCACGTTCAATAAACCGTTCAATATATTACCCTGAAAATGATTGCCTCAAGAGTGCAAGCGATTAACGGCAACACGCTCGGAGGTCATCGTGTTGCTAAAACAACGTACGTGACATGCCAATCCCAGCCATCAACAATCAAACCGAACGCACAATTTACTGTTCCACCGTGTGTGTGTGTGCCCTTTTTAATATCGCCGCCGGTCACTAATGCGCACACTATCTGTCGCCAAAACGTCACCAAATGTTAGAGGGGAACCACCCAGTGCTAACCGGAATGATGCCGTGGCTAATAGTTTTCGAGCGGCTCCACGTACGCGCTGGCGGAATGGCTCAATAAACCCGTGTCACTATTATCGATCGTGAAATAACCATAAAACCCGGGTTACATCGACCCGAGCGGCACACTCGATGGCCGAGTCATTGCCAAATTACTGTGCCAGATAGTGGGCAATATAGAAATCTCACTCCCTCCCCGCAAAAAACGGGCATCTGCTGCTCGCCACGTTGCGAGCGTGTCTGTTTAACTAGCGCATCGAAGAAATACATCTATCTGTACAAATGGGAATCACATTTGGGGTTCAGGAAATCGTCCATGAAACCACCACACAAAACAGCCATCCTTCCCAAGTTTTCCTGTGGATAGAGAAGCTGAGAGCTGGGCTGGGCTTCCACCGTCAAAACATCGCACAAGCAATTTGCAAGCGCCAACCAAACCAAACTCTCAAACGACCAACACACTTCCGCTGCATATAAAAGGCAAACGAAGTATAACCATCCCGCACGGTCCGTGGCTTTCCCATTGTTGGGCGGGCTGCATCGATACCACGGCTGGATCGGTTCGTGTGTTGGTGGGGCGTTTTTTTTCTCTCTTTTATTTACAATATTTTTGCCTTATGCAAAATTGTATTGTTCACTGCAGACTACAGACATAAATAGACACACTAAGGACATCCCAACAACCCCGAATAACAGAAACACATCAAGACGACGAATGTAAAAACGGAAGAGACAAAAAAAAGTGCAAACTAACTCCACATAATTCCCTAGCATGTCTTTTGCAAATGGCATATCCACATAATGGTTCCAGCGCAAGCGGGTCTGGGGACTCCGAGAGGACACCGTACTGATATATACGTAAAGGAAGGAAGGCTGACATCTTTGTTCTAGTTGAACGCGCATCAAAATCCGCTTTTTAACAATAATGGCCGAAGCAAATGTTCGAATACAAAATGTAAAAAATCCACTGTTCACTCACTAGTTTGCAAATCTAAGCTTTCGCACTTGCAATGCCATAGCCAGCACAACAACTTCCATTTTGGGTTGTTTTGTTTTTGCTGCTCCACATTTTCAGTTTAGCGATTTCGACGATACCATTATGCAAATGGTTTGTTTCGAGTTTTTGCTCCACGTTTCCAATCATTGAGCCATGCAGCCTTTGCAACCAAAACTCAGACGATAGGATTTTTGGGGAAGGATTTACTATGGTACAATATTTTTTCAGAACAAAGGCATATTCTATTAGGCGCTGCCTGGGGGGAACGAACACCCGAGCGTTTGTGACCGATCATGCTAGGAATAAGTGTGACATTTACGGGTCCGGGAATAAGGACGATATAATTTCACACATAAAGTTACACATAAAAATGGATCTTTACTGGAAGAATCTATTACGAGTCGATTGCAATTTTGATGGGGGAAAAAAGGATAATAGTTAAGTTGCTTAAAAGGCTGTTAAAGATACTCAACAATCATTTGATTTAGCGATCAGAAGAAAAAAAGACTCAGAGGAATTGGGAAGTAAAATGTACAAACACCATTGACAAAAAGACATTAAGCACACAAAAAAACGGTTCTACATGGGAGGAAAAATTGAAATAAGCCTTTAATAGTCGAAGCTACCAGGCCACACCAACCACTTCTTGATGAGACTGTACCCATATGGTTGCAAATCGTTTCGTAATATTTTCACCAACCACCTTACCACCTTACACCCTCCTTCGACAGCGTATCACGTGGGTGTGAAAAACATGCTTCTTCGCTGCTAAAGAACTGATGGGCGGAGGATGGGATCTTTCCCCACCCCAACTCTACCCCATCTTTCCGATGCTCTCCATGCTCTGTCATTCACTAAATTGGTATGCAATAATTGCTGACAATGGGGTTGCGAAGGGAGAGAGAGAGAGAGGGCATTTGCAATGGATGGCAGCGATGGCATCGTAGGCGCTTACATAACAGCTCCATTGCACGTGACGACAATTTGCTCTTTCCCGCAGAATGTCGCTTTTCTTTTCAACACACTACCCGATTCTTTCTCATTCGTTTTCGCCCGGTGAGCTTCAACATCATGCATCAAGCAGAAGCCGAGATCGAATCGTGGGTGTGGAACGTATGTTACTAACAAAAAATGTACTGTTTGGAGTATCCATTGCAGAAGAGAAGCAAAGAATGTCTAGATGTGGGATGAAAATACCAGGAAGAAAGAGAGAAGTTAAATAAGGACGTAAGGAGAGTATGGAAAGTAAGGCTTCACTATTTGACAGACCCCAAAGGACTCGTTGTGGAAGAAAATGGCTGAAATGGGTGAAAAAAATCCCAGGATATCCAAGTCCACCTAAACCCTCGGCGTGAGCAGAGAGAAGAGATTGCTCCGTATGTGGTCGCTTTTACACGGTACCGAATGTATGTTTAATCCTTTTTAATGAAATGGATCGCATGGAGTATGGTGTACTGACCAAACCAGCTGCTCGCTCGTCAGGCTTTCCCTATCCGTTATCGTACGGATAATGTACGAGAGTAGACCGAACGAACCCTTACCCAATACAGGGCCATCCGATGAGGTGGATACCAGCAAGCAAAAAGAGCCTCGTTAGAAAAATGGATGATCAACAGCAGCATGGAAAGAAGTTGAATTTCCATCCAACAAAAAAAAAAAAAAAACTAGGCACAATGATAGTTTTGGAAGAAAGAAAAAAAGGAAACAACTGCCGGTTTTGCAAACCATACAAGAGTTGTTCAAGTATTTTGTTTTCGGCCCAGACACGGAGGTTTAAAGGATCCGCCTGTTGATGACTCTCGACAGCCGACTAACAATCGATAGTATGGTGGGTTGCTTATCCGACCCCACAACAAGCACACACTGTTACTCATCGTTACCTTACCTTAACCACTTTTCCCAACAAAACTTGTGAAAACAATTTCTAAAACCAATATTATTACTCTAGTGTTCTTTAACCTGTTGTAAAACTTACACAAACGAAACAAAAAGGGAACACAGCAGTCCTTGCCCTTGCCTGCAGGTTTTTGGGGGAGGTTTGTTTAAGTTTACCTTTTCTTCTATCGCCAGCTCCTAACCAAGAGACCCTTAGTCAGCGATCCAAGCAACGGTACACGCATCATTGAGCTTCAATACTCGATGGGCAGCAGCATTATGTTGCCACCGTATGTTTGAATGAACTCTGGGTTTAAATGGGGTACCAGACCAGGAAAGGACCGGCCTTTCTGGTTGCCCTTACACTAGTCCACGTTTAACTATCGATCGACAGATCGACACAACGAACGGAAACGGTGTAACGCTGAGAATTGAAGTTGTTTGCTCGGTTTGTGGCATCTTTTTTCAATCGTTTGATGGGACATAAGTGAAAGAAGGAAACGGTTAGAGAACATACACCATTTCGCACAGCTTTCTCTCTAGAGTCAGTGAGGCGTAAGTGCAAAGAAACCAAAAAGTTAAATAAAAGAGCAAACATGAGAATTTTGGCAAAGCAGTATTAGATAAAAGCTACCTTTTTGCTGCAAGATTTTCAAACAAGAAGATATATCCTTGCTCCATTGTTCTAGACAGTTGATTTAGTTTTAAAAACGCTTCTTAGGGATTTTTTATCTTTAAAAAAATAACAGACTAGACCGACTAGCGAAATGAAAGATAAAGATCATATCCTTTTCCGGCATTCGAGCGATTGTTCAGTAAACAATACACAGTTCTTCATCCTGTTGATAAAAATACAGCCAAATAGCCAAACCAACTCCAAACAGCACAACATTATGCAAGTACGCTGTTGACTTTCTTTCTTGAGGTACCTTTGCAGCAATTTTCGTTTTAACAAAATAAATATTTTTGCTCCACTTTTTCTCTTTCAAAAACCGTTCCAGTTTCCGCGTTTCCTTAGAACAAACCCATGCCTTGAGTGTATTTGCGAAGGTAAAATTGAAACACAAAGAGAAATTATTTGCATTTACTTGCCACTATAATATCCCATGCTTTGTTCACCTTTCCATTCTTTGCGCGTTAATGTACTGACCTGCAATGGAAAATAGAAAAGAAATGCTTAAGTCACGAGATGTGTGATAAAATTTTCTGTTGCATTTTAGTGCTCTCGCATACATTGGAAACAGAATTGCTACAAAACTGCGACAGCAAAACGACGACTGTGGTTTATTGATTTTCCGTTCTGTAACCACGTTGGTTCAGCACATAAAAACACAAAACTTGTACACGAGATTTTATTCTCCGGTAGGCAGTTCACTGCACGGGGAAAAAGAACGTTCTTGCAGCAAGAAACGGACATGGGCTACTCAAACATGGCGGCACACCCCAAACAGTGTTGTAGGTGTTGTAAAGTTGTTTGCCAACTGGGGAAATGCAGGTTTAAAACAACACAAAACTCTGCTGTACACACAGACATCTTCAAAGGACTCTTCCATCGCACGGGACGCTGGTTTTGAGGACAAGCGCGAACACATACACACACACGAGAACAGACACTGTCGGTGGAGGCGAGTAGTCGACAAAGAAAAAAAAGCACCCTTTTTGCCAATTTTACCCAGCCCGTACCTATCTCGCTGCGTTTATGGCTTTGTGTCGTATTTATTATGATAAGCTGCAACCAGCACACACTGTTGTGCTGGGTTTGTTAGTTTTTGTTACCAACACATACACACACACACACACACAACTGGGAAAGCCACAATGCAATGCTGTTTCCTATGTTTGATCTAGTTTTTCTTGCTTTTGTTTTCATCCTGTTGTTTTATTTTTTCGGAGTAACGTACGCTCGCGCTCTTGATCCTCGTTTTTTGCTTGTTTGTCCCGAAACCAATGATAACGGGTTTCAGTGCCGGGAAAACAGACAGAACCGGCTAAAGCCATTTATTCACCAATTTAAAAGCAAACCCAGGGCTTCGAAGCTGGATACTCGAGCTGTTGTTGAAATAAATGTACTATGTGCGGTAGATTGTCAGATTAACGGTCTGTCGACCTCATAACGGTTGCATCGTTTATCTTCATTTCGGTTGTAGATTGGTCATGCAACTGTTTGCATTTGATTGAAATTGGTTTGTTTGTGCATGTTTCGAAAAATGGACACGCGTAGCTTTTAACCCAGCGAGCATTGAATAAAATAAAAGCTTCATATTTACATTTTACTGCTTTCTGAAAGCTTTTTTCTCGACAAAGAAAGAATATTTATTTAACAATAAAAAAACGGGATGAAATTTACTTTTCAACATCCATTTCGGGCGCTAAACATAATCTCACAAAACAAGCATGCCTTCACATCGTACATGAAAATCATATTTCAAAGGATAAAGTCCTTAAAATGTCATAAATTTAAATCATCCCTTGTTTTGCAACTGCTGCACGAAACCTTCTTCGACTAGCTATACTGCAAGCCAGTACCGTTTCAGCCTGTGTCAGCGAAAACTGTTTCCATCTTGAGAATGGTGTCGTAACGCTAAACGAGTTTGGCAAAACCACCGGAACCGGCTACGAGAATGCAATATTGAAATTTCAATAGCAAAACTTTTGACCGAACCCGCTCAATCAGTGCCCTGTGCAACAGTTGGGAGAAGCGGTAGAGTTTTCCGGTCCGGTCAGGAAGATGGTCACCTGGCATGCAAAACGTTAGGAAACGTTGCATCCGTTGAGCAGTCCGAGACGGTTTTGAATGCATTTTAATTAGGGTCGCCAAGGAATGTGAGATAACAGATAACACACTTAACTGGTGCAAAATCGAGGAAAAGCTGCACAAACCTCAGTGAGACAAATTCCGGGCATTAAGCAAAATTGCGTCGTCCAAGAAAAGTGGTCTTAAGCATAATTGTTTTTATGTCATTATAATTGTGGGAAGCTGCGAGATGGTACTTATTTCTTAAAATGTTGATGCAATTACAACCAATAAAGTTAAGATTCTATGGACAAAATTATTATTTCTATTCGAGCTTTTGAATATAATAACACGCGTTTCTCAACTGAGGATTTTGATGAGAAATTGAACTATTTTATGCATTTATTTCACTATTCAATAAAAATCATTTCAATTTAGGAATTAGCCTAGAAATAGCTTAGAAGGATAGATTTTTACTTTAACATACGACAAAGAATCGCTTTACCACATTTGAAGAGAATTCTTCCACTCAAATCAAATCAGAATCAAGACACAGTGTTTTGTATTGTCTATCATACAGAACCGATAACAATTCGATTCATTTCATTTGATAAAATTGCACAAACCCCAAGCCTTCTTTATTTTTAGAGACTACGGGATGAAAGAGATACATAGAGAAATATAGAGAGAAAAGCAAGAGAAAATGTGCTAGACGAAGTAAAACCCGAACCAGCAGCAGGGCAGGGCCTTTATAATCAAACGGCAACAATCAATCGAGTAAATATTTACTTACATCCCTTTGTGCTTTTGTGAAAATACCAAAGTGCCCGGGTTGTCCGGACAATCTTTCCCCAGCCCCAGCACGCTACTACCCGGGCGCACCAGTCCCGACGGCAGCCGAGCCCTATCGGCGGCTTAACACAAACGGCCGAACTACAAAGCTGGCAAATAATAAGCAAACTAAAAGGACGAAATACCCTTTTGAACCAGGTCACCCTCGGGAGCCGGAAGGACACAACAGAATGCCTTTGTTCGCTTCAGAAAAAAAAAACCGGGTGCCTCCATCACACTACACTTCCGCGCACAGCAAACCAACCCTCTAGTCGCGCAAAGAAAATTCCTTTTTACATCCTTCCCCCAAATGCTGGCTGCGGTGGTCAGGACACACGCGACAAATCGACAACAACACGAAGAAAATAACTTCAACTTAAGAGTTTTATTCATTCTGGCACCGAAAACCCCGAACGGGTCGGTTCCGATATGCTTACCCCACGGATCGATGGAATGTGTTTTTGGGGTTATTGGTTTCCGGAAAACGTGTTCGCGTTTTCCGCACATTCTCACCGGTACCGAGGAGGGTATCGGAGGGGAGGAATCATTTTCCCGTCCCGTCCATCGGTTGCATGGGCCGTCCTTGAAACAAGGATTTCGTGGTTTCACAGCTTCCGCTCAGAAGTGCTCCTAATTTAAATCCCACCCAGTGCGCGTTGATTGAAAACGGATATTTTCCGGTACATCTTGCCACCAAGAAAAAAGGAAATAATAACGGTCCGCGCACACTTGGAACCGTTACCGATAAGCTGGTAAAATAAGTTTAATTATTTTCTAATAAATACCTCGTAAAGGAAGGAAGTTCGAAAAACCGGAAGCATATCCTCCGGAGACTTTTCTTTGTTCTTGGTAGTGAAGGTGTTGGGTCTCGTCGTGTATTCAATTCGAGTCCCGACTAATTTGCTTCCCCCGAAAACGAGCATCACCGGTTCGCTGGTACCTTTTTCCCTTTGTTCGCTACAGGACACCAACTGACACGGATGACCAAAAAGGATAACATGCCGGTTTCGTGTTAGGATTCTACGCTTCTGGACAACCGCACACCTAATGGCGACGCACGCGAATCGAGTGTCGATTCCGATCGATAAAGCTAGACGAACGGAAGAATTTGTTCTTCCCAATGTGGGTGGGATGGATGGGTGTTCATTCAATCGGAAGTCCCAGGTAATGGTGGATCTCGAGTGACAGCGTCGAGTCACAGCGTGAAAGCTTTTTAGTTTTCGAGAAAAAAAAAGGCTTCCCGTGTTCGATGTTGTAAAGCAATATATCATTAGGGATTAGGGTGCGCAGCAGCGGGGATCGCAGTCGGTAGCAGTGGCAGCACAACGGCACAACGGACAATCCGGGCCAAAAGCCCGCTCGGTTTGGTGTTCGATAATTTCATTTTGACCGTTAGTGCTGTTAGTCTTGTTTGTGCAAACGGATTTCCTTTTCCTTTGGATCAAAACATGTCCCTGCCCTAATAGCTGGAAGTTGAAACCGTCCAAATCTACATCGCTCGGTGAGAGATAGCTCAGCCATGGCGTTACGGAGAGTCTCCACTTATTTTGCTCACTTCCTTCCTTTTGGTTCCGCTCCGGTTAGGTCTGGACGCGAACCGATTTTGGTTTGATCCATCCCTTTTGTTGGCAAATGTAGTTATTGTTTGTAAAGCCTACGGAAGCTTCTTTGAAGGTTTGGGCAGTGTTTAGTATTGCAGGCAGCGCGTACTCGACACGCCAAAAGACCGGGTTGTTTTGCCGATGTACAATTTTAGCATTCAATATCAAAGGGATTTAACTATTTTTGTGACTAGCGTCAACCGACCACGAATGGCGGCACCACGTTGTCCGAATCGTCGACAAATCCTATGGTCCGACGTGAACGGCATACATCAGAAGAACCCACAATCGGTAACGGCTGGTAGACGCTAAAGACATAATACAACAAAAAATCAACTCTCACAAGACAGGTCGCTTCGACAGCGAAGAAAAAAGTGAGAAATGAACAAAAAAACCAACAAAAATCACAAATAAACTGCAAATTGAATGATAGCATTAGGCGATTCTGTCAACGTTGTCCTCGATTTTTGCCACGCTGCTCTTCCATGCGATATGGGATGCCATTCCATGTGGAGTGGAAGAGACTACCCGATATCAATCCCCACACAGCCAACCATTACCCATATCGACCATTTCGACCTAAACAAATAAATGTCATGAATGTCATCATCCTTTTCTTGACGATTCGTGTTCGTAATTTACCTTCTCAAACTCCCGACCTCATGCTCTGCGCGCTGCTGAAGAGTGACGCGGCCGTTCGGTCCGGTAAGTCTCTTGGTGACCATTTTCCCGAAACATGACATCGGGTACCTTCAATTTCACACCCCAAACATTTCTACCTGTCCCTACAACCAGGGCAAGCAACCAAGGCGTCAAGTGACAACTGCCAAAAGCCAATCGCCAAACAGACACACCCACACACACACACCGGGAACTGTTCCGAGCGAGCGGTTTCCGGTGGCAGATAAGTGTGATGAATATTTACGATTGTGAACCATTTCACCCATTGCCACACGAGCCGGGGGGAAACCCCTGAACACTCGCAAACGATCGTGAACGTGACCTGAACACGTTCAAGCTGAAAGCGTTCGCTTCCGGTCTGCTCGATCCTGGTTCCGGGGTTTGGGCCGCTGGCAGGTGCGATAATATGGCGGACACAGACGAGACTCATTTTCAACACTATGAAGCCGGTACACTAAATGGGTCTTCCGGTGCAGCCGATGCCCTGTATGTATGTGTGCAAGTGCCTTATTCTTGTCGCTCCCCGGACGATCGTTTGGAGCTCGGAGTACGGATCGGAAGACGGTAAAGCTTTGATTGATATGCCACGGTTGATTTCTTGCAGATGATGTTGTTTGATGCTGGCCGATTGGAACGAGGAAACGATAAAATCCGCGAAGCCAGGAGGCAAAGAAGCGGGCGCGTGGAAACTATCGAGAAAGTGGCAGAATACCGATGCGGCTTTCAAATGAAGCAATTCATCCCAGTGCACGCGCGTATCTGTGTTGCCTGATGGCCCCATTTTTTCACTCACTTATGACTCCCCGAAGCAGAGTTTAAGTGATAATTTATGGGACGGGCTTTATGAATATTGTTGTCAAGTTCTTTCGATACTTTGGGAAGGTAAAGTTGGCACGCGTTTCACAGCGCGTCGTGAGGACATTTCTCGTTTTGCAACCGTACGAGGAGACCATCCGAAGCGGTTTTCTGATAGCAAAAAAGGGGTTGAGGTTAACAAAAAGCTGGTATGGATCAGGCAGCGAAATGATTCTTTTACTCAAGTGTTAAAAGTAACCAAACTGAAAGGGACACAAACTCAGTTTTTGGAGGTTTCGTTTCTTTACCGCCTTTTACCTCATACAAACCTCCCCCCCCCCCACTCTCGAGCGATGTAGAAAACGATGAAGGGTTGCAGTAATGTCACCTCATGAAAAGTGAGTGGAAAATGGGAAGTTATTATTCCTTTTTTTTTCGGCTAACGTTTGCCGCCCGCGGCTCGGGAACGTGATTTATGCGCGGTCGGGCGATGAGAAATGAAATCTGACAAAATGTACGTGCCACAACGGTGAAGATTGGGAAAATGGCCTCCGAGCATCAGCGAGATGGCTTTTGAATCGCTCATTTGGAGAGCAGGTTTTTGCCTTCACTCATTTTTTTTTCCGCAAAATAGCATTATGTAAGTGACATTCCAAAATGGAAATGGCAATTTAGGAGCGCAGTTGGTTGTCGTCACTTCTTTGGGGTTGGTAGGGCTTTGTATTGTGAAACTGGGATTGCAGGCTGTAAGTGGAAGACTTTTGATTGAGAGAGGCGATATGGTGGCGGCTTGAAATATGGACTAGAAAATTCATTAATTTATAGCCTGTCCGCTAAAAGATGCTATCACCAATGAGGCTCCACTTTGACTGCTTGTACACTATGAAATACGAAAGAAATCGCCAATACTTGCACTGCACACACACATTGGCTCGTAATTAAAAGAACCAGTCACCAGAAACGGTTCGACCCTGTTCTATTTCTAGCGCATGTTGTTGAAAAGTTTCATTAACAGATCCATAAATCCAGCACCAAGGCCTCGTCTATGGTGCGTAAAAAGTGTGACAGTCCAGCTAAAACTGTTTTGTGCGTTTTCGCATCGAGACACGCGTCGGTCCTGTCGGATTTCATTACTAGAGGAAGTTTTCGAACGACTTTTGCTCCGTTAGGATGTGTGCTCGCTGTCATGCTTAATCGGGTTTGAAATTCATGTCCACAGATACAGATCTACCACCAAATTAGATCACACTGAATCGAAGCTCTACGAACAAAAAAAGAAACCTTTCATTAGATATATATCTGCAGCACCAGAAGGGATGACTCAACCGATGACCATCCACAAATTTGTGTAACTGTCGTTTAAAGAGTGAAATTAAATTCTTTTTCAAATTAACAACAAAATCAAATCCAAAACAAAAACCAGCCGGAAAACTCACGGCTGGTTGAAATAATTATGATCATATCTTTTTCTTATACATACTTATACAATTAGCACATGAAAAGTAATCTGCATCTCCCAACGATTCGTAATCATATGCAACCCGATATGGGGTTACAAATTTTGTACAAATGACCATGCGCCTCCATCTATATGACGCTTAAGTCATTCGATAGTTTCATCGGTTGTTGTTTAGTATTTTATTTATAGATTTATGGAAGTTTCAAGTGTCTAAACCTTTTTTAATTTTGAGTTTCAGTGGTATTTAGGCTGTCTGCAAAATTAATTATCAATCAATTTCAGGTTTAATTTTGTATTTATGGCATTTGGTAGCTTTAAATATTTACGACTTTGAATGTGAGTTTTAATTTACAGGCCTTTACACGGCAGAACCGGTGTTTAAATCCCATTCGGACCGTTTCTTCGTATTGAGGACTGACTATCAAATTACTTTGTATCAACAAGTCTAGTAAGTCATTCGATGGCCGGCGAAACCCAGAAGGTCGTTAAGCCAAGCAGAAGAAAAATGTTTACGAATGTTCTTTTAGAGAACATCCTTTTGCCTTATTTGCAGAAAAATTAACCACAATCTAGTTTAAAGTATAAAGCTGTTATTGTAAAAATCAAGCACGTTCTAATGCCTTTTTTGAGATTTACACAATAATTTAAGATTCAAATTAATTATACCGTTTTATAGCTTTTGATCCATTGGCAACATTTCTGAAAGGAATGAAGCTTTCTGCTTTATAAATCGGAGAAAAAAATATATGTAGCTTACATGCATCGAACATTCGTTCCGGAAACGTTCGACCCATACAGCACGTACGATGTCATTCTTTGAAACAAAAAAAAAGGCTTCTAGTTCCACCCGTTTGTTACCTCCTCTGGTTTGGACAAACTGTCCTTTCTGCTGGCGGTTCCAGCAAAACCAAATTGATATGCCACACAAGATACTTGCCATAAATTTACAACCCCCCCCCCCCCACAATTCTCTTTTTGCGGGGCTTCTTTTCCTCATGTGTGTGAGTTTTTTTGTTGCGTTCGTCTGAACCAATGATGTTCGCTTCTGTTTTGGAGATGTTACATTCCCCACTGTGCGATCGTACAATGAAAGCACTCTGTCTGCACACGCGACTCCATCCCAACCGGAGACTGGTAAGACCAGTGGTAGATTGGTTCCTCGATTTGAGTGTCGTTTTCCGGTTTGCGACGCTGCAAACACACAATGCAAGCCCAGACCAGGGCACGAGCCTACCGAAACCGTCTCAGCATCTCGCAACTGGCTGGCAAGCTGAGGAACATCCAGCAGTACCATACCACACAAAACGCAATTTGTAGATAATGTAGCATTTTGTATGCAAAACTAATACTCTAAGCTTCGCGTCGCGTATATGACGAAGACGTTTTTCATGGTTCTTCATCGTGCGCCAGGGCGGGCTAGAAAGGCGAAAGAAACAAGAGCCGCAAGAAAAGTGGGGAGAACTGCATTCACGCTCGAGCAAGCTGCTTGAGAATAATCCTGGCGAACTGTCTGACAATGTTGTGTCGTCGTATGTTGTGCAGCGGTTTTCTGTGTGTGGTTGTGTGAGGGAACAAAAAAGGGTATGCAACGAAAAACACGCCATTACTTCCATGGAGGGGGTGTTCATTCCAGCTCACTTGATGCCTATTGCTTTGCAGTTACAATGCAACTGTACCAAACTGAACCACAACTGAATCAAACAGCCAAACGGTGCCCTTGTTGGATGGTGTAGCATTATTGCCAAAGTCGCTTCGAATGTGTTAGGAGCTCAATGTTCGAGCATGATCGGGAAAATGAACGACCAATCTAAGTTGGTGTGTGGTAGAGAGAGAAAAAAAAATTCATTCGTACAGTGTACAGTGGCCAAGTTAAATAGGCAAGCTAGCTTTCGTTTAAATGAAAACCATGGCACAAGCAAAAAGAAAGATTAAATCCTTCAATGTAGTGTCCAAGTGCCAATGGACCCGAAATGGAAACAACAACAAAACATACACACACACATACTATTTATTCGATATCGCACTAGCATAAAAGGAAACTCATTCGCAAACTGCCACGAATGATGTTCGGCGATGAGCACGGGAAAAACAATGCTCCATACACGACCACCATACGGGACACAGCAAAAAGCTTACGCCGTGTCTCACGTTTCATTTGCTTTGCTGCAAACACCCGGGACCAAAGCCGAACGAATGCTAAATTATTACCGAACATTGCAGTTGCAACTGGCAAACGGTTCTCCGCAACTAGCGAGCAAATAGTTCTACAGAATTTTCCACCAATTCGCGATCCCCCATTCGTCAATCGGGCCTGGTACGGTTGGCTGGCGAATGTGTTAATATATATCGTCATACAGGCGAGCTGGAAAGTAAAATTATTACTTTACGCTTTCTCCTTCTCGCTTTCCCTCTTTTTTCTTTGTTTGCTCGCCTTTTGTGCGCGTGAAAAGTTCGTTCACACGTGGTTGAATGGGAACGCTAGCAAACAGAGCGCCCATCGTACACGGTACGGAAGAACCATTTCCAGCAGCTTTTTATGCTTCGAACGTGCAATTATTTCCACACGCTTCAAAGTCGCGAGAATTCACACACTCGTTGGCACTTGGCTGGAGGTGTGGAAGTTTTCTATAAAGGTTTTCAAAACTTCTCGTTGCTTGCGGAATGCAAGACGCAGCGTGGATGATGGTGTACAGGATCTTACGATGTGACGAAGCGGAGAGAGAGCGTATTGTAACTGAAACTATACCATAACGCGAAAGAAAAACATCGAAACTAATGCTGTGTCTGTGCTAGTTCAAGGTAGCGCCGTGCGATAGCTGTTGCTTTTGAACTACAAATTTCAATTCGGAAAAAGTTCCTATTGCTTCGAAACTCGTTTAAATAGTTTGATTCAATTTGAAATATTAAATTAGCATACGTTAGCACCCGCAGTTTGCCAACAGTCGTCAAACTTTTGCCGAAAACCCATCGTCCGCATGTGATGGCGCATATATTTGCACCGGGTGGACTTGCGTTGGTGGTAACTCCCGATCAGGGAAGGCAATGGATGTGTGAGTGGATGCGGGTGTGTTTGTGTATTTTACTCTAGCCCCTTGGGGGCCGCCTTACACCGAAGGGAAAACTGGATTGCAAAAGTTTTCTGCTAAACGTGCAGTATGAGACTGAGGTGATTCGATTTTTCAACTGAACGGAGGGAGAGAGAGAGAGAGAGAGAGAGAGAGAGAGAGAGAGAGAGAATCTTCGAATGGTTTGCACCAAAACTCTTCACTAATAGCAGTTTGTTGCTGTGGAGCTCTTATGCTTTCAAAATAGTTGCTCTTCAAAATGACAAACAAAAATCCATATTTATCCCCCAAAAACAGGTACACAAAAAAGCTAGCTCACTACGGCAGGAAGCAATAACATCGTTTCCCTTGCATGCCCGCAGGGTTAGTAAACTAATAACCCGCTCCACATGTCAAAATTCATTGCAAGCTCATACATTCCGTTTGAAGTTTAATAAATGAAAGCAGAATCCCGCTTAAGCTATTCTGGTATGGTGCCACGCATCAGCCCAAACCTGTAGCATTCCCTGTGGTTCCTACGCAAGCTTTATCACTGTTTGTACCGTGTTTCAATCAGTCGCTTTACATCACGAAACCATTTCCACAAAACAGCACAATTACACACACACGATGACGCAACGTTTTCTTGCCAATCCGCCCCAATTCTATTGCAATGGACAAGGACAACTAAAGGATCGGTCCCTTGCTTCCCGGGAGAAATCATCTTCACGCGTCAAGCTCCGGTGAGCATGGAAAATTGTGGATTGTGTGCGATTATTTATGAAGTCTGCATGAGCAAAAGAGAGGAGGAAAAGGAAAAAAAGCAACACGGTACATCGAACGCCGGTGACAGGGAAACTCGGAAGATTCGCATGGGAACCTAACACATGCAACCAACCATGTTTTTTATTCGTCTTTTTTTCTGTTAATGTCTCACAGCATTTGTACTGACCGAATTGAAAGCAGAAAATAAGCAAAAAAGAGGAAATGTTGTTCAAATTGGGGGAAAAAAAGGAAGCCATAATTTCTCTTCGTCCCGTGTAGAGAATTGCAGAATTATGTAGACTGAAGCTGAAGCAGCGCTGTACATCGTTCCATTTTCCATTGGCTGGTTATGAGTTATTTAAGGGTAAAAATATAAAACAAATTTCGAAGAATTACCTCAGAAGCTCAACTTTTTACAAAATCAGATTGTAAAAGTGGAAAATGAATTACATCATACACGAGCGAAATAATTTTTGTCTTTTTTCCGTTAGAGCAGCCCTGCCGTTTTGCAAGTTTTTGTCTCTAATAACATTATTAAATTTACAAATAATCCTCCTTCAGCATCTGCAACTACGGTTACGCTCATTTAATTTTTCATTTGGAACTTTTCACGCTTTTGCTACGGTTTTAAATAAAGCCGTCATGAAAGGTTCACAATTATAGGCAGAGTTAATCATCAGTAACGGTTTGCACTCCGGGACCGGCAATGGTTTGCGTTTTCAGAAGGCAGCCAATCGAACATAACTTTTAATGCTTCCAAATCTTAACCGGCTTAAGTCTGGCTTCTTTCTCGCTGCCGATATAAAATATTGGCAGGTCGAGCAAAGGGATTTGGCGGTTTGTTAGTTTGGGGGCTGACTGTAAAATCCCATACGGTTCGCCATCCAGCAAACGGTAGCCGCACAGCGGTGACCATCTCTTATCGGCCATAAATTAAATTGCTATGAAATTTTAATTAATTTTAATATTCTCCTTCTGCACGGTCAGATATCACGGTGGAAAAGAGTAATGGTTAAAGTTCCTTTTCGCTTTCACCCTCGCTAGGCTAGCATCCGGCTGTCGCAAGCCTCAGGTTTGGTTCCCGAACAGGGCTCCAAATAAAAGATACCGGTTTAAAAAGGCCAACCAACTGTGCGTGGAGGTGAGCTAACGGTTCGGTAGAGAAAAATCTTCCCTTTTTAAACCATGCTTCATAGTTTCGGGGTGAAAAACTTTCCCATTACATGGCTGACCCAGAAACATTTCTTCCTTCAGCTTACTCGCTCTCTCTCTCTCTATCTCTCCCTTCCTTTGGTTCTCTCTTCACAAGTATAAGTATAAGCCTCGCCAGGACCAGGTTGCGTCATAACTCACACTCAATTATTTTTTTATGGCTCGTCGCGTTCGTTGGCCGCGTCCTGGTAAGCCGATTGAATGAGCACCCGGTAACGGATGGGCGACCCCGAAAAAAAAATCCCCGCTTCCCGTAAATGAACGAACCTGAGCTTCGAACCCAAACTTTCGTTCGACAACTCACCACGCTAGTGCACACACAGCCGCTACCGAACCCAAAACCCTTAGAAACCATCCAAGGGTCGAGAGATGGAAAAAGTTCGATCCGTGTGCGAAGCAGCGTTACCGGTGGCGTGAATCGCCAAAACCATGGAGAATGCCCCTTTAGGGCCGATCCGGTGTAAGTGTTGCGTTCGACCATTAACGAGTTATGGTCGCACAGAAATTTGGCGCCAGTGTGTGTTTGTGCGCCCCCGAGTTTTCCCGGTGGGCGTAGTGCAGATTTTTAAGACCCGCCCGGCAACCAACAAACCCAGAAAGTGGCTCACCTTATCCCACACAGCAGCAGTGCGAAAAAAGGCGAACAGCGGTTTCGTGTGCGACCGATTAGCCAACATTTTCAAACCCACACAAGCCCGAATGATGGTGGAGAAAAAGTTTTAATGCTTCATCATGGCCTGGTGGTGGTGGTGGTGTGAGGCAAAGTTGCTCGCTTGTTCTGAAGTTTGTTGTGATGTGGTTCCGCGCGCCTTCGTAATGCACCTGAAGTTAATTTTGAAACCTTTTCCGCTTCAACGGTTGAAAATTGATAGAATTTGAGAATAATGTCAACAGTTGATGGTGTTCAGAAAATTAAGCTCAACATCAACGTTTTCGTTAACTTTACAAAAATCATTATTTGAATTCCTTTTGCTTCGTGCAGCGAAATGCGTCTGCCACTATTATTAATTTACAGTTACAGGAAACCTGTTCAGTTCATAATAAACTTTCCCAGCAGCTTCAAAAAGGTAGTATTGTTCTCAGCGCTTTCTACAACGTACCTACCTCGGCTAGACCTGCCGCTATTCATTTCGCACAGCATGTCACAATTCTATTTCGAACGCCAGTCAGTCAATTCCAGATCAGGCAGCACAGCACGCAAGCAGAATGCACCCCATATCTCGCTCACATTGTAAGAAGCTGCTCTACAAGATCAGCCCTACCAAACACAATGCCCAACCGGAAACAATACACCGTGCTGTAGTTGCGTTTCGATCCTTCCTCACCGACTCCACCCAGCCCAAAAATTGACGGCGAAACATTGCCCACCGTCATCATTACAAACGTCATAAACTAGAGTGGGTTTGTGCTAGTGCCTGGCACAGAAGACATTTGTCAGGACTTGCAGTTCTAGTTGCTAGCTCCATGGTGTAAGTTTGCCAGTTTGCATACTGCTTGCAAATAATGTAACCTCGGCTCCGGCACTCGGTGGCTCTAGCTCTCGCTGCGTTTACGCTGTAGAACCACCAATAACTCCTTTTAGCACCGGAATCTGTACAGCAAAGTATCCCATTTCAGCAAGGTTGCACAATGTTACAACAGGCGGAACATTTCACTCGCCTCTTGCTCGCCTTCTTTTGACCGTTTTGTGCGAGAGTTGTTGTGTTGTGTTCTCCAGTGCGGCCTTCCCCATAGACCGCGCACCAAAGCCAACCACCTCATTTCTTTACACCTTGCAGCATTGAACGCTCGAGTCCGAGGGGGTCTGGTGAAACAGAACCTAACAGTGGCATCTTCTGTTTAGCAGCACAAGTCACACGATTTGATGCTGGGTGGGGGAATCGGCTGGGTATTGTTTTTTTTTTCTTGTTTGTTTGCCGGAACGTCTGCTAGTATTATTGCATCCCGTTCAACCATACCGAATGCTAACAAAATGCTGAGCTGTCGGAAATGCCTGGAAGTCGGTGTAGCAGCAGCAAAAGAAACTATATTAGAAATGGGCCTCGTACCAGGCTTGAACATGACACCTTTCGTCTTTCTGTCCGTCTGTTTATTGTGGGCTGGTTAGGAAATGGCAGCTTGGTGCTTGATGATGTAAAATCGCTACAAAATCTCAGCACCACAACACGCGAACAGCTTGTTTCGTGCCTTATTACGATGAACAATGACCAATGAACCTGTTGTACAATCATCGAGAAAATTACTTCTTTTTCACAACCCTGGCACCGAGTTTTACCGAGCACTCTCGGATTGTCAGTGGCCGGAGGCAGTTTTGGATCTGATGAAGCTTTGCTTGTAACGATGAGTTGTTAAATTGAAACAATTTCTGTAACAGATTTGCATGGAGCAAAACTGACGTGGTTGCAGTTATTAGCACCTTGGACAGACTGAGAAATTGTAATTCAGATCAAGCGGATTAATTTAAATTTATTCTATCATGAATGGGCTGTTTGTATAAGATCAGAAATCTGATAGACGGTAAGAACCGGACAGCTATGTTACTCTAGAAGCAGGAAATAGCTTTCTTTTTAATTCTTTTTCACTATCGCCATATACCATGTATACCCTTGATGTCATCGAGTTTTATTGAAATGTTCTTCAACCCATCATTCCACCACACAAATGGGGGATATCGATTACTTTCCCTCTGCCTGCCTCTGTAGCTGGTGTGTTCGATTTTCCTGATTTCATCGTAATTTGATGTCATTAATTTCCCCAATGTATAGCTATTCATCACCGGATTTTGCTGATTACCGATCAGACCATTCGATGGCGCTAGAAATCGACACGTGCAAGAATTCGGTAGACCACATAAACGAACCACATTTCAGCTGCATTACGCCGGAGATGATAATAAACCTTCCACCGAAAACGGAAAGTATCAGCTCAAATCGTGATACATGATACCATTTGATGTCGATTGTTTGCGGTTAAGAAAACGGTAAGCCAACTTCGGTTGGCATTGTACAAGCAGCAGAAAGAAGCAAGCCATTATTACACGCAAGCTTCTGACAGCCGTCAACGGTACACGTTCTGGGCGAGACTGACGTAAAGGTATTATATTATAACGGAGCGAAAAAATTTTTTAAGCCAACTAAAAAACATGTCCAACTACAAAAAGCTGTCAATCACGTGATTCTAAAGGTTTTCTAAATGTATCAAATGACCTCACATGTGGAACCAGGGAGAAAGGATGCCATAACAGACAGCATATCAAGGCTACATGCATATAACACAGATAAAAATAGAAGCCATTATTAAATACATAATACGATACTTTATAGCATCCGTCACTCGATGAATGGGACGAATAACTAGTATTTAAGTACTACGAAAGCTCACTTCAAACATCGCAGCTTCACATTGCTCTCAAAAAACCTACCCACTAGTAAAACTTTGCCCTCAACCTCACCAAAAGCGTCAGGCATATATTTTGTGACGTGTCTTTTGTTTCATCTTTTCCGACACAACCACTCCCCGTTACCTTTACTGGGCTGAGATTTGAAGTGAGCTGCTTTGAGTTTTGCTTCGCCCCCGTACAACCAACAACAGCAGGATAACGTGGAAACAACTGTCATCTGTAGCAAAACTAGGCGCAAATTTCATAGAACAAAGCGGACCGGAACATGCTGGTGAAATAAAACGAAATCATACAGCAAATAGAGCGCTGAACAAGTGGTTCTGCTGCATGAAGGTTTGAACAGCACACATCCACATTCACGGGGTGGAAAGACACACGGCTGACAAAACAGTCATCCAATCCCCGGCAGAGAACACCCGAACGATCCACCACCGGAACCACAAATGCATTATCAAGAGCGATTCGGGGGATGTTTGCAGCTGGAAAGTTTCATAGTTTTGGAAAAGTTTTACTTCTTGCAGTGGTGTGCTGTGATTGTGTTACCTAGGGGTTGTCTAGTTTGAGTCAGAGACCGGTGCTACCCCATCGTACGTCGGTGATGCAAGCCTGACTAACACGAGTCAACTTTTACCACTTTCTAATAGAAAACAAATAACTGTTAGCCACTGTAACCACTAGGACTTTTTTTGGCTGGTTCGCTTTCCCCTTGCTCCAATCGTTAAATACGTGTAGAAAAACTATACCTACAGCACTGATAAGTACCAATCTTATCGTCCGCTTTAAACCTTTTAAAGTGATAATCGATAAAAAATATGTTAATACACAATACAAGCGTCAAGCGACAAGCGAAGAAAGCTTCCTAAATAACGACTTTTACTCACGTACACCGATGTAATGTGCGAGAATTTCAAATTCAAATTGAAAATAATTGCACCACATATTCATTGTTCGACACACACATGCTCTCTGGCATTATGGAGTGCTCCATAAATCATGCGCTCTGTTCGGTCGAGATCATCGAGCTGATGATGGTAGTGTGATTCGGTGCAAAAAAAAAACTTCATCACCCAGATAAGACAAGAGTAGCAACGAAACGTTAGATAGCGAGGAAAACAATTTCTCATCTAAGTAAACGCACCAAATGAATATTCAATCTGCAGTAATTTAAACAAATCTCATTAGAAGAGCGGGCTGAAAATCTTGGCGTACTTTGTGTTATTACGGCACAGCCTTGGCTCGGGCCGAAGTAAGCCGAACGCCTAGGCAGTGTGGCGAAACCAGCAACGCCACTGGGTAAAATATTCAAATAACCTTATTCACCTTTCCGCGGCGTGTAGGAATGTGTATCCATTTCCTGGTGTGCTCCAGTCAAGCCGGGACCGACGGTAACGCCGGTTATACCGATCGTAGCTACAAATGAAGGAAAAATTATAAAACTTTCAATGGTGCTTACCAACTAATAAGCATACCATTCATCGGTTGCAGCGGCTTTGCGATGGATGGGTTTTCTTCCGTTCATACTTAAAGACAGCAGAGCGGAGGGATAGGAAGCGCATATTTTATGTGTCAAGCTATTTTGCTACCGGCTCGGCTACTGGCAAGTTAGTGATTTTTTTTCTCCTAGCGGAAGATAAGAATGACGTAAAGAGAGGAAAAGAATTTCTCAAAGAAAAAGGCAAGAAAGTTCCGTCCAACAATCCCACAACCCTCGCAGGACGATATTGAGAGACCACATTAAAATGAGAAAAACCGCAAGATTAATGAGCCTCGCGGCTTTTAAAGCCGCATTTGGAAGGCGAGTCAATTTGGGCCGAATTTTTTATACGGACTTCTGTCGATGAGCGCGACCGGGCACTGCTTTAAGATTGCGCTTATTAATTAGAGCATCTTTGATTTATTCATCACAGAACCGCGCTCGCTTGCGATTCGTGCAAGCACGGTAGAGGCAAAATCCAACTTTCCCTCGAGCTGTATACCATTTCATTTGTGAAGAAGCCACAGTGCTCTGGAGAGCTTCCTAATAATCCTTCTTTGCCAGCCAGAAAAGCACCTTAAGCCTGCTGAATGTACACGTTCGGGAGCGATGAGTGCGTGTGTGTGTTTGTAGAAACCTAAAGTGAAGCGTACTTTACTAATTGCGTGATAAAGCACAGGTGAGAATAATTTATCAAAATATAACACAATCACCGTGGGTAGAAGTAAGGCAAGGCTGCTTCCAACCAAAACTTGCTTAATATTCGTGTTAATGGAAGATGGATTGGACGACGAGATTTACCGTCTCACGGTGTTTGTCTGCCCACCATTTTCTTCAGCATCTTCAGCCAGGGTTGGAGTGGCAGTGTGGGCATCAAGCAAGAAGTTTTCATCTGCCTGAAGCGTTGTCTGCTCATCGACTACTCACTCACTCTTCTGATGTGTCTTTATCTTCCCCCGGCAGGCTAAAGGAGGTAATCCGCAGGATAATGAACAATCCCAACGCAAGCACACGCGGATGTTGGTATGGGGAAACGGCTTTCGTCTCTTCTGCCGCTCTCATCTTACCATCGCCGCTGTGGTGTATCATTCGCGATGAAACATGGTTGATTACCTACTCGATGCGCCACGAAGCGTTTATGTAAACTGCAACGCTTGCAAAAACGTACTTCCACTTGGCCATTGTGTCTCGTGCAGAGACTGCCTGGAACCGCTGGCACAATCGCGCATCACATTCTTCGTCAGCATTGCTACGGATGCCTTGCTACATTGTTAGCTTTGCTTGCCCCACACCGAGATACGGGAGCGTGAAACGAAATATTCCCTACATCTTAATGAACCACTCGGTGCCCTTTTTCAAGCAACACCTTGAATGGTGTTCTGAACTGGGGAAACCTATTCTCGTTGAATGTCCATAACTTCAAGTCCATAAGCACCACTTGCATCCATCTCACCGGGGACATCCAGAGACGAAACAATTTTCCTAACACTGGACGACTTGATTACACCCAAAGAACACTGCCCATGTTCCGATGCGTCGACTTTTCTACCATTCCTGTTTTGGCTCCTTTGGCGCCAAAACACATACATCAAAATGGATTAGTGCTGGGGCGGGTGTGCAGGGGACAGCAGACAAAGTAACTGTTCCATTCAAGTCGAAATCGAAATCTGGCCAGAAAGCGAAGTCACCGAGGAGCGAGCTCCTTCGAGACCGAGACGTTATTCCGGTTGCTTCGGTTACCCCACCCACCAAAGACGCACACCAGGCAAGACCAGCTAGACAGGTTCCTGACAGCTTCGTCCAGATGAGATGGTGCCAAAATGAACAATGATTAGGTGCGTTGTTCGCCCGCATTGCTAGGAATCCTCTGAACGGAAGGGAAGGCGCACGAAAGGCAATCTGGCTGGCAGGTGTTATGGATACTATCTTGATCCTCTTGGTACCGTTTCTCGACTGCTCACGCAATCGTCGAAGAGAAAATTGTTAATTTATTTCTCTTATACACGGTAGGCCTTTCCCATTCGATATTTGGAATATGGAGCCGGAATGCTGGTGTTGTTGGTGTTGCTGCTGTCAGTGACAGCAAGACCAGGAGCGCTGACAGTAATTCTCTGGAGCCTTTCGCCATTCCAACGTTTAACGCTAATGTGGCTGGAGCTGTGCGTGTGATGCGTTGCAGGAGTGTTTTTCCTTTTCCATGCGTCAAACGAGATTCAATAAATTTGTGCTCTTACAAAAGTATTGGCTAATTTGTTGTGTTGTTTATTCTTTTGCTGAGAACTAGCTGCCATTTGAACACGCTACATTAATTGGTATGTATCACCTTTAAGCCAAACGAACTAAAACACACTTTGATCGTGTGTTGACCAGTTGACACCAGAGAGAAAAGGACGATAATTTTATCGAAAACTATAATTAGGGCCATTCAATCCTGCGAGTGTACATCAAGAATATTTTATGCAATGTTCCTATCCGTGATAACCTATCCATGAAATCTTAGGAACCAACATAAATCGCGCCACAGCGTAAAAAACGTTACGGGATTACACATTATAGTAATGAGCTCCATTTATTCCTATAAACGACTCCATGATTAACGAAGTAATTCAGCTTTTCTTTTAGGCAAGGCGGTCCAAGCTCAGCTTACGTGTGAATTAGTAATTTTTTCCATTAAAACTTTCACTACGTACTACTTCAAATACGAAATTCCACACTTGCACAAACACACACATATAGCCACTCAGGATAATTGTGATTAACGATGGGCATAGTCACATATCCTTCCTACTACCGAGAAAACTCTCAACCATCATAACGTTTCATCAGTCGGAGTTACTAGAAACATCATCATCTCCATAAGTTGCCATCGTGCCACACATCTATTCAAGTATTCTCGTCATTATCACATCCAGCAATTATTTCGTACAAGATGTTAATAACATTCCTGCAACGTATTCTCCATCTTGGCGTACTCGCATTTGGAACACTTTCCATTTTCTTTGGAAAAAAATGAGAAAGGTGCGCTGAAGCTCTCCCCTTAGCGTGCTCCAAGGATGGGAAAAACTTCTTCAACTTGAAACGACTGCACTGGAATTGTTTTACGTCCGACCGTCTTTCGCGATCTCTCTCGCTCTTGGAACGAAACTCTTTTCCTAACCGAATTAAAAGCTGTAATTAGAAGAAAGCGAAACCAGTTACAGATTGACCGTACTTTTGTATATTTAGATGCTTGGGATTGCCGCTCCATGCATACTACTACTCCGAGTTGTGTTTGTGTGCTAGTTTTGCCATCGGAACCAAATGAACAGTTGCACGTGCAAGGAACGCGCATAAAAAAACCAGCTCGAAATTCAATTATAATCTGTGGCAAAATAAATTATGCAAACTCCAAAATGAACGACAAAAAGGTAATGATTGTGCGCGCCCGCTTTTCACCTGCAGGCACACTACCACCCGGGAACCATCGGAATCAGCATCGCGGTGTCCTGCTTCGCCCTCCGGTAACCTCCGATGGGCCTTAGGATTTAGGATACACGCTTTCCCTACTATTTCCCAAGGAAGATACTTGAACGGGTGAAGATTCCTCATCGCATACCTGCAAAGTACGGTGGAACAAATTTGCACTTCATACCAACAACAACAGCAACAACGACGACGACCCGGTACCTCCGTCGAGGAACCTTGGTGGAAACCTCTGTTCACTCCATTAGTGGGGATTTTTCTTCGTTTGGTCCCGGGGGGGGATAACGAGTAAAGTTTTTACCACTGCAGTGTTGTTCCAAGTGTGGTGGTGGTGGTGATGGTCCCCCTACCTATTACTTCTCTCCATTGCTTCGTTTTCACATTTTAGCAATTTTCTTTTTCGCTGTTGCTTTACTCCCCCCTTTGCACATAACCTTTTTTGTCCCTTCCTCGGGCCACCTTATCCGGGGGACCGATGCGCCGGAAAAATCGGGTCATTCATTATGCACAGCTTCGCGCAACGCATCCCACGGTACGCGGTATCGTACGACCGAGTCTTTCCACGGGGCTAATGAAACCGTCTAATGGAAGTTACATTTCTCCTAACCCCGGCACACAAACCTCGGGCGGGATGAGAAATGCAGCAAGCGCGGGATGTGGCGCTAGATTAAAGCACAAAATTATCGTCTTGCAATACCGCTTTAGAATTTGATAACCAGAATCTTTATAAGCTTTTCGGGAGACGGTTTAAAATCCTAAAGCTAAAGTGCGAATCTTTGCCTCTCGGGTGACAAACGGAAAATGGATTAAGTAAACAAGGCAAGCATTCGTATTGGCAGTTAATTTGTGAAACTTATTGCCATCAAGTACGTATAGCTTTCTTATTTTATTGAATTATCTAATAGTATCCCTCGAAATGAAAGTTTATGTTCAATTTTTCGGGCACAAACCAACCATTTTAAGCACAAAAGATGTATACGTCTTGTGCAGTGCCGTCAGGCACATCGATATACATCGTAAAAAATAATTTTCAATCAATTGCACCATAGAAACGCTCCTGGTAACACACGCTCCTCCTACATGAGGAACCTTTTAACTGTTATTGGAGCTGCTTTTCATTGCTTTTAACAACTTGTGGTACGTTGAAAGGGAGGGCCGGTTAACAACGTCACCTAGCACCTTTGAAGTAATTCCACCAAGCGTGAGGTGTTTCGGTTAATGCGCCCCCGCGATAGCAATGAACGGAAGGAAAGCACGTGATTGAAGCTATTGATTTTTGTTGCAATTTTCCGCAACTTTATACAGTTTTTTCTTACAAATATTTGCTTTGTTTTTCTTAGATTATTTGTTGCTATGTCATAACTTGATTAAAAAGAATGCAAATGTCTTTATATTCTGCTTATTTCGTATATAAACTCCATTTTCACACCAGCAAACTTTAACAACATTTTATGACAGCCCATGAGAACATAATCTCTGTTCGTATCCTTCAATCGATACCGTTTTTTTAAGAGGTTTGGTCTTGTTTCGAGCTTGATGCCAATGTCTTTCAATTTGTTTTGTGCTTGGGGCGAATATCGTCTGCTCTTTGATCGTATAATGAATATTTTCTGCCCGAGCAGGCTCCATAAAGAGGATACACCCGCACAAGCTGATCGATTCAAAGAAACAGCCGTAAGCCATCAGCACCTTTTTTGTGTGTTGTGCTAATAAAGGGATGAAAGAATTTTTGTTCAGTTGGATTGTTTCCTTTTAACAAACATGTTATTAAAAATGTAAAAAAAAGCTCGAAAAAGCTTGAACATTTCCTTCTTTTGTTTTAGCAATTAAATGCACTGAAAACGAAATGAAATTAGAAAGTTTAGGATTTGTATCAAAAAATTTCAACGTGTAATGCTCAGGAATTTCTCCATAGTCGGCTGTTACTTATTGTCTTTACAGATATTTTATCGCCTTATACTCGCATACTAAAGGATTCAAAGATTTTTTTAAAATCATCTTCATTAAGATTGCGGATAGGTTTCGTTGCAGGAAACAAATTTGAGCTGAAAAAAATAGGCGAAGCTTTACAAGCAACTTTCTATGAAAGCAGTGTAGAAAAGTAGATGACTTCAATGCTGCTTTTGTTTTATTTACTACAAAAGGTAATTGAACAAAAAAAAAACTTGAAGAGAGTTTTGTTTTCGAACAAACTTTGATTTACTGAATCTCATCATAAAATTGGTCCAGCCAACTGAACTCCACGAACGATCTTCATGATGCTATTTTATCTTCTAATTGATAAAACACGTCGTGCATTTAACATGGTAAAATTATCTCAAATTTTAACATACTTAAGGTGTTTACACATAAGCTTCTAATCGCGTTCTAAAGACGCGTGCGATGGAATTTACCCTGCCAGAATACGAATTTCTAGCATTAGTTTTACACCCTTCGGGGCTGTGTTGGTGGGTGTAAATATGCACACCATGAACAGCAACACGTTGTAAGAATCATCACGCCAGCGATGTTTTACATTGCAATTCTCGGAAGGGATACCAGACTCAACTAGCAACACTCGGCAACGACGAACGAAGAAATTCTAAATTCGTCCATTCCTGTCCTGTTTGCGTGAGGAATCGCCCTCGTGTAGCATGTTTTCGTGGTGAGCAATGCTGGACCTCTCATTCAGCAGGAACAGGGTGCAAATAGAACAAAAATCAACGCGCAGTAACGTGCGAACCATAAAATCACACACCGCTAGCACTGAAGACAGTGATGAGACTACTACCGCCGCCGCCGCCGCCGCCACCACCATCTCAGTGTCACTATCAAGACAAAGTGTTGACATTTTACAGCTTTGTTGGAGTCGCACTAAAGTGACTCGAAGGTATTTGGGCACGATGCCCGAAGCACTCGCGTACCTAACGTGACGTTCTGTTCGCAACCGGTCCAGCCGGACCAGATCGAGGAGTGCGCCTCTCGGGTTCAGCTATCACGTCCGCACAAGAAATGTTTACATACGCGGACACGTTTGTCCCTCACGATTGTCTTCCACCAACACGGGCACGAGACGCTGTCCGTTTTTACTAGCATCCAGCATCTTTTTTAACGATGTGAATGTAGCGCATTGTGAAACTGTTTCGTGTTTTTCACACCTTCAAACCACGCAAAAGTTTGTGAGTAAAGGTGTCGCGAACATAGTTAGCAAGGTGGTGAGATTTTGGGGGAAAAAGTCCTGCCAACTGTGTTAGCAAATAAAAGCATTTTCACGTTTTTGTTTCGATGCGTTCAACGAGTTGTACTTCGTACCAGGGATAAAATCACATCCCTAGTAGACTTACAGCACCCTCCTAACCCGCACAAGCCACTGCCGGATGGATGAAACATACTAAAACAATCGCTCGAGGCGTTTGTTGCCTTTTTCTCTCACGATAAAGATAACCAATTGTACGTTTCTTTGATTCGTCATCGGGTCTTTGTCTACTTCAGCACTGCTCAACATGGCCGCCAATCAGGAGAAAAGAAAAATTGTTTGCTCATAACCGTTTTGATGGATTTCTGCTAGCGCTCCAAAGTGCTCCATTTCCTGGGCCGATTTCATTCAGGTAATGGCGAACGCCTTTAAGGATCACCCTAGATCACTGCTGTCGGCAATGAAAACTTCAAGTGTTTAGCCATCCCAAGACAAACGGCTTTCTTTTTACAGCACTTCGACACTACCACCGTGTACACTGCCTTTCCATTAATCCCTCGAAAAGAGAAGGGGTACACAAGCCCACAGGACCTTGGAGCAAAGTGTAAAATCGATTTTTTGCTTCTAATGAAATGTAAACAATCGCTCACGAGCCCCACAAACACTGGGCACACTCCGTTGCGAGGGAACAACAACACACTTGGGATGCCGTTGTCTTCCATTGTCGGCGTCCTCATCAGGAAGGAACAATACACACGCACACACCGTGTCGCCATCGTTATTCTTATCGTTCCGGCCACAGGTACCGGGTGTTGGGGATGAGTGTTTCTGTAGCCGAGAAAGCTCTTCTCGTCAAGAAAAGAAAAAAGGACTGCACAGGTTTTCCAATGGCAGCGGTGGTGCTCGAGATAAAGGAAAGTTAAATTATTCGCTACGCTACGAAGCACGTGATAAGCGTGTGGGAGCATTGTTTTTTATGTATCTTACACAATGTTTAATACATCATGTTTTCAAGATAAAGTTTTTACATTTCTTATTTTTGGGGAATGGGACATCCAGTGTGGGATACGGTCACATCCATAAATTTACAAACGAAACTATAAAGATACTTAAATTCACCTTGTTTCAATAGTCCTAAGCATTAGATTATTATTTTCTGGTTGCCAATGATGCTTTGAATCATCATGTTTATCATGCCCAAGATTGAAAAGAGAAACATCATGCCGAAGATACACTCTATTGGCTTTATAGTCATTTTTTGTAACAAAATATATTTTTCCAAGAAATTTCCTTTTACAAACGTTTTCTTTCCATTTTCTATTCAAAATATCAAAATCTATTTTTTCTTCTTGCTAAACCACAGCAAAAGCAAATGTCCGGAAATTCCTTTCACCGTTAAATCGCCGAATAAAAGTGGCCTAAAAACACTTTTCAATAGCGATTCTCATCTTTCTCTATTATATTACACTTCTTTTAAAAGACAGCAAAATATGCCAGAATTTTTCTGATCAATCTTTAGACTTTTTCCACCTTTCCCAAACATAATACTTGAACGTCACAAAGGTATTGGTTTTCCTGTTGCAACAAAAAAAAACCCCTCCGCATCATCACGGAGCGGAGTAAAAACACACTGCACTGAAAGTGACAAAAGACACACAAAAATACAACAAAATGGAAGCAGGAAAATTTAATTGGATAATTTCACCCGAAAGCCCTATGCTGTAACCGAAAACGCTGGCCAGGATTGATTGTTTTTTTATTTACCGGAACATCAATGGCCGCCAGCGATGTGCAGCTATCCGGTAGGAATGTGCGAAAAAGTTAAATATTCACCAATCGAATAACCCACTAATTGGATTCATTTCGTAGAATGTGAAGTTAGGCACGGCCGCGCCTATTTTTGCGTTTGGAAGTGCTAGGAACTTGCACTTGGAAATTAAAAAAAAAAAAAACAACAAATCATGAATTGAATTTGTGTACAAAATCAATTGAGTAAAAAAAAAGATATTGAGAAAACTGTGGAAATTCGAGAACGGTTTTATCAATCTGCTGCTCATCCACTTGTGTAATAGCTATTTATCCACCAGAAATGGCAATTAAGCACCCGTTCAAGTGGTTATCTGCGAATGGGATGTACGGTTTTAGTAATTTACCAGTCAATGAAAATGGCCTGCAGGCGTCTCTATTCATTTTCCATTAACTGAATCGTTTCTATTGGATTATGATTGATGGATAGTATTTCGAAGCTAGAAAACGTCGCTCAAGCTCGCTGCAGCTGTA
Source organism: Anopheles maculipalpis (assembly GCF_943734695.1). NCBI lineage: Eukaryota > Metazoa > Arthropoda > Insecta > Diptera > Culicidae > Anopheles > Anopheles maculipalpis. Next base: position 10,125,413 of record NC_064871.1, on the reverse strand, counting down.
CCCGTCAAGCAAGCGATTAGTTGACCGATTTCACAGTCGAACGGTAATTCTGTCTGCCTGTTTAGCTATATCAACACAACTCTCATAAATTTAGCTTCCGAGCCACAAAGTATCTAGCAACAGTCTCGTTGCATTACTCGTTTACCGGCCTAAGCTTGTAATAGGCTAATAGCTTGACCAGTCCATTATCGTGTTCAAAGAAACATATCAGCCATGAAACTAGGACAGAAATATGCTACACACGTGTACAGCATTCTACTGAGCAAGAAATTTCCTCTTGCTTAATGAGCTTCTGTCGAATTTTTCTGCTTCCATTGCAGACGCCGAGCCTTTGCGTGAGTAATTACTTTTCCTGATCGTTTGCTGAATCCGTTCCCAAGCCTCCGTGCGAAAGAAATATCGTTTTTGCATAAGCTACCCCTCCACATCGGTGCACGGTCCATCAATACCAAACGACATGAAGGTAATGAGAATTCTCCCATCTGCTTTTTGGCACGGCATTCGTGTGCCTACCAATCAGCCATAGCAAGTAAACAATCTTGAACGCGGGAGGTAAGCTGTTCTCCAGTCAATACTCCTTTGTAATGACGATTGCTCTCTTGCTGAGCTCCCGTGTCGGTCTGGAGGTTCGAATTTAAAGCACTGCTAGGCACCTCGCGAAAGCTATCATCACTTCATCACGGGTTTATCAGGCGTAGAGCGTTTAACGACTCAGTCGCGCTTTAGCTTATCTCGTTCGCTTTTAAGCATTTGCTTCTACTCCAGTCGATCCGCTAACACCTCACACCACTACGACTCTTGTCATCGCGCGAGCAACAACAACAACAAAAAAACACGAAACAAAATGGCACCGAGAAAAATATGGCTAAAATTTCATCCTGCAAAAGGTCTGATCACATCCCGCTTGACAAATTACACAACTTCTTATCTCTCGACCGCCCCGGGCGACGATTCCCGTGTTTTAATGCTATCGCAAAAGCTGCCGCTTGGTTCGTTCGTTATTTTTTTCTTCTCCCGGATGTCTGTTTTTGTTTCTCTCTTTCATTTTATTTGCTGTGAATCACCCAGAAAACCGATTGCAGGAATAGATAAAAAAAAGCAAACGGATACGTCGTCGGTTTTTGTATCGTTTTCTGGTTTTTCGTTTCCTGCCTTGGCACGTGTTCCTGTCGAAGACGATTTTCGTTGCGCCTGCTTGTCTTAAGATCAGTGGTTTCCAGTTTAATACATATCACTTTTATGCCGTTTTTTCTTCCTGTCAAATAACGGAAACCGGACAGCTATCAACGAATGGTCGCTGGAAAGGATCACTTGCTCAAAAGGCATACCGAAAAAGATAAAGAGCAGATTGCTCTTGATTTTAACAGCCTCGAGCATCTGTGCTGGTGGGGAGAGTAAGGACTAGAACAGTAGTAACATTTCATTTGCCAAAATGACAAATATTTCTCCATTTCAATGCCATAGCATAGCAGCCAAGCGGTCAAGCTCGATGTAGCACTGCCTAAAAAGACAGAGCAACGAATAAGCAGCCTTCGGGGCATAGGTGCAGCCTAAATGAACCTGAGAAATTCCAACCGAAGCAGTGGATAGCAAAAAAAAACAATAAAAAAGCCATATTAAGGACATTTGGTTGACAGTTGAAAACCTGAAGAACACGAAACACACGAAACCAGTACAACGAATACGCATTCGGTGACAAATTGCTTGCTTGGGGCAGTTTTGGAAAGTTTTGCATTCCAGATTTGGAACACTGCTCTTTGACGAATTCACATAAATTATAGGGGAGGAGGGGTGGGGAATTGTATTTGAGATGAGATTTCAATTTTTTATCTTTAGACTGCTTTTTGTGCTTTAGACTGCCACATGAAACAAATCATTTAGAACGGTCATGTTTTGTCTTCTGGCCAAGGATGATTTCTAGTTAAAATTCATCATAACAGACTGAGCATGAAGCAGAATTTCTTAATTGCTTTATGTTTGGTAATACTTATTTGTAGAAAAAAAAAGTTTGAACAAATTGTCTTACATGAATTTCGCTTAATCATGAAACGTACCTGCAAAAAAGGAGAGAAAAGAAAAGATCATGAGTTAAGGGTATTTTATTAACAACCGTCATAAATTTCAATTCTACAACAAATTAAACTTAATCCCGCATAAAAATACTGCTTCTTCTTCTACTTAGCGACCTATTTCATGACACCACCGTCCAACTAATGGCTTACTAGGCTTGCTGATAAGCACGTAGTTGGATAGTTTGTGATCATTTCGGGGGAACGATTCGAATGGGATTTGAACCCCGGATTTTGAGGTCCGGCGCCCGTGTCACCTCCACCACCGGTCCACATAACAATACTATTTATCTATTTTACTTGCAATTTTTCGCATCTTCCATTCATCCACCGGTAATGTTTTGCGAAAAAAAAAACCTTTCTAAGCTCAAATAAGCAAACATAAATACTTCAGCGCTGTGTGAAAGTGCAGATAGGCATCAACACGCAAATCACCTGAGCCGCACACGAAAGCCGGGTTGACAGGATAGGCTGGTAAATAATGGAATTTGGTAAATAATGAAATTAATTAAGCAAAAGTCGACCATGGCCAGTTGTTTATTTGGGTATTTGGTGGAGTTTTTCAATGCGCGTCACATCCCATTACCGCACCGATAAACTTTTCGTCAGCCTAACCATGGCCAGAAAATATAGTAGCCCGATGAAGGGCGACAAGATAAATAGCGCCCTCAGGCATCCGTCGCTTCTATCGTGCCCTTTAGATCTGTATATTTTTTCCACGGCGCATGAATCGACTGTACGGGAGATCATTTCCATCCAAAACAGCACGATGCTCCACGCACAGCCAATGCTTCGGCCGCCTTAACGACGCGCTATAAAACGCACCAGCGATCCCAGATCATCGCTATCCGATCCACCGGGTAAAAATACTGTCCGCTGCGCGCCAGGACCACTGAACAAAAACGACCTTCCCCCGTGGCATTTGTATTGTTTCCACCAGCGCGGAAACACAATGAGCCCAGGAATAGAGTCAGCCGCTCCCGTTACCCCTACGTGGGCGTGGGCATGGGCGCGTACGGGCACGGGCGTTATTGCCTAAACAATAGCGCCCCGTACACTATAGTGCCACTTATTCAATTTTCTGCCACCTTCCGAAAATGCGCCTTCGGATCGGAGAACGCAGGAAAATTTAATTAACGAACCAAGCGCCAAAACGAAAACATGTCCTTGAAGCGTACGAATCACTAGCAGCGCTCCAATAATGAGCTGCAATTGAGCGAATGGAGCTGATTGAACTAACACGAAAAGCGGGCGAATGAGTGCACCGAACGGCAAATCAATCAATAAAGCCCCTGGCAGACATTTGTGCGGACTTTGTGTTTAATATTTTCTTTGTCAGTCCTTGTGTGGGGCTAAAAAAAAAAAATAGACAAACCCAGGACAAGAAGTAAAACGTACATTCGAGCACAACGATAAAATGCATTAAGCCAGTAAAAAAAAATACACCGACTCCTGTTTTGTCTAACAACATTCGCAGTATCGGCAGTATGGTGCAGCATCGAAAAGTCAGGCAAAACTGTTCAACATTCCAGTCACGATCTCTGCAGTCTTTTAACGCCTCATGTCAATGTTGAAACAAAAAGTTCTCCAAGAAAACATTGACTAAGTGCCCAACAGCTTCTGTCGCTGCTGCGAAACGTATTGAAGCTAATATTTTGCCTAATTAATTAAGCAAATTGTACAAACCATGGTTCAAATGGAGTGGCAAATGTAAATAAATCAAATTAATCATGCTCCAGGCTTATCAATGTATCCGTTGAACATATTTCAGAGAACCCATTTTATTGTGCTCTATTTCTCTGGTAGGTTTAGTTTTGTGTTACTAACATCTACTAATTGATATAACCAAGGACGAATAACATGCTGAAAGCTATTAGAATAGTACCTAGAACTATGCAGTTTAACTGTTTACTCACACGGGTACAAGTGCCCGGAGTACGATCAACTTTAATAATAACAGATTCAGGTTTCAATAACCAGAAACATTCCTTGCCCACGCCCAAAGAACGCACATCGAGAAGGCTGTAAAATGAGGCACTATTATTTTACTTAATTTAAATATTTGTAATTATTTTGCAGTCAACCAGCAAAACCCCAGCTGCCAACCGCTCGTTTAGCTGTGTTCGCCTAGCTGTGTTGTTCGCTGACCTAGGACCAGGCCAGTAGTCCAGGCACCAGTAGTCGGTCTGCTAATTTCATTGCGTCGTTAGCTGTTAAATTTTCCGGCGTTTCCCGGGACACACAAAACACACCGAGGTACAGGGGAAGAAAGAAAAACCTCGAAACGCAAAAAATAAATAAATCTCCTTTCGGTCTCTAAACATTCCGCGATCCTAATTAAATACTTTGCCGCCTGGATACGCGCGCCAGGTAAGCGGCCCAAGCGCCTGCTGGAAGCAGAAGGATGAAACCGGTATGTGAAAAAAGGGGAACGGGGAGGGCTAGCAGCGAGAAATGAGGGAGTGAAAAAGAAAACCACGACCACACCCCAAAATGGTTCGGTTCCGTTCAAGCTGGAAAGCGGCTCAGCGAAACCCGCGACCAAGATCGCAGTCAGGGAAAACCGTTTTTAGTTTTGCTGCGGAAAATGTGCAGAAAGTGAAGCGGGCTTTTTCCCGGCTCGTCCAGGGATCCGCCAAAAAAGGGGGCATACACGGGCAAATGAGTCTCACGGTTACGTAACTGTTTGCTCCGTCACTTCTTGAAGTGGAAATGGAAGCGAAATCCTTCGCTCGTTCGCTGCAATAATTCCACTCTACAAAGTCGGCTGCGGACTGCCTGTGCTTCCTTCAGCTCCATGTCCGTTAGATGCGAATGCTCTTCAACGACACGGAAAACAAAAACAAATGAGCTTTGCCAACGAAGCGTAACATACACTCACACACAACAGTCGCTTGCTTCTGGCATTGTTTCTTTGAGCGCTTTTACTCCACATGACGGTGTACATGCGTAAACATACATGTCCATGCTACTTCTGTGGTGGTTGAGTGGGAGAGGGGGTGGGGGGAGGGGGGCTGTGAGTTGCGCCGCGATGCGGGATATGAAAAGACGATGCATTTCCCATCAGATAAAGAGCCGAATGATAAATCAGAGTACCGAGATGGAAATTCCTTCCATGGCGGCTTTTGGAGGCTGGAGGTTGGACCTGGGCATCGTAAAACGCACCCTCCAAACACACTCTCCCTGCTCTCGGTACACTATTTGCTAAGCTGTAAAGTATGCACACCATATGTGTGTGTGTGTATGTGAGGGAGCAACGGCGTGGTTTTACACAGCACCAAACCATTAGCCGACGGGGACAGCTCCATCGTATATGGATGGTTGCAAGACACACAGGAAAGGAAATTGAATTCCTGACTTTTGCATTTATCCGCCTCAATACTTAAGACGCTTAGTCCGTTGTCTGGAGTGGGGAAGAGATTGCTGGTTAAGCTACTATCCATCCCCTCCCAAGATCTGCCATTCATTACAAGCGCCTGAATGTAGGCAGCAACGGCGCGCGCCCACTACGCTGTACAAGAAGCACAAGAAAGCACATGAGGATGTAAAACATTCCGAAGCAGAAGAAACCTTATCGTTCTCCGATATCAATCATACGATGTAGAATATTATATCGTATTACCCCTCGAGCTCCGTTTGATAACCGATACAGCTGTTTGTAGGATGCGAGTAAGATAGAATGTATAATATGTTGCAATCGGATTGAATCCTTCCCGTTCGAATGATTTCCAAGACTCGGCAAAAATGGTGCACGCTGTTGTTGCCTTGGCATTTTGGAGACCTTTTAGTGCTAGGATCACTATGAATTGAAGTTTAGCGTTGAAGTCGCCTTTCACCTCAAATGATGCGTCACTTGTAACGTTACAGAAAACGACACGGCTCAATTAGTCTAATGTAAGTGACAAATCAATGATACCATTTTCCGGCTGAATTCGCCAATAATATCAATTTCGGTTGAGATAAAAACATCCGAAACACTTCTAACGAGCGATTGTGTTTGGAATCATTAATCATTGCATTATCTATCACCCGTCACAGTTCGCTAAAAACCATCACAAACAATCCATTACGGAAACAATTGATGATGAAGGCAGACTGATAGTGAGTGAGCTTGATGTTTTGCAAAATGCTAATTAGGTGATTTTGGTGTGTAAAGTTTAATCATTTTTCATTCTATTTTTAAACAAAAAAAAGCGTTAACTAATTACTGTAAAATGTTTGCCCTTCGTTAACAGTATCGAACACGTACAGATTCCCGACGGTGATAAAGTTTTTCGGCTACGCAACTGTAATAAACTCAACGTAAAGCTTACAACAGGCGGCCTAGACCAAACAATGTTTGATGATTTAGAAAAAAAAAAGGTTTTATCCTTAATATCGACCCAGACCGAATTCGTTCGAAATCCTAGCAGAGGATTCAATCATCAGCTTATTGTAGCCTTTTGGGCCGTAAACTTCCATCCCCTGTTGAAACGAGTGTAGTGGAGTACTAAATTCTGGCTAGAGTTTGGAAAATGCATTAACCCTTGGCTAGGTGGTTGAGTTTTTTTGTTGTTGTTGCTTTTTGTTGCTCGTCCATTTGCGCCAACACCTCTTTTGCTTGCGGCAGTGGGCAGATATTCGACGCCGAAGAGTACTCCAATCACTTTGCCAACTCGGGGGTTACCGACGAATGCTTACGGCTTCCATTAAGTAAGCATGATTTAGATGCACATTTAGATGCGCACCTCCCACGGGAACCGTTCGGGTAACTGGCCATACAGCACAGCACACCGGGTTCTTCATCTCGGAACTCCTGCTTGCGCAAGAACAGTTGACGCGTTCGTTGTGCGGACACTACGGTTCCCGTCGGCAAACAGGATCAGATGCTGGGGAATATTGCCTTGAGCGGGACGGAAATAATGTATCGCAGTCGCAGGTATCCCTTTTTGAAGACGAAGAAGAAGGAGGTGATGGCTTTGCACTGCAAATTATGCCGATGGAAAACAAAAACCCACACCGGATATTGATTTCCACCGGCTAAACTGGATACCTTTTTGGAGAACCATCGAACGCTGTTTATGGTTTGTGGTGCGCTGTGCGGGAGTTGTGTGATTGCCCTCGGGACAAACGTATCAAACACGAGCACGGAGCCTGCTTGCTGTGCTGCCCTTTGTGCAATGTGTTTGATAAATTGTATCTCCCGTATTCAGTCCGTAAGCTGAATGTTTATTAAATACACTTCTGCTGACGTTTGATGCTGTTCGAGGAATCCTGACTAACAATAAGTTCCTTTTTTTATCTATACTATCAATTCATAGCACATTGCAGAGTGAGATGAATTCGATTTTTCTATATTCTTGGAATACATGGCATTAAAATATGAAACGATTGAAATGTATGTGCTTCAAAAATATCAAGTCAAGTATAAAGCTTGACAATGTTGTTCTGCGTTCAATTCTATTTCCACAGAAATCCATCTCAAATATGTACAATTTTTTTAATGTTGTTGTAGAATGTTTAAGCATATTTTTTAATAATGAACATCACCCTTTTCCGGTTTGATGTTTACAGCCAACCTCATCCACCTACTCGCTGGAGCGTCAATTGAAAGAAATCGCTCGATAGCCTGTTGTAACATCAATCATATCAGGACAGTTTCCAGCCCACTGATGACATTATCATGCTCGCTGATGATTTTTGTTGTTGTTGAACAACAAAAAAAGAAAGCACAAACCCACACACACATACACAAACCCACATCTTGCCACCATTTTCCTCATAGTAGTTCATTTTCCAACCTTACATTCCCGAGCACCGTGGGTCCCCCCTTCTGTTTGTGATTCGCTTCCGACAGAACGTTTGCATCATGTTCCTTTTATTTTGTGTTCCAAGCAACTTCTCCTATCGCTCAATACCTTACGGCACAATGATATGATCGTGGCATTTCAACCGTTCGGTTGAGAACCACCATCTCAACTTTGGCGCACCGTTTTCCTCTTTAAAAAATAATAATAATCCAGCAAGGAAGATGCCTGCTTTCAACGCCGAAAACAAACCGAAAGTGTTTCAACGGCAGCGTGCGAATGTCGCGGGGACAATGAAAGGGATGGCCATTTTAGGTCGGCTGCCAGCCGAAAGGAAGCTACTCGGAAGATGACATGGACAGCATGTTGGGTTCGGCGACCAAAAAAAAAAAAAAAAAAAAAAAATGGAAGTCTGGCCATTGAAACTGGAGCTGCCGCCACCGTCATTCATATTTATGACATGACCCTGTGTGACAAGGTTTTTCCGACCTTTCGTGCAGCTTTTTTTTTTATCGACACATCGCGCTAAATGATGGACCTCTTCTCCTGTGCCTCCGACAATGGCTCTAAGGGATGAAGGATTTTTTTACGTGTGCGACAAAGTACACGTGTGTGATAGAAATGTTGCTGCTGCTTCTGCTACCTTTGTCATTTGGGTAATGAAGTATACAACAGCAAAAAAAAAAAAAATGTCAATCTGGTCAATTCGAATCGATGAGGTTGGTTCGCCAAAAGCCTAGTCAAAAGAACGACAGAACTGATATGATTCCCGCGAGCGAGCGAACGGAAATTAGCTCCAAACGAACGAAGTCAACGGAAGCAGTTCATCGGATACCGTATCTGTCGTTTTGCTTCTCTTGCGCTGTATTTCTGTGTGCGTGGTCTCTGGCACACAGTTCAATATGACATAACACAGCGGAACAGGCAGAGGTGGATCATGTGCATACAAAAGGATCTCGTTTTAGTATCGTGTCCAATCTGTGCATTCAAATAGCATTCGTTACAAGGGGTCAGCACATATTGATATGGGCAGAAAAAATAGCTTCTTTATTCCGATATCGAAAAGTTGTGTTCTGTACACGCCAACGCTAAGGGCAAAAGCTTTTCCGTTCAGCGAACGGGAAGAAGATAGGAGCTTTAATTAATTTTCCGCACTATCGGCAACGTTAGATAACACTAGATAATGGTTTGATCAGGCACATGAATGACACAACAATGAACAAATGAGTTGCAAAAAATTGTGGAAATTCACTTGACAACAAAGTTGCTTTTTGCATTGGTTTTTCTTTGCTCATTTGGATTTTTTGAAACTTATTTTCATAGGTTTTTAAATTATAGACTATTAAAATGTTTCACAAAATGTTTTGTTTTTGTTGAAAGAACAAAACATAAGCACCTCAAATCAAACTCAACCATCTTCACACCACAATCCTTAACCCAAACTGGCGGACAACAAGTTATAAACTTTTCATAAATAAAGTACACAAGCTCTACCATTTTCTCTACGCAGAAAGTTAGGTCACGCATCTCTGGAGTGAATCCGTCTGGCATTGCAAACTCTTTGTTGCATTCTCCAACGGTGTGGTACGTTTCTCGGCGAAAAATCTAAGGGTAAGAATAGAGCGAGGAAAACAATTTACTCACTCTGCAAGATAAGCCGATTAAGAAGCCTGGTGAGTGGAAGATGAAAACCTTCCCATCGCCAACCCGAGTCACCGAATCAAGATGAGAACGAAATTCCGAAACCCATGGCAGTAAAAGCAAACAGAGAAACCGGAACCATCATCTACAACCCGGTCCGGTGTGGCATGTGAAAAAATGAAAAGCGGAAACTGATGCCACCGCGTTCGTAATGAGCAGGAAATTTAATGAAACTTTAATTCCTACACTAACGGCAAAAAAAAACAATGACACACCGAGCAAAGCAAGTCACGAGGGAGCACCAGGAAAAAAGCGCATAGCAGCAACAGCAGTCGTAGCAGTGCCGTATGGCCCGTTTTGTCGTGGCTCCCGCTTTCTATCCGCTTCCGCGCGTCTTCAAAGAAAGTCAGACGATGCTGCAGCATATTTTATCGTTTTCTTTTGCCGCGAAACAACCTTCGAACTCGGTGGGTGTAAAAATGATTAAGACGGAAACCGCTTCGTTCCAGAGCATTCCTTCTCCTGTCCGCCGCTGGATGTTCCATGATCGGCTATTAGCACGGACAGAGCCGGCAATAAAAGTAAGAAATGAGTCGACACTAGGGAGTCAGACTCACACACACATATATACACTTAAAAAAGCACCAGACACGGAAACGTATTTCAACCAGACACTGGAAACTTTCAGATTTATTTGCCAATCTTCCAGCTTCCAGCATTTATCGCGCCAGAGCAGTCTAATTTGTCCCGGCTACGGCTTTTAGCGGGGAGTTTCAAAAAAGAGACTAATTATTTTTATCTCTGCACGAGCTTCGGTGTCATCTGCACGTACTCCCTGGTCTGTTCGGTTCATCCAACCCTGGACAGGCTGGGTGAGAAAATTTTCCTTAAATCTCCTTGCTTGCTGGTTTGGCATTTGTTACGGTCAAGGAATCTGTTTTAAAAAGAAATTTAAAGGACGATCTGTGTGACCGGGTCTTAACGAGAATCGAACGTAGTAGCGTTTTAAGCCGCTGTTCTTAAACCGACATGGGGCAACCAACTTAACATAGGTGTAAAAAGAAAGACTCCAAATCTGAGGGGAACAGAAATATCAAAGATTCACGTGATACCCACCGAAGGAATGATTCTAACCGGCTTACACTGATAACATTTCCCCCCCGCATTAGCAAATTATGCTGACTGTAGTGAAGATGAAGTTATGGGATCTGCCATTCACGGCGCACCACTTTGAGATTCTGCTGTCGAAGCGTGTTGGCGTGATGAGAAAAGCATTTCCAGCAATGAAATAATATTTTGCTTCGGCCCTAAACTACCCTCACCGAAATTAGCAGCGTGGGTGACACGCCCAGAATTTAACAGACGGAAAAGTATTCCGACAAACATGAAGACATTCCGTTACCAATTGTACTCAAATGGATACTGTCTGAGATTGAGATGCCATAGCAGTAGCTCAATCACTAGCAGCGCAATGGCAAGTTGTCGTTTCGTTTATCGGGAGGGCAAACGAAGACATAGAAAGCTGACAATTATGTAGTGCGTTCCTACGGGTAAGTTTATTGGAAAATTGTTACATAAAATGCGGTGTGGTTTACAAGAACAGCCAACCTCAGCTGAACCGATGCCAAACGAATTAAGTAAATGTGTCTGGTAGGAATCCTTGGTGAGGCAAATCCTTTACCTTCTTGTGTTGCAGACATTGCTGAAATTGTATGTAAATGGTTCTTACCGCATGCTCTTGCATCATACGACCGATGATGCTTTGGCTGGAAATTGATGTCAGAATCAAAAGTCTATTTACTCATGAAAAGATTGATGAAATGCACAGATTTTCCAAAAACCCTTCGATATCCCCCGTTCGAATCGCCTATCCTTTTGAAGCTGTTTGGAATTCCTTTCCCGTTTGCAATCGTTATTCAAAGGAAAAACAGCAGCACTATCTATTGTTGGATGAAGAATTTCGATCACCATTTTCTTGCTCCAGTCTTCCAGTGGTACTACTTCATTTCATACCAATAGTGGTTTTACCAGCTCTTCGGCTTGATGGAACGGCTCTGGTTAATTAAAAACTACACACGTACCACATATGAATTCTCGAAAGACCCGAAAGCATTGCTATTCTTGGGATTGGAATATGAAATTCTTGCTCCCCAGGGAGCTATCGTGCACTAGTGTTTATTGTACTCATGTAACTTGGCACCTGCATTTTTCAATTTGATTTTGTATATCCCCTAGGCAGTAGAGAATCTTTCACACTGTGGCTTAGGCAGGGCACTCGATTTATTCAAATGAATCGATATTAGCGTAGCACTTTGATCGCTATGCTGCAATAAATCAGTTTCCATTTATTAGAATTGTTCCAATAATAAAACCATGCAGCAGTAGCTTGCAAATAGCTGATAAACATAAATGAAGCATCCTTTTTGCACTTACGCGGTTGTGATTATCATTGCCAATGGACAAAATCTGTTTGAAAACCAATGGTGGAAGATTCTTGTCATTCCGTTTGCTGACCTACCCCACGCGTGCGACAGTAGTCTGGCTGTGGTTCGCGTTTTGGCATTGGCGCTTCTGTGTCCCTAGCTACACTACACAAAAGGACCCATAAGCAAAATGACTCAATAATAGGCAAACTCACAGCACGGTGCAAAGCAGTGTTACTGACGACCGTTACACGCCACCAAACGATTGAAGCCGAGATACAGCAGCAGCAGGCTATCTAACTGCTGTAACCCGGCATCATTAGTGCAGGTCATTCCGCCGTAAATTCTGCCTCTCTATTATCATCTTTAATTGGCACTCTCGGCCAACCCGGTCGGTGCACATGCCCGAAGCGATCAGCTATTACAACTACGGCGTTGCCGGTAAGGACCTTGTTTACATCCGCCATAGCCATCGTTGGAAAAATGTACGTCCGTCCGGTTAGTAAATGTTCTCCCTCTTGCGGCTGTACCATGCGTTTCTTCTCCGGCAATGCTGGAACGCATGAAAGGAACCATCCGAGCGCATCGGTCGATGGTCCATCCCACTTTGGTCCAACAGCACCAACAGGACCGGGGCATAACATCAACAACAATCGCTTCGTTAACCGTCGCAAGTTATCGCCTTATCAACAGGTCGTTCCGAAAGCGAGACACACTCACTTGAACAAGCTCGATAGCACAGGACGTTCGACAGCTTGGCACACTTTCACCCCGATAGAGCGGGTTGTTTGAATGTGTTTCATATCATTTTCATTTCACCGAATCCAGCACAACATCGAGTGCATATTACATACAATCGAATTCTAGCGGTGACCAGAAGTTGTTGAATTTGTAAGCCACTAATGCGAACTATTTCACGCACTCTGGAGGCAGGTGAAGCGAACGGCGGAACCAGAACTCACCGTCTTCTGGTGATGCCCATTTGCACGTGTGCTCTATTAAAAAAGTTTTTTTCAAACTAGACAAAAATGGAAACTAACATTCGACGTACTCTTTTCGAACGCCACCGAAACGGTTCAATGAAAAGTGTAAAGTACCAAACTTTTGCAACAGTTAGAATATTTATGATCTTTACGAGGGCCATTTAAACTTCACTCATCGTTCATCTCGTCCACCGGCGCACACACACACACCCAAGCATTCCAAATTGCTTTTCATTGCGTTTCATTTGCACACGGTCGAATCGGTAAACTTCAATCCTTCACCAGGCAGCAGCCAAACTCCGAATGTGCATCGATTGACTTTAGATCATCAAAATTTAATCATCCCACTGGCCAAAAAAGGGTGGGATAGAATTGTGAGTAAAAACGCTTTTTCCACCTCGCTAATACCCAGGAGGGTTAGCAGCTGGCCGAATCTTCTAGCCCACGAGCAAATGATGCAAATCGTGCTGTCATCAGCAGCGCACGATCCAGCCTCACCCTACGCTGCGTACCTCGTTAACGTACAGATTGATGATTGTGTGCTTATAGCCGAACGAGAGGCTGGAGGTCGGTCTCAACTTAACCCGGAATGCCACCCACACTTTCCGCATTATGAGTAGCTGTGTGTTGGAGGTTTTACTTCACCAGTATCATAAATCAAATCGTTCGAAATTTATTCCCCTCGAAAGAAGATTTACGGCCAATCGCTCCCAGCTGTCGCCGGCTTCCGGCAGCCACCGGGGGCCCTTTTACGGGGCCCCAACAATGGTCAACCATACCAACCATCCTCATCTGCATCGGCATCTATTGCGAGGACATGTCAAATGCCGGTGGGGTTGGTTTTCAATGAAAGTTTGAACAACGAGAGATGGTTCAGTTGTGTACCGTTTGATAGGGGGGGGGGGGGGGGGGGGGGGTGATATGCCACGCGCCATGGACACATCCAACCAGGAAGTGTAAACGGCGGCAAAATTATTTAAATTGCCTGGTGAGTTGGTTGCTCTAAGCACGGAAAAATCTTTATCGTATGACAAACTTTTGCTCTACAAAAATCACTTCCGCGCGCTAGAAGCTATGCACTGAAACTACGACCTGCAAAAAAAAAGCAACCTGAACACAAAACTCAAGCGCTGAAGTTGCACTATACTTCAGATTTATTTTATTCGACTCGCTCCCAAACCTGAAACGGACCGGCTAAACGCTGGAAAGTCAAAACTCGTAACATCCAGCACGAACATTGAGTGTCATCTGCATTGGCGCGCTGTCCCGCTACCATCACAGGGCAAACAAAGTGATCGGATGCTCGCACGCGCGCCTCGATTCGTCCTGTCGCGAATGAAGCAAATCGACCGTAAGCCCGCTGGGCAGACGGTGCCTGTCGACAGCATGATAAATCTGTTCGCAACATTTACAAAACTTCCAACCCATTGAATGTCCAACCCATTCATCTGCTTCGAGGCAAGATCGGGCTTACCGTGCGGGCAAGGGTGGTAGGGAGAGTTGAGAGAAGAAAAAACACACACCAAAACTCATCCATTCAACACTTAGGATTCGCTTTCTAACTGGCCAGAGAACACGAACGGAGTAAATTGGAAAAGTTTTCCATCAATTTCTACTACTGCGGAGCGTTGACGATTACCCTGTCTCGGTACAGGAAAGCGACTCCCGGACACACAGACGAGTAGGCTAATATCGCACCAAAATCCCCGTTCCCGACGAGTATGTCCTTGGGGAGTAAAGTTGCACCCGAAAGAATAAAGTGACAGGAGAGAAGACAAAAACTCATTACTCTATCGATGAATTACACTGGGCAGAAGGTGATATCCAAATGGGGAGGAATGCCAATAATCGGCAATTGGCTGTACCGTAGACGGGGGCAGAGAAAACTTTTTTTTTTTCAAATGTCCTCACCCTCAGTGACGTGGTGATTGTAATGAAATGTCCAGCTGTGGATTTTTTCTGATTTCCACATTGAAAATCCTACCAGAGAATGGAATTTCGATGAGGATTTTGTCGAGCACACTCCATTGTGTTTACATGAGTGTATGCAAATTAATCATTGCATATCATCGATCGACATTGAATCCATCATATGACACTCTTGGAAATGTTGCAATTTGTGTCGCCACAAGATAGCACATCGTCCAATCTGATAGAAAAATATTGCAATTATTTTCACAGCTCAGTGTACGCCGTTGCACCGGAGAACCAAACCAAATCATTTTATGCACTGTTAAAACAGCTCGTGTTATGATAGGATTGCAAATCATATGCATCGTTTGTTGATGGTTTTTGTAAACTTACGGCAACATTTTCGCAAGTAAGCAGCAATGACTCTTCAACTCTTCACCAGAAACCATCCGACGCAACTGGCCGCAAAATAGTTACGGCATGTCCGTGATGAAAAATGGATTGCAGTACCACACCCGGATCGAGACTTGGAGCATTGCATAATTGACCAAAAGCATTTCATGTCAGCAACCAAAACAATGTCACGCCGTTCATGAGGGGTTTTTTTTGCAACCGCTCGAAAAGCGTCATAACTTATGGGAAACCACATTTGGTTGCTGTTAGAATCTGCGAGTTCAAAAACATAGCCACATTAATTATGCTCAACTGCTGCTAGAACCTAGAAATAAGAACCTACCGTTAAAATGGCGCAATTTGCATATAAAAAACTTTTCCAACCCATTTAATCCAAAGCGTGCAAGCTACCATTATTGCAATCCAATGAATGCTTCGCATGGTTTGCATTCAAGAAGCTCTTTTTGTTTTGCATTCCAATGCTTTCACAACCCAATGAAGTTTGCCCAGTTTGCCCTGGCAGTTGCCACCCAAACGGCAGTGATTTGATTATTGGTCGAGTTGTGCAAAACCGCTTTAGCTCAAATATCAATTAAAATAACAATTTAACCTGTCCTTCTTTCCGATAGATATCTGCCACTTATTTCAAGCACTCACCAATTGCTCGGGTTCGCCTGGCAAGGCACCGGGCAGCAAATCTTCTGAATCAGATGAAATAATTAATGATCACCAACCGCTACTACGTCTCCGGCTACCACAACCACCACACCGTGTGTCCTCGCCGGACGGGGAAAACCCGTCCCATTCATTAAATCGTCCGTTTAACAGCTCACTCAATTAGTGTAGAGGAAGGAAAATCCTTGATTTGCTGGGATAAATGACACTGGCTTTAC
Source organism: Anopheles maculipalpis (assembly GCF_943734695.1). NCBI lineage: Eukaryota > Metazoa > Arthropoda > Insecta > Diptera > Culicidae > Anopheles > Anopheles maculipalpis. The sequence continues at coordinate 10,109,314 of NC_064871.1, read as the reverse complement.
AAATTCGTTGTTAGACGACACCTCGGGATGACGACGGACGGAGCGAGTAATGGTGTACGTTCCGATTTGCCCGTAACCGTAACAGACACGTCACCCAGATATCTACACTAATTTCTCACCTTCCCTTTTTGCGCTGAAGTTACCAGGGTGGAGAAAAAAAAGCAATACCAATAGAACGAGCGACGCTGAGATACTGAGAATGGCACAGCTGCTACACTATACATAGAGAAAGCGTTACGAAGAAGCGTTTCATGCGAAGGAGCATCGTGGGCAAGACAGACCCTTGAAGCTGGGAGGGTTAGAGGACCGCTGACGGCTGACAACCCGGTTGACCCGTACGGGCGGTAAAGTTTGAATGAAGCACACAAGCGACAGCATTCAATAATTCAACGCCCAAGTAGCATGATTTATGCAGTGTGGTAGGAAAAACCTTCCACGAAGCTCCTAAAATAATGTTGACGTTTTGCGGTTCGATATTTGGCTCGTTACAGTTGTTTGGGGCTGAAATCGGTCTGACCCAACGGAGCGGAATGGGTCTTGGGCACAGCAGCAAATTTGTTTATTTTCAGCAAAGGGCAACGAGTTTTATTTAAAAAAAACCCCCAAAACAAAACTTTCTCTAAAGGTTATACGATGCTTGGGAAATCTTTGTTTTATACTATTTATAAGACTATTTACTTAAAACAGTTCTCAGATAGGGCTGACGCTTTAATGCTGAATGTACTACATTTGCAAGATGTTATTCATACAGTTTTAAATTAATCATATCCCAACCAATGCGATGGCTAAGTGAGGCATACCATGCTCCAAGCGGATACGAATTAAATCGGTTAAATGAATAATTAAATTCAATTAATTTTAAACTCTGCTCGTGCTTGACCACACCTAACCAATGGATAAGGATGCAAACATAGAGTTGTCTTCATTGGGAGGATGTGAGAAATTGGAACCAGCAGCAGTTAGTAAGTCTGGCCTGGTCAAAGGGATCCCGTCCCGTCGTACACCATTATCTTAACCGCTGACTGACAACTTTGTCGACTGGTGGTAAGTATTTGAGAAGATTGAATTATATCCTTCCTTTCGTACAACACATGCATGAACGAAAATTCCAAAGCATATCATCAGATGAGTGATATCCTCTCTAAGATCAACAAAGACTTACAAATTCAAAAACTCTATCCCCAAAAAAAAAAATCCTGAAAATCTTGCCAACGATCACATCTCAACTACTCAAACACTCATCTCAACTTCCTTTCTCAGCCACTAACTCATCTGAGAATGTGTAATAGTTCACCCCACTTAAAATTCTGGCCGCATAGCACTGGGCACCCGTGGTACAGAAACTCTCAATCCGTCGTGCCGATTGGACTGATTGGAAAGTGGAAAGTTTTTGGCCGCTCAACAACTATGCCCTACATCGGCCATTTTCGACCCATCTACACCGTGCACTTTATCCATTCTCCCTTTTCCCGGTGAGGAAGCTAATGAATTTTAATTCACTCCATCCTCCGCAAAAGACTTTTCGAATGTTTCGGGGTTGCGTGTGTAAAAGTTCTAATTCAAGCATTTGGTCACTTCCCGATTGGCTCTCCTGCGGGAGATTTTCCAATATGAGAAATGGCCCTGATTGGATCAAGTGCAGACGAGAGCAAATGGTAAAGGAAAGGAAAAGCCCTTGCTTTGCTCCGTACACCTCAATCCATACTGTAAACAAACTTGGAGCCCATTAAAAACAAGACGTTTTTCGTACAGCTTCCGCTTCAAATAACTAATTCTGATGAATGAATTAGGAGCCCTCATCCCCGATGTAGGTGAAGAATTTGTTCTATTTGCATTGTAAACTCTTCCGGCTCGTTTTCTTCGACCGGTTTACTGCGACTGGAAATAGTTTCATTCCTAGAATCGAGAAAATTACCAAGAAATGCCTTCGCAATGGCTCAGCGCCGCTACCTGCCGAAGGTACGGGAGAAATTCATTGAAATTCATTTTGCGTAATTAGAGCCTAGCATCTGCTAACCAATGTCCTAAGCCTGTGATCAGCGTATCACCGTCCCAGGCAGCGTGTGTATTGAGCAACCGCGATTGGAATTGAATCGTTTAACCACGCTCAATGGACGCTTCACCCACCCGACTGGCGGAGGCGCACAACTTCAATCGGTTTGTCGATTATTTCCGCCGGAACAAACAAGCGTTCGACATTCGTTCGGCGTGTTCACCCGAATGCTAAGATCGTTTGTAAAGGGGGCAGAATATTAGCTGGAAAGTGCTCTCTGCACAAGGGCGGTTGGCTTTCCGGTAGCATAATTTCCCCCACCCCACCCATCCTATTTACCTGATGTCCGGAGCAGATTGAACCGTTTGGCACTCGTATTCTGAAAGGGCTATGTACAGGGCAGGATGTACGGGGACCCCAGCGTGACGGTCCCGGTAATGGCACTGAGTTAAAACTGTTCGTATTGCTGCACGGATTACAGAGCGGTGGCGGTGGCAGTGGTGGACCGTGCAGGGACAGCTGCGAGGGACCGTGCACTAGCGTGCCCATGCCGGGCCCTGGTCCCGCCGCACCCGGTCCCACCACCACGCCCGGCCCCACTGCCGGTCCCGCGCCCGCTCCCGGCGGTAGTCCCGGTCCGGGACCATGATGACACATCGGTCCGCCGCAGTTCGGTATCGGCCATTGGCCACCACTGTTGATTCCACCGCCGCAATACGGATCCACGGCGAAATTTTCTTGGCTACCAGAACATTGCAACCTTAGCGTTGGCGGTGGCGATGATTGTCTCGAGTATATTTTGAATCTTGCAATGCAGCGCCGGAAACACTCGCGTTATAGCACGCCGTTGCCGCTGTGGACCTGTAGAGAACACTGTGTACGGTGCTGCTGCTACAGCTGTCGATGTTCTGCTTCGCTACGGTCCGACAGTACTGTATCGTTTCCGTTCCTTGCGCAACATTCACGCACAACTCGACTCGGCTGAGCGATGTGCCTGATTTTGTGGTGGCTGATCCGTACTCTATTACGTTGCGTAGACTATGCGGTCCACGGGAAGACTTTCCACGATGGTTGTTGCAATGTAGCGTCCAGCTTTTTCGGGTGTGTACCGTGTACCGTGCGCGGATCTCCAATCTCGTCGTACACCATCACCGGTGCCACCTAATCGATACGCTCGACACCATTATCAGGCGTAGCACAACTCATTGAGCAATTCTGAGGCAAGTTGTTCATAAATTTAACAAACTCACGGACACGCGTACTCCAACCCGTGGGACAGGGTGGAGGGAGGTGGGAGGATACGCACGACGCACACTCGAACACACTAAACACTGCTTCCCACACTCGATGTCGACATTGGTTACGCCCCGGCACACCAAATGTTTCCTTACACCGCACACTCTGCTACCACAATGACACTTCCGTTTTGCTTTCCAGGCCGCTGCTGCCCAGTTTGTGTTGCACGTGTTGTTGTTGTTGTTGTTTTTCCTGCTTTTCCTACGCTATTTCTGTCACTTTTTTTAACAATGTTTTCTTGCTTGTTTGGCGGTATTGTTGTTGTTGTGAGTTGCTGTTAGAATATCTGTACACATGGGCAGAATGGAGAGAAAAAAATGGCAGTCGCACATTGAGGTTAAAGAAACACATACAACTTCACACACAAACTTAGCTTCCTTCGTGCACGCTAGGATCCTTAATGTGGGTTGGAGATTTTTTCTCTACTAACAGTACTCTACTGACATTCTTCGCCAACACACACATCCACTCTTCTCACGAATCGATTTTCCACAGTTTTTAGGCCTCAAACACAATAACCACTGAACCGAAGAAGCTCGTACAAATTAAAGATAAGCGTACAAGAGGAAGCCTTCATTGTTATCGACTGTTGGCGTTTTTCTTTTTGTGGTGTTTTTTCTCTGACCTTTCTTTTCATTAAGAATTTTCCCATTGCTGGCACACACACACGCAGACACACTCTTCCCGTTTCTATAACGTCCTTGTTTTTCGGTGTGTAATTTAATTTTTCGTTCATTTCGCGTGTAAGGCTGCCTCCTACACGCTAATATTCCAAATTCAGTGCTTTTTCACCAAATATTCTGATAGAGTAAGGTTTCTTTTCACCGAAAAAGGACACTGATGTCGTTGGTTTACGAAAGAACATACGTACGCTTTCAAGCATTTGAAGATCGAGATCATGTTCCGTGGCAATCAAAGGTAAAAATGACTCACTTTTTGTTAATAAAAACAATTAACTTTTATGTTGTCGTATCGTTGTGGTAGACTTATTCTATTTTGAAGTATCTTAAATTTGTGCTGGCTTCAAGATAACAACACTACAGTTGTTTTGCTTGTTTTGTTGAGGAAAAACGTTATCTTTTCCTTTTCGTTCTGCATCGAATCTCACACTACACCGCACTCATGCGGTTCAATCTCACTTTGAGCCACTCTGCCTTTAGTGCGGGAAGGACACAATAAAACTTTATGGTTGACGTAAAATGGACATTGTGTCATATTTTAAATCAGAAGAAAACCGGCATCAGTCGACCATGCTGATGGTTGAGGTGATTGTTACACGGTCAATCGAAACATTATTGTTATTGCTCCTAATAGGCGTAATTCAACGGTAGTGGGAAAACACAAGTTGAGAGCTCCATGAAAATCAAAACCACTGCCTGTTACAGGTTTTTAGAATTTAATGCTTTAGCTTGTTGATGTATAATAACTTAAAAGATTTTGTAACTCAAAGCTCAAATTTAAGCTAAAATTCAGTAAATTTCTCTTTAAATTCTATCTTATTTTATAGCATTGTTGATGTAAATTTCCGTATTCTTGTGATCTTAATATAAACCCATTACGGTTCAAGGGGTTAACCTCTACCCTCCTTTTTCGCTTAAAAAAAAATCATTTTATCATCCTAGAAAAATCAATGCAAATAGAGCTGACACAAAAAATGCCACCCCATCTTACTACCGAACACAGCCCAGACTTAATCGATAAACGGGAAAAACTTTATATCCTTCGCTGGCAAATATCAAAAGAATAGACAGAGAGCGAGAGAGAAAGAAAGGGGAAGAAGGGAAAATAAAATGGGTTTGTTTTTGATCACTAGCAGCTAAGCCCAACCGATGATCGAAGAAGCGGTGCCAGATAACGGAGTAAAACGGCCACCATTTTCCCACAAACGACGTACACTAAGCAAGCAGAATTCTCTGGCTTGCAGCTTCTGGGTATTTTTTTTTTTTACTGACGCTGCATTTTTCATGATGGGCGGGATTTTTTCAAGGACTCTCGGTACTGCCCACAGTGCCACATCGTACCACATCGGCAATGGGGTTAAGCGACCGACCCAGCCATAAAGTTCAATTTATTTTCCTTCCATCATACCGCTTTCCACCTTATTGCTTTGCGTTACACTGGGGTTGTTAGAGAATGAAGGATACAGGATGCAGTGCAAGGAACGGAACCATTCCTGTTCGGATTTTCAAACTCGACTGTCACAAGTGTCAAACCGAAGCGGTGCTGCCCCACCTTGTCCTTTCCCTGCCCAGGGGGGATTTTCCCATCGAGTGCATCTGTCTTTCCCATCTGCCAAATCGCCAATAAGTGAGGCGTATATAATCGAAGCGACTGCAAATCCGTTAGAAGATCTCACCGCTCAAAACCGTTCTTATCGTCCTGGTTGCAGTCCTGTTGACTTACAGCTACAGCAGAAGAGATAGTGGTGAACGAGAAACACTTCTGCCAGAGCCATTGGTACCGTAAGGACACACACACACACACACACACACACACACACACACACACACACATACGTGAATGGTGGAAATTTTGCTGCACGGTCTAGCACGAAGAAAGCAAACCGACACTAGGCTACATAATAATCGTTCGTGCTGAGTGTCAAAACCCAAAACTGATGCTATTATTTCGAATGCAATCGATCGAAAACGCATTTCCGCCTGTTCGGCTGCAATCCGCACGACGCTGCAACACAGCAGCAGTTTTACAGCCAATCGACCATTGTTCAACGAGCCATTTCAAAATGGTTTCCAGTATGAATGAAAAACAAGAGACACATAAGGTATGAGGGCAGAAGGGGAACGAATAAAAAAATGTCCAACTCAAATTTAAAGTTTGCTGTCATAATAGTTCATCTGATTATCGGAACGGAATTCAAACGTCATTAGCCCAAGTAAACAGTGCGTTTGCTGGGCCGACACACCGACATACCATACCGCACAAAAATGGAATGCGTGTCATTAATCTTTCAAATTCGATCACTCACGTCCGCACGCGGGTGCTGGTCGGGTGCGGGAACGAAAAAAAAAAATAATAACGGAAATGGGATAATCGGTTAAAAACGGTTGCATAAATATTTGCCCAAAAGCTACGCGCGCTTCATCCCTGTAGCCAGTTTGTTTGCACTTTTTTTTTAGGTTCTGTTTTTGCTGCTTGTTCATTTCGTTTCAATTATTTCCGATGCCTTTGCGTCCCCAGACCAAGGCAAGTTTTGACGAGCACCCATCGGACATGCACATTAAAAACCACGGCTCGACCAAACGTCCCGTGCACGAGTTGCTGTGCATGCAAGTTTGCGATACTGCTGGAAATGGTTCGGAAACGGGTAGCTTAAATGTTCATTCTGGTGGGTTTTTATTTTAAATTTTATTTATGCTTTGTTTCACATTCTTGCTGAAGGAATTTCGCTCGCTTGGTGCACGATACGCGCGCTCGAATACGTTGCGTATGATGCGTTTGGCTTCATATGCTGCGTTTGTAACGAAAATACATGGGCACGCCAACGCTTCAGCAATTGAGTTCTTATTGAGGCTTGCTCTTTACACCCTCCCCTTTTGATGGGGCAGACATTTTCCCACTCATTTCGGTCATGAATTTTTTATGATTTATTTTAAACCTGTCATAAAACATGTGCTGAATAAACAATGCGCATGGCACCTTCCTTCAGGTTCTGCTTTCGCACCCTCTCTCTCATTCACTGTTTCGCTGACGGTACTTCGCCAAACGTACCTATTTCAAGCAGTTTTCAAGCAGCTCGCTACCGAGCGCCACGAGTTCCATGTTCCTTTTTTTCCTTCTCGCCGGAAATTGTAGCATCTGGTAGCTCGATAAGCAACCTTCAGCATGCGATTTTCTACCTGCAAGTGGTGTAATGACACTTTTTGACCAAAATCAAAAAAGTAAAACGAACAAAAAACTCTGTTCACCAAACACACCAACTCGATGTAAAACCGGAGTTTTACTGTACTGCTAAGCGAACCGTGCAAACAGTTCCTACATGTGTCACACAACTGTGCAGAAATGGGTAAACCTTGGCACAGCACCACGTTTTCCGCATTCACTACACCGTGGACGCGGATTTTAATGACTATGCTAATGCGTCCGAGGCGCTAGATTGCATCCCCAATGTGCCGCAGTGCCAGCCTACCCTTTGCGAAGCGGGAGACTCATAATTAGTATAATTGAAAATTAATTTTTATTTTGATCATAATTCTCGCGATATAATTATACACGCCCCGGGTTTGCCTATTCGCGGCTCAAGCTTGTCCACCCTACCGTTGAGATTGCAGTTGATAAAAAAAAGCGAAAGAATAAAGCATCATACACACTCGTTTGCGAGAATAAACAGAGAGTCTAATTTTATGCGGTTGGTTCAATGGCGACAGAAACTCCGAAAGCAAACATCACTAAGAACGCTGCTAGAAGAATGCCTTGCAATGGTCCGAAAAGCGTGTACTCGAGAGGAAACCATCCCCTGTCCATGGCAGATAGGCCGCCGAAAACTGGCAAGTGAAACCTCTGATGGAAGTATTAATTATTCTCACGATAGTATTATTCCAAACGTGGGATAAGTCCTCCCCTCCAAAAGCACACCCTCCACTCGCTAAGACGCCGCAAGCATCCGTTTCGATGCTCCGACCGGACCGGAGAAAGACTACCCTGCCATTCCTGGCGGGCAGGCATTTTCTGCACGTCGCACATGCCGCACCGAAAACTTTGCCATACTTTTGCCGGAAAGTTTTTGCCTCTGTCACGCCGCGGCACACGAGATATGGCTTTATTAGACTTGAAATTAACAAAGTTTTTTCACCCCATTGTGTGCGTTGAGGGTGGTGGGCGTCCGGGCTTGGGCGACACATTTTTGGAGGTGGCGTGGGAACATCTTTTCCTGCTCCGTGTCGTTTGAAAGGAAGTCTTGTCAGCTAGCCAACGGAGTCAGCTGGCCGCAGCTATTGTCACTCGGTTGATTTTTATCAAGCGAACCTCTCGCTCTCGGTGTGTGTGTGCATGTGTGAGTGAGTACTTCGGAACTCCTTGCTACCCATACCATCGTTTAGCCTTAGGCGACGCACAAATAAACACAATGAAGGCCTAACTAAGGTCATAACTGCTGGTAGATTCCCGTTTCACACGGCCCTGACGGGCCCCAACAGTGGCGTGGCTGTGGAGACGAACTTGGAGGCATTCTTTCGGAAAAATAGCTGTCAGACTCGGCGTTTCCTTGCACAAACGACGATCCAAACGATAACAAGTTTCGGGAAGCGAATTAAAATTTGACACTTGCTCATAAACTTGATGGTTAATTGTTGATTGCACGGAAACACGTATGAAACGACCAAACTTGCCCATACGCGCCTTATCCTCACAGATACAGTAGCCTCCTGCAATCTAATCCGAACAAGGTATGCAATTTATTGCGAGATAATTGCATGAGATGAGATAAAACCGGAAGGTGTTGAATTTTCCTTAAAGTGGGTACAACTTTTTCAGTTGCAATTTAGTAAACTTTGCAAAAAAGGATACAATAAATGCGATTGCCATTGAAGCACTTGAACGATACATAAGCTTGTTTGGAAGCAAATACAGTTCTGTGCAAGAAGCAACACTCTGAATCTCGTTTCTAAATCCTTCAAAAACAAAAGCATACAAAAAACAACACCCCATCACGCTCCACTATTATCAAGCAAGCTGAAAGTACTCGACTCGACGAGGCAGCAGTGGAAAACATCGGACCAGCCACTCATTCATTCCTCATCTATGATTCAGTGAGTATTTTTGTCAAAATCAGCTTATCATATTTCATACTGGTACTACTCGAGGGCCGGGACTTATTTTCTGCAGAGTGACAAGAATGAACAAAACTGCTAGCTCTTCAATCCCTACATTCACACACATACATACACACATACACACAATCATGTCATATGTTGAATGCATCCGATATGCTGCACACCAAACGCTTCTTCTTGTACAATCGCTAGGAAACAAGGTTGGTGGCGACAAGTACGGGACACGATACTACAACTATCACGTTCATTCGGTCTGCTTGGCCGGCTAGCCAACGGAGCATATCACACAATGGATGAAAAAGAAGTGTGATGGGATGAAAAAAAAAGAAGCTAGTGACAGCTCACATGCAGACAAGTGCACTACTGCTGCTAGCTGTCGTACGTTTTTTGTTTGAGGTCAGTGTTTCTTAAACCCTTTTTGATCGTGTATTATTTCCATTGCGAAGGACATGAATGTCATGAAAGATAAACCTGCTTCATGTGGTGGCAATCTTCAAAATGCATTGAAGCCTCGGCCTTACGTTGGATCAGTGTATCAACGCTACGGGACAATCTCAATTAGAAGTGGCGGATGTTGGCCACTTGAAATAGGGAGAGGAATTAAATGAAGAAAATTCAGTACGTGACAGTAATGGAAATGAGTTCATTCTTTTCTTCTCCCTTAAATTACCTGCTGCTTAACTAATTATCATTCAGCAGAAGAAAAGGATATGTTTTTTGCGCTTTTGATATAGCAATTGCATACTTTTCGGCGTACTAAATAAAACCTGTTATCAGTCACTGATGTACATTTATAACTCAAAATCTAAAAAAATTGATGGGCAACGTTTATACAAAGCTTAACATACAATGTCCCACAAAATCTCATCGCAAACTGCTGTCAGATTCATTGAAAACACATGATTGCGTTTGAGCACTTCATCAAGATTTAATGACAGACATTACCAATCCCGACACGTAAGCTAACACGCCGCAGACGCAGCTTTAGAGCGATTTTGCTGCTAAGCCAGGGTGCAAAAAAGTTGATCAAATTTTATCACAAAACCTTACTAATGTTGCAGCGCGGCTCGCTTCACGTCTTGTTTTGTCTGCTTAACTAGCTTCAGTCCCATATTTCGTTCGCCGTGCAATTCTGGCCCCAGCTCTCACCGGCATGAATTATTGGATTCGGTAAGTAAGATGTGTGTTGTGCCGTGCCTGATTTTCACCCCCCAAAATACTTCAGCTTTTCGGTTTGGGCGTCCTCATGTTTATTCATGAAGACATCCAGAGCCACTGGTTCATTTGGCTGTCGAATGTTCCAAAATTTCACGTACAGGGCACACCAGAAGCAGGGCACCGTGAACTACCCCAGATTTGGAGCCGCGCGAAAACATTTCCGGAACAAACCTATACCCACCATATTAGGCAAAGATGTTGCAAAACATACCGATTTCAGATTTAAGGATCGGATTTTCTTTTTCTTGCTACATTTTGCTTTTGTGTTTCAGGGCTACAGACTTTATATCTTCACAAGAAAAAGGGTGTGTTTCTGTGTGCGAGAAGCGCCAAAACGCAAAGTTGTTCCAATCGCAGCGTGTCTGAAGTATGTACGGTTTAGGCTCACGCTGTTTTAAGGCAATCGGTTCTCAGCGGTAGGCTAATGTCGAGATTGCCCTCCCGCTACGACGCATCGTTGAGTGATGAAAGCATCGCACCCGAAAGGGAATTAGCACGCAAACATCTTTCAAGGATATCGCCAAAAACCTTTCCCTGCCGTCGCGCACACCTTTTACGCGTGTCTAACTTACTCGAGAAGTGTTTGCGCTTTCCTTTTATTTTTCCATTTCGTGGCGTTCTGCGAAAGCCGTCGCTACTTGGAGGAAATTAATCATTGATAAGATGATTACAGTTTCAAATCAGTGCCGTCTCGCAACGTGCATTAGGACCGCTCCCGTTTTGTGCAAGAGAGAGAGAGAGAGAACAAGCAGCGTAGAGACGGCACTGTGTCGAGGTAGGATTTATCGCACCACGAGGAATACGCACGCAACCTGAGCCGATGAAATTGAACTTCCTTCGCGAGCGGTAACAGTAGTGGCAGTAAAGCCTTCGTCACATTCAAGAGCCACGGTACAGTCGAGTTAAGCCATTCAGTTGGGTGCTCTGTCAATTCTTCGTACTGATATGAGGGCACTTTCCTGTCTATTTCATGGCTGGGATTTTAATAATATATCTGATTCACCTTAAACCGTTCATCGAAGATTTATGTTTTGGGAAGGATTTGTTTGGCGAAGAAAAAACAAACTTTGCCAAGCTGAACAGATGATCTTTATGTACACGTGTAATGATAATGTTGTCCCTGTTACCAGTAATTGGAACATCTCCGACTATCGTTTGTATCTATTTTTGTAACTCCTTTCCAATCCTGCCGATGAAAATCCATTCAATTTCATTTAAAACCGATTGGCAAAATCTAAAGTTTTCTTGAAATGGACACACACAAAATGCCGCACAGATGTGTAACATATCAAAAGCACGTATTGAGCACATCATAAAATTGAAAATTTGAATATGCTTTCCTACAGCAAACAGAACACCACCCTTCGTGTGCGCTTTTCGAATCGCTTTTCTATTCGAATCAACATGTCCACGCACCCCGCACGCACGCACAGACAGTACACCCAGAGCCAATATTGAAATAGCACGTTTGATTTCAATGTTTTCTAACCTTTATTGTGGGTTCGGGGGTAGGGGAAGTAGAAAATAATCTTTTCCATATTTTCGGAACCGGCCGAAAGATGCCACACACATGCCACCGGCACACAACAGCTGCGCTGTACTGGCGCTGGGCTCTTTGCTGTCGGTTTAATGTCCCATCTTCGAAGATGCCTAATCCAAACATCTCTCACTCTCGGAATAACGACGATGTTCGATGCGCGCAGCTCTGCGACCAACTGTGCGAAGGGGGTGAGAAATGTCTTGCGGTGGATGTGCGTTCGTGTCGTACACGAAACCATGGAGAATCGTTTCAACCAATGCTCCCACACCCACCGTTCTGCCGTTGGTTGGTGGAAATTGAGGAAAAGCGAATGATGCTTTGAGTGATCAGAGCACCTCACACACCAACCCAAAGCGTTTAGCCTAGGTTGACCAGCACTCGATAAACCTACGCCCGTACGTACGGTGTGGCACGTTTGATCGGACGGGTGCGCATTTCGGGAGTTTCCCGTTTCAAAACCGAAACAGCCGCACTGATGGGAAAGTAAACACGGTTCCACTAGCAGCTCAAACAGGGGCTAAATTGGAAAATAAATAGCCCTGAAACGGGAAGACGGGACGCGGAGGTAAAAGGCGACGAACTTCTGGGGGGAATGCGTCTTCTCGTCGCGGTCCGTTGTGTCACGAAACATACACACAAGCACAGTAGGGTGCTTTCCCAGCATTCGGTTTGGTGCCGTGGCTAGGATAGTATTTCCTTGCGCGACATGATGTCATCACGCTTACCGCCAGCATCAGCCGCACCAGAAAGCTCATCATTTGCTTGTTTGGGTGCTTTCATTTTATGCCCTGGCTCTGCTGGGTCGACTGGGTGCGACGAGTGTGCGATTGTGGAGAAAATACGAAACGAACGAAACAATGGACACACAATGAACTACAAACAAAAGCAATATTAATTCCACCGAAACAAATGTAGCAAGAAATGGTAATGTTCTGTTCTGTTCTGCTAGCAGTGGGCAAGGAGTAAAAAAGAGTACACCTCACTAGAACCGTATCCTGCTGCGAGGATCAAAGAACGGATTGATGGTAAAAGTGTACCCGCGCAACTGATTGTTATAAATGACACACAGTGGTCAGGTAGGTAGAAGTGGTTACCGCAAAGGAAACGTTGGGAAAATATAATAGGGCGCACATCAAAGGATGCTGAATTGAATTTGGAATGTTTGAAAGCGATATTGTTTAAGCTCATCTTCAATTACATTCCACCAACTTGGGCTGGACATCAAACTCGCAAGAGACTAATAGCAATCGAATAGTCTCTGATGTGTTGACTGGTCTATTATCTTCTACATCAAATGGTCTTTTGCGAATGTTGCGAATTCAACCTGGCAGTTCAGGAGAACCATTTCAAACGATTAAAGTCGTTATCCATTTCGAAAACATCAACCGAAACGTTTTACACAATGTCCGGGCGTCCATTTTCTCTACACACCCAAATGTAGTCAATGGGAAGATTAACCGTCGAGAAGCTTTTTCAATCTTGCCCACTTACGCTCACAAAGCGTCGATCGAAAGGCTTAAGCTAAGAATTGCAAATCTTTGCGAATTCATGCCAAAGAACCTAGAAGCCTAGAATCTAGCAGTAAACAAAACAAATCTACACACAACACAGCAGGCATAGGCAAGAAAAATACACACACACTCCTACGCAACACGTCGCTTCAACAGTTTGACAGCAGTCCTTCCCCAGTGTGGCGTGCGCAAGGGATGTAAAATTTATTTGCTTTTAATCCTACGTGTCGGGGTTCGAATGGGGTTCGACTAGGTTATGTAACGGCAAGTTTTGAATGGTTTCTCCTGCTGAATGATGATAGCTCAAGCACTTTTCTAGCAAAATTTCAATGACAAACAGAATCGAACCGCTGTCAAGTAAGCCTTTGACAATTAATCTGCTTTCTTTGTGAGAAACGAACCCGAACAAGGCGCTTTCTGGTGGATAAAAACTTCTCACATCTTTGTGTGTTGAATATTGATGTGCAAGCAATTAAAATTATCATTTCTACAGCATATGGGTATGGGTTCGTAATCCCACGCTTACATTTCTCCATTTTAAAGAACGTTTTGTTTGATCGAGCCACACATTCCAATCATACTTATTGCACCATGCTGCGTCCTGGATGGACGTAATTTCGATTTCTGATTTTTGTTGTTTAAGAAACCATTAATTTCCACACACACAAATGTTATTCTCTCACGCTGTGAAGCATTGACAAATAAAAAATCTGTCACCATTAATTAACATTTGCATAATCCTTTATCGCGAGCTGATGAAAATGTGTAATGTGCGTTCGAGAGCACTCAACCAGTTAAAGTCATGCATGGGTGATATTTAATAGTCTTTCCACGTCAAAAGCGAAAAATCGAAAACCTCACCCTTGGTGGATCACTTTTTCTCTCTGTTTGACCCTTAGATTGTACTCTTACGCTACAAAACAGGATAAACATCAGAGAATCCTTCACCCAAAAGCTTAAGATGCCTTTGCTTTTGCAGCTCGGTGTACGCATTCGTTTTTCCCCTACCAAACACACTGCTCTCTTGCTGCTCAAGCTCGGCGCTATTTACACCCACCGAATTCTATGATCCTTCCCCAGTATTGGATCCATGGGTAAAGGTATTAGGAAAACCCGTGCTTCCTAACAGCTCAGTTAGCCCCGCAAGGTAAAGATAAGAAAAAAAATACAAAAACCTCTTAACGAAAGGAAAATCCCAAAACCTGCTCGACAAAACTTGTGATAAAAGAAAATAAACAAAACTAGGAACAATCTTTGGCAACTCAATTCCTCATTGCCGTATCACGGCTTCCAATGCTTAAGCACCTGGTCTGGTTTGTATAAAGACCCGGTACAGTGGGGGTAAAACAGCAGAGAGAAAAAGCCACAAACCCCAACTCTATTGATTCAGGATCGGAAGCGGTACGCATTCGAGTGTCATGCAAGCCAAACTGTAATCTAGCATATTGCTTAAGTACGTGTGTGTGTTGCTTATGCTATACAAAGCAACCCGTAGTGGCCATCCGCATGAGTCATGGCAAACATACCCACAAGCAAAGAAAAAAAAATCATTCCATTATGAGAAAAACTCAAGTATCATTCATGTGCCGATAGGAACATCCTTAGATAACCGACCGAGTCCTAGCAGAGAAAAACATCACAAAGCGTGTGGGATGTAACGAGCAACACACACACACAGTGCAAAAAAGCGAAAACACGCCAGGTTGCGTTAGCGGTCGCTTAAAGATGTTTCACTCTTCTCACCTAACTAAAGAATTGGTGGTCTGACAGGGGGTTTTTTTGCGTACAACGACACCGAAGAAAAAAACCGCCCATCAAATTGCAGAAGCAAAAAATTCTCCGGTGCAACCTCTCTCCCCACACCGGGGCCGAGGGTTGAATAATAAAATAAAAATATGAATATTATACCCCCGGGGTCAGTTTCATAACCTTTCGTCGGGCCTCACCAACCAACCCGCCCCACGTAATGTCTAGATCACGGGTATGCTTTCGACCCTGGGGCCGCTCCAAAGAATATGCGATGAGCCATAAGGTTTGTGATGAAAGGTAACAAATGTAAGGAGGGTGGCAACAACAAAAAAAAAAAATGAAAGAATAATACCAGAGAAACCAGCCAGCACGAGAGCAAAACATCAAATTCTCGTGGTGCTTTTGCTGTGTGCTAAACCAACAACCAACACGATCAACACACGATGTTGATTCAAGTTTATTTTCTACAGTAAGTAAAGGTTTTTTACATAAAAATGAAACCTTCCGATGATGAAATTCAAAAACTTGGAAAGTAGACTCCTATAAGAAATATACTATCCCATAGCAAAGGGATAACAGACATTTGTATTAAAGTCGATCATTAAATAAGAACAAAAATATTAAACTTCATTGCACCACAGCACAAACTAATCTTTCTTAAGTGAAACAAAACGTTCACACAACGCATTCCAACAGCAATTAAAACAACACCAACTTCCATTAGCACACAAACTTGAGTGTATGTCTGCTTGTGTGTGCTCCCCAACCCCCTCCCCCTCTCTCTCTCAGGTAAAAATGCAAAAATTAATCATCGTCTCCCGGGTTACACTAATTAAGATTTCTGCAACAGACCGACGAAAGAAAACAACGTGTTCACACACTCCTATTGTCACCAGCACGCAGCTTACACGCGGCTGACGTGTCCTCTTTCGGTGGGACAAATTTTTCACCAACCACACACGCGCGCGTACACTCACACAGAGCAGACATGGCTTCGTCGACATGGCGACCTTCCCGAGCTGCCGTGAATATTCTACGCGCACCGAGAAACCGATGGCGCGACGGGACAAAACTTACACGATTATCCTTAACAAGCATTTTATTCCGTTCCCCATTCCGCCTGCTTCGTACGCTCAAACCCCCTTTTTCTGCCTGTTTGTGTGCCAGCATCCGTGTACCAGCAGCATCAGTTTTCTCCTAGGGAAGCTTTTTTCCGGCAGAGCGTGGCATGATTGGAAACAACGGATTCGTTGCTTCAACATTCGCGAACGTTTTGAAGGGAAAAGTTTAATTGATAAGGCAAATGGGCTGCCTGTGTGTGTGTGTGTGTATGTGTGAGTGGTTTTGTCACAAGGGAGCTACTGCTTACAAGCATCAGGAATGGAACGAGTTTTGTAAGTTCGTAAACGATTCTTTTCCGTGTGATCACTGTGTGTTGTTTTTCTTCAAACAATCACCACACTACTATCACCCATTCCAACCAATACACACAGATAAACATAAAACACACACGCAACCGTACGTTTTATCCAACAAACCCCTTTTTGCTAACCGCACCTCAGAGAAGAGGTTTGTTCTTACGGACCACCACCACCTCGTGTACTACCGCTTACGATGCTTTTGGTTGGTCTGGGTGGGTTTTTTTTTGAGGTTACGGTTTTGGAGGAAAACTTTTTCCACCATCAAAACCACACCAGGCAAGGCAAGAGTTTGCCCGTGCTTTTTTTTTCTTCACTCGTGTTTGCTTCTCCAGCATTGGGTTATCCACCACAATATGAGTCCAAGTGTGCTACACGCAAAAACACAAATTCAGCATTCCACATTTGTCTGTGTGCGCGCCTATGGCGATGTTTGAGTTTACCTTCCGCTTGAGTTTTGGCAGCATGGCGCACAAAGGCAGGATGCTGTACGACAGATTTCGCACACGGACCGCACTGACGGAGACGCCAAATAATAAAACCAACCCAACGTAACAACAAATTCGCGAAAAAACACACATATCCACTTCTTTCACAACAGTTGCAGGAAATTTCCAATTCCATTAACTCGCGTGTGCGCGCCCTCGTATCTCAGCTCTCGTGGATGGTCGCTCTCGGTTCTTTCTTTTTTGTTTTCCATCGCCACACAGCATCTCGCGAGCTGACATACACACACACACACACGCACGGACGCATACGAACGATTAATATGTTGCTGTGTGTGTGCTTTGCTTTTTAGACGTACTTTTCCATCCTTCTTCATTCAGCGATTCGACAGGACCAATCCATTGTGTTGCGCAAATTATAATGATCGATGCCTTCGGCCATACCTGTGCGAATGTCGTGGTTCCTGGTATGTGCACAAAACTTTCCAGCATGGCGCTACCTTAATTAGCGTTCGAATGTTAGCCACCTGCGGATATGGTGATACGGGCGCAAAGCCACTCCACGGAAACGAACCTTCAACCCGCCTAGCTGCTACCGACACTCGGGAGTCTGGACGCGATCCGCAACACCACGACTTTCGACTTCGAGAAAGCACCACGCTGTGGACGGCCTTTTTCATCCACGCGTTTTCTTCTCCGAGCGGTGGATCCGATTCGAAACGGAAGACGATGGCGCCACGGAAACCACATACAAACACACGCACACGGGTTGGCTTACACATACACAAATGTAATTACGCGTATCATGCAGCAGCCCAAGCACCAACACAGACGGCCAGCAGACGCACAGCGATGGTTAGGACAAACGTTACCAGCGGCATAACTCGACAGAGTTGCTCTCCCGGTTTCCCGGAGAAAACACACGGAGTCGGAGCGCATCCAGCCAAGAATTGGAGCTATATGTTCAACAGAGTCACAACTGCCGACACGATATTTTGCGTGTGAAATAGGATGTAATGGAAGTTTGTTTGCGATGATCAACAGACATCTCCAGTATTTATCGTTTGTTCAGAAAAATTAAACCATGATTGTTCTTTGCCCTTTTTCTCGTAATGGCTTCGAACAGTTGAAATTAAAATCTCTTAATAAATATCTCTCAATACTACATTTTCTTAAGGTCCTACCACACCAGTTATCCAGGTTTTGTAAAGCACACTTTTGGCATTTGTAAAGGTGAAACGGAAATGAAACACGAAAAAAAACTAAAAAGAAACTAGAAGTACACTTTTCGTTTTGGAAAACAATATGCAGTGCAGTGGGTGGTGGTTTTGTGTTTTGCACCCTTTCGGTTGAAGGGCTTCTGTTCAACTGATGCTGGAGCGCGTTCTGGATGCGAAAGAATCCTAGGACCGACGACGTCGCCACCGGGATGTGATACCCGCGCGACAAACACACTACGACGCACACCACACGCAGCGGAGCTTTATACACTTACACATACATACACGCACACAGGTTCACGAACGAGCGCGCGAGAACGGGAGTTGTGGAGGGGGCGGGTTGGGGGAGGGTGATACAGAGAGGAACAGCGCGCACACCAAACAACAACCGTACACAACAAACCACCAAGGTATATCCGTGCCGTCCTTTGTAGGCCGCTGCCGTTGATGCTGCGCTCGTGTGTCGCGCTGCTACGTACCGAATCGAAAACTGGCCACCGTTTGCTGCGAGAAAATCGGGCAGCTCGTGCCAGGCATTTGCCAACCGATGCCCGACCGTACGAGCAGCCGAAGTCGGGAAGCTGTCGAACCATCGAGTGGGCGCAGACTCCACAGATGTACCGCTCTCTCTCTCTCTCTAGATTGGGATATCATCATCATCATCATCAGTCAGCCAGCATCTTGCATGTGCTCCTAACAAGTTCCCCCACAATTGTTAGTCCTCTCTGGTTGATGATGGCGTGTGACCTGTCAACGTGCTCAGGAAATTCCTGCCTTATTCGGTTGTGGCACAAGCTACAGTATGAGCAAAACTTACAGGTGCAGTAAGAGAGAAATCAATTCCCACGCAACACACATAGAAACCTGCAAAAAAGACACGGTGAGCAGCATCCCTCAGTCACTATGGAGGACTCTCCCAAACTGTACCAAAATGGCACAGTAATAACTCCAAAAACTGCTCCAAACACGCATACACTTTTATCAGAGCATGTTAAACTGTGTCAGTGCTTCAGTACGGACGGATCTTTCCCCTTTGCACCCGCCTTCGCAACGGCCTAACGAGTCCTGTAAAAGCTCACGAAAATGTTACCTAGACGACAGGGATGAAGAGCATCGGTTGGGACCTGCGCACAGCATCCCGAGATTCCGAGACGCTCTCGGCTGTTTGCTCCGAGATGCAGCGTTTTTGTGTACTCTCTCTCTCTCTCTGCCTCTCTGTATGCTCCACAAGCAGAAAAGGTTGAAAGATCTTCAACTCGTCATCGAAATCATTGCCCTACCGTCATCATCATCGCTAAAGGGTCATCTTTCGGTGTAAAAGCTCCGAAGCAAGACAGTGTCGCTTGGGGTAATCAGTAAGTTCGAATTATCTCCGATCCAAAAACTGGATCACCAACACTAGCGCAGACAACGTCTGCGTTGCACATGACCAAAGCATCAAGGCCGAACTGGCTTTTGACAAGCCAGCATACAGGTGGTGAAGCGGGTTAAGGTATATCTGGTACTTCCCAAGAATTAGGAATTATTTACAATTTTCACGTGATTACGAGCATAACGACAGAGTAAGTCAACAGATTTAACCCGGGCTGATGTCTCCGACAAAGGAAAAAAATGGCAAATTTTGAGCTTTTTTTTCAAAACTATCCGACTTTATGAAATTAAAAATAATACATCCAGCAGCGTTTGCCGTCGGTTCAATCCGAATTGTGAACAGCTGATTGCATAGCTGCAGTCGCACACGTATGCAACGGTGGATACATTTTATTCGATCCACTGCACCGTCCGTCAGTCCAATTCAGCTAAATTGTGACAATCGTAGCCGGAAGCATAGAACTGCCTCCATCCTTCTACCCCTGCGAACCCCCAAAACAATTTCCGGCCCAGTCGTATCGAGCAAAGGTACAATGCTTGGTGCTGATATGCACGTGCGAAACAATACTGCAGTGAACGCGACTGGAACAATGCAGCCGCCTGCTGCTGCCGCTGGCACAAAATAAATTGTGCCCCAAATACCAGCATAAATGGCAGGGAACACACAGGGAGAAAAGCAGCAGCAAAACAAACAAAAATCGAGCAAACAAAACAAATCGGGCGTGTCCTTTCCCCCGGGGACGGAAAAGCAGAAGAAGTTTCCCATTGTCACGTGCGCTTTTGATCGATTAATTGGGTACGATTTAAAGCAGGTACGGCAAGGGAGACTTTTCTTTTTAGAAGAAATGAAGCCAATTGTAAGCCTAATTTTCGATGAAATGTATCTTTTCGCCAAACTTCTGCACTGTGACTATGACACGTATATGCGAATAATTGTCTTCATCTTCAATAAAGATCGTCTTGCTCTTTCGTTTCATCTTTCAATGTGTGGGTGTGTGGTTGTCCCGCTGTAGGCAAGTTTGTTCAACAAAAGGAAGGAAAACAAAACAGCCGAAAGTTATAAGACAAGCTGTCATAACGACACACCTGTACACACATTCTTTCCCAACACATCGCACACATACACACTACACACGTACAAAATCGATAAACAGCCTACCGCAGCACCGAGATGACACAGCGCTGATGGGCCCTTTGAGTGGAATTAAAACAACTAAAGACGGAACGTGATTCAACAGGCACCAACATCACCGACAGCTTCGCCGTGAAATGCTTCATCCTCATGAATCCTTCCTAGTTTGCTTATTACTGCTGCCACAACACCACCGTTGGGCTTCGAGTAATGGAACAGCCTACTAGAGAAAACAGACACCGTCAATCATGTAGCCACAAGCAAACCGAAACCACCGGGAAAAACAGATAAGAAAACGAGAATTACTTTACCTTGCTACCTCTCTTTCTCTCTATCTCAAACAACTTTCCTTTTTACCCCGTCGACGTGTTGTTCCTGGGACTCAGATTTTCTCCAAATGTTGCCCACGTGGTTAGGTAGAGGAAAGCAATAGCAAGAACAACGACAACAGACCCCAAAAATGAAAAAATCCCTTTCTCGCCAGCTCCATTCAAGCCCAGGCCCAGCCCAGCCAAAACTTTGTGCGCTTCGCCCACAACTCGCAACCCACACACCCCTTGCCGACTATCCGCCATTATGCTAAAGAACTTGGAGCTACTGCCACTTTTACTAACGCCAACAATCCATTTATGAAATGAGCGACGTTTGTTCGCCACCTAACGTCACAACATTAAACGAACATTATTATCCTTCATTATGGGGAGTTATTTAAGTCATAATTCTAACCATCCTCTCATCCCAGCCGGTAGTAACGCAACCGTTGCTGGCGAAAGCATGTCAAACCCATAAGCACGCGCGTATCCTTTCGCCGGGACACGCCGACGAATCTGTGCCTCCTTCGCGCTGCAGCGGGCTGCCCGTATTCCACGAAAAGGGACACAAAAATCCATCACGAGCTAGTCAACTCATCCCGGGACTCCTCGGTCGACGACCGGTCGCCGGAAGGATCGAATGGGTGGTTGGAGAGGATTTTAACTCAAACCTGCTTTTTCGTGCATCATCACATCAAGCGCGGCAAGCGCCACCGGTAGCGCCAAACGGATGTGTACTTCGACTTTTTTGATGGTTTTTAAATGATCTACATAGGTTTCGAGCGACGCCCACACACGCGTCATCTACTACCTCAAAAGCACGCATACACTCTCACGTGTTCACCTTACACGGAGCTTCTTCCAAGGCAAGCGAGAAGTCGTTTCGGGATAAGATAATGAGCATTTTTGTGATCGAATTTTTGTGAGGTTACACCGGTTACGCGGTTTCGCTTGCCCATACACCCTTCTTTACAGTAACGTTTTGCCAAACGGTGAGATAAAATGTCAAAACGTCATATAACGAGCAAGACGGCGAAAGGTACCAGGCGCCTCCATCGAGCGCCCCTGTGCGAGGAGGTGCCGTCTGTCTTATCGGCGAACCTTGCATGATATTTTCATTGGGTACATTCTTTAAAGCGTAATTACTGTTTCATAGATTTTGGCCCGTCCGTTCCACACTTTACCGTCCCCCGCATGGTACAGCGCTCCGTGCGTCAACGACCAAAGAATTGTATCATTTCAGCGACATTTGATGCGAGGCATCATGTTTAGGGATTAGAATGTAAAAAAAGCGGGACATTTTTCCAGCACCTCGCACAACAGCAAGCCAGTAAGGCCTGCCCTTCCGGGAGTTGGGATCCGATCAAAAGCTAAGCCATCGTTTAAGCAGACGAAAGGGCATGGTGATCGGGTGCACATCAGAAGCCGTGCGACCGTTTTGGGCGTAACACCTTCCATTTCCCATTTTCGCACCGAGCCACTTTGCTTTCGCATTTTACGACCACCGAATCTTTCATCTCCTTCGCCCACTGCTAAGCCGAAGCAGTTTACAAGACATCTTAAGTGCTCGAATTTGTTGCGCAACCAAAACCATTATAAACTGATTGAAATTTAATGAAGTCTAAACAAACTACGAACCATCACCCCCTTTTCGTTCACGCGCCCGAGCAAAAAACCTAGATCCCGGCAAGAAGGGAGGCCAGCATTTCGGGCAAAATGTAGCACCACTCCGCGGTTGTTCGCTTTGATGTTTGCTGAGTGAATGCCAAGCCAATCGCACAAATTTGCAAGCGATCCTCAAATGTTGAGCTTTTTATTTTGTTTTCTTTGTCGGATGTTGGTTGCCGTGAACGTCTTTGGCCCAATTTAAAATGTTGTTTGTACATATCTTTAATCCGACACCCATCTCCACAACCAGAGCTTCCGACCCAAGGGCGTTCGCAGAACGGGCAAGTACAAAATTTAGTAATTGAGGTTATTAGATTAATTACAGAAATGGCGTGTGGCACTAGCTGTTTGTATGCTTCTTGTATGTTCATCGGTAGCATGAGGTTTGTCAATGACACATCTCACGTTGGTATGTTGTTGAAGAATGTTAATTGCACAATTTTGCGACATTTTCGACAATTATTCGTTGAGGTTATTCATTTTTCTCTATTTTTTTGTTGGCAATAATTTCGCAAAACAACAACATTCTGTTCTTTTACTCTCTTTTATGATTTGTTAATCAAATTTGAACAAACACTTTAAGAAATTTAAGGATACAACGAAACGTTTGCATCCACAATCAAACAATAACATGTATAATTTATTCATCTTTTCATTTAACCAAAACCAACAAAAAGTGCTCCAAAACAAGCTGCCAACTGAAATACAAACTTGCCACATAATGCAACCTAGCACCCTCATTCAACACATCACACACCACATAAACTACATCCGCGCGAGGGAATGTGTATGCTCCCGCTCATAAACATGTGTTTATGTCCCATTCAGACAATTCGTCGTAAAACTGACGCATTAAGCGCGGTTTTTAGCTAGCCTTTAGGCAAATTGCAACTGCATGCTCTAGAGAACGGTCTATCCATGTCAGCAGCAGCAGCAGCAGCAGACGACCAACAGTTCTGGATGGTGTCCAGCACAACCCAACTCGTACGAATAACAACAGCACCAACGCTAACACGACCAAGGGTACAAGTTTGAAGTGGGCCAATCTGAGAACGAACGCCTTTTTTTTGCCACCCCCTGGGACAAATGGCTGACTAGTATTTCCGAGAACAAAACGAAAGAATGCTCCTTCAAATGAGCCATATAGCATTACTTAAGGGCTGCTACTGGTGCTACCTTTTGCAGCATTCCCTAAATGAAAGCCACTTGTGTGTTATGTGGCAGAGCGTCCACTGCTTAGTTCAGATATTTAATTAGACAATACTGAGAGATGCTAAAACTGTTCCGGCAGGTACTACAGCTACACCAGAATGATGTGTTGAATTGCGAAATAAACACAGGAACAACAACAATAATTCTCTTCATTTGGAACAGAAGTAGTAAAGCCCTATGTACTTGTACCGAAAAAAGCCTCTCAAAAGGCTTTTCTTCCCCAAAAACGGTTGCAGATGTGAGAATGCAAAAGAACAATCCGAAAAAAATAGTTTTGATAAAAAAATAAACATCAGAATGAGAATCATCTTTCGAGGAAATAAATACCTGGCTGCAGAGATGTCTGAGATCTGTTTCAAGATTCATGTCCATGTCTGGAGTTTGCGTACTCTTACCTGCAATTGAGAAGAAGATAAAAGGGACATACATAAAGCAAATGACATAAAGGATTATTGTCTACATTATTAAAACGATACGAGTGCAATGCACAGCAAAGGCTTGAGCGAAGATGTACAGTGATATTACGAGTAAGATCAATTTTAAAACACCAATGCAGCTGTCCGCTTGTTGTCAGTTTTATCAAGAAGAGCGCAGCAAGTTGCTTTCACATGCCTTATGTGCCGTTTTTGTGACTGAAGATGTCGGCGCTTGGCGTTGCTGATTTGAATGGCACGTCTTTGCACAGTGAACATTCCTTCAACAGGACGTTCAAGGTTCCAACTCCAGGATTTGATCTCATTCTAATAATACGTTGAAAGAAAACAGCTTCTAAACCATTTCAACATAACCAACTACAACCATCAATTCTAGTGCATCCGGGCATCCATAATCTCAGTTCGTGCGGGCTAGCTAGCCATGTAGCTTCCCAGCAGAAAAAAAAGGAAATACCGGTCAAATCTCGGTTCGACAAGCTGCTCAAGCACAGTGATGGATCCGGGTTCTTCAATTTTATTGCTTCAAATTGTTGTTCCCAGTGGTGAGCGTTGCAATCCATCTGCTTCCTCTCGAACGAGCGAGATTTATTATTGTAACAATGTAAAACGGACAAAAGCGTGTATAGCCAAACCCGCATCTAGGAACACGATCTGGGCAACCGACGAGCGAAAAAGGAAGGAACAGAAGCGAAAAAAAAAAGAACGACCTTGTTCAGCTAGATAAAGCTTCTTCGATTTGCCTTCCCAAAGTCGCAATACTAGTAGCAAGCTAAGAAGAAAACAAATAGAAACGAGAGAGAAAAATTGGATTCCATCTTTGCAACTATCCCACCCCAACCCAGAGCGAAACGCACGCAAAACTTCACCAGTGGCTCAGGAGACGCTTGAACAAAACGAAAATCCCTCCATCGCACAACAACGATGTTCGTTCGAATTCACTTGTGCGTTGAGTCAAGCAACGGACTATTGACTGTTACCACTACTGCCCACTTGCTTGCATTTTTCTCGATTAGGATGATTTTGAAATGGAACGCTTCTTGGCACGCTCCCACACTCCGCACTTTTCAAGTGTTTGTGTTTTTAGTTCGATACTGTCCAATGTTTTGCTCGTCCGCTTTTTTTTGTGGATATCAATTTAATTCTCCTTCAGTGTGGCTCCTCATGTTCAATGGAACCGTTTAGTTTTCCTTGATTTGCCTTTCTTCGTTTAATCCAAGTATTATAGCAGGTAGCTACGCTTAAAATAAATTTCATACTACATTTTGCATTGTTGGGTACTAAGCATTGCAAATAAATCTAATGCAAAACATTTGAATTGTGATATAGCTTTTCTTGTATGTTCTCAGTAAATACTGCACGTTGAACACAGAAAAGAGGACCACTGATCATTTGAAGTAGTGGGTTTCGATGTTTTGCAGCTGAATCGCTATACAAATGTTTACAAAGAGTAGAGCGTTGTTTTGACCCCTACTTGGATGTAAAATTGAATGGGAAAGTACTACGTCGTAAACTTAAGTAGACCTTACCCCTAGTTTAAAGTTTTTTCTCCTTACAAATTTTATGGAAAAGGATGACGCCGTAGACAATAGAAAACTTTACTGGAATGTGCAGTTTCTCCGTATTCATGATATCTAAAATGGTTCTCCAAAATCACACATCAATATTACAAGCCTTTCAGATTAATTATGTAGCGGTCATTGCGCTGGTTTTTATGATTGCAAAAAAGTTTTAAAAAAATACGGTTGCGATTATTACTGCTATAAAATGATTGAAAAAAGCGTCGAGAGCCACAAACGGTTACAGGTGATCAAGATACAGTGGCCTTATCTGAAGAGACGCCCGTCGAAAAAATGTAACGATTGCGCCGCAAACGTCAAGCCGAGTATAGGTATAGAAGATGTATTGCTTCTACGATGACTAACTTTACAGTCTTATATGTTCCTGGGAGGACTAACACCAACGAAGTGCTGTCCACTGTCCAGTACAGACTCAGTATTCAACTACTTTTATGACAACGTTGGAAGGCGGATCACCTTTGGGAGATGTTCATTTTGAATACCATCACAGCTGCGTCAACTGTTCGCTCTCATTCTTTCGGAAGGAATGCCTTCAAATCCTCACCGCCTTTAGGACGCGTACGTGGACGATCTTTGCGAAGATTTTCACCGCAACCATCGAGATCGATACACTACAGAGGAGTCAAGTTGAAATCAGCATTTTACATCTTTTCGACCATCGATCAGTATCTTCGCGGAACGATTCCCAACAAAAACGCTTGCCACTTTGCCTGGAATGCCTCAACTCTCAAATTATTAGCCAGTCAAATTTGAATATGAATATGCATCCCGGAAAAGCGTACACCCTGGTGTAAAGATAAACCACGAAGTTTTGTAGCATAGTCGGAGTTACGTTGCGCACCCCTGTAACCAGTCCAACTGACTAATATAAAATCAAACATCATTCTGTGGCTTGCTATCGGCAGGAATAGAAAACTACAAATACATAGAAATGAACACTAAGCAGATATTTTTCCTTGAAATTCCCCCAGCAAAATTTGGCTTTTTGTATCCTCGTTTGTATTAGGAGCTTTCCAGTTCATTCGCCACTCATGTTCCAGTTCCAGTTAGTCCATAAACCAAAAACCCATCGAACCAATTGGTCTGCTGTTCAAGAAATGAAATTACTACTTTAGAATCATTCCATACATACACTGCTGGTGAAAATGCATACATACGTACTACACTCTATGATCAATGAAGTGAACTAACTCCTGCCCATAAGGCCCCCTCTCACTACTCAGTCCACACTCTTCTCTTTAGTTAGTTAGTTAACTGAAATTCAAAATGGTAGCAACTGTAACCACCTCGTTGCCGTCTCAAAGCAGCTCAAATATTAATCATGAAATTTTGCCAATTTACTTGCGGCTTTCCATTAATAATGAACTGCTGTGCATAATAAATCAATGCATCTCGTTAGTACCGATGTACGCTGTTGCGAAGGCGGCTAGTATAGACTCAAGCGAAGCAAAACACATTTGGTGCAATTGCACATCCATCAATGCTTCCAGCGTGACGGTGCCAGCCAGCTGACCCCAGCAATATGAACCAAACATCGGTGTTGGGCGGCAACACGAAGCTCTAAATAAACGTAAGTCGGTTTATGGTGGTTTTGTTCTTTTGCAAATGTTTCCTCCTGTTGCATCAAAAGGTGCAAAAATGAAATTATGGTCTAATAATCATGTCCATACCCAGCCAATGCTCCACTGAAAACTACGCATAATATAATTAACATAAACATCTCAACGAGAAAACTATTACTACTTTTAATTAACCATTCTCCATGATCTTTTTCATGGAAAATTACTGTAACTAGGCAGAACGAATACGCAGACCTCAACCATTTCCTAACACAGAGCAACTTTTTCCTTTCAACAGGATGCTGAATAATGTATCTCAGTTCAACATTGTTTCCGTTTCTGCATCAACTCAATCTTAAAAATAAAAAAGAAAGCATCAACCCCTCCAGAACGGGACACATATAATTACAAAATCGGAAAGCAATACCACCCAACAGATGTGACCGGTACGTCATCAGCACCATTCGACCGCACCATGCTCCTTCCCTAAATGTCAAGCAAAAGGGAAAGCTCAAACGCCACACGATCAAGATGCTTACTGCGCCCTGCGCCACACACTATACTGGCATGTGTTCTGGCATAACTAATTTCATATTTAATTTCACATCACAAAGTTTAACCCGTACGTCTGAGGTTGCCATTCAACAACTATTGCCGTGCGGCTGTTCCGCGTACTTACTTTTTAATCTGCCACTTTTCGTCCTGAATCCATCCATGGCAGGAAAACTTTCCCTCAGCAGGAATATGCTGATGTGACATGATACGAAACGCAAGAAATTGTTTGCATACATATCCGTGCACATAGTAACGAGCTTAAGAGCGAATGCCGAAAACCACACGGAGCGGTTGTCATCGTGACGAGTGTTTTGGGCTGAGTATGCGCCCGTCGCAGCAACGAGGCATTGGGGTGTGACGAGCACCAAGGTAATCCGGGAAAACTTTCCAAATACTAATCTAGTCTTTGATTTCTGTGTTGCCGCCACATATTCTTACCGAAGTGTTTATAGTTTTACGGAAGAATTTCACAACTTTTTCGTCAATTTTACAAACTGCACTGTGAGGCACTGTAAAGCATGATACTTTAATGAATGCAACTTGACTTTTTCGGTGCGACTTTAACCGAATCGAGTGCTGATGCGCTGGAGCGTAGCTTCATCTTGCTCATCGCTACCAATTTACCGAGAAAAGGAACAATATTCAAATGTAACCCCATTTCACTGTTATTTCATCATCATCGTCACACCATCATCAACACCTTTGAGCGTTCCATCCGAGCGTTCCCGTCCCAAAACATCTTATTATTTTCTTCCAACACCGAACCGGTACACCACGAAATCCACAATAAAATTATGCATCCCGTACCCAGTGTACCCCGTTTTGCCGCACTGCCTGCCCGGCTACGTCTTTGCTTCGGGTGCGAAATAAAGTTCATCCGAGCAAACGTGTTTTGCAGCAGTGCATGCTCAGCTGGAAAAAGGCTATTCCATCGAAAATCGTCACCACTTCGTAGCATTAGTCCGTACGGGGGTTTCATCTTCTGTCCAGATGAAGCAAACGACACACCACCCAACGGACAGCACCACACTGCTGGCCATGCAATCGATGTGGTGGTGTGGTTTGCTGTCTATTGGCCTCCCATCTAGTCAAGCTACTCTCACGGTTTACCGTTTCACATAGAAATTGGCATATTTTTCCTGTCCTGTCCGAGGTCAAACCGTTACCGTTTGTGATAGTTCATCGTACTGATAGCTCGGAATAGCTCAGATACCTGGCTAGAGAAAATAGAAGAAAATCTAAATAAAAAACCCCCCCTCTCTAACCATAGGAAAGGAACCACACATACTTTCGAAGCAGTCACATAGTTAAAGTTTGCAAAGAAAAAAGCATAACTTATGCTTTCATTCAAGCATGAATCGTTGTGACAAAAAACAGCAATCAGAAAGATACGGGCACG
This sequence comes from Anopheles maculipalpis, assembly GCF_943734695.1. Taxonomy (NCBI): domain Eukaryota; kingdom Metazoa; phylum Arthropoda; class Insecta; order Diptera; family Culicidae; genus Anopheles; species Anopheles maculipalpis. Next base: position 10,079,916 of record NC_064871.1, on the reverse strand, counting down.
GGCAATCGTACCGTGAAAATTATACCGTATTTTGATCAACTGTTATTGCAGTCGATTTTACATCTGTTAACATATTCATTATGCAATATCAAACATGTTTGCCAACTTCTCCGGATGACTCTTTGCCGATCCGATTCTTAGCTAATCGTGTCCTCCTCTGATTCTTCTCAATCGAAACCAGTACGTGCAATCGGTAGACTCATCATTGCATTTATTTAAATCATAAATAAACACATGGTTGTGCTTGGATGCACGAATGGAGATATTGCAACTCCAACATCCAAAGCACGATAGCTGCTTTGGACCTTCGCCCATAGCAAACACGTACCAGTAGCACACACATACACATGTATCGCAACCCAGTTGCATGACAGATACATGTGAAAAGGAAATTAGATACACCTCCCTAAATCGATGACACTTTCTGCACCCCCCGTTCCCCGTTCCGGTCTGGGACAAAGGGAGTGAATGTAAAACTGACAGTTGCACCTGTTGACAGTTGAACGCTGGTATTGTAGCCGAGGGTTTTACTCGACAGGTGCTAACATTGTACTAGTTTTGCGGTTAGGAGTTGTGTGTATGCTTTTTCATCACCTATAGCAATGAATGGTTTGTTGTATGAAAAGCTTGCACTACCACCAGAAAACGGATCGGTTGTCTAGAAGGTGCGATACAACGGTGGCAACTCCATAGAAACAAAAGCCAGGTAAATGTTATTAGAGTCAAAATTATAAATTGATCAACTGCCAACTTTTGCTTTGTGTTTCCGTTGGTATTAGACATCTGTCAAAGTGCTAAAGTATGTTTAATTAATTTAAAACACATGAGAGATTGAAAACAAATATTTCATTTTGTGTATGTGAGTTGACCCGACTGTATTATTACTTAAAACATATTTATACGAGGCCAATTTGGAACTACGATTTGAATAAAGCCTCAAAATAATCCTCAGTTCTAACAATTACATCTTCATTGGGATCGAATTTCTTTCCAGTGAGCATTGTCGAGAGAGTATGACAATGAGAATGGTATCGCGATGACCAAGCTCATAAAACAATTTCTTGGAAGGTAATATTGTATCGTCTGTCAAAAATATTGACAGACGATGGTGCCAGACCGTATGCGGTATCGATTATGCCTGCAACAGTCATAGCCCACAAAGCGGTTGTAGCGCCTGATAAGTACATGTGTATCGTCTAAAGATCTAGATACAGAAGAGTCCCATAAAATCCATGACTTGATCTTCAAAAACTAGTAACCTGACATCAGTAAAATTCAAACAGATAGCTTTTGAAGGTTGAAACTAACCTCAAATTATATGGACTAAATTTTTATTGGCACCATCTTTATGTCAGAAGAGTGAAAAGACTTATCTACCTACCTGTTAAAATAGCTTCACAAACTGTTATCTCTATCTACGACTGAGACTTGAGTGTTTTACAATCACCCACACTACACAAGTTCCGAGCATATGTAAGGTTCCCTTCTAACCTCACTGCAATAGAACCCGACCATTTTCTTTCAATCGACATCACCTTTTCAATGCATAAAGGATTATTTTTACTGATGTTTTTCTAACCCCTAACAAAGTGTTTTTTCCCACCGGTCAAAGATATCGCCAACCCACACGAAGGCAGGGGGAGGGAGGTGGCAAATTATAATCCACCAGCACACAAATACCTTTGCAACAACATAAGCTACATGGGGAGAGTAAATTAATTACAATGACTATCGATATCAATTCTCCAACACATAACAATACCCCGTGACCCACTGCCTCCCACCGTTCGGGGACAGTACTCTACGGTAACAGTTACTTTGGTATTACTTCTATACGTCCCACCAACCAAACTCTACGCAGTGAGAGCTTATCCCTTAATGAAATCTCCTTTACGAGTGCATCGTACTCACTTTCCCTTACCTGGCTCTATCTCTCTCGCTCTCTCTTCCCAAGGCGCACACACACACCCACGCACCTCTGTATGAAAATTTCGTTCGCAAACGAGCCACTTAAAACTTACACCAACCAATTCCACTTATCCCGGATGATAACACAGGAGCGAAAGCCAGCACAGCCCAACGTCTTCAGCCCAACTGTTCGTGAAGAGGCTCTCTGGCTGGCATTCGATAGCATGCGACCCTTTTTTTTTGCTGTTGTTGTAGTCGAGCCCCACATCCAAACCATCCACCATGTCAGGGTTTTTGGGGGCGCACCGTTCAGCGCGACCATGACACGAAGAGTTTCAACCCGCACGGCGACTTAAAATCCACCCTTCACTGCAAAAGTAGATTATCATCAATTTTCTCTTTACGCCACATCTTGCGATAAGGGATGAATACTCGCGGTGTTGTATAAAAGTGAAAGTGTTCTTCCCCAATGCCGGGTGAAGTCGCGTTTACGGGCAATGGGATGATTTTAAGTATCATTCGGTTTTGGGTGAAAAAAAAAAATATTACGTCCAAGGTTCTTGCGCTTCCAAACGCTTCGCTTTGCGGCGCGTATGCGTTCGATCGGATAGAACATTCAACAGGAAGGTAAGGACGTTTTTCACGGATAAGTGAAAAAAAAGCCTCCCCAATCACTCGAAGCAGTACAACAGTTCCTCACCTACGGCTGCTACCTGATACTACTGCTCAAAGGATAACTCAGCCGGCCGGTCGGCCAACTGATGGCTCCTTTCAAGATGAAGCATAAACAGCCGGAATTAACTTTAACTGTTTGTCAACTAATTAAAGCTAATGGTGGATGATTATCATAAGCCATTTCGTTGAACGGTTCAAAGCCTCAAACATCAGCCACGCGCTCGAACAACCCGAGGCCGAGTCCAACTCTTCCCCCAATCGACATCACTTTATCAACCCCCCCTCCCCCCCCCCCCCCCCCCGTCAAGGCACATACTGCTAAGCACACCATTCGATAAGAAAATTGATTAAACTTTGACCGACCTACATGGGTGGCGCGCGTTGTGCTTTTTTGGGCAGCAAAGCAACGGGGTTTTGCGCTAATTTAAACGCAAAATATTACCTGTTAGTTAGCATTTATGGAACACCATCGCACCCGTGTTTCGGCTGAAAACTGTCAACCCACCCAGCGCACCGATTAATGACCCCCCCTCCCCCATTTTCAGTGAGACCAGTCTCCCGGTGCTTCGTCAGACTGGTTCGTCAGTTTAATGGACAGAAAATTGGTTCGGGAACGTTGGGCACCGGTTTCGTTTCGTGGATAAATAATTTTCCACCTCTCCTTCTCGTCGGATTTTCTACCCGACCAACCAACCAAGGACCGGTGTTTTGTTACACACCGGGACACGTTGCTTCAAATTGCTACGCCACCGTAACTGTTGGTTGAAATTCGAAGCTGGTTGGGCAAAGTTTTTATTGAAATTTGAATTTTTAATTTGTTTCGATCGTAAAGCAATAGCACCTCCCGGAACAGGTCCTTTGAATCTGAATTTTCGAACACACCGGGAAATGGGAGCTGTTATTAAAGTGTAAGATGATTTGTTCAATAAAGTTAATGCTTTCATAACGTTTCAGGTGGAAGATGATGGGCGGCTTCCATAAACTAGAAACAGCGCAAGAATGGGTTGCAAATTTCAGGCGACGGCGTTATTGAAGCACAAATCGCACTCCAAACTAATAGAAGTCACGCTCGGACCAAGCATGAGTTTTAAAGGGTTTTTTTTCTTCAGATTAGAACTTTAAGATGTTTTGTTCTCTAAAACTAGCCACAGCTGGTGCGCTGTTTGACAATTGAAAAGGAATTGGAGGAAACCGATTCCTCCGCTGGAACTGACACAGATGTCAACACTTAAGCGACGTCCTCAGGCTTCCTAAGCATATCGATAAATGATAGTATTATGCAGAGTTGTTTAAAAAAAGCACAGTATATATTTATATTTTGGCGCAAAAAAAACAAATTATTATTACTCAACCAAAATCAGTTGATGATCAAAATCTGGTTGTCAATTGCTGTGTATCACAAAAAATAGTGTTTTTCCAAAAACGAATAGCATTGGAGAGTCGAAAATTATTATTCAAATTCTTAGGATCGAATCTCACCACTTCACGGATGCACCGGGAAGGTTAATGCGATCTTAAGGCAGCCTTAACGCGATCTTAACGTGGTCTCAAGGCAATCTTAAAACGGTTTTATGTGGATCTTAAGACGGCCTTAACACTTTCCTAAGGCAGTCGTAATGAAGTCTTAAAGCGATCTTAAGACAGTCTTAATGCGGCATTCTAGACTGATTTTTTTAAATTAAATTCCACAATCAAAATATTTTGTTATTTATTATTGATTATGACTGTACATTCAATTGTGAGAATTTTATGCTATGATAAGAATAAGACAGCAAATGATTTTTTTGTGTCCTGTCATATTTTTTTTACCAAAATTACGTTCTTAACGCAATCTGAAGGCAATGTTAAAAGGGCCTGAAGACGTTCTCTGAAAATCAAGTGTGAAAAACAACCCAATCTGATTGAAAAGGTAATCAATTTCTTTCTATAAAGCAATGATAACTGTAAAACACTGTAACAAATGAGTTTCGGTACAACGAATTGTTCTAGATTACCTAAAAACCCAAAGACAATGCCACCCGAAAATATATCAACCCGTTCCAATGTGTAATTATTTCATTTTTTTTAGTTTAATCTTACAAATAGCTGTTAAAATACTCGAACAAATTACATTTTACTAAAAGAGTTGAAAAAAGACCGCAACAAACAACGTAACAATTTCCAAACCTCGATCGCAAGCTGATGAATTGCCAACTCATAGCACTTTGTAACAAAAACCCACTGGCAAAACATCACCAAACGTAACCACCCAAGCTTTTTTGTGTGTAATTTTCAAACGAATTTCAGTGCTTTGAAGCGCAATGGCAGATTATAGGTAGGGTGGTGGTGTCGAGTCGTCAGCAACAATATAACTTATTGCTAACGTTTCATGTTCACGATCTGACGCTGTACAGTACACGCACCGCCAATTACTCGGCTTTACCCGAAAAAGGTTCAACACCAATGGCAACACCAATTGACCGGCACATATCGCTACCCATTTTGTCGATTCTAATTTAACTACTTTCTACACCACGTTTCCCCGGGTGTTTTCAATGTTTTCCATTCGCACGATCTCTCTTACCCTAGTCCACACTACTCGTTAAATGGATTTATGGCAAGCCAAGTACAAAAGCTCCAAATAAGTTTGGCAAGATGACAGCACCGTGCACATTAGCGCATTGGCACTGCCACTACACACTGTCCCGCTTGGTTTGACAAATGTTGACTGTTGTTTTATGATGATGGTTTAATATTTCATAACACGATTTAATCAAAATCGCACAACTCTGAAAAAGCAACCGAAAGGCGGCGCATCACTCCGAGAATCGCACATTAATAGTGGACTAAAGCGCGAGGTCACCACCGTTACCAACGTGATAAGGTTTGCAACAATTCTCATCCCGCAGCTAGTGTGTTGACAGGCGCGTTTGCAATGGAGATGATATCCTGTTCCAATGCACATTTAATGCGCATCCATATGATTAGAGTAAACGACCTGGATGAGCGCCGAAGGACAAAAGCGGAATAAACTAATAAAGCAAAAATGATAGATAAACGAGCGGCAACAGTACGGCTCGGGGAGAGTTGCAGAATGCTATTCCTGGAGCGATAAAAAAAAACACGGATGATGGACAAAAACATGTTTCCATGACCTGAATATCGCAACACTGACACAACATTCACAAAGCAATGCATGGAAAGTAAAGTTTGTTCAATCGTAATTACAACATTTAATTTTGCGGGATTCTAAACGTGCGAAGGGAGGGGGGGGGAAGGGGGGGGGGGCAAGCAAAATCTCTGACAAACGCTGAGTTGACGTTGCGGTTTGTAATTATGGTGTAATTAGGTGATCGGGTTTTGCAGTTAAGTTTTGCAGGTCAACCTTAACAAATCATCAGAAATAGAAACAATTTATACTAATTGATAGCTGAAGTGACAAACCAATTACGGTGGCATTGGCACATTGTGACCAGAAAACCCTGTACTGCTTTTGTTCCTTTTTGGGGATTAAGAACTAATTTATCAACAAATCAAACAATTTAATAAGTAATTGCTGTAATTGTTGTACAGATTAAACACACTGTTTCATACAATATTTTTTTATGAAAACAGAGTGCATTAAAATCAACAAAAGTCATACCAAAAGAACGAGAACATTCCTCTCACAAATATCCTGAGCATAAAAATGTGTATCAATTATAGATGAAGAACAAAAGTTGATAAAGAAAGGAACATTTTCCATACCCAGCACTGTCAGATTCCAAAACTAACATCACAAATAAACCAAAAGTATCTGTTTCAGCATTCAAAATAGACGGCAAAACATTTCGACAGTATGCAACGAAGAATCTGCTGCTCCACTACGGAAAGACTTCATCCCGTAGGGAACATGCAAATGACTGCAACAAACTTGATTTTTGTGTACCTTTTGCACAAAAGAAATGCGACAAAATCGGAACGGAATGGAGCGCATTGATGCATCTCAAAATGCTACACAAATGACCCCGGGAGAACACATCGATACCGTCCGGATGAGGCAAACAAATCCCTAAAATAAAGGGAGCAGGTATTGGTTAAAATGGTAGCTTACTCGAAACGTGGGCAAAAGATCTCTCTGCCTGCACTTCGTTCCGTTTCTTGCGCTGACAGTTTTGCTTCATCTCATGCAGTTCTTTGTAAACCTAACGGAAGCTAAGGGGATTTCATTTTGACATTACTTCACCGTCACTGATCAAACCAAAAGTCAGGTCTTCACAGAACAAGTTTTCCTGTTTTTGTAAATGAAATACTAGAAAGTGTCTTGCTTTTTTTTTGTGTAATCCGCTGCAAGACAGTTGATGAATCTTTCCCACAGGCATTCGCTATCTAACCTTATTCTGTTCACCATTACCATTTGCAGTAATTTCCAAAGCAGCGCTACTAGCGGCAAATCTCACTAAATCCATCCAAGCATTCCACACATTTTTCAGTCCAGCACCGACGGGTTAGACCGAAATATTCTGGCAGGTTGCTGTGACATGCAGCTGCAATTCGGTGCCAAAACCAGTTCCTCCCCCTCCAACCAACAGCCCATCGATCGGTGTAATTGATATTGGTGCTGTGGATACTAAACGCTAGCCCCAGCATCAGTATCAGAGTGCAAACAAGTGCATTGAAGCAATTTTCAATAGAACAGTCAGCCGGGAGTCATTTTATGGTGAAATGTGAAGTTCGCTTCGAGCGCCTGAATATATGCAATCTGCCTAGCACGGATTCATTCTACCAAACATTCTACGGCGTGAATGCTTTGCCGCATCGTCCACACTATTTCAAGCGTGGGGCACGATCTAACTGACCCATTCGAATAGAAATCCAAAATTCGACGAATATGTCACTGCTATTTATAGGCTTATCGTGGGCAAGAGCCACGATCAGAACACATTTACCCAGCACAAAGTATATCCTTCTGAAAACTGTCGATTAAGACACGTAAAATGGAGTGCAATGCGCGTCATCGACTGGACGATGAATTTGTTACATGACTGGCTAGAACTAGCAGCAACATTATGCCACATCGATACATGTCGTTTAGTTTTGCTAACTTTTTGAAGCTGGTTTTGTAAAGCAAATTATTCGAGACAATATGTCATTTGTATGAGAAACGCATTTTATAATCCCAATATTTCAAATAATTTCATTACATTTCTGCAACCAAATAACATCCCAGTCTACGATGAACATTTTTCCGAGCAAAGGAATCGGAGCTAACGGGCATCGCGCACAAACGCACTCAAATTTCTCCAAATCGGCTTTGAATAAACAGTTAACTTCACAGAAAAGGCACCACACTTAATATGCTTTTAATATTAAATTGCGCCATGTCATATTGATAGACTCAGCAGCAGCAATAAAGCTGCCGCTGTCGCTATTTCGAGTGTCATTCACCGATTTCATCCAGCGCACACAGTGCTCGCATCGTGCATTAATGTAATTAAAATTTCAAACTAATTCCCGTGTACCGGAGAGCCACAATTAGACTACAAAAGCGTTACATGCATATATCACTCTTGTGCGAGGAAAGGATTTTGATGTGCTGCCTCCTCTTCCCGGCAAGTAAGTCCTCACACACGTACAGAGAGTTGTAATACCAACCGCATATAACAGCAATGGTAGAAAATCGCTTCGCAGATTACGAACCAGTTGATCAAAGCGAATCACTCAAATACCAACGAAACAGATAATAATCAATCAAACACACTAAAAGCACTCGGTGACCGAGCGGGACCGAGCGTTGGTGGCCATTTTTAGCTCAGTTAATCTACTAATCGATCAGCATATCAAAATTGAAAGTATGCTTGAAATCCTCGCATTCGTCACATGCTCGGTGTGCACAAACAGCATGATGCATCACACCATTTTGCCATTCAGATTTCTTATCATCAGCATACACACACACACAATGGTCTAGTCACGTTATCACGGGCACGATTTTACTGCACGCATGCTACACGACGACACACCTTTCACGTGCTGCGCATGAGACTCCCCAGCGTTGCAATCAAAAGTTTATTTGATGCCTTAACCGATTAGGCGGAAGGTGAGACAAATGATTAGGCACTGTTAACATTTAGAAAAGGGAGAGAAAAAAAAAACATCACAATGGTAGAAACAATTCGGGTCCATTATTGTGGGAACATTGCCTAGCATACGACTTATCGAGGCATGATAAGCAAACGATGAACTCTGTCAAATAGACTTCTCCTACTATCGACCTACAGCACGTGCTATTGGTTTCTCATGAAATGTCTCTTTCAATGGAGAAATAGATTGCGCGACAGAGTGAGTGAAGACAATTAAATTAATCCATCAGCATGACTTTACATCTTATGTTGACTCAACAAGTCTAAATGTATGCTAATAAACATTCATGTTAGGGAGGCTCTGTGGTACAGGCGACAACAACGCCGGTATTCACACGGCAAAACCGCGGTTCAAACCGCATCCGAACCGTTCCCGTGTAGTGAGGGCCTGAGCATTCAACTACGTAGGAACTAACACCTGCATTGCATATTTTGAGCCATTCGAAACCAGTTTAAAACCAGATGAAGAACTGTCACAGGGAGTAATACGCATAAAAGCAATTAATCTACTCATGCGCAAGTTTCTGTAGAAGAAAACGGTATGCGAAGAAGAAAATTTATGATTACTTTTTTATATTTTACAATTTTGTGCAGTATACACACACAACTTTCCCACACTGTAAGGAAATTGTGTCAAATATTTGCCAGACACTTACAGCACACGCTCGGCGAAAGCTGTGTAATATACATGGTTTAAATAAATTTCCTGCATCCAGCAGAAGACTACAAAGGCTTGTCGAGTTACACACAACCACATTGGTTGATGCAGCGCTGCTGATATGGTGCGGGGGCAAAAAAAAACGCAAGGAATTCCCACAAACCCCAGACCAGAACTATGCATACCGGGGGCGTGTTAACTCAGCGCCATAACACCGCGACAAAGCTTCCGGTTGTTTACTGTTCGTGATTCCTGCTTGCACTACATGAGATCCATCACGCTAGTCGCGCGCACACATGTCGCTCACGACGCGCGAGAACAAATTTAACCGTCAACCGTCATGGTGCCGCGACAGCGGGTTCAATATTCCCATCTTGCACCTTGCAGCAGACTTTCCATTAAACACCTATTCTTGTGGCAGCTACACACTATGCTTCCTTTGGAAGGTGAGAAGCATTGGATGTGTGTGCATAAAGTTTATAGCAGCTTTAACTAGGAACCTTGAAGGTTGTTTTCTGCATGACTTTGAACGGGATGAAAAACGCAGTTTAGTGCAAATTTCATTTTGGAGCATAAAATTCTCAAATTAACGGCAGCATATCTCAGAAGGAATTCTTAAATCATCAGAAAATAATCACCACATAGAATGAAAACAGTTTCCTTGTAGCTGCAAAAACACAGCCTTGACTTGCATCAATTATTGTCCGGTTTCATCCTGATAACGGCTTCGTGCTGGCTGCTGCTAGGAGCATGTTACCTCCTCCAGTCGTCCATAGCGATGCAAACAAGCTACCCCTCTGTTCGGAAATCCATTATCACATGGTATTGCCGAGCGGCCGCGTGTGGCTTATCGGAGGACGAAAACGTCTTGCCCGGAGGAGTGCTTATTATCACTACCGTAGACGCTATATAAGACGCTTAACGTTTCGTCTATCGTTGCAGTGTGCAGGTGTGTTTGCTTCCGCCGTTCAGTTTAGCCGTGCCATCGAGCATAAGCATTCCACGGCTCAGCCGTAGCTGACCGTACTGTCGTGGGCAAGACGTTTGGTGGTCAGTGGTTCGATTCACCGTTTCGTGAGCAAACCGTCTGTGTGGGTAATTATCGTGCAAGATGATGTACCAGCTGTGCGTCTATCTGGCTCTGGTCGGTGGCCTAGTTTCAACCTCACCAGTGCACCATTACTCTGAGGAAGGTCAGTGTAAGCAATGGAATTTGTTTGCCATTCACAACCATATCGATTCAGGACCACCCCCCCTTCAACAAAACCATACCATTCAAACAAATCAACGAGTCGCGGTCAATGGTTTAAACTCCGGGAAAAATAGAATAGATTTGTGGTTACCGGTGTTTTGTGGGGTGGCTTTTTTTTGTTAGTTTGTTTCTACACTCATTCACTACAATTTTGCCATTTTGCTCACCCGCGTTCGGTACAGAGTACGACCCGATGCATCCCCAGCGATTCCTGTTCGAGGAGATGCCGCCAGCGGCAGACCAACGCACCAAACGTTCGTCCACGTCGATGCCTAAGCTACGCTTCGAGCCACCAACACCGACCGAACATCATCCCCAGTACTGGAACAATCTCGCGCAAGACATCCTCGACCGCCAGCTGCACAAGAACAAGCTCAACCGGAAGGTAGCCAAGAATGTAATCATGTTCCTGGGTGATGGACTTTCGATACCTACGCTCGCAGCTACACGCGTCTACATTGGCGACGAAAGTACGGAACTCTCGTTCGAGCGGTTCCCGTACGTGGGACTCTCCAAGGTAAGCAATGGATGCGCGCCCGAACAACTGTGCTTAAAACCTAGACCTCACAGTGACGGATTGATTGAATCAAATATTCATTCCCGGGGTTTTGGTTCGATGTGTCGCTGCCTGTGTCGTGTAACGTCTATCCGTCCGTTTCTCGCCCCACCCAACCCAGACGTACTGTGCAAACGTGCAGGTCGCAGATTCAGCATGCACCGCTACCGCCTACCTGGCCGGAGTGAAGGCTAACTATGGTACAATCGGGCTCTCGGCAGCGGCTGCCCTCGGGGACTGTCAGGCACAGAACGATACCGCCAACCATGTGCAGTCCATTGCCAAATGGGCCCAGGATGCTGGGCTGGCTACCGGTTCGTACAACCCCGTTCTATCGTACAAACTCCTTTCCATTCATCAACTGGCCGATCATCAGCATGGCAACCATCGAAACTCACCAGTCTTCGAATACCGCGGTTGTCCCCATACTGCCGTTCGCATCGACGACCCTTTCCGCGTTGCTACCGTTACTCAACCGCTTATCTTTTCCACCATACACCGACCGGTGTGTGCAGCGGATAGCGAACGCTGTCTAGCTTTCGAATAAACCACGCGACGGGTGCTGGGTGTGCGGGTATGCCTAACGAAAACAATTGAAACCAACCCAATCCCCCATTCTGGGTCACTATCTGCTTCTCTACCCTCCACCACCACACTGTCATTCGTCAATCATTCGTCACATTGTGTCAACATACCGGCGTTGGATGGTATGAGGCATTTTTCTTTACAGCTTTGTTGGTGGATGCTTGCCATACTTATACCACACTCCATGCACCGTTCCGTTCCAAGGATTCAACAAACGCTCTTGTTTGTGACATTCATCTTTCATAGCTTGGACGTTTTGTCGCAAAAGCTAGAACACAAACCTAACCTCAAACGGGGCGCTCCATGGTGGCGCGGGTTGTTTGTTGGGTGGGATTCCTCTCTACCTACATGTACACCCTTACCGCGGTACGGAACCGCTGAACGTGCATTTCTGTCCGTGCTTGTGTCAGACAGAAATGCAACGGCAGCACAAATGGGATCAACAGTGCGACAAAGATGCCTTGCAAAATCGATTCCGATAGGCAAACCAGTCCATTCTCATTCTCCGGTCAAAACCGGATGTGTCTAGCTAAAGTTAGGGTATCGTAGCCGGAGCTGATGCCATGTTTGGCATTACATCCCTTGCGATTTGGTAAATATTTTATGCAAATTTATTGACACACTTTCATCTTCTACCAATACCCGTTTAACCTTACCCGGTTAGCCTGGTTCGGGGAAAAGGAGTTTCGGACATAAGTCAGAAGATTGTGCGCGTTAACCCTCCAAACGAATAAGAGTCCCAAAAAAAAAAAAAAAAAGACTAACCGAGCGTTCTTGACTCGACATGTAAACATCATCATCCATCGGCTAACTAGAAGTAACAGAAACTGGCCAAAACAAAACCATCGACATACCCCCTCCAATGCACGGGATGGAGTAGACAAAATGCCCCATTAATGATGCCCAAACTTCGGCTGACCAAGTTGCTTCGTTCATCATTTTATTTTTTTTCCCCTGTTTTCCACCCTTTTGCTCTTGCAGGATTCGTGACGACTACCGAGGTAACGAATGCTTCACCGGCCGGCATGTACGCCCATACGGCCAACCGTAACTGGGAGCATAATGGTGCTATCGAGAAGGACGGATTCGATCCGGCCGTATGCCAAGATATTGCCACCCAGCTTATCCATGACCCGGTGGGCAAACAGATGCGAGTGAGTAACCCAGAATGCACGCAAACACACATACATACTCACTAATGTGAAGTTATTTGAACTTCGAGAGCTAGATCTGGGCCCACACCGCCGAAAGTCATCCAACACACTCACAAACCCTGTTTGGTTCGCTTTTTGCAAGATATTACCTAACGTTCATTTCAAGTAAGAATACCGCTGCATCCTGGGGCATTGCATATCACTTTAGCCTAGCCCTAGCAGAACGGTAAGCATGTTCCTGGTATTCATTTCGCTTACTGATTCTACAAGATTTAGCCATCCACAGTCGACATTCGACCGCAAATTCTAGTCTACTGTGCGCGCAAACTATACACATTCGACCAAGCTGAATCGAATTAGGAACGAACTGGTCAGAAAAGAATCTCAGCACTGGTTCTCTCGTGCTTGTGACAGGGATCTCCGAGTACTGTCATCGAGTGTAAAATGTACTATCGAAACCCCCGACACTAAGCGGGAGGGCTTCACTTTATCAAGAGCGTTCGGGCCAATGTGGATCCCCTTAAGCTTTTCGACTATCACCTACAATTCAGACTTAACCTCAAACTTTCCAATATGTGATAAACGAAGGGCGAGTGGTGGACCTGTGCGGTTTGCCACCACCGCACACCCGGTACAATAATCGAATTCTGTTCAAATCCCTAACGCAAATGTGTACGAATGCTTTAGCCGAATACGCTAGCCGCGAATCTCCGCTGGGGTTGCAATTTTATCAAACCGAGACGAGAGTTGCACTGTTCGTTTGCAGGGGCGGACGAATATCTACCATTTTCTTAATCTGCAAACAACTTCAATCTTCTCGCTTGGAACCTCCCGGGGATGGGATGGCACAGACGGCAGCCGACATCCCGTCGAGCAACCAATAAACTTGGAACGTAATTAGTGTTCCTAGAGCGCAGATGATCATTTTTGTGACTTTGCTAATACTGTTTGGTTAGAAGTTGAAGGCAATCGCTCGAATCAAGAGTTTAGCTTCTATTGTTGACAGTTGACTGTCCCAGAAATACGACTGAGGTTGGTCTGGGTGGGTAGGTTTATATTTTCGTTCTTTTCTGCTTACGTGTCATACATCCAACCGCAAACATAATTGAGATCGCACACATCAAAGCGTACGTCAACTTTAATTAAATGAAATCAATTGCCACTCCAAGCTCCAACTCGGTTAGTCAAGTAAATGCGATGCTGCTGACACCATGCGCTGGAGACACACGATCCGTATTAATTTGGGAATAAAATTAAATTCCTAAGCTCGGGAGCAAACCAAACGCATGTAATTTCATTAGTGAGAATGTAAATTTAATACATTTACTTCCCATTGTCTTGGAGCAACAGTTAACCCAAACATCCAGCATCAATATCAATTAACATTGCTAAACACTATCTTTTTATCCTGCCAATCATCAATCATACAGCCGCTTTTCTTATATCAATAAGCGGTCTAAAAGGAGTTTTCGTTTGTTGACTTTCGATACTTGAGCTCTTGGAAGTACTTGCACATCCCGCAAAACACGTCTTCAATTCCTTTGAAGCATAACTTCGCACAATGTCATTCATTAGCCTTGAACAAACTTACAACCAACATTCCACTTTTGAAAGAAAGCAATTTCCACTACACTACGCCGATAAGCGTTCGATAAAATGTGTACATTACATATGGATTCCCTCTTTTGTCATGCTGTGACTATCTTCTGACAGGTTATCATGGGTGGTGGCCGTCGGCAGTTCCTGCCAACCTACGAAACTGACATCGAAGGCATCCGAGGCAAGCGCACTGATGGGGAGGATTTAATTAAACACTGGCAACATCATCATTCCCATCACCGATCTGCATACGTGCAGAACCGTATCCAATTACTCGAGGTAATTAGGGGGCGGCAAAGAAGGGGCACAAAAAACCCAATACTCTCACTTCAAACACGCTCGCAACGATATCCAGCAATCCCGACGGTTGATGAGTTACGTTGGTTTGACATGTTTGTGTCCGACCTGTAGCGAATATACACAGCATATGAAGCCGTGTCAACTTCAACCAATTACGATTTGTGGTAATCGTTTGTGGGAGTGGGATTTTTTTTAACGTTCGGAGAGTCACTGCTGCAGCATGTTGCTTCATCGATAAAATCCTTTTCGGAGGCCCCAAAAATCACTAAGCAGGCATGCTAGTATGAAGCAATTTAAAATTCATGACTAAAACAAAGACAAAGACCAGCGCATAATTCCAAGTATCTCTTTGTGGTGTGTGTGTGTGTGTGTGTGTGTCTCTCTCTTTCTCTCTTGTACCCAGACTGACACGGAACGGGGCGAGCTGGACTATCTGCTCGGGCTGTTCGCCACCAAGCATCTTCCCTATCATCTCGACGCGGACGCAGAGCAGACCCCCACGCTGACCGAGATGGTATCGAAGGCGATGGACATTCTCGAGCGCAACGACGATGGCTACTTTCTATTTGTGGAAGGTACGTGACACTGCAAGAACTGGACCCTTTTTCGAACCGTTTCTCTCCGATATGGACGCTGGACGCTGAATATCTCCAGCAAAAAGGCAGACTCGCAGTCAGCCAGCCCCTTTTCTTCACCCTTACCTCTAAAGGCACACGAACGCTAAACTATTGTTCTTCTTCTATCTATTTCGTGCATTTGCTCGCGCCATCTCCGTCGGATTGTACATGGACTACGAAAACCTTCCCACACACTAGGTGGCCGGATTGATCATGGGCATCATTACACTCAGCCGATAAGAGCCTTCGACGAGACGGTCGAGTTCGCCAAAGCTATCGAGATGGCACGGAGCCGCACGAGCCAGGATAATACCCTGATTGTCGTTACTGCGGATCACTCGCACACGATGACAATGAGCGGCTACTCGGTAAGTGCTGCAAGCGGTCGGAAAGTGGTGCGAGTCATAGAAGCGAGAGACGCATGCTACACTCCTTTCACTGTTTTCTGACACCGTCTGTATGCTTCGGTCCAGTTTGGAAATGATTCTCTAATCACACACACTTGTCCTCCGCTTCTCATCCTTTCTCTCACACACAGAGTCGCAAAAATGACATACTCGGAGTTAATAATGGCCAGCGGGCGGATGACGATCTGCCGTACGCTACCATCAGCTACGCCAACGGACCGGGCTACGATCGGAACGTGCAGCGCGAAGCACGGCTGGATCTCGGCCGAGTCGACATGCGGGACAAATCTTTCGCCTTCCCCAGCACCGTACCGCTCGGGCTGGAAACGCACGGTGGCGACGATGTGGCCGTTTTTGCCAGCGGTCCCTGGGCGCATCTGTTCAGCGGTACCTACGAGCAGCACTTTATTCCGCACGCGATGGCCTATGCTGCTTGTATTGGCTCGGGGCGTACGGCCTGTACTGCCGACCAATCGTAATACGGACATCTTTACCTGCGATGCAGTACGAACGAGAATTGTGGTGGGGCAAGAATTTCAGAATCTCACAACGTTTGCAATGTTGGCGATGCTGTACATTGCGAAACGCGCAAGACGATGCCTTGCTGTACAAGTATTCCTTTCGGCTTAATTGTCGGTCCAGTATTGGAACTCCCTGTGTAGTTGATTGAGATGCCAGAAGAATCGGCTTAACTATCGGAGTAATAAATGCTTATCCATTAAAACGCCACGAAGGTAACATGTTTGTAGTTATTACGTGACACGAAGCGCTTTCCAGCTTCATCACAGGATTGCTTCCAGGGTATAGTTGCGTCATGAATGGTAGTTCGCGTCATACCAATCGAGTTTTCCGTCAAAAAAACTCAGAATCAAATCAAAGAATCAAATGCAAATCCTAATGGGAACTACAAAGATAACTCTAAACCTAGGGATTATCGCGTGCTTCTGAAGCGAACATCAAACGCACGAAGTTTGATTGGGATACATTTTTGGGGGCATTAGGCGCTACTGTTCTCTCGTTTTTGTATCCATGCTTTGGACCATTACTCAAAACAATGCAACGTATTTTTTAATATTATTTTTATTGAAGAACGGCTCCACTCAAATTGTGTGATATATGTTCTTTTCATACTTTAATAGAAAACCAACCCATTAAAAAGAAACTTGAATTGATTTAAACTTAACGAACCCAATGCCCATCATTCAAATCGCGTGCCTGCTGGTTGCGATAAATCACACACTAATTAAACTGCCTTGTACTCACAGCATATACTCCCTCTAACACACAGGAAGGGTACAACAACAATACACAGAATGCTGTACAACGCTGCTGGCAAATGGGAGCAAATGAGTTTCACAATAAGTATTTCCAAACACCGCACAAACTATACTTCTATATTCGATTTCCGCTCGCTTGGTTCGCTGCTCTGCCTTTGCTTGCCGTAACCGAAACGGAAACCCTCCCAGTGCGCTTATTACACTACTTTTGCACCGGGCAAACACTCTTCTTCTTATCCTAGCGGCCTTATTTCCCATAAATCACATCCGCGCTACGCTAAGGAACGAAATCCCACCCCGGAAAACGACACTATCGGGAGAGCGTCAAGTAAAAAAAAGGGATCTTAGGGCTTTACTGACACGGCACCCGGAGCAACAGAACAACAACAAAGGCAACACAACCCCGCCACCAATATGCTCTACTCGCGCCTATTATGCTTCGAAGCATATTAAAAGACTTTGCCAAATGGGAGCGTGCGGGTTTTATTTAAGTGCTTCATTTTTCAATTGAAGCTTCGGCGTCCCATCGAAACGTCCGCGCAGAAAATTGCATCCCATCAAGAGCCGGTGTACAAGAGTGGGGCAAGGGCAACCAGCTACCAACAAATCACGTTGCAATGCTGCTTTTGTTTTTCCCTCATTGTGTGTGTGTTTTTCTTTTGTTTTTACTTTTCGCGCTGTATCGTAATAATAACTTTGAGTTGATCTTTTTTTTTTATGCATTTTCGCCATTCCACTCGTTTTCCGTCAGGACCTACATCCGTCAGCGCACATGCACAGTAAATGCGACCGCTTGAACTGAACATTTCTTCCACTTGGAGCCTGCAAACTCTTTGAACCAAAGCTCTGTGCTGCAAACTATTAATTGCGATCGTAAAAAAAATGGGAACAAAAAAAAACAGCAAAGAATCCATCCAAAATATGGAACGACTTTGGAGCAGCTTTTCCCGAGCGGAAACGTTAACGAACTCGCTTCGAGAATCAGCGCGGTGTGGCGGGGCTCATCCTTCTGTAAGCAATCTTTCAAGCAACAACAGCTCAGGCTATCGAGACTGGTACTCCTGGATTTATGCAACGGGCGAAAAAAAAATGAATCCTTTGCGGTAAATGATCAAAAAAATAAAACTTACCAACCAAAAAAAAAAAAAAAAACGAGAAAGAAATCCGAAACGGAAGCGAAACTATTTCCATATTTTTCCACCCTTTTAATCCTTCCCCGACGCGGCGGACCCAATGTGCATGCAATTCTCGCGGGAATTATTACATTATGGCTCTCCGATGGATGGCTCGAGCCGGCACTATTACTTGTTTTGCCCGTCGAGAACAGTTCGCCCGAGCACTGGTCAAAATGATTCGATGCTAGCACGGACGGATTTGCTCCATCCTGGTGGACTTTACCAGCAGCAAACTTCCACTTCGGTGCGCCTCTGATACAGCTTTCTGATGCACACACATCAGGACCAACAGTGGGGGGGAATGGTCCAGCGAATTTGTTGAAACGACGCTCTGCCCAACAACCAAGCCATTCGAAACTATTAATTTCACCGTGGCTGGAGCGCGCTGGACATTCCTACCGGGTGACTGAACGCGCGCGAAGCACTCATTTCGGATTCATATAACCGTAATATGAATCCTTCCACTGTCCGGGCCAAACTCCCCACGTACAGGACCACCCCTTCCAGCGTGGTAGAAACACTTTTAATCGAATCGCTGCTGAGTAAGCCTCCATAGAATGGCGTCTCGATACGCCACGTACTTAGTATGTATTACAGCGCGCCTCGGGAGTTGCAAATAATCAACGTGGTACTGCTGCCCCCGCCACCGACGGTACTGCGCTTTGTCGCATATCAACCGACCGGAAGCAAATGCTCCGATACGGCGTTGGTGAAGCAAACCGGCGCACAGCAATCGTTAATAGTTGCTAGCAGTGGTGAGCGGTGGATAAGGCAGAGCGCCACAATAAATCCAACTCGCAGCACACTTTATTTGGCAACGAGTGAAAGAATGGACCTCACTTTGGGTGCAATTTTTCTCTCTACGGATGATGGAGATTGTTGAATGAGTCACGGGAGACCTAGGCAAAAGCGTCCAGTGCTGTGGCGGGCAGTGATAAACATTAGTCTTGGATAACGTATCACCAAAGCTGGTAGGATTTGGGTTGGTGGGCTTTAAGAATAGGATATTTTCGGTAGGTGGACAAACGATCTGTTACTAGTAGAAGCATATCCAAGGTAACAAAAAATGTGAGCGATACTGATGACTAATACAGAGAAGGATTTGAAAAACAATATTTTAATAATTTTAGCATTTTACTGCTCTAGCTGTAGAATTCTCAACATCTGTCAAGCTCAAAACCTTGCTATAGTCGATCCGAAAAAAAAGCTTCACTCTACGAGGTCGCATACCTCATGCAGCGATGTACCATTGTAATCTAAAACAATACATTCCCATTTTCATGTAGCTCCAATTCTATGAAAATAAAATAGGTACATCATACAGTGTATACGCTATTCTTCAGACAATCCGAATACACTGTACGCACGTACCTTACCCACCAGGCAAAACTATTTCAAAGCACAATATGTACACGTAAATTGAATACAACTGCACCGCCAGTTTATCTACACCATGGTAACCAATGAGCGGAAATAATGCAACCCAAGCCACTTTTGCTATTGCCGTCGCGAATCCTCGTTCGCACAGCCGCCACCACGAACCCGCTACGGTGGCTGCGTCATTTCAATGAAATTCAAACACAAAACGCATACCCCACTCACAGCGGGAAAGCGAAAAATATTAATATTCACTCCCATCAAAACCCACCCAAACCAAGGCAAACCTGATGATTGCAAGGCGATGCACCGTGCCAGCGCGCACCATTATCTATTCCATCTGTTGCCATTGCCAACGGAAGCTGAAATATTAGCTTCCATGTCGTGTAATGGTGGCCGGACCTGACCCTTCTTACCACACTGTAAAACGATAGTAGTAACTTTTTTTCTGATTTCGGTGAGCAGCGCGTTGTATAGTTTGTGATTTGCATCGCTGCTGTATAGGAGGCGACAGGTAACCCCCGGAAGCATGATGAGCCCTCCCCCCCACCAGGACAGGTCGATTTAATTCTTCGCTTCGGTTAAAACAAACAGAAGATGGGGACCTCCGCGAGAACGAGGACATGCTCTAAGGACGTCTTCTAGCAGAATGCTTTTCATTCTCATTTCAATGGGAAATCTGCCACGACCAATAGGTCGGCTATCCATCGCCTGCAGTGTGTTCGAGCACAATAGACCACTGGAGAAATGAAACCTTTCGTTTCTTGATTTTTTTTTGCAGAAACCATACACTCTTCTGGCATTATTAAGGATAGAGAAAAGGAGCTGCGAGTGTGCCGTCCGCTATCAACTCTACACGGCGGCAGGAAACTTCTTGTACATCCGCATTCATTCATTATGCCACTCGATTGTACACCCCGCCCTCGATTGTACACCACTCTTGGCCGACAAAGAATTGTACCCGAAACATTTTTCAACCGATCAAAACCCTCAATCACCGTCATCGTCATAATTATGGCCATTAAGACCGCACCCTCTCTGAACGGCATGGTGCATGGACGGTCGCTAGAAAATTTTGATACATTTTTTCACGCCTTCTTTCCCTCCAAAACTGTCGCCATCCTGTGACGGTCAGAAGAAAAACCAGACGTTTCTGATTTTGCGTTTTTCTGCATTCGCTAAAATGATCGCTAATGGTGAGCCAATTACTTTGACCACGGAATGCCATCCCGAAACCGCCCATCCAATCGACGAAGCTTGGTTACGACTCCCGGCAACGATGGTTACGGGTGGTTCATATCTTTGAAGATTCTGAGGTTACTATTACCACTTCACGCGCCTTCGCTGCTTTACATTAAAAATGTTTCAATTCGACGGCCAACCAAACATGCACATACACACCCTCCTTCATGTTGACTACTGTTACAAGCGTTAGTTCGCTGTAGCACTTTGGCGATTTCATCATCATCATGTTTTCCTTGATGGCGCGTTTTCCTATTTCCGTTCGGTACGCGGCGAAAGCGCAACCGCGTGACAAATGGATACCATCTATCAGTGTATGAAAAATTGCATTACCATTTGACGATGTCTTGCCGATGCCTTGTCTTGCCTTGTTTTTCACCCCACACGGCTGGAAGCAAACGATGCTGTACTTTACCGACCATTACGCCCGGATCGTTTGTATGCCCCATTTTTGAACTTCAGTGCGGTTTCACCTCATCTCATGCGCTCCCCTTCCCTCGAGCCATCGCCTCCGCTTCACTCCCCCAAAAAAAAGGGTCGAATCGATAACCACCGAAAGCGATGAGAAAGTCGACGCCATTCTTATGACACTTACCTATTGTTGTGTTACGGCACAAAAGCACCGAAAAGAGCCATGCAAAGAAAGGAAAGAAAAGAAACATTTATTAAACTCCGGTCGCATTCGTTATCCCTTCGTGCCGGGTAAGGGTAAAGAAATATATGAGTACAATGTAAATAAAACAGTAGCAACAAGCAGCTTCATTCCGTCGGCGGTTTCGTCTGGATGAAACCAATGCCATTTGAATGGAACGTACAAAGCTGATTTAAATCCTTCGGACGACAGCCGTGTACCGCTCACAATAGCCGAACAGCACGTGTCTCATGAACTGCAAGAAGTATGTGCGTGTATCAATTTTACGGACTCCGAGCGAAACACCCCCCCCCCCCCCCGCAGTTCAAGCCGTGTTCTTGAACAAGCTTCTGTTGAAATTGGAACTAGACGTCAGTAGATAAATTGTCTTTCCCCCATGCTCTCGAACAGCAAAAAAGCAAAACACTTCAATGAAATCAATCCTGTTTTACCGCAAACACATTCATCCTGATGCCGCTTTGTAATGGTGGGGGCATGTTTGAACGTTAACAAGTTTCATATAGTTACATCCGAAAGCCCAAAAATCAAATGTCATGAATTTCTGCGGGTTTGATTTCAATTTGGTGTTGTAATATCAAAGATGGCGGCGCTTTGGTCTTCAAATGGTAGGACCGAGGTTAAAATCCCATCCAGATTGTCCTACCGTAGTGAGGACTAACTAACCTACTACGTGGCATCAGCAAGTCTGGTAAGCCATTATATCGCCGGGATGACCGCGGAGATCGTTAAGCCAAGAAACAGAAACCAAAGATGGGATACACACCTCGTTGGAATGCAAAGAAAGCTGTGGTCTTGCCTTTCTTTTTCGCTTTTCAATTTGCCCTGTAACATTAACGACCGCGAACAGAAGAAAGTCTAACTTTGGAAGCTACTCTTCAACATTTTGCCTACCGCCTTGTTTCGCCTCCAACAACTCCAAACTTCCAAATCAACCATTCGCATCAACTACGGATCACGATTTCCTATCACTTCCAATCCATTATCTCCTGTGCCATAATTCCACGGTACCACTTTCGCAAAAATAGAAAAAAAGAGCCACAACAAAATAACAACCGATCGCGCGCGCGATTCGATTCCTGCTCACCAAAAAGGCACACTAAAACGGCACACAAAAAGATGCCCCGACAAGAGAACAGGCAATAGATTTATGATGTAAATTTTTCAAAACTTTTTTGCTCTCTATTTTCTTCCTCCAACAGCTTTGCACCTTGCCTTCGCCGTTTCCAATTTTTAGCAACTTTCAACTTTTCCCGGACGCGTTTTTCGTGCGAGCTTTGTCGCCGGCTCTCACCCGTACCGTGGTTCGCGGAATCGTGCCCCGGAATCGTCCCCCGCTCCCCATAAACTAAGGCACAATCTTCCACCGATGCGAAAGGTCGAAATGGACAAAACTGTTAAAGCCTTAGCGAAAGTTTTGCCACGGGGCTCTCTAACGAGCCAGCAGTAAGCTGCTTGAGCGTTGCGCAAAGATAGAGTGGCGCCCGGCAGCAAGAGTGTAGGTAAAAGCTGGAACAACCAGCAAAAAAAGACAACAGTTTTTCGCTGCAAATGTACAGCAAATGAAAAGGGAAAACCGTGGAAACATCATATCGCATCTGGGCGGGGGAAAGAAAACTTTCCACCAAAGAACTGTATGTGTGTGTGTGTGTGTGTGTCTACCAGTACACACTACTATACGTCGATACAAATTACATGCGATAGTACAATGGAGAATGGGGAAGAGCGAGCGGAAAACGGGGCAAACGAATTTTTGATGTGCAAGACATGAATACGAAAACGATCGTCCCCCGGAGCCATGGACGATATTGCCCGATCGATCGATGCATGAGAGCAATTCGCTCGAGCATCGCATCGAGATCGTTTCATGGTATGAAAAATTTGCTTTTTACGGGGTCATTTGTAGTCGACATTATGTTGTTACATTTAATTGCGAAAAATATCCTTCCTCAAAGAGGTCAGTGTTTCTCAACTGCTGCAAGCTCGGTGTGTTCATGTGTGTCGAAAACAAACCATCACGATACACACATACTGTAACCAACCAATCCATTACATACACTTTGAAGCATCTTTTCCCTCATTGCCACATGCCTTAGCAAGCGTAATGTTTCAACTTTGTACCAACTTTGGGGTTTGCAATGTTTTACGACCGCAGTAACGTACGGTACAACTATCCATCTATTGATGATGCTAGGTTAGAACACATTTTTCACCAACTCCTGGCAGTTGAAAAGGGGAAACGCACAGAAAAAAGAATTGATTGAAAATCACTGAAACACCCTACACACACAGGAACCATACAACCGAGCCCAAATTCTATTCAATCGATGATGTATCTTCCACATTGCGGTTATTTTTTTTAACTTTTTCCCCACTCAAGTCAATCAAAAACTTTGGAAAGATGTATGCGGAAGGGCAGAATACAAACGTACCACACCAACACACACACGGAGTACAGCTGAGCAGTAATGTCTCCCTTATTACACACAGTGCTTACCAACGGAATGGGCAGTCCATTTTATTTATACAGCAATATACAAAATTGCAAAACTTTCAAGTCGCAATTTAATGCAAAGCATCTCCTTTCAATTCACGCAAAACGGGAAGAAACCATTACGACATAACGATCCGTAAGCTATAACGTACGATTCAATCATTCAAACGAATGTGTCCAAATGTCTACCACTCACAAGACACCCCCCTTCCCATTTGAGACACTTCCCAGTGTGTCGCGGAAACAACTATCCGAAACTGGCCGCTGCCGTCTGTACGGGCGCGATCCAACCGACCGAATGTAATGTCGTTCTGTAAAACGCAAAACAATCACCACCGATGATGGCCGATTTTGCGAGCAGAAAACATTTTATCACTCCAGCCATACAAGTGGTTTTTGCAAACTGCAGCAGTTTTGCGTCACTACTTCCCTTGCCATTGGAAGCAGTGCCCCGGTCGCAACCGCACAGAGTAATAAAACACACTTGAACGGCCGAACTGAACACCCTTTGTGTGGTTCTTCTTTTTTTGCTGGCGCATCCTTCAATGAGCATTTTATTACGCGGGCACTGAGCTTTTCATTACTCGCATCAATAAACGATTATTACAGCAAGTAGTGTGGAGTATAGGATTGATAGCTCAAAAAATGTTTTTTTTTGGTTTCCATTTTTCTATTAAACCAATATTTAACTGTACGCTCATTTTAATGATCTCAATCACCTTTAAAACCGAACTGTTTCGAACATTCGATAGTGGAGCGATGGCATAACCTCGTACAAAACGACCCAACCATTTCGCTCGAATTATACGAATCGCTTGCGGTGTGCTGTTCATAGCCCTGTGCAAAACGATCGTCCAGATAGATGGTAGGATTTACTGGGAAAGAATACTATAAGCGTTATCCCACCTATCCCGAAAACCCCCGTTCAGTTTTAATCCGATGGGTAAATTAAACATTCATTCGCCCTTGCGTTTGTGTGTGTGTGTGTGCGGGGGTCCGGTTTCCAAAATTAAATCCGATTGCAACCGGAAAACTCGAGTGTGAAAATATGACTTTCTAAACTATTTCTATTAGATAAATCGGGGCACACTCACATACCGACACTGACCGCTTCTGCTTCTACCGCAGCGGCGCTGACCCTACGAACCGTCATTTCAATTTCCGTCCGCCCAGAGGTTTTCCTGGGCGTTTTTTTTTCCTTACGTCCACCAGTTGGTACGTTGTGAATTAAATTAGAAATCCAGCCCCGAAAAAATACACACACACACACACACACATCCACTTCCTGTGCAGTGACCAACTCTTCCATTCTCCCGTTTGTTCTATTCATCCCTTTGGCGTTACACTTCCCGGCCAATGGAAATGGTTTCACAGTTTGGAAATCGTTAAATTTAATTCGATAACATCATACTCCTTACACCCAACATTTCTGCTACCCGTTGCAAACTCCAACACCGTTTCCCATTACAATCAGCGAGCGCTTAATACTTTAATTTCTGCACCATTCAGATTCAGTTTTATTTTTCTTGCTACGGTTAATATGAAAGAATGGTCGCGCGACTAGGACACTTATCAGGGTGAAAAGTGAATCGTCTATTTGAAATCCTTTTCTTGGCAGATGCCAATTAAAATCTTCCCTGCCCAGACCGACCGTTGTGTTGCGGGGCGCAAACGCAATGGTCGCAGAAATTAAACCCAGCTCAGAAAGTTGGTGTGTTCGGCTTGGTGAATTTCACAAACAGCATTCAAAAGGCCAGCCCCAGAATAAAAACAAAACAGAACCGCTTTTGGCGATATCATAAAAGAAATCAATACCGAAAGGGCGCTTGTTATCTGCTTTCATCGTGTACAAAAGCCGGACGGCTTAAAACGGACACAACTGGGACGGTACCGAGCGCGGTACGGCAAGAGTTAAAAAGCAAATGAATATTTATTTTTCGAAACCACATCAATTCGAACTACACAGCAAAGGGCTGGAAACTTGATGAAAGGTTGGCTTTGTGGAGCGCCGTAACGGTGATGCTTCCCGCAGAGGTATGCGCCATCCATATTTCGGTTGAACGAATAATTGCGTACCGCGCCAAATTGCCACTTTAATCTCTAAATTGTCACATCAATCATGGGGCTATTGTTGGTGTAGGCGTAAAATCTCGTCGGAAAACATGCACGCTAATTAATGTAATAATTTTAGTAAACTAATTAAAAGCACTATTTGAACGTATATCGATCAATGCTATAAACGCCGGAAAGTATGCAATAAGGACACAAAATTTATTTTACTAAGCAAAAAATGTTGTTGAACGACTATTTTAAATGTGTTAGGATAACCAATCCGATTCCGATTGAGCCATGAAAGTATCTTGGACGATTAAAACCAGTAAAATCCACAATATCTGAAGCATATATACGTTAAAATTACCATCGTTGTTTTTTTTTTTTTAATTATGTACAACACATCCCAAACCATAAAGCAATATTTATGCGAGATTTTTGCACAGTCTTTCTTCATACCTTTCTGTCCATTACCCATCGGTAACTTGTTCGACAAGCACTATTTTCAACCCCTTTTTTCCGAAAATCAAGCACACCGTTTAATGCAAGCGTCGAACTGAACAGTTACCCGCCAGCTGAATCCGCCTAACTCAAGTCGACAGAGTTCTCCCAAAGTGCTGTACTTCACTCAAGTAAGCGACACTTGAAAAGCTTTTCCCCTGGTGCCCTACAAATACACACTACACTGCATCCCTTCCATATTCCAAGCATTGCAGCTGCACGGAGGTAGGCAACCGCATTTCATTCGATACCATACCACCGTGAGCTCCGCTGGTGCGTAAAAATACTTTCCCCATTGCCACGCTGCTGCACGGGCGAACAAAAAGTTGTTTTGCTTCGTCGCGCTGCAACCAAGAAGAGTACTTCCTTCCGGCAAGACATTCTCAGCGCAGCGCAAAGTTAGGTGCAAACCTCCCGAAGGGACTAATAAACGCTAAAGAACTAGTACGTAACCGACCAGCCAGCTATCTCGGTCCGACTCTTTACCTTTGTGGGCACTGTTCGGTAGTGAACGTTTTTACCGCCGCACCACGGCTCGAGTACTTCAGAATATTACAAAAATGTACAAAAACTTATGGGAAACCACTCTCGGGAGAAATCTTTCCAACTTTTACTAAACGCGCTCGAAAAGGTAAAAATAGGAGGAAAGATCAGCAGAACCTGTGTTTGGTAAAGACGCAAACTGTCACTCAATAATGCGAGCGATCCACTGCCGCGAAATACGTTGTAAAAGTTTACCGAATCGCTGTTCCTGCTACTGTTGGCCGCACCATTGCTTCATCGATGATACCAACAGTAATAACATTAATGATAATAAAAGCGACAACAATAACACCGTCCGGACAAAAGTTTTCAAAAGCACGGCAGCCTTTCTCCTGCCAGCGAACCATCTTTGCTGTCACCTAACTTTTTCCCACTTCCCGCCGTAGTACACAGCCTCCAAGCTGCTGCGTTCCCTAAGCCTTCCATTAGCCAGCGTTCTTCCGACACGAAGTGCCCTGACATTGCTATTTCCCGTTGAGCCACCGCTTCCCCGCTCACAGCGATGGTTTGAATGGGTTTGCGAAATATGTTTTTCCAGCGAAAAACCATGACCACTCCAAAGCCAGCCAGCGTGTCGCTGGAACAACTTTCGTAAAATGGTACAACAACTTTCAACATGAACACAGTCTGTAAGTTTAAAAATCGTAACCCTGCACGGGACGGACGGAATAGAATGCTGTCACACTTCTGTATCACGGCTCTTCGTCCCGTTCCAGCTGATGAAGCTGGAGTACAATGAGCTGAAGAGTAGCAGCTTCCGAAACCTAACCAGTGCTGTCTTCGGTGGTGATTTAAGACCTTTGCTTACTGCTATTGATCACGACACTACTGCGCGCTGCTGTACGATCTGGCAAGTCATCGCACCGTAACCAGCGGAGAGGCTGAGAGGTAAACTTCAACTCAAATCAATTCCAATTCACCCACTATACCAGAGCTCACACTCAGCAAGCGGAAAATAGGTTCGAACTTTCCGAGCAACAGCATAACCAAACCGCCGTCGAAGCCCACCGCCACCTGGAGCGTTAGACGAGCAAGTGAAAAGTTACCGCCAAAGAACGTACTGGCCCGCGTAAGGAAATGATCATGCCAAGAAAACGATAATATTATTGCAAACAAAGGCAGCAGCAGCCGTACGGGCAATACAGTTAGACCACACAAGAATCAATCTCAATTTGTGTCGGGGGTTAAACTAATTCTCCCGGCTGCTGCAAGCAATTAATATACGCTTGCATAGATGGATGGGTGTACTGTGTAAAAATGGACTCCCATTTCTTTCCCAAAGTCTCTCTCTCTCTCGCGCAAGCTATTGAAGGCCCCGAACCAACACTACCCCAGTGGAGCACAGCCTGCAATAGCTTGGGGTTTCTGCGGTGACTGAACAAGAAACACACTCGTAGCAAATGAAGTATAGCTCAAAAACTACCGCTTCTTCCAACCGCATCGAGCTTCAAACGAACTGGTTAAATCTATTCCAAGTATCATCGCAACAATTACGGTAGCTTTCGCATGGAAACCACTTCAATTTTAACGAACTCTGATGAAAAGTCAACATCATCGCAGCTAGCTATTGATTACCAATTGCACTGGGTAGACGACTCTGGGTAGAGCTGGGAAGAAAAAGTAACCTCCGGTGTAAAGAATAGCAATAAAATTTACTAATCCT
This sequence comes from Anopheles maculipalpis, assembly GCF_943734695.1. Lineage (NCBI taxonomy): Eukaryota > Metazoa > Arthropoda > Insecta > Diptera > Culicidae > Anopheles > Anopheles maculipalpis. Next base: position 10,051,131 of record NC_064871.1, on the reverse strand, counting down.
CTGTTCATCATCATACCCATTGGAAGTTTTCCATTGTTTATTCATACCGCAGTACCGAGCAACGCTTTGTTGGCATGGAATACCAAACAGCTCCGATCTAATTACCAAACAATCAAGTTTCGTTACTAGATCGAAAGACAACAGCTGCGAAAGAAGAACGATTCCGTGATTCAAGTACTTCTGGAGCCTGAAACTATGCAAACAGCAGTTCATAGTTACGGTTTGATGTCAACAAAGAGTTAAAAATCTGACTTTTTATATTAGCGATAATTTTAAGATAAACTTATGCAATTTTTCATTTTTATTTTCATGCAAAGCCGAAAAAAATAGAACAAATAATCCTGCAACAGTAGCTGCAGACCACAAACATTTTCGCATGCACCCAAAAACTAATAATTAACTCTACGGTTTTCCTCCTGTTTCGTGGTCAATTTTGACTCCACATAAAACCCCATCTTTTAAGCATGTCACGAAAAAAGCAAATCGGCAAAAGAATCATTTCCCTATTTATCATTCCAGTTTCGTTCCCATACCTGTACTCCAGAAATCATCAAAAACACATTCAAGCTATTTTTCTCTCCCAACTTCATTTTGAGCAATTTATGTTGTTTTTTCCCTTCTCCTACATTGTTCCCTTTCTTAATCTCGGTCACATCCCGTCCTCCTTTGGCGTCATACTATGCAAATATATGTTCTTCCAAAAGCGGGTCACATAAGAAAGAGGCACCAACACACCCGTTTATATCCCTTCCTACCCATAACACTAGCTGCAAGAGGCCAGCAACCAAATCCACTCACTTCTCGTGCTCCATAATCAATCACACACTTGGCCACGTTAGCAAAGTGCAGTGTTTTTTTCCCCCTCATCGTCAGTCTGGGGCAAACGAAAGCGTAAACGCTGCAAAACCTTCACCTACAAACATGCACCTCTGCCTTGTACGGTTCACATCTACCATACGTGTGTGCGTGTGCACTTGATGGCGAATGAATTGCAGGAAGCGGACGCTCGCATTCATAATAACACCACCCAATGGCACACGAAATATGTATGACAACAGTGGAAGAAAACACACCTACACACCTCTTACTGTTCACCCCGTTCAAAAAGGACCTGCATAAACCCGGGTAAATGCAATCGTGCATGTCGAAGAAGTGCACTGGCAACATCACATGCAAGTCAACTCGACAGATTCTTATAATCCTGGTCGGACGCCGGTGTGCATTGGAGCGTGCCGCAGCTAGCCAGCGTGCGGTATGCGGTACGCCAAGTTATATGTTTCGTTCCTGCAGGAGAGCTAGATTGGTTGGGTGTGTGGGCCCCGACCGTCAGGCCAGGAGTGCACCAGCTACCGCATATGAAAGCCAACCCCGTTCACGGATCGCTAGAGACGACTCCGGCCAAGCAACCTCGTGGACGTGGAAAGATGCAGAGTCATTTTTTAATAGCAGAGCGCTCGAGAGATGAATTCCACAAACAACCGTCAGCGCTGTTTATAGGGATGTTTTTCATTCTCACTAGCTCACTGAGCTTCACCAAAACACATACACACAATCTCTAAGTCATCTGCCGTTCTGCACATTCATGCAGTTCAGGATGGGGGAGAGGTACACGAGTCCCCGATCCAGGATCCAGAAACCAGCGCGAGACTTGGCTTACAGTACAGCGGGCACACACCATCATCAGCGGCAGTTTTTGCCGGGCTACAGCGACTGCCTGAGCCAGCATATTAGCCAACAGCACCAGCAGAATCGCGAAATTGACGAAACTTCGCTAAAGCAACAGAAACAACAACGACAAGAAAATCTTACTATACACTTTAAAGCTACAGCGAATGCAAAAAAAAAGACGCAAATGGTGCTTTTTTACTTCACTCTCCATCCGAACTGTTTCATCTTTTATCGTTTTGCTTCCTTCTGCAAGCGAGCAAATCACGGCAAGCGCCTGGCATTAGCTGCTAAAGGTTTAGTGAAATATATTAAAATGACTGCGAGCAATAGTCAAATATTTAATCATAATGAATGATATATTAATCTGGCAGGAATCCTTAGCCTGTGTACCGAGAAGTTCCACTTTTTTCGCCCACCCCACCCACAAGCGAAGTATCCACTTCTCGCTACTGGACGGTACGAAACGTCGTCCGTTTGCTATAATCATGCCAGAGAGATGAACATTTTCCCACACTCACTAAAGGGGAAAAATTCAGAACATAAGATATGATGGGTAGCTATATAATCCTGGTCGGATTTCACCGAGATGATACTGTACTGAGGGAGATAAAAACAAAAAACACACACACACAAACACAGAGAGACATTCCGTTTGAAGCTGATCCGTTCGCTATAAAGGATTCCGAAAAGGGAAGCTCCATTTTTTTTCTGTTCCATTCCCATGTCAAACCTTTATACGAATCCCATTCCAAACTGTCTGGATACATTTCCAATGGTATCCAATTTTTTCTTGCCCTCATTTTGCCTTTAACCCCAGCAGCTTGCAGCAGCGCTAAATAGCTATTTAGCTAGCACTCCCCAACCCCCTAAATGCGATGCAGCATCAACAGCAACAACAACAAAAAAATGACCTGGAAAAAATCCGTTTTAACTTTGCACCGTCGTCCGGACCCAACGGTTGATGTCCCGTAGACTAAATCTTCAATCCTGGTTCGACCAAATTCGGTGCAGTGCAGTGAAAACGCAAAAACAAATAGCACCCCGCAACCCGAGAAGACCGTGTCAATGTTTTGTGTAGGGGGAGGTTTGCTATTTCTGCGAATCAAACTAGAGCTCGGCTCAGCTGTTGCACACCTGCGCTTCCTGTGAACGGTAGTGGGCCGTATAATAGAAAAAAAATGTCGCAACGCCACCCACAAACACACACACAAGCGAGCGCCAAGCTGATGTCACGCATTCACGCTGACCTTCCTACTCAAGAAAGGTGACACTGTGCCACCCATGACAAGGGCATGAAAAATCGACTTTGAAAAAGCATCCCGAGTCCTGAGCCCGTACCAAAGGAGGAAAATCGACTACCCATTTTTTCATCGCCTTCTTGCAGTGCCATCTGGCAATGGCACCGGTACTTATCGGCTAAACAGCGATCCACGGCCGTATTCACCCGGCCTGCTTGTGCCGGGAATCGTTTCGTTTGCTGATACACACAACTACATATAGGTTGCCGCACCGGATGTATCGAGCATGGTTTTCCGGTGCCAAAGCTGGTGATTTTGCATTCAAATCTCCCCAGTGCCGGTGCGTAGTGCAAAGCGGCACTCGAACATCCTATCTACCGGATGGGATCGAACGATTGGCTGAACTTTAAACGTTTCTACAGCAATCTAAACTCTTTCCCATAATAACTCCACTTTAAATCTTGTGCCGCTTTTGTCCTTAAAGGCTCTACCGCCTGGTCGTATTCTTTTCGAAGCGGTGAAAATGAACTAAGCAAATTAAATGCATCACCAAAGATTTTACGATTCCTTGTCTGCGCTAAGTTTTATTGGTTTTGTGAAACGTAGACACGTTTTTGTTTTTAATTTGGCAGCATTTCGTCCATTCCCATGCCAACAAACCGTACCGAAGTACCGTCTTCCGTGCGTCTACGTGCTCGTCACTTTTAATCAAGTTTCTTGACACATTCTCATTAAAAAGTTGCAAAAAGGCCTCTAAGAATAAAAAACAAGCGGAGCACATTTAATGCGATTGCAATCGAGAACTGGTGTAAATGTGTGTGAATACGGCTTTAAAAGCTGTTCAATTTAACATTAAACAAAGTTTGTGTCTTTTTTTCCCCTATTCTCCCTATTGTGTTGAGCTGTTTGTTTAGCTTTGTGCATATTTTGTGCTTTTCTCCGCGGAAAATATTCATCTTTCCATCCAGCTTTGCAAAACAATCCCTGATTTATCTGAATCCCACCGCAATAACTTTTAGGGATTAGAAAAAGGTTTGTTTTGAATTTGTTTCCCCAATTGCTGCTTGCTGCTGCACTTTCGGTGTGTTTTAGGGTTTTATTTTTCATATTTTCGAACAAATAATGTCAACAAAAACCCGTACCAACCGCGAATTTGTTCTATCAACTACAAATAAAAAAAAATTCCACTCGCGCAAACACACACAAACACAAATTCTCAAGCCCAACACACGCACAGGGATTATTCCCACTTCCGGCCGCACAGGATGATATAATTAGAAAAATTTAATTAAACATCATCCGCAGCCAAACACCCCCAAAACGAATCGCCGAACGGCCCAAAAGCGTGTGAGACGATGAGAAAGGACTGGCACGTGGTGGTTGGGATCAAACGAAATAAGAAAATAATAAAATCTAAGTCAAACGGAGCACACATACACACAAAAAAACATCATACGAACGGGCAAGAAAGGCTATGAAAAATGAACGTTTGTTTTGGATTGACATGCTGCGGAAAGGATGCAAGGGAAGTATGCTTTCGGGGTTGGGAGTGGAAAGAACAATCGATGAAAATTCGTCTAACCATTCTGGATAACAGACTTGACAACACACCCGGCATAGCGAAGCCTTCCCCGATTCGAGCTGTGTATTATTATCGCCACAAACCCACACACAACCGGCATTCCTGCAGAGAGAAAGCTTCGACTGGCTAGAGCTTTCCGTGTCCAAAAAAGCTACGCGATGGAAATTCCGGTACCGGTCACTGGTCGGCGCTTTACAGGATGGAAACGCGCCTGCGCCAAATCCAAAAGCGAACCGACAGGACAGAACGCTCACGAAAGCCCACGAATCAGACCCGGATCTCTCAACCGATGCTGGTGACGCCTGACGGGAAAATTGCAAGCACAATACCGCTGCGGAAAACCTGCCCATATCACAGCAATAGCGTTATGTTCGATGCAACTTGGGGGACGATGGTATAAAATGCAACTAAAGCACATTGCATGCAACAAAAATATCCGCAGCGAATGTGTAAGAGAGAGAAAGGGAGGCAGCGTATGCAATTACAGCATCAACAGAACGTGGCAAACGAATGGCGCACATGGAAGAAAACGAAAGCACCGGGCATTTTGTTTTCGCCGCCACGAATGTTTTCCGGTCGACCTACCTGAATGTGTGGTGATCCTAGCAGGTTGATCAGCTCCGACTTCTCGCGCACATACTTGTGTCCCGCGGTGGATGAGATGGCATCGATCGCGTCCCGGCAGCGGCTGATGGCGTCTCCCGGTGGGGCCCGCGATGGATTGATAACCGAACTACTGATTCTATCAAACAACTGCATACGGCATCAGAGCATTAAGCCCCGCGCAATGCGATATGAAATGAATGTGCCACCATGTCACCGTGGTACCATCCGGCAGGTGTTTGCAAGATTGTAGCGAGATGTTTTGTGCGAGTTGTGTTGATGAATTTTGTTTTTTGGGGGTTTCCGTGATGGAGCGTAGTTTTGTGTGTGTGTCGGAATCGGTTGATGCCATGAGCAAGCCAAAAATGTGATGATCATGGTAAACAAATCGGGAGCGAATGGGGGAAAGATAAACCAGAGAGAACGGAAAAAAGAAAGAGAAAGAGATAAAAGTTAGAATAAAATCAACGTAATGAACATTTATAACTCAAGGGAATGAGGCATCGCCGTAGATCTCTTGCCATGGATTGTAGTTTTTGTACATATTTTAAAAGCTTTCTTGCAAAATAAGATCCCAGGGCAATAGACCCGAAGCGATGTACCCATCGAGTAAAAGCATTAACGAATAAGAGCCAAACTACTAAACTACTACTACTACACACACAAACATGTACACAGGGTACCGCGACGGAAGAGAACGCCCCGGTACAAAAACCATTACCTGCAGCAACTCGTGCAGCTTGACGTCGCGCAGCATGCCGGCCAGCACATCCGGATCGCAGTTCGCATCTTGCAAAGCAATGATATCGTCTAATGAGTCAAGAATTTTCTGGATCGCCTCCAGGCCCGCCTCCTCGTCAGCCCACTCGTTGAGGCTTTCCGATGCAGTACCAATGGCCACTGCAACCATCCCCAACACCGCAAACAGTCGGCCGCATATGGGGAGCGAAACAGAGTTTCGTTTGTCGATGTCGCAGAAGAACGATAGGGTGGGTGGGTGTGTGATGAGGATTGCAGCATGGAAGGAGCGGGGCGCGTGAATGTGAGAGTGAAGGGAGAAAAACGAGAAGAAAATAGAGACCAAACAATAAGCATGGAAAATAGCATGAAGTTATTCAAACGAGTGTGTTTGGGGTGGCTCTTGTTTGTGGGAAAGCCATCAGAACAAATAACTACTAAATGAAAATAAATTAGAAATTAAATTGAACGTGGAAAATAAAACTATAAAGCATATTAAAATCAATACAAAAACCCATTCCCCTCCATAATGCCTTTCGTAAGAGTAAAGGATTCAACAAATGTTCAATTACAATTTCATAATCGTACTATGAGTACGTCGTGTGCCATTCATTCAATTGCTCCCAATGACGCGGGATGAAAATAATAAAAATATATTCATACAAAACCCCATATGTTTTATTGCCTGCCCCCTTATTCCCATCCCGCCCAATCAGAGGACATTATTTAGACATATTCGTTCACCAAACCATCGAACATATAAGCAGTAACAGCATGTCGTCGGTAATAAAACGTCCATTTTGCAGCAACGAATGGAGAACTTTTCCACGATACGGCTGTATCTACCCCATCTAGCACGTACCGAGAACGGTGGCGCGTAAAACTCTAAGCACGGTGCACTAAACATTACCACCCGGCCCAGTCAGACCAGTCAGCAGTGTGTGCAACAAGTCATCTCGCAACGTTAAGCCACAGCCACGAACGCGACGAACGGAGCTCAATATGTTGCCCCGTCACCCGTCTGCCCGGTAACCGCAGGCCATTTCAATAACATTAAAGAAAGAACTGCCAGATGATTCGGCTACTCGAGCATGTCGCCCAGTGGCTGATGTTTCAAAAATCCGCACCACCCACCGCACCAGACCATCGTGCCCATTAATGTGGGTGACCAGCAGCATCGTGCAGAAAGCATCAAAGCAAGTGTGGAGAAGAGTTTTTCTTTATTTTCTCCCCAGTTTTTCCAGCTCCAGCTTCTGCTTCGAACGTGGCTTGAGTGTTGACGGTTGCGTCCTTCCGTTCGAAACACGGGATTACTGTTCATGTCACGCTCTTTCGTTATGCATTGTTGCCGTCCTTGCCAGACACCAGAGTAAGGCAGCATCCAGAAAAGATCGGCATTGGTCCATTGCGACAGAGCAGTACACACACACAAACCAAAAGAAGAAAATAAAAACAAGTTCAATTGCATTTTAATTAGTCGTTAGTTTGTGCTGGTGAAAGCGGACTTTCCCCGGTGGAGAGACAGCACATCTTGTACGCTAATAAAAAGCTGTAGGGAAAAGTTTGCTGCAGTTAAAATCCAAAGCAGCTTTAAAATTATCATGAACGATGTCACTTTAAGGGCTCTTTGGTGCTTTTTGCACGGCCCGTACTGTTGTACAGCGTAGAGATGGGACACCCATTTTGGGCGACAAATATTTACACGCTAAGCTTGTCCGATTCAAATGATAATAGTTAAGTCGTGATACGCTCATCCCACAAGCCCCTGTTTCTCCGCTCTACCACTGAGAACGTAAAGCATTAAATAAAAAAAAAATCCAAATGTCGCTTCACTTTAACTCACTTGAGTCGGTATCCGCACAGCACAGAGGATCCATTGCAACGCCGCCAGCAACCGTTTGGACGGCGGCTTTCAGCTTGCGGCGCGCGTTGTAGCGCTTCAGCTCCTCCACCGTGTCGCCCAGGTGAATACGTTGCAGTTTGTCACGATCCTGTAAAAGCGGGAAGGGGGGAGGAAAGCAACAAAAAAATATCATTCCTACGTGAGAACGACCCTAACACGTCACAAGTTTCGGAAATAGCAAGGGACAACCTACCCGTATCCAAGGATGATCCAGAATTTCCGTTATTGTCGGCCGGCTGATGGGATTCGGTGCAAGCATCTTCAGTACCAGATCTTTCGCATTGCTCGATACATGCTTCCATTCGGGGGTATCCAGCTGTAATGAGAACGTAGACATGCCCGCCTTCGTTATGATATCTTGCTATGGGGATGTGTCGACGATGACAAACGCCCCGAGGACGTGGCAAAAGGGATGCTGAAGTCGAACATGCTATTGCATGCTATATTAAATTCTATCGCACGCTACATAAATAGCACACACACGCCGTAAGCCTTCAAATCTTCGTCCAGGGATGCATTCTCGGCGTCGATTGACATCAATACTATATGGTGTGTGCCGAGCGGAAGGCAAGGGAAAACGGGTAAATCTTACCAACTACACTTACCGTGACACGTCCCCGAGCGATGGCATCCTGCAGCCGTTTGCCGGAACCGTGAAAAGGTAAACGACCGGATAGCAGAACGTGAAGCATCACACCAGCACCCCACACGTCGCACGGCTTGCCGTACACACGCCGTGCAACCACCTCCGGGGCCATATAGTGAGGGCACCCGACGCGTCCTATTGCAGATGTGAACCAACGAGAAATTAGAACATAACTTATCAGTCATACTTGTGCCAGTTATCGATGGCAAAAGGTGATGGAAAAAATGTGAGAAACTAACTATTACATGAAGCTCACTGATGTAAAGAACCGAACAAGTAAACACGTACAAAACATTGTGAGAAAGCATATTAACTACCAATCGTTTGCTTTATCTGGTGCGTTGAGGTGCCGGCTGACGTAATATTGACGTATTCGTACAGTAAAAAGCAAAGAATGCTGGATCAAGAACTACGCAACAGCTTGAAAGCAATCCTGCTGTAGGTATAGAATATGTACAACTTTGTGCGAAATTTTTACTTACTAAGTTACACCACGAAAACTTCGTTTTGTCATGTGCAATCAAAGCTTTTTCTTCCTTATTCTTGTGCATTTACATTTGAATGAACTTCACTTAGTTGTGTACATGTCCTTGTGTATTGTCAACCGGCCATGCGTAAATCATTTCCCCGAAGAACTCTATCATTCCTATCGTCTTATTTTCATCTAGTTTTAGACAATCCTCCTATCACTTTTATCTTCCCTTTCCCTTCTTTGTTTCCATTCTTTCTATCAGCAAAAAAAGGCCCCAGGAATGAAGATCGCTCAAAGGAGATAGCTTACTTCAATTCAATAAAACCTTCGACATCGAGACTCCCGGTTCGGTTGAGTAACGCAACGAAAGCAATCTAGAAAATCACCACACAACCACGCTAAAATGCTCAATCACTACCGAAACCCGACGCACGCGGACACACGCTCTCCATTGTCAGCCATCGGACGAACGGATCCTACGTCTGACAAATTGAAAGTGATTTAGAATTCCACAAACGTGCGTACGCCTTCAAAAGATGCCGGCATGCCGAAACTCACCGAGTCGAAGTAGTGGTCGAAAATCGGACGGAAATGGGTCGCTAAGCAGCTCGATTTCTCTCGGCTGAGCGGATAAGGATACGGATGATCCCGGGTTTGGTGTCAGCATATGGGTATCGTTTCGGGGATGCTTGTTACCCATCTCGTCATGTATCAACGCATCATTCTTAAGCAATTATTTTATGAAAAAGAAGAAACCGTTATCGAGAAGTGATAGGAAGGTGCACAAGTGTTTGCGTTACCCTGATCCCAGTGAGATGAAAGCAAACATAGGGTTTTGCAAAAATATAGCAGCTTACGTTTAGAACTCTTGTTATGTTTATTTCCGTGAAGAAGAATTGTGACGTTGTTTTAAGACACCACTCGAAAACAGTTTAATAATAACCTGGTATGAGTTTACACGGCAATACAAACAACCTATTTCAATCTATTTGCACTCCAAACTCGCCCCCCCCCCCCCACCCATGTGTTTTTAAGTTCTCGAATCTTTTCACCACACGCATAGAGCACCCTTTTCTATCAGCAAAATTTAACATTCGCCACTTGGTTCAATCAGAAACAGAAACAGAAAGTTCTTAATTTATCTTCCAAACTTGCAGGTCAGTTTGTTGGATCCTGGGCCCGATAATTCAGAACAAATCTCCTAAAACTAAACCGAACTAAAACTTTCCCGCCAAGCACTAGGCATGGGGCTTAGTTTTTCGAGCTTGCAAAGCAAGATTTTCTTTACATTTGCTCAAACACGGGTCCTCTCTCCTTCTTCAGTCCGTTCCTTTCGCCCTTCACTTACTGCTTCTCTACCTGCTAGACATACTGGACCATGCATATGCAAGCTACACACATCGTCCCAGCTGAGAAAACCTTTAGAATCCGTAATTTTTGCACGTGGTTCGGGGTCGGATGGGTGAAGCCTGAGCTTGACGTTCCGCTATTATTAGCAAAAAGACTACCTTTAAACCCTCTTCATCTGTGTCGTACCGCCTCGCGTAACATCCGGGCCCCATCACCCGCATCACCAAAGCCATTACATCGTGCGACACTCGTTGTGCTTCACTGTCTAAATATTTGAACAACAAACTGTTGGTATCGTTAAGTATCGTCCAAACTTTTCCAGACACACATACACACCCCTAAAGTTTGTGAACTGAACTGTGATACCTTCCTTTAGACAGGGTTGGGGGGCGTAGCTGCAAACAGGAGTTGTGCTATGGACTGCGTATTTACGTAGGATAAACCTTACTCTAGCAAAATGGTAAATTGGAATACCACAAAAAGTTTTGTCTGCTACACGTCACGAAATTCCAACCGGACACCACTACGCAGTGTATTCGGCGGGTGAATAGCATGAATTTTTTAATGGATACGTTGGATCTCACTTTCTTTCAAGACCACAACGTTCGTTGTAATGATTTTTACTAACCGTATTTTTTGGGAAAAAAATATTACAAAAGGTACAAAATTTTAATGGAAACATTAGTACAAAACTGACACATGATAAGGAGAAATTTGACCAGGAATTCATTCAATAATCCACTAGGAAACTTATCACCAAACTAAAAAATTTTTGGATACGAAAAGCTCCAAAAAACGGCAGAACTTTTTCGCACTTAACAGATTGTTCTAGTAGCTGGTAACTGGTAAGAAACACTGGATACTTGAACAGTAACGGACAAGTCAACTTGTCACCAAACCACAACACACCAACCACCTCATCGAAAGCTTACATTCGGATTCGCCCAATGTCAAAAGCAAACCTCCTCCAAACAGCAGCGTTTAGCGGTTTATTCAAGTAAAACTTTTCTCATTTCATGCAAATATCAAACCGGGAAGACCGGTGTGACCAGCCAGGGAAGGAAGCAAGCGGTGTATGGAGGATACGCTGCCCGTACACACACAAAGGAAGCGACTGGAAATGATTTGCCACTCCAATAAACCGCATGTTCTTTTCGTACGCTTTTGATCGAAAGCATTTGGTGGGCGGTTGGTGGACACATTAGTGAAGAACTTCGGCAACTTCTGCTGCGCGCCTGTCTGTTTTGGCAAGAGGCGAGATGATACGCTTCTCCTATCGGTAGCGAAGAACAGAGGCGACGCAGAAGCGGTTCTGCAAAGACTGAGAAACTTTCCATTCTACTGCACAAAAGTTATTGTCTTTCGTAAAATGTCGCAAAAGCAAACACGGCCACCAAATCGGTTACGCTTCAAAAGGCGGTTCTATTACTTATTCTTAGCCGCCATTATAAACGGTTTTCGGTTTTCGATGCCGTAAAAGCATCAAAATAACACAAAACATTGACTTAAGATAAATGTATTTCTTCTTTTCTGCACAAGTTTCTTACTGTGTCTGTGTGTTTTAAAATTGTATGCAAATGTTGTTGGTGAAACGTGTCTACGTGTGATAGCTATAATGTAAATAAGTGTGTGTGTGTGTGTGTGTGTGTGTGTGTGTGTGTGTGTGTGTGTGTGTGTGTGTGTGTGTGTGTGTGTGTGTGTGTGTGTGTGTGTGTGTGTGTGTGTGTGTGTGTGTGTGTGTGTGTGTGTGTGTGTGTGTGTGTGTGTGTGTGTGTGTGTGTGTGTGTGTGTGTGTGTGTGTGTGTGTGTGTGTGTGTGTGTGTGTGTGTGTGTGTGTGTGTGTGTGTGTGTGTGTGTGTGTGTGTGTGTGTGTGTGTGTGTGTGTGTGTGTGTGTGTGTGTGTGTGTGTGTGTGTGTGTGTGTGTGTGTGTGTGTGTGTGTGTGTGTGTGTGTGTGTGTGTGTGTGTGTGTGTGTGTGTGTGTGTGTGTGTGTGTGTGTGTGTGTGTGTGTGTGTGTGTGTGTGTGTGTGTGTGTGTGTGTGTGTTTGTCTACCTACTTGTGTGCACTCAGCAACGAAACAAGAGATGATGGAAACTAACGACTAGTTATGTCTGCCACTGATTGCTATACAGCCGCACCAAAGTGAAACGGGGTTCGTAGGGGAGGCTGGCGGCATTAACGACACCGAAATCAAACAGCAAACAACAACGAAAAACGAAAAGATTTTCTGAGAACAACAACAACAACCCCACAACAATGCACAAGGCAAAGACAATGATAAATACGTGTGTACGTGTGCACAAACCAACAAAAAAAAGAAAACCAAAGCGAACACACACGCGAAGCAGATTGATGCGAAACAAGATAAAGCAACGTCTGGGTGAGGGATGAGTAACCGTAACAACAGCAAACAGGAAGAGAATATGAATATGAAAAACAGATAGTTAAAGATAAATGTACACAGAATGGAATGGAAAGAAGAGGAAAAAAAACACGAAACCAAACAAACACGGACTGGCTTGTGCCTGGCACGCTGCTTACCCTCGCTATCTGATTTCAGGTAGAGTTTTCCTCGCGGACTTAAAAACGTACGATGAGGGTCGACTCGTTCTACAACCATTGGTTTCGAATCATTTTTTTTTTTTTTTTGTATTTGTTTGTCGGCCCGGATCCCACCCACAGCAGGGTGGGTTTGCATGTGTACAGGTGTGTATGTGTTTTTGTGTGGGCACGCGTGTTTGTTAGTGTTTGCAACAAGCAAACATGTTGACCGTAACGAAAGCGAATGAGAAGACGTATGGAAGAAAGAAGAATGAGACAGGAGAAGAGGTAAGAGAGAAGAAAACAAACGATGAAACACAGTGTCCTTTAACTGAACTACGAGGAATGTTGATAGTCAAAACAAAGAACCATACTTTCTGCTGCTTTTTGTGTGTGTTTGTGCATTTGTGTACGATCGCAATCACAATAGATGTGTCGGGATAAAATACTATAAGCAAAAGGGTAACAATAATAACTCACGGTGCAGGGCATACTGCCCAGTGCACAGGTTAAGTTGTATGACAACTTTCGTAACATTGTAAACGAGTGTATATTCTTGCAACATTGTTTTTACTTTAACTCTTTCTCTAGTGAAATTTGATGATTTTTCTTCCTTTAATCCGATATCAAGCATCACATCTCATAAACATGTTACCATGGAAGGCTTCCTATAGGGAACATTTGTTCAAACAACAGCTTTATTTCGGACGAAAAACCCAAACCCGCCCACAGATTTCACCACCCATTTACCTCTTTTGATCCTCACTTCAGCGAAACAAGATTCACACCATTTAGCATATGGTTATGTGCCTCGATTTCAGCTCAGATCTCAGAAGCATTAGTTGACCTTTTTGTTTTACCTTTTTTGTTGTTGTTGTTGTTGTTGTTGGAGGGAGATTTACAACCTAACGACCTAACGACCACAAACGACCCGATGGCCAGCGTTCGGTTACAATGAGTGTGCGCGCCCCGTGCGACGAATTGCCCCTTTTCAGGCAAACCGCACAAACACCGACGAAACACCGAAAATTTGCCCACTGGGAAAATGTTCATTAATTTTCCGCTTGTGTCCTTTTATTAATTCAGCGCGTGAAGCCTCCAATTAATTATCTTTCGACGCTGTGTCCATCACATTTGCCAGCAGTTAATTGTGCCTTCGTACTCTAATCTCAATCTTTCATTTGAGGATCGCTGAATAGAGAAAAAAAACGGTGCGGTCTTGATAACATCACGTTAAACATTACGCTATGTGCGCGTGTTTCGATGCAGCGAAAAAAAAATGTGTTACCTCTGTTTATATTACACAGGCAAGCATAACCCTTTTCTGGGCTTCTTTTTTTTCTTTTTTACCTTTGGAAAACTCTGACATTTAACAACAAAAAAGACAGACACAAAACTTTGCCAAAAAAAATCGAAAGCATCAGTCAAACAACCAAGTTTTTGTAGTAAAGTCAAAATTATAACATAATTTGAAAAAAAACTTTTAAAAACATTTGAAATTGTCTTCTTCGTTAAATTTCTATTAAAAAAATGGTTCGTCATTTGGTATTAAGAGGTACAGATGCAATTGTTTCGACCAAAAAAACACCGTGAAACAATATTCTACAAAGTACCATGCGCCTCCATCAACGAATGGAATTCTTGTATTTTTACCGTTCAATACCCTTTCATTAAAATTCATCCATACTACACACTTTAATTAAACACCTTATACTCAACAACAACAAAAAAAACCTGCTCATCCTGCTCATCGATTCATAATACACATCATATCACCGTTCATGTAAAATTATAGCAACGAAACTTACCATGCGTCTCCACCGAATCGCGCCCATTTGGAAGCTGCACGGCCGAACCGAAACCACCGAGCTTGACGGGTGCGGAGTTGTCTGCAGTTGCTAACAGCGCACAGGCGGGCCGTACATCCCGATGGATGATGTCGTTCTCGTGACAGTAGCGTAACGCCTCCAAAATTTGCCGCAAATAATGACTGAAAGGAATGCACCCGGGAAAGAGAGTTAGAAGGAGAGAGAGTGTGTGAGCGAAACCACCACAATTTTAACCCCCCAAAAAAGGACAGAAAAAGGAAGATCGATTAGTAAACATGATTTGACTGCAAGCGGGTAGAAAATTATCGGCCCGAACGAAAAACCATGGTTTTCATTGTTTCACCACGAGATACGCACCGGGAGGCAACACCACTCGTTATGGCTGATTTGGTAAAATTAAATTATTTCCACGTGAAAAAACAATAGAACCATCAGCGCACTTACACGCGCACACACACACTGGTAGAAAATGCACCATTGATTTTATGCGTCGATATATGGCTATTCTGCGGCAGCAGCCCTATAAACCATATGCATGATGTTGATACGTTTAGAAGGCATTCCCAAAAAGGATCGATTTCCTAATCGATAATTTCATTTCCCTTTTTTAAAAAGCGTATTCAATTCGAAAGCTTCATAAATTTTGGGTTTGGTTTTGATGGGAAAATACTTTTCCCATTACGATTTAATTATCCTGCGGTTATCTACAATCGGTGGTCATCTTTGCTAAGTCGGACAACCTTTTTTTGGTTTAAACTCTAACCAGCCGGCACAAGTAATCCATTATTGTTTTATCTCCTATCACGAAACATCTCATCTCGCCCCGAAAAACCATATTGATGAATTGATACTCTCTCTCATCAATATCCCACCAACGCTCAATCAGACAATAATATAATAAAAAAACGGCCCACATACCCACACCCACGTGCGGTAATCTAGCAGCAAAAATGTGTTTTTTCCCACGGGGAAACGAAGCAAACATAAGAAAAAAAAATCTACCATTTTACTTACCACGCTACTGCTTCACTGTACACAAATCCTGCAACGGCACGGCGCACCACCTCGAAGCAAATATCTGATCCTTCCATGCTGTCCAATGTGATTTGTTCCGGGTGACGTTGAAGATGTGGATTTTCCGTACGTTTCGTGCACGACACAGCACACGAGTGGAGAAAGAGAAGGAGTAGAAAAAAAAAAAAACAAAACGAAACGTTGTATCAGTTTACTGAAGCATCGATGACAAAGCAAACAAACAGCGACATCGATAGTGACGCGGCGCAAATGCTTTTCGGAAACCCGGTAATCAAACACAGGCCTGTGTTAAAGTGCGACTGACTATGGGACGAAAATGCGAGGCTGAAGTGGAAGCGAAACGGACAAAAGAAACCCAGTCCCGGTAGCACACTAAAACGGTGTTCATCAATCCATCGTTCTTCGGCAAAGAACGATCATTCAAACATTTCCTTCCAGTGCGGATGGTAATCACTTGACGCGAGACGCGAGTTGGCTTCACCGTTTGATTCCGAACGTCGGACACCGACCGCGAGCACGGCTGCCACTGGACGGGTAACGAAATTAAGCATGATAAAATATGATAATGACAAACGAGAACTGGTCCCGTCATCATTTTGCTGCTGCTCACTACCGAATAGATGCTTCGGCGGCTTGGACGACGGTTATAAAATCGACCCGACCACTCAAGAGACCACTCTCACCACTGTTGAATGCTGGCAACGGTTTGAGAGCGCTACTGTTTGAACAATCTTTCAACATCATGTTTCATTCTTGTCGGAGTTTGATTAAGAATGATTTTATAGAATCAATCACGCAACACACATACAATCACCCTTTGAGCTTCATTGTTATTCGCCGAAAGCTGTAGGCGTTCTTTGTAATGGTTGCATAAATTATATCCTAGGAACAAGATGCTCCATATTTTAGCAATTAATGTTTGCTACGAAATTCTAGGACCGTTTGAAAAATATCTATAAATTATGGTAACGATTTTGAGGATGTTTTTCAGTTGATTTATTTTTTTTTATATTGGACAGTTGCTATATATTATTAATTTTCCTTTAAATTCGTTGTGATTATTGCGTTTTCCCATCTTTCGTTTTCCCAATCAAGTTTAACGCAGCGCTATTGTTCGATCGATTTCCTTCAGTGCTTGAATACTGGGCTACCGATGGATCCTCTCTCCAAAAACACATCACACAATCCAACGTACTCGTTTAACCCAGTAATCCCTACCGAAAACGTGACGCTATAACGTTTCCATCGTGCTTTGGTTTTCCAATCGCAAAGCATCTTTATTAATGAACAGCCACGAACACGAAGCACAACAACAAAAGCCCTAACTAATATTTCAACATGATGGAAAAATTACTCTTCAAATCTCTATTTGCTTTTTTTGTTGTTGTAGCTCTTCTATTTACATCCTTCATAATGGTCGGAAAACGAGTGTAATTTAAAAACAAAAAAGCAGACAAAATAAATCCCGGTTTGATTGCTGCCATTGATTTTCGAAAGCATTGGCAAATTTTCACCAGACCGTGTACACTTGGGCAGGAAATACTATCCAATAAAATTCAACAAACCAGCAAATAGCGACCATCATAAGTGGAAAAGCTTGGACGTTGGAAATTGACCACTAAAGGCTTACCCATCAAATAACGAAGGGGTTTGATTGGTCTGTGTGCAACTAATTGGTTGATGAAGTAGCACCGGAATAGCTCTTTTCTTTGGGAAACCTAACTAGTAATAGTAGTGGTAGTTTATTCGAAAGAAAATCCATGAGTACAATATACAAAAATTACAATATTTTAACAGGTTCAATCTTGTCTTTCCTCGTTATTGATAAGTATTATATTGACGCTGTCGATTTTTAACGTTAAATTTACCGATCTGGCGTTTGAAAATGATTCGTGAGGAAATAAATTGTTCGCAAAAAACCCACATAGGTAAAGAAGCTATAAATATATAAACCTATGCTTGATCTAGTTTATACCCTAGTTTTATGTGTTTTTCCGATCTTACTCTATTTTTATTCTAGTTTTTTTTTATCTTTTTGTTTTCTTGTTATCTTTGTTATCTTTTTTTCTCCGTTCTCTTTTTGTTATCTTGTTTTCTCTGTCGGTGATGAAACTATGCTCTTCTTCTTCTTGGCTTAACAAGTTCCTCTAAGGTCACGCCAACTACGCCTCACTACGGGGGGACGGATCCGGATGGGATTTGAACCCCGGTCCTACCGTTTGAAGATCGGCGCCGCTGTCGCCTACACCACTGGGCCGCCCCTATGTGAAGCTATGTATGATGTGAATTAAATAATGATGAAACTTTAGTTTAATTTGTTTAAATAGCAAAGCTTTATGCCAGATTCTATCAAACGCTTTTCCTGCATCTAAAAATACTAAAGCGGGATATTTTTTCATGTTTCTATTGTAAACAATGTCCTTTTCCGTCGATATAATTGGTGTGTTGTAGATAGTCCTGGTTGAAATCCGAATTGACATTTTGGAATGATATTTTATCGGTCGGTGTGGGATCTTAACTTTGTTGCAATAATCCTTTCGAAAATGTTTCCAACAGAGAAGGCTGATAGGTCTGCAATTAGCCGCAAAAGTATTATCTTTCCCGGGTTTTCGGATTGCATCAACTTTCGAAATTTTCCATTTGGTCGGAAAGTATCCTAGCTTTAAACAACTGTTGAAAATTACGTTTTAATATATTAAAACATTCTTTGGGAGTTTTTTTATCGCTTTGTTATTTATGTTACCACTCCTAGTGGATGTTTTGGATTTTAACTTTTTTATATTTTTTGAAACATTTTTTGGCTTTATAAGTTGCCTTAGAACAAAGTCTGTGAAAGTTCAATAATCATTGAAAAAATATTTAAGTTCATATTTATTTTGTTTTTTTGCAAACCTAACTAGCATAAAACACTTTTCAAGGCATTCTGAAAGGTTATTTTACACCAATCGAAATATTTCATACTCTTATTAGCTTAATCAATAGATTTTTATGAGCTTTTCTCCCTAATTTCTAAAAAAAAAAACAACAACAAATCCTTCCGTTAGTCGCAACAATACAAACAATTGTTTTAAGTTGATGCGCCTTTTATTCTCCAATAGCAAATCCAATTTATTAAAGCAACATTTTCACAACAATATGCGACGTAAAAGTAGAACAAAAGTTTCTCTCCCTCGCCAACCAATTGCAGACATTTGTACTGGTATTGAAATAGTTTTAATTTAGTTTCTAGTACGTTTCCCAACCATCCCGAAAGCCTCCGCACGGATATTTCTGTTTTGTTTCAGTCCTACTGCTAAATCTATAGAACACCCATTATATCCGACTAGCAGATCGGTTTTGAAATCGTCAGTCTGTTGAGAGAGCAGTATGAAGACGCAAACATTCCTATTCAAACACTACCCCGCTGGGCACACCCGAAACACACACACTCAAGTCCGTTGATATCACATACAAGCACACAAAACACCAAAAAGGACAACCGCTTACTTCCGGTATAGAAATCCGGGCCAAACTCAGAGGACGATCTCTCTCTCTCTCTCTCTCTCTCTCTCTCTCTCTCTCTCTCTTTCATTTCCTCCAATAAAATTTAATTACACTAATTCGATCAGTGTTCAAAACGTTTCTAAGCCTCAACTTTTACTCTGTCTCTCTTTCTCCTACTTTTCCCTTAGCTTCACGAGTAAACTTTCCCTTCTTGACCTATACCTTGCCACAATCATCACACAATAGGACAATCTTGCTGACCGAACATCAAACTATTGGAAAAGGTATCCAAGTTTCCTGTCTACGAGCCACACCAGCGATGCTCTACTGGCAAGGCAAAAACAGCATCATCAAATCACTTCATGCCGACTATTGGCGAAAACTTTGCGCTCCGCTACGTACGGAGAAGATTATATCCTTAGTCAGCGAACAAAACTGTCCGGTGGCCCGGGAGGGAGGCCACTTAACATGATTCGACAGAAAATTATGCCAGTGTGGTAATCATCTCCAAAAGTCCACTTTACTTCCGCAACTTCACCCATCTTGGTGAGCCTTAATGCATGAGAACTCGCTTTAAATCGATCGTATCCCACCACTGCTCAAGATGGAAGTGAAGTTCTAGCGACAGACTGGCCAGTGGAAGAATGTGTAAAGGTATTGATCCGAAAGGGAACTAAAACAGAATTGTACACCCCCCCTCCCCCACCCCTTTTACGGCCACCCGTTTCTTCTATCATTGCCACAGCCATAACGTTTGCGATCAGCATTGAGTGAAGCTTGATGTTTATCCATAATCATAAATTTAGATGCGTACGAAAGTGGGTACACTTCCACAGATCGAAAAATATTCCAGATGCGTATCGGTTTCTGCCTGCTGCTCTGCTCTGCCACATCCCACTTTCGCTTTATTCGGCCCGCTTATCATCACGCACGAATAAGCACCCACACGCGCGCTCGAAAAAAAAGAAGAAAATACGCTGCATAAAATAAACCCACCCAGTCTGCCTCCAGCTTCCGTAGCGAAAGGACGTGTTTCGCTCGAAAGCGTCTTTACGGATCATTTGTATACGGCAGAAAGAGGTTATTGTTCTCGAGTGCGAATGCGTAGTCAACGCGATTACCCGTAACGCACCTATCGGTGTCTCCGTCTTACTCCGATATTCGTGCGGAGAGTGTCCCGTTATCCCTATCGATCGACTGGCGATCGACGTGTGCTCCTGTGGTGTTAGTGTGTGTATCGTTGCTGCTGATCGTAGCGATAAGCAAGCGTATCAACGCAACGCTATCGCTTTGATCGGCGCTTGTGCTACAAGTTAGTGTGTGTGTGTCGGTGTGTGTTTATTTGTGCATCGTGTGATACGGTAAGTGTTACCCCTTTTTTATCCGCTCCGTTGTCTCCGGCCCTACCATGGCGGTAGAGCAGGATGCTTCCGACTCTGATCGGGAGAATGATCTTACCAAGGAGGTAAAAAGAAAGCCGGGGCGTCCCAAGGCCGCACCAGCGGCAAAAAAAATTGCCTTGGATGATAGGCCTTCGACTTCGAAGGCCACATGTAGTAGTGTCACTTTGGCAAAGAGTGCCCAGGTGACAAAAAGTGCCCCGCTAACAAAGAGTGCCCCGCTGGTAGCAACTAACGAGCCGCTATCAGAACACCGAGCGCGTGCTTACCCGCCGTCGTGGGAGGGTAAGCCAATAGTGTATTTTATGCCGCGAGTTAAACAACTCGATGTAAGGACGATCGCGGCATCGTTATTTAAAAAGTACCCGGGCGTTGCCGATGTTTTTCGGATGCGCCCAAACAAGATCAGGGTTACCGCAAAGGACCGGGCTCAAGCCAACGTCATTGCGGCTGACCCAGAATATACGGAGCACTATCGTGTTTATATTCCCGGTAGTTTGGTTGAGGTTTCCGGCGTAATCGAGGATTTCGATTACCCTGAGGAGGAAGTGGTGCAATTGGGCTTTGGGGTTTTTCAAACCCCAAACTCGCCCAAGATAAAAGTGCTTGAAGCAAAAAAGCTCTTCAAGCTTGATGCTTCAAGCAAGCAAGAAAAAAAATACATTCCGACTTCCTCAATCAGGGTTACGTTTGAGGGTACGGTACTCCCGCAGGCCCTCATTCTAGAAGGCCTCCGGATACCCATTGACCGGCCGTACGTACCAAGGGTGGCCACCTGTTCAAAGTGCAGTCGGATTGGGCATGCCGATGCGTTTTGTACTCGCAAAACTTCCTGTGGAAAATGCAGAGGGGCACATGCCACCGAGGAGTGCAAAGCCCCTTCCCAGAAATGCTCGCATTGTCGGGATGAGTGGCATGAGGTAGCTTTGTGCCCCGTGTACCGAAAACTCCAAAAGGAGCAGACGAAAACAATTTCCGAGAGGGCACGCGGATCGTACAGCGATGCTCTAAAGGGAGCAAACGCATCAAACCCTTTTGCTGTTTTGGGTACAGATGCAAATGACACGTCCAGCCCGACTGCACTTGAACAGGTGCCATTGAGACCAGTGAAGAGAGTACCTTATAAAAAGGTACAAAGGAAAGTCCTAAGGACAAAAACTAAATCCTTGGCACAACAGCGTCTCGCCAAAGCTAAAGCTTCCACCCCAGTCCAGAAACGAGATGCTGAACAACCCATTCCCGCTCCCCAAACTGCCAGGAAGGAGCCCAAGAAAAAGCGATCCCCCCGGACCGAAGCCCCTCTGGAAAGCTTGGCTTTTCCAATCGGGGGTTCTCCGAAAACCCCTACCCCGTCCCTTTCCGAGATCCTAGAGTCCCTCCTCATGACCCTCAACCTCCCGCAGCACCTGCACATGATCGCTACTTGGGCCCTTCCTTTCCTGAAGGGGATGATCAAACAGTGGCTGGCCCAATGGCCATGCTTAAGCATGATGGTCCGATTGGACGATTAATTCCTCCAAGGGCCACCATCTTACAGTGGAACTGTAGGAGTTTGCTTGGCAAGCTAGACTCCTTTAAAGCATTAGTGGGCGAGCACAACTGCGATGTGTTCGTCCTCTGTGAAACTTGGCTATCGGAAGACATAAATCTTACCTTCCCAGGATATAATATAATCCGTGAAGATCGCATTACAAGGGGTGGGGGAGTACTAATTGGTGTTCGAAAGAGTCACGCTTTCTGCAGAATACCTACCCCTAGGCAAGAAATTATCGAAACTGTCGCAGTAAAGGCAAAAATTGGCGATCTTCACGTGACAATTGCATCCATTTATATCCCCCCGATAGCCAACAATGAAAAAGAAAAAATTGAAAAGATCAAAGAGGATCTTGGAAATTTAGCAGCGGTCTTGCCTGGACCACTTTTGATCCTGGGAGATTTCAACTCCCATGGAATCGACTGGGGCTGCGATAAGGATGACATTCGCGCTCCAATTATCCGAGACATCTGCGACAGATATGGGTTTTCAATCCTCAACTCAGGAGAGGCAACTAGGATGCACACACCGAAGAGTAGGGCGAGTGCACTGGACTTGTCTCTATGTCCGTCAGCGATGGCCCTGGATTTTAGTTGGAAGGTGATCCAGGACCCTATCGGTAGTGACCACTTGCCGATAGAAATTTCCTACATCAAGGGAGGATGTCCAGAAGGTGGAATCCCCGTTAAATGTGACTTAACGAGGAACATCGACTGGACGAGATACGGTGAATTAGTAGCCGCTTCGCTTTCTCTTGACTTGGAAGATTTGTCTCCAGCTCAGGAGTACGAAAAACTTGTTTCCATTATAAACAAGTGCGCTCTTGAAGCCCAAACAAGGCGCTCCCACCAAGCAAGGACATTCAAAAAACCTCCCACTCCTTGGTGGGACAAGGATTGCCAAGCGGCTTTTAACAAGAAGCGGGAGGCGTTTAAAGCATTCCGGGACACGGGCTCAAGGTCTTTATATGAAAAATATAAAGGACTGGAGAGATCGTGCAAAAACCTGTTGAAGGCGAAGAAAAAGGGCTATTGGCGTAGATACGTCAATAACCTAGACCCTTCCGCTTCACTTAATTCGCTTTGGAGGATGGCTAGAAGGATGCGAAACAGTAACAACATCAACGAGAGCGAAAGCTTTTCTGGCGAGTGGCTAAATGAATTTGCCCACAAGCTCTGCCCCGATTTCGTTCCTGCGCAGAATTTTCATCAAAATGCGCCTGGCAGTGACCCTATCATGGACTCACCGTTCACTATGGTTGAACTATCGCTTGCCCTCCTTTCAAGCAAAAATTCTTCCCCAGGCCTGGATCAGATCAACAGCAAACTGCTGCAAAATCTTCCCGACATGGGCAAGAAACGTTTGTTAAGAATCTTCAACGATATGTTGGAGTTCAACAGCGTCCCGCAAGAATGGAGGGAAGTGAAAGTAGTCACTATTTTGAAGCCTGGCAAACCGCCATCAAGACACGATTCATATCGGCCGATATCATTACTTTCGTGTCTGAGGAAACTCCTTGAAAGGATGATTCTTTTACGGTTAGAAGAATGGTTGGAAACCAACAACCTTCTCTCAAGTACTCAGTTTGGTTTTCGTAAAGCCAGGGGTACTAATGACTGTTTAGCGCTTTTGGTGACTGAAATAGAGCTTGCCCGTGCACGCAAGCAGAACATGGGGTCTATCTTCCTTGACATACAGGGGGCATTTGACTCAGTTTCTCCATACAAACTGAGTCAAAAGTTAGAAAATGCGGGCCTGGGACCAAAGTTGAATAACTTGTTATTCAACCTTTTGTCGGAAAAAGCTATGAATTTCAACAATGGTCACGTGCAGTTAAAACGGACCAGTTTCCATGGACTAGCACAAGGGTCCTGCTTGAGCCCCCTGTTGTATAACTTTTATGTTAGTGAGATAGACTCTTGTCTAGCGCCAAACTGCAGTCTTATACAATTGGCAGACGACGGCGTTATATCTGTTGCAAGCAGAGACGCCGACGAAATACAACTGGCTTTACAAACCACTCTGGACAATCTTTCCGAGTGGTCTGAAAACCTTGGTATCAAGTTCTCTGCTACGAAAACTGAGATGGTAGTCTTTTCTCCTTTTAGCGATACGGGAAAAAACAGGGAGAAAAGGCTATATGACCCGAAAATTGATGTCTTTCTGTATGGTGAAAAGATATCAATTACCGACAATTTTCGATACCTTGGTGTATGGTTCAATTCTAGGCTAAACTGGAGTACTCACTTCACCCGTCTGGTGCAAAAATGCAGTAAAAGAATCAACTTTCTAAGGACAGTCACAGGATTCTGGTGGGGCGCACATCCATCAGACGTCCTGAGACTGTATAAGACAACGGTACTATCCGTATTGGAATATGGAAGCATATGCTTCCATTGGGCATCCAATACGTTGATACTCAAGCTTGAAAGGCTACAGTACCGCTGTCTTAGACTCGCACTAGGGAGCATGAAATCCACACACAACATGTCCCTAGAAGTGATGACCGGAGTGATGCCGCTCAAACTACGTTTTGAAATGCTGTCGCTTCGCCTTCTAGTCCGTTGTTCAGTATCAAATCCCTTGATAATAGAAAATTTTAAAGCGCTTCTAGAGACAGGTTCTAAGAGCAAAATCCTCAAGATTTATGAAGATTTTGTTGCCCTACAAGTGCATCCTAGCGCTCCACAGGCATTAAATCGTGCTGCCCTTCCTGAGAACTACAGTTCCATTTTAATAACAGATTCCTCATTGCACGAGGAAATTAAGACCATACCTAATGATCTTCGCCCGAGGGTAGTTCCGGGTATTTTCATGAACAAGTATGGTCATTTAGACCAAATAAGCCAGTACTACACTGATGGATCATCCTCTGAGGAGGGCACTGGCTTCGGTGTTTTTAGCGAGTCCACCGAGGCATTTTTCAAATTGAGGCAGCCATGTAGTGTCTACACCGCAGAGCTAGCCGCAATATTTTACGCACTATCGATGATAGCAGCGAGACCTTCGGACCAGTACTTCATCTTCACTGATAGCCTTAGTGCCATTGAAGCTCTGAGATCTCCGAAGGCTGTTAAGAGTCAGGATTTCCTCACCATCAAAATCATTGAACTGCTTGGCTCAATGTTCGATAAGGCGTATAAGATCTCGCTAATTTGGGTCCCTTCTCATTGTGGAATTCCCGGCAATGAGAAGGCAGACTCATTGGCCAAAACAGGCGTCCAAGAAGGCGCTTTTTACGACCGACCTATCTTGGCCCAGGAGTTCATTCGTTTTCCACAGCAACTTTTCCTGTCTCGCTGGCAGAGCATGTGGGAGGCGGATGAACTCGGGCGTTTTCTCTTCTCGATCTCTCCGCAAGTGTCCCTGCGGCCTTGGTTCGATGGGCTCTCTGTAGACCGGGCATTCATACGAATGATGTCTCGACTGATGTCGAATCATTTTGCGTTGAATGCTCATCTACAGCGTATAACTCTGGCTCAGACAAAAGTATGTGGCTGCGGTAACGGATTCCACGATGTGGATCACCTTCTGTGGTCCTGCGTGGAATTTGAAACCGCAAGACCCTCCTTGATGAGCGCAGTCGAGAATATCGGCAGACGACCGGGTACAGAAATTAGAGAAGTGTTGGCTACCAGTGACCTCCCCTACATGAGGATCATTTACCGATTCGCCAGAGACAACGGTCTTGTCCTATGATTCCACATCCCTAGTATCCTTCCAATCCTTATTCGTATTCCCCAATTCCTTTTTTGTTAAATGTTGTGTTGTCTATGTTTTAAGTGTATTTTTTGTAGTGCCACGGGTGATCCGATGACTGGGCAACAGCACTCGAGGGTGATTCCAACACTGCCGTAAAAGGGAGGCAGGCGTTGTTGAAAGTGCAGTGTTCTCCACTCCAGTCCAGTTTTGGCACATTGAGTTTGACAGTGTAGGCGTCGGGTTCGGGGTGTTTGGCGGGCTCAGTCTCGGGAGTAGTGAAGTCGCTTTCGCTGCTGCGGGATAGAGCTTGTCGATCATCCTTTGATTGGACGTTGACTGGATTGAGCTTGGAATGTCATTGCTGGAATGCACTGGAGAGCACTGTACGCAGACAAATAAATGTTCGTGCTGTCTTAACGATGTCTATTTGTTCGTTGCAGTCCAGACCATATCGTAAAGATCAACAATAGAACGGCCACAACACCACCGGAATTCGGATATAATGAACCTCCATCATCACATAGACACAACAATAGTCCTGGACCATCAAAACGCACAACATCCACCAATAGATCATCATCATCATCATCATCATCATCATCATCATCATCATCATCATCATCATCACCATCATCATCATCACCATCACCACAACCATAACCGAGTATGCCCGGGATAAGGCAAAGAATAAGGAGGAAATGCCTTATCAATATAATTGTACTTTTTTTTTTTTCAACACAAGTGGTGTTGACAATACGGCACTGGACCGTCATATTCAATTGTAAATAAATAAATAAAAAAATAAAATAAACCCATAAAAGGCGAAAATAGCACGAACGAACAAACTGCTTCAAAAGAATTGCAATCGGCGATTAAATTTTTGAGAAACTTTTGCCGAAAAAAAAACCGGGCGAAAAACGCTTTTTCTTTTGATCGAAATCCGAGGAACCATTTGTATGAGAAAAGGTAATAAAAGAGCGCAGCCCAGACAATTCATTCACCACGGTAAGATATAATTAAACTCAAATGGATCCTTTTCTCAAAATTAACATACAAAAACTACGAAGCCGGTAATTCTTTTTTCATTAATTTTTAAGAATAGATATTTTAAACACGATTCCCGTTCGTTGAGCTTAATAAATTCGAACGAATAACGAATTTAATAATTCGCGACATAAAACCGAACCGAAAAAAAAAATATTCAACATTTCTCACTAATAAAACGTAGCACATTATTTACTGGATTTTCTTCAAAAAACAATCGCTTTGTGTTGTGGGTGTTATCTGTTATTCTAAGCACATTCCTGGGAGGATTTTCCGTGTCTATTTATTATCACTCAAAGCTACCATTTTCCCTTAGGGACGCAACCGTGGCAGCAATCGCAACAGAGGGAGAGTTTCCATTTGCACACAAACCATACAACAACATTTATCATACTTACTACTCAAACACCATGTACAGCATTCCTTCGGAGCTGTACGTTTCCAGCAGCTCGACGATGTGCGGATGTTTTAGCATGTGACATATTGTGGCCTCTCGCTTCAAATCTGGAAAAGAATAATTGTGATAAACAGCATGATAATTTAAGCTTGCCTTTTTGGCGCAATGTTTTGTTGTACAATTTAAGGGATCCAAATAAAATAGTTTAAAACAAGTTAAAAGACATCACAACGAGATTTATAGCTGGGAAAGCATTGGAGCCGTAAGAAACACAACCAGAAGGACATCAAAATAATTGCGCAAATAATCTCTCTTTTTGCATTATTCTCCCACTTTCTTGCTTTCTAAAGCCTTTTGATCTCTAGATGGTAAACAACATCCTACGGAAATCCCAAAGGCAGAGGTCCAAATTCATGAAAAATGATACTATCTACTGCATTCTTTTCAACATTCACAGGGTTTGTTTTAGTGACTCCTTCAAAATATATTTTATCAGAGCTCCTTTTTCTTTAAAATTTACTATTTCTATCCAATTTCTTGTGTCAAGCGGTAATGAAACTGTCTTACGTTTACAGCTTGCCAAACGAATCGGCTCGTTTGCCACTTTGCATAGCAAAGCGATTATTTTGCGAGCAGAAATAAAACGAACCCGGGGCGTCGCATCTGAAACTCGACCCAGACTCGGCATAAATGCGAAAAAGCTACAGGTTTTTACGCGCCTTATAAACAATGTACGGAGGGTACGCGCCAGTTGGCGAAACAATCAAAAACCGAACATATTCCACTGGGGGAGCTGAAAATTGCTTCATTTTCCAACGCTACATACAGCATGCAGAAGCAGCGCCACGGGAGAGCCTCTCGAACGACGGTCTCTAATCCCGCAGGCCGTTTAACTAGAGCACGAGACGTAGCCAGCCAACAAGCCAAAAATCCATGCACCTACCTACACACACACACATACAGACACTCATACGCATATGCAAGCCAAAATGGCAAATGAAAAAGGAGCCAAACTCTGTCCAAAATATCATGGCATGTAATTCAGTGACTCGCTCGTAGATCTGCATATATAAGCTGGCATGAATTCCTAAGTAGGCCTAACCGAAACCTGCCGACTTGCCGGCCTGCTACAACACTGGCGAAGGGCTGGCTTGATGGCATCGAGAAGCGATAGTGTTAACAGTGCTGGAGTAAACTGTTTACTTTCCAAAGTATTTTAAATCAGATATGATGCATGAAATACTTCAACGAAAAGCTTAACCACACTTAAGTAGTTACTTAGTTTGGTAAAAGCTTACAGAAATGGTGAACCCAGCAGCATTTCAACAAACTGATTGAAAAGCCCCGTTTCCGCTAAAGCTTCCAATTCTGCACTTCATTAGTATTCTGTAACGAGAGAGCGTTGCGGTGGTGTAACAAGTATACAACCTCTTGGTTAACTATTGACACTATTTATTATACTACTAGCCGAACCCATACGATAAGCACACACTGTGTGTCGACAGCACAAACCGTGTTGGTTCGAGTGGCGCACATGACCAACATACCGATGGAACTTTTGCATTCATTAGACCAGTTTGTAGCAGGCAGAGACCACCATCATCAAACCAAAACTCCACTCCACTCGACTCTTACTCGCGCAAGCACATACACACACACGTATAAATATACAAGATTCGGGGGTTGTTGGATTCTTTCTCGTAGTTGCAGAATTCCGTACTTCACCCACACACCAAATCCTACCGTACACCCATATCGTTTGTCCGGAAATTGAATTCTTCCCATCACATACACAACCCTCGCCACCAACTCCGCGCGCGCACACACACACACACAATGGCTTTTGCCGGTCTGTCACCCAACTGGCTCGTGAAAACGGTGACGAATGGGGTAACATGCTCTTGGATGCTGGGATGCTGGGATAACAAACCCCCCACCCTTGGTATTAGAGAGTGTAGTGGTGTACATGCCAACATGTACCACGTGTTCTTTATGGTTGCTGCCTGACTTCTAGAGCCTTCCAATTTACTGGAGTCAAATTATTTAGTCCACCCGCACACCCGTTGGGCGATGACGATGACCCCTTCTAGGTAACGGTTTTCTGCAAGAATCGCGCGTAAAATATTGCTTTTTTTCACCACCCAAACCTCTGTGGTAATGCTGCGCCGGCCATAAACTTAGGCACCATTAAATATTCAATTTTTGGCAGCTTGTTTCGCACAATAAGTACTCGAGATGATATTGGTTATTAGCGTTTTTCTCCTTATGGGTGTATGTGTGTGTGCGAGTTTCTGTAACGTTTGATGCCTGGAAACAAAGAGGTACTAACCGCAGGCAGTGTCAGGAAATGGGTTTATCGATCGAAGAAAAATATCTCATTTACTTTACGGGTTGATTTTCAATCTTAATGCTCGTAAGTGTTTCTTTTTTTCCCTCGCTTTTTTCTTACTTTCATTCAACCCTTAACACTTCCATTTCTTCAAACACACACACAAAACCATTGAGTACCCAATAAAAAATTGAGAAATCAATTCGATTTACCAACCCCAAAAAAAACCCTTTTCCCCGCGAGCTAAACCTAATAATTTTGACCCCAACATAAATTTCAATTTCATCGAAAGGATTACTTTTTCTTCCACGATAAAACTCTGAGGAAACATTATTTATGCAGAACGGTTTTTTGTTTTCATTTCTTTGTTTTGCACGATTCTTCAAAAGCGCAATCTGCCAATCTTTCGCCAAGATTTACGTGCCTTTTCGTATGATCGTTTCAACCAAGCGGTTACTTACAAACAATTAGAGATGGGCAAAAATGGCATTTTTCTTTAGTTCAAACCCTTCGTAGGTGCGGAGTTGTAGGTGCGAAATCATTGGTGCCGAACCGCTACAGACTAAACCGGCATCCCACGTGTCGGAGTGGAAAACCCATCACTACCTACATTACAATCTGGCAGAGCAGCACACAGATAACGCATGCACACATATTTACGTCATCAAAATTAAGATTTCGCGGGCTGAAGTAGCATAATTTCCCATTTTGTTTATTCACACTTCTTCCCGACGAGTGAAAATCGCAATTACAAGAATTCCTTTTTGGTGTGCTTCATACATACATTTTAACTATAAAATATCAACACAATAATTCAACGTGTGAGTTATTGAAACTTGAAGATAATCAGCAAGTAAGAATGATTTATTCCACACCAACGCTAAATAATGTTGTTAATTATTGCAAAACTGTAAAAAACTCTTTATAAATCTAGCTGAGAAAGGGAAAGAATTTACATCACATAAATAAATCTTTTCTCTTCCTTCGATTAAAGTTTCCATAAACCCTATTTTCATCCATTACAAAGCGTCAAAGCTAGATTAAGCCACAAATCGCGTCGAATAAGGGAGTCAGATTTTTATCCCGTGATGTGCTTTCCGTCTTGCGTCGTGCACCGATAAGAACGGTAAATTTAATAAACAACAAATTATTTTAGTCTTTCTTTTTGCTGATTTTAAGATTTGTTTCTTTTGCTCTACGCCGCTCGAGCTGGACAACGGAATAGTAAAAACACTCTGTACAACATAAGCAGTCGCGCAACGGGGAAATAATCACAATGTGGCCATAGTCAACATTACCAGACCCCCCACACACTACCACACAACGCTGGAGCTCTGCGTCGCTAATCGAAACGAACGGCAAGCCACAGTGCATAATCTATGATAATTGCTTTCGCTTTTCCAAGCTCATCCTGCCACAGTTTCTCCGCACACAAGGCACAATCTTCAGAAGCAGGGTGGGTTGGTGGTGTGTTTTTTGTTCTTTACTCCATGCCCTGTGGCCCCCCTCTACTGTTCGGTTGTCCTTTTCGTTCGTGCAAACACCTTCCTGTCTGTGTGTGCTGCTTCCATTGATGATATCAGATGAAGCCTGACTGTACCATGTAATGTACACAGGATTTCGAATATTTCAGATCTCTTTGACCAACCATGCTAAAACAAACAGGACAACTGGTACATCACGGCGCTAGACACTCCCTTCCCTTCGCGCTACAGGCTTGCTTACAGGCCAAGGATGCCCGCTGCCGCTCTTACTTGTGGTGTTGTGCTGGCTAGAATACTAATCAGCCCGAATGGCTGATGGTAAAGTAACGCTCGCCAGACATCCGGACTGAAGTAATTTTTCAACGTAATGAATTTTATGTCGATGGACATTCTTTACACTTCTTTTCTTGGCGGAGGCGGCAAAAAAAGGAACCAAGAGCGAGAGGTACCGGTCGTACACGCTGTACAAAATTATTGAAAAGTCTGCTCGAATAAAAGGAAACGATACCGACGCGGCACAAGTAAAGTGGGAAACCATTTTATCAGCCACACGACACCAAGACGTTGTGCTGATTGGGTCGGAGCAGATGAACAAAGACCGGCGAGACATAAAGTAACTGGCGAGAGTTCAGTCCAGATCTGGCTATTTGCTGGAATTATTCAACTTGTCTGATTGTAATGGTTTGTAAAAGCTTTGGAAATGGGCAATTCAATTTACATTTTGATAGCATGGACACATCAGGAAACATTATGTTTAACAATTTCTGAAAAAATAATAACGATTGTTGAACCGAATGACCGAATGCAAAGACTTTCAAAAACCATTCAAAAAAGGTAACAAAACACATCACACCTCGTTCATTGACACGATTCAAATGCATCAACATTCATTAGTCCCAAGAACTGGCATTAAAAAGAAATTCTAATCATGCCCCACGTGTCATCGACCTGCTTAACCCAAACATTTCCCCCCCCCCTCCCCTTCCCACCAAACAAACACATTCGTCAGTAGTACTTTATCAAATTATCTCGAGCCAATATAGACTACAACCCGCAAAAGCATCCGACCACGCATATATCGGGACTCATGATATTGGAAGATTGGAAACCGACCGCACTCCACTGTACTAATGTATAATGCAAAACCCCTAACAACAGACCAAACTTATCTGAGTGATTGTGTATCGTTTTCGCCGCAAAACGGAAACAGCGAACACCACCGAGTCGATCACAGATGTGTACGCTCGAATCCTGTGTTTCTAGGAAGCAGGCCTGGTATAAATAATTCATGCGGTTTTCTCCGTCAGAGAAGCTTGTTGTGTTGCTTTTTTTCGGCTACTTGACATACTATTTCTGCAACTTCGAGCAGTCGTGCTCGTGATAGACAATCTTCGATTGTTACATTCTTTTTAACCAGCCACCCCCGGCTCAGTTACTTCACGTTGTAACAACCCCAACGAATCAAACGTCCCTCAGTCCCACCGTCCAAATCCGTTCTCCTCATCGCTCGGTGGAGAACACAATAAATCATGCCCTATTCCATTAATCTTTCCACAGATAATTTGCTTCCTTTGCCGGCTTGTTTTAACGATGGCAAACGCCCTGCACGGACCACAAACAGCCATTGCATTGTAAGGCACAATGGCACGAAACAAACAGTAAACCCGCGAAGCTATCTCTGTCGCCATTCTGAGTTTGAAACCAATTCAAAGACTCCCGAGCTTAAGCGTCGCATGTTTATGCTACCGAACGAAACTTCACGTGCAGATATAGCGCTTGCCAAAGCAACTGGTTGCTTACGCACAACCCATAGCTCACCATGGCAAACATTTTACGGCAGGTCAAGCAGTAATTCCTGACCATAATACCTTGACATTGGTTCATGGAGTTGACACACAAATCATGGTAAGTGGGATGGAGGGTGGCTCTCTTTCCCACCGAACAGCTCCACCGTTTCAGGCCTCAAACGAACATAGTTCACTTCAATTAACATCGCACCCTGCACTACATCACATCCTCGACCTGCTAGCACCCGTTCCCCCATCTCCACTAGGGTTCAGCGCACGTGCGTACGTGGTAAATTCTTCAAATTCCAAAATGGCTCCCAAAACGCTCCAAAACGTCACCCAGTAATGGCTGAGCGTCTGGTGCTTTCATTGGTGCCGCACGGATGAATAATGATGACAACGGCAGTGACGACGCAATCAATCATCCGCAAGCAACGGAATCCACCGGCTTTCTGGTCAGCCCGAGAGTTTCGGCTGATACCGGTGCGCTTCCAAGCCATTTGCCACCAAATTTAATTACGGTTGCCGGTGCCGGTGCGAAGCTTTCCAACGTTTCACACCACAATCTGACGCCCGATGAAGCCATCCATCCAGCCGATGGGACACAACTCTTTCCCTTTTGATTTGTGAACCGCGCGCGAACGAACGAAGCCATCCTTCAAACTTTTCCCCCCAAAAACAACTCGACTGAAAACGGTTTCCGTAAAACAAGCATGTTTCTTCCATCACACCAAATCAGCGTAACAGTAAAATCACAAAACCGCAAGCATTGCAGGGAATGGCACCGCTCACTCACTCAATAGTGGGTACATCAAATTATTAATTATAAATATTCGTCAACGCGAGCAGCATGTCGGAGATCAACTTTGCCCCTCCCCGAAGCGATGTTGGAGGAAACTTTGCAAGTGCGGCATATTGGAAATTCGCGTACGAAGGAAACACGCCCAACCATTATCCCGGTTCCCGGTGGAGAACAACGGCGTGGCTGTAGTGTTTCAAGAATCGGCCAAGGTTACGTTACAGCGTCCGAAACATATACGACTACACGCACACGCAAGATTGCTACCGTTGTTCGAACGCCTTCCAGAGTTTCTCGAATGTGTCGAAAAGAACTGATGCATGAAAACGTAATTTTAGCGTCGGATCGTGTAACTTTCCGAAACGGAAACAACGACTTTGCCCCTACTTATTTGCTTTATTTTACCCGGCTTTCCGGGACGGAAACGCTTTGTGGGAAGCGTGAATGTTGGTGAAGCCAAGCAGCCAGGACAAGAAGTTCTGTGCAGTCGCTAAACGCCGAAGAGAGATAGAGAGTGGGAGCCAGCGACATACGCATGGTTGATTTCTGCTGAAATATGGCCTGTGTCAGCGGGAAAAATGAACTGATGAAGAATGAAAAGTGATGGGAATATGTGGGCACCGTAACAGGCGGCTTTGCATGATGAAAAAGCCAATTTTCAAGAGCCTCCGCACTCCGCCCGTCGCTCACGGGCTCGGAAACACCAACATTCAGATTTACTGCCTGCTGGGGTCTCCTGGGGCGGCAAACACTGAATGTGTCTTACGAGCGGAAATTAAAGCCAGCATTGTAGCAGGAAGTGTTGCTCTGGGTAAGTAGCATCTTGGCGGTTCTTTATAGAGAATTTCAACAAAAAGGACACCGGAAAAGATGGTTCTGCTTCTGCTTACGTTTGATGGATGGCACCATCAAACAACGAACAAACAAATCCACCCCACATAAGATGTTTTGAGTGTTGCAAAATCGAACGAGGGATGGGAAATGGATGTGAAACATATTCTTGGAAAATAATGGTTGCTTATCGATACAAACGCTGGCGCTCTTCACTTACCGGATGTGCTGAGACCCGGGCTAGCCGTAAACTTGGCAACGTCCACAATCTTGACCGCGAATTGCTGATTCGATTCCCGATGGATACATCGACGAACTATGGAAAAGGGACCTCTGAAATGACACAAGACATAGAAAACACGTGTTTAGCTACATTTTTATCTTCGATCGATTGACATATAAACGAGACAAAGTTCCACTCGGAAGTGTAACTAATACCTTCGAAAGCGTATGCGCGTCAACCACACAATTGTCCCATGCATTTAAAGCAGTGCACCGCCATTCACGCATTCGTTGAATGTTAATTTATGCACATAATAAAGCTAATGACATCAAATCAAATCAAGTATGACAATTACTCCTCGGCAATGCACACCCAGTAGCTTTCCTCGGTAATCGGGGCGCGGTAAAATCGTAACCGTTCTGCTACCGAGCGCACTAATGCGCAACAACGCTCAACGAATAACCACGAGGAATCACATTAATTATCTCATCATGCCACGATCTGCGGGACACGAAATCATTTGCATGATTCTTTTTTTGTTTTGCTTGTCCCGTTTAACGGCGTTCATGGTTATGTTTTACCATAAACTGCTATATTGTGGAGTGAATATTGCAAATGATGAATTAATGCAATTGGAACGCTACAGAGCGAATTCTTGGAAGTATGGCTAATGTATAAATTCAAGCTTTAAAAGCTTGCAAGTAAAGTAAATTTAACTAAGATTCAATTTCAATACATTAACATCTACACTCTCTTCAGTTCAAATGCGCCGTTCCAACTCATCTGCAATATTAACGCAAGTAATTGAACTTATACGCACAGTTAGCTTGCCTTCTTGCTATCACACAATGTCTTTCCCGGGGATTAAAGCCCACCATGCGGCAAAAGCACACCGGTACACCAAGCTACTACAGCTTGCCGTCTGCCGCACGAATAATGTATGGATTAGCACCTAATTTTCCGTTCAATACTTTCATCGGCGCTGCGATCATGTATGCGAGAGTAAATTGTATTTGCTGCCGTTAGGCGTACGCAATCGTGCCACCTTTGCGAGGCTCACCCGTCGTCTTTCGATCTGGCCATGCGGAAAATTGGATGCTGCTCAAGCACTGTCAATACAGTGGTGGTGGTGGTGGTTGCACGCTGGCAATACACGCTAGCATAATTCGATTGAAAAACAAATGTACTGTCTTCCATTATTACAGTCACTATAAGCAACCGGAGTTCTCCTTTGTTGAGACTGCTGCGCGTTTTATTATTCACATCGCCTTTTCTGTACTTGCAATTCGGAAGCAATGGGTGATAATGGTTGTTAGACAATGATACGATATGATGTGGAACAAATGAACCTTTTTTTTTCAATAAAAATTGTTTATTTAAAACATATTAAGCCCTAGTGAACAAAAGAAAAGTGTGTTACATGACATACAGGTTTTACAAAGAACATTTAAAGATATTTTCATAAATCTTGGAAACAACAATGCGGATGATGTGGTTTGCAAACAAACATGGGATGGAAATCCTCTTACTTTTACTAATGTGACTTAAAATAGGTAAAAGCAGGAAAGGAAAGTTGAGTTTGTGGTGTGGGATGATGGCTTCCATAGCCTCCATCAGTATGCTTCAAGCACCAGCAAATACAGCATCGAGCGCTGGTCTGATGAAAGTCTTTGGCGGGTGACGTTTTTCCAAATCCATCGCCAATCCGTGGAAGGTGACTCCATAGCCACTTTGCAGTCTAGCAGTCTGTCGACCGTCATTTGCCTCAAACTTTTTGTTGAGAAAATAGGTACCGGATGGTATTCGAGCTGCTGGATTACACCGTCCGAAGGCACGAATACCTTGTGGCAATGGAGCCTATATTCGGTGAATTTCCAGCACAAACTATGTGCTAAGCGCCCTGATTTTTAGGCATCCCTGCTCTGCAACGTACCGATTCACCAGCAACGCTGTTGCGGTAATGACGGAAATGTGAAGATAGAGTCCACCTCGATTGCGTGGAAGGACCGATTGGGTCAATGGGATTCGAAAACCCCCAAATCTCATTGGTCCCATTGGTAAGACCATAACACATAAGTGAACACAACGCGAAGTAATGGCGCTATAAAAACAAGTATCAAACAAAAAACAATCACATTAAACAAACATTAACCCAATTTTTAGCTCAACATCAAAACCCAAACACACATGAAGCAAACGGGTGGCCACGAAAAAGCTCCAAATGTAATCAAAAAAAAGTGAAAGTGATCGTACTAATGAGACAAACCATTTACAACTAACCAATTAGTCCTGCTACAATCATTTTACCACAAAGCCAAACACGTACGCACGCATGCACCAGGCATGGGAATTGTTTACTTTTTCATCATCGCAGCACACATCTACAGGAACGTACAGTTGGGCCGCAGAAAACATAATGAACATCTCCTTTACTAATTCAGTTAACAAAATTAACCACTACACTTGGAGCAGCTATGGCGACTGGCATCCCTTGAGGAATAAAGAAAAAGTGTCTAGCAGAGAGAGAGAGAGAAAGAGAGATCGCGCCCAGACAATTACCTTTTATGCAAACGCGCTAACAAGACACGCCGCCGTCTAATTATCGTCCGTTACTTAGTGCTTTGTGAAACACCAAGAACAACAAAAAAAAACTATGCATTATCATTTGCATAATGGAATAATGTGTCTCACGTTATTCCACAAAAGAATCGCGAAGCTGTGTGTTTGTTTTAGTTCCTTAAAGTTCCTTTCTCATGCGAAATTTACACCATTCGTAATAGAAGAAAGCTGAAGCAAGAATTATGTACCATTTGACACACTGTGAGCAGAATTTCGGACAACTGTAAGCTTCAAAGTAATGCACATTCACGAAGCAATTTGTGGTGGGTCAAACCAACCACCGCCCGACGAGTAATTGCCTTCCGCTGGATGGAAAAATGGCAACAGCGGTGCGCAAATAATAAAAGCGTCGAAATGGACGGCACCGTCCCAGCATCATCACATTTCGCGCCGGGCCATTCAGGCTCATGATTCAATAATGAACAACTGAACGTCGATCCGAGGTACAACGCCATAAAGAAGCATTACCACCCCCTTCTCCCTCTGCGCACACGTTCCAACGTGAAAAAGTCGACCCCTGTCCCAGCGTAACGAATCGTCCTTCTTTGCAATGCCTCACGGCGTTCAAGGCATTCACTGAAGCGGATATGGTCATAATTAACAATCCGTAAATATACATTCCATTTCCCGGCGACCGGTAAGGTGTACCCTAGAGTATTTGTATGCACCAAACAAACAGCCAAAGTTACTGGCAGGGTGTGCAAAATGGTCGAATTTTGCACCATGTCACAAGGCTAAAGGTTGCGGTGTCCTCTCTCTGGATGGATTATTAATAATCGCTAATGGTTCTTGCTTTCGGCCGTTTGCTCTTTCTCTCGTTGTGTATTTGGGCATACTGACAGTACGTGAATCAACGCGTCCTAGAGTTGGTGTAAATATTCTGAGACCTCAACATGATGAGAAGATGAAAGATACCTCCACAAACACGTACATGCACAAACTTGTTAGGTAATCGGCGGTAAAAACCTTTTATTAATTAGTCCGTAACATTCGTGTACCCCGGTAGTCTTGTAGTCGTGCTGGGAATCGTCATAGTAAACAGGGTCGAGAGACAACACAGCTTTTACATCCGTAGAATCATTCCACCAACAATGCAATTTCAAAGAACAAACAGAAAGGATTACATCTAGCTTCCATAAGTCTATGGAATGGTTTCGGATCACAGATATGGGTTGTGATGCACAGGACACAGGACAAACGACACACACCGAATAACGATGATGTATCGGTTACTACCCCTGGGTACACTGCAAAGTCTGCATCTCAATACGACTACGAATGGATAACAATCTTACAAAAAGCTCATATTGCACAGAACTTTCACCATATGCGCGCTTTGTTAGAGTAATTGGTTCGACAAACTGCCTCCAATAACAAACAACTTTTTGTCTTTGCGAAGAGCTCTTCAAACAACAGGACGGACTTACCGTCTGAACGCTACATACCCGAGTGTACAATTCTGGGAAATTATGAACCATAATTGACATTTACGCAGTAAGCATGAACCGTGCTGTAGTGAGCACCAACCCAGTCTAAACATTGGTTGACCCTAAAGCCCAACCATTGCGGACCAGGCAACATGCCAGTGTAAATAAAAAAACTAAATACGAGTTTCAACATCATAATGCGTCAGTAAATTTAATTATCGCATCCATCTGCGTGAACTTCAAACACAACAATAAACACACAAAAAGCTTCATTACGGTTAGTGTGTTTGGCATGATGCAACATACGCTTTGGATCCAATTCTACACAGACTGCCGGATCAACCCCCCCCCCCCTTCTCCTCCTATCAACTTATCACGATGTAATTTAAATCGTTACGAAACTAGCGGAAAAACTCTTTCCCCACTTCCGAGTGCTCCTGTTGTCTAGTTTCCTTTTTCTTCACTATTTCTGCTTCTCTAACCCGTAAACGTATTTTGTGCCAAGGCATATCGGCATACTTTGGGCACTTTTTTTTGCGGTAAGCCACCACAACTCGGACATTTGTAACCACGGAGCAAGGGCAAATGTCCGACGTTCACCAACCAACCGAGCGCAGGTAAAACCCCGACTTGCCTAATTAGTTTTGTGACAGGTTATGAATATCAAATGCTTACAACAGTGAATAAATCACCGATGAATAATTAAAAACTTCCAACTAAGCTCTTCGAATATTTATCTTCCATTAAAACGAGAGATTTGCCATTTTCGAAATCGACCTCCGTCCGGGATTGACACAAAACAGGCACTTCGAACTCCGTCGTACGGACCCGAACCGGGTGGTGCGTCTATCGGTCGACCACCTCAACAAGCTGTTCTGTCTGGTGGTGGCAGAGTAATGAAGATAGATGATACAATAACATCGGCTCTATCGTTCCCTGTCCCCGGGTTGGTTCAAGTGAAACAACCGACCAGGTACAGGACACTCAAGACACGTGTGTGCGTGAAGCAAATCCCTTGCAGCAAGGCTTATAAAATAGTTTAAGGCGAGCAGCGACGATCACTTCCCGGCCCCCATAGCAGTGTGTACCGGAGCAGCTTTTTAAACAGGTTGCCCATTTAATCAATCATTTATCATTTGTGATCAACAAAGCTTGCTGAGCTGAGCACAGGGTACACTAGCGAACCGTCCGTAATTTAGTATTAATCAGCAGCGACACAGAAGCATCTGGGAAATTATGTTGTGCAGGTGATAAATGGCGGGTTATTAAAAAATAGGCGTAAGTCTTAAGAATAGCCTCCTTCTTCTACTGGGCTTAACGACCTATTTAAGACACGCCAGCCATCGAATAGCTTTTATGAGACTTGCTGAAACCCCGCAGTTGGATAGTCTGTCTCCCTTACAACAGTCGGGATGGGATTTAAACCCCGGTGCAGTCGCATGAAGGTCGGTGCAGCTGTCGCATTTTTCACCAAGAAAATCTTGCTTAATTGAAATCGATTTATTAAAGAACATTGCATCTGTTTTATGCACGGACGATCATGTATCTTTTGTTCATATTTTTTTCTATTATACAAAACCAATAAAACCAGCTTTGGGTGTAAATTTATGGAATTTATTTCCATCCTCCATTCCAATTTAAATTCATATTCAATTACCCCCGCCCGTCAAGAAAGCTTCTACCAGTCGAAGCAAAAGCAGCAGTTGTGTGAACGACAAAATGAAAGAAAAGAAAGGATTCCGGAAGGATTAGCGTTACTGCCTCCCCACAAACAACCGGGTCTTGTTAAGTGAACGTATTGAATTGCCTTCAAAAATGGTACTCATGTATGAAAAATTTACAATCCAATCCGAAAACATAATCCTCTATATAGTCTACTCACTGCCCTTCGATTCGCTGCCATCGATTCCGTCTGGTGTAAGGTGATAGCGTTTTTTGGCACCTTTTCATTCCCTAAATCCCATCCAGCGAAACGACACGATAAACAAACAACGTAAAAATGAAAACCCCACAGCTCGCAGGGGGGTAAAAAAGACACCTTTAAGGTACTACAATCGACATGAGTTACGAAAGGCAACCCATGCTCTGCTCCTGCCAGCATTAAAAGCTTCCCATCCCCTTTAGTGAGGGAGTCCCAAAATCGTACTCTGAAACATATATTTTTTTCTCGAGTACGATGTCTGCGCCAAGTGTGCTTCGTACGATCCTTGCCGAGCAGCAGAGTTTGGGCCGAAATAGAACACATGAAAGCACGCAAATCAATGTAATCTCTTTAGTCTCTTCCAAACGAGCCGAATCGTTCGACGAGTGAAGCCCTCCTACTTGTCGCCCTCACTCAGAAATTGGTCCCGGGTTATCACTTCTACTGGTGCCTGCAGCCAAGTAGTACACACTTTAACCGAGCCGCAAACCTTAGACCAGACACACACGACTAGAGAACACACGACTAGAGAACACACGACCTGCAGTGACACTTGTATTTCTAGAAGATTTTATCCTGTTGGTCGAGCTCATGGCATGCTCCAACTAAATTTATTGCTATTATTGGTAACGTTTATTCAAGGCACTTTTCCCGTTACCGAAAGTAAATCCCTGTGTGCAGTAAGCCTTCCCCGAAGGGTAGTTTTTGCAGGTCGTTTTTTGTGACAGCCCTGTAACCCTGTCAATGTTCCGCTGCAAGCGGAATATGTGCTAGTTCTTAGATTCTATTGCTCTAGTCAAAGATACCCCCGGAGCAAAAGCAAACACAGAAAAGGACCTATTCCACACACACATCAAAGCCAATCTCACCTGCCGACAGACGAACGGTTTTGCCGGGGTGCTCTTGTTTATGCTCTGCTTAATGTTTTTGTCAAAGTGACATTAATTTGATAGAGCGGCCAAGCGGTTTCGCGCAGAAAAGCTGCCCCCGCCCGAGGGACCGTCAAAGAACGTTCATTACGCAAGCAACAGACCTTCTTTTAATAGGCAGCGGCCAACGATAAGAACATTTTCCCGGGAGCTTTTGCAAATAAAGCTAATAGCAGATAGGTCAGGCGGATGCCTGACTGGTGGATAAATCCCGAGGATATATGGAAACAGCACACAGGTTGTGTTGCTGATGGAAGAGCTGACAGAAATGACTTTTGTGCGACTGCTGATGATGATGATCTCGCTGATGGTAAGACGGATAAGAGTCCCTTCTCCGTATGTGCGAACGAGCGTTTACAAATGTCCATTTTTCATAAACCTGAGCTTTGCCCGTCAACGGATGCTTAGCACTAGACGACACAGCCCCTTGCCTTTGCACAAAATCCTACCACTCCATCGGCTCACAATGTCTTTATGCTGTGTGTGTATGTGTGTGTGCGTGCCAGGGTTACCTCTAGCGCCGTTGCTTGCATGTAACAGCAGAGCCTGGCTGTTAAAATAGCTACCTGAACGTATACGAAAGGGCTTTTGGAAGGGGATTTTTTCTCCTCTTCGTCCTTGCGCATTTTCAGCACCGCTTCAGGTTGCTCCGTTCGCTTCCTGCTGCACTTCCGGCGTGGTACACCGTGCATCACCACTCCACAGCGAACCTTACGATGGCGATACGATGGCATCATTTGATCATCATGTTTGCATTCGTTTAATAAAACGATGTTCATTGTAGGAACAACCCTCTCGCCTTCACCACTGTTCTCACACAGCCAACTACGTGTTTCGTTTTATCCTATGGTGGTACTTGTCGTAGTATTAGGATACGGTTGCCGTTTTTCATTGCTCACGGGACCTTTTTTGCCATGTACCTTCATTCTTTCTACGCAAACCCGTGCACGATGGTTCTCACTTTACCGTTCATTGTCGTATGCAGTTTTCGCCGAGGACCAACATTCGTTTCTGCAAAACCCGGTATGCACAAACTAGCTGTGCACGTACATGAGACACAGAACACGCCCTACGCTGCAGCTTCAAGGGTAGTGTTGTCGAGAATAAGAGGGTTTAGAGGCATTCCATTATCAAGTAACCAAGTAACACTACCAACGCACATTTGGCAGCAACAAAGGGTCCAATATTGCCAGGCCAAGGATGCCAGGTCCTTGTGGTTTGGTCTGTTGAACACACATACATATGTGTCTGTAGGATCAGCTAAATTAGGATTAAATGTTGCAATGTAATGCAAAACCTCTTCAAAGACACCGGACAAATAAATTAGCTGCTTGACGTGAGCCGTCTGCTTTCGCTGTAAAACGGAAAATACTAAAGTCATTCCAACCGATAGACAGAAACAGTTTCAAACTCTCTTTGTCTTTGTCAAAGTTGGCTCACTCTGTATTTCAATCTCTCTTGATCCAGCCGAAAGTAAAAGCACTTAACCATCTATTTTCAGCGCTCGCGGCTGTTGATAAAAAGTTCCGCGAATCGTTCACCAAACCTGCGATACCGTTTGAACAGCGAACATTCGAGTTTAAACGACAAGCAAAACGCCACCTGCAGCGGACCACACCTTGATCGAAAATAAAGCAAATATTTATTATTCATTCCGCTCTCGTTCGCCGACACGACTGCACCATCTGCTTGTAATTGTGTCTTGGATGCCGTTAAAACAACAGCCATCTTAAGTTGCTTTCCACCGAGAAGCAACCGCGCGATAACGCCCCGGCGCTTGCCCGCACTCGCGCTCCGTGTCGGTTAGGTTTTCTGTAATCGGCAGTGCGTGAGAAACAAATTTAACTCGGTCTAACCTATCCCAATTAACCTCCAACGTTCGTATTTATTTAATAGCTTCCCTCATGCTTCCAGTCTTCTCGTTAGCTGCAGAGCGCAAGCAAAAGTAACATATTAAGTTATCTCGGAAAAGTCACCTCCAGCTGCTGAGCAAAATCTGGGAGAGCAACTACCAGCACAGCACTACACCACACACACATCACATCACACGGCGCTTGATAGCAGAAGAGATCCACGGAAGCATCTATTCCCTGGTGTTTTCTTATTCGTATTCGCTACAGTTCGTCCGCTAACGAGCTCCAAAGTCTGAAACTGGAGTTCCCCCGTATCCCTACGAGCCAGCCCCAATCCAGCCACGTTCCTTCACCCCAAAGGGGGAACAAATTTATTATTACGCCCATCCAGTGCACCCGCCGCACGTATCAACCAACCGTGCATTGTCAGCGATATCTTGCCCGAACGCTGGGACGAAACTGTGCGGGATGCAAGAATGTTCAAGCGAGGTTTGTGTGACACACGCGAAGATCGTGGCACAGAAAATGAATAAAAAAAAGGGTAGCTAGGTGATGTCTGCAAGCTACAAAATAGTCGGAGCATAACGACCTGCCTGTGTCCGTGTCTCGCAATGACTTCATCAACTTTACATTCAGAGCAAGCACCGTTTGTGCGGTGAAATATGCTTTCTACATTTTTTCCCCGTGCTGTTCATCCCATTACGCTCCATAATCTACCTGTTTAACACGTTGATGCTTGAGAAGGT
The DNA here is from genome assembly GCF_943734695.1 of Anopheles maculipalpis. Lineage (NCBI taxonomy): Eukaryota > Metazoa > Arthropoda > Insecta > Diptera > Culicidae > Anopheles > Anopheles maculipalpis. The sequence goes on along the minus strand of NC_064871.1, from coordinate 10,007,017 downwards.
TCGATTTTGTCAGATTTCATTATAACCTCCCATGGTGTTATGCTAGACGTGTACGTAATCTATCCAACGGGATTACTTCTTAATCGATATTTCATCGATCAAAGGTGAAGTACGCACAATGCTTAGTGATAGGAAACGATAACAGAGACAATATTTTCAAAAAAAAAAAAAAAATAGTAAAAGTATGTTGTGATTTGAACACTTTTAACAGCTACTTAAAATTACTAATTGCAACTTAAGATACAATTCAAAATACTACACAATAATTCATCTAAATCTTTCCTCAAACATTCACCATGAATATCATAAAAACAAGTGGAAAATAAGTGAAAATTTAATTCTGATTGTTTGAGTCTAATCGTCAGTAAAGTTATTCCACATTTTCTTGGATTAACAACCACGAAAAGGCCACTCCGGATATCGAATGGATTACCATTTCAATCCTTCAAATTATCAGTCCTCACTGCGATGGAACGATCTCTGGATGAGTTTTGAACCCCAGTTCTGCCGTGTAAAGACCAGCGCCGCTGTCCACTGCACCAATGGGCCGCCTATTCTCTCTCCATAAAAACAAATTCTTAACCATCAGATTGTAGTAAATCGTCAACTAAACACCAAGCCCTGCTTGTGATACATTTCTAAAGCTTTTTACGATTTTAACTTTTGCAATAAAATCATTCAATCTGCCGTTTAGTGCAACATCAACCCAGAAAAAAACCTGCACACTGACGATAATTAAACACTTGAGTAATTAATAAACTAAACGAAAAAGCATGTCCTTTTTTAATGACCACCTACACCACAAACCGCCCGGATACGGATTCTTCTTAATTCATTATTCTTGTTTTAATTTGCTTTCTTACTTAAAACCTATTCCGGGACTCATCCTCGTCACTGTTAATGTGGAAAACTTTCGAATAAAAGAAAGAGAAATTGTATCTCATTAATTTGACTTAAATCAGAGCCGGCACCATCGAGTGGCTGTCGAGAGTCAGCTAAATTAGACGCTATGGAAATAAGGCTTTCTTGATTTTTCACTGTTAAAACGCAAAAAGGTACTTTTAGGAAGCTACAAAACTGTTACTTTGGCCACATATAGTGAATCAATTCAATTCATCTGATCAGCTGGCTTTATAAAAGCATATTTTATTTTTGTGGCAAAGCAATTCTATTGCGAACAAAAATCTAAATAAATAGCTCTTCTTCGTGCAGCTTCTGTTCTACTGATCGATGATATTCATTTTCCCAACAAAAGATCTCCGGAACAAGACTGATTTATCGCATCAACAATATAAAATCATAACCTGTAAATGTAGCTTTGCGTCACATTTCCATTGTACGAAAACTCAACACCAGGCTGAAACACCATACTTAATCTTTAACAGTTACACCCCCGAGGCATTGACAGGAAGCTCCCACACCACACACAGGAACAAGAAACTCATCCATTTTTCTCTATCCCCTGTCAAAGTTTTTGAAAAAAGCACATCCGCCAGACAATAGAGAAACCGCCTCTAAGTGTGTCCAATGCAAAAAAAAGGCACCACATAAAGCATCTAGTTAATGGCTTCACGATTTTTCACCAACGCTTCACAGCACAATCCATCGCTAAGCGGTAGCACCTAAAACCTGTGTAAGTTCGGTACCGATTTTACGGACACGGACATCCGACCATCGTGTGTCATGGGGACCAAAGTTTTCACAGAAAAAAAACGTTACCTTCTCCTCACGCACCGCGTTTATGGTTTCCCCACGATTTTTGACGAACTGTTTCCAACAAACAACCTTCACAACCATTTCAAGCCGGCCGTGCCACCATTTCATATTTCCCACGACATTAAAGGTCAAATAGTATGATCGTGCTAACCTGCTGCTCGTTAGTAATGCCGCCCCAATAACGCGTGAGCTAGCGGGAAAGAAGAAACAACAGCAACAACCTGCAGGCATTATCGTTCTCGTTACGCCAGACCGATGTTCGGTCGGTTGAAAGAAAAAAGGAAAAAAAAAACACTTCCATCATAAGACACGCTTACGACGACTCCACGTTGGCCACCAAGTTGGTTAAAGCCTTTCGCAACATACGGATGGAACGGATGAAAGGATAGGTGCTAAAAATCTTGAAATATTATTATTGTTCTTTCTCTAACTTTACTCTCACCCACACCTTCGACACCGTTAACGTGTCTTTAGGCGAAACACACAAAAACCCGATGCATCCTTACTACATGGAGAGGTAAAAAAGTATCAACGAACATACCCTGCGCCACCATTAACCAGGCACGCTTTATTGTGGTTTTGTGGGAGATATCCTAAAGCAGCATACCGTTCCAAATGTTCCAAAGTCCAGGAACTTCTGTTATGTACGAAGGTTCTTATTATGGGAGCGTTACAAACTAAGTACTAGGAGTAAGTGTTGAAGTACACTCTTTTTACATAGTTGTTTGGTGCACTACGAAGCTTTGGGCGATCTGCAATCGAGAACCCTCTTTCAAAGAGAGCAAACCACCCTACAAAATATCGATTTCTAGTAATTACAGTCCAAGGGTTGTAGACCCTCTCGTCCAAACAACTATGCTAATCGAGCTACCCGTATTTAATTTTTCAAATCCTCAATAAATAAATATCTCGAAATTCGGTCCTATTTTCTCTATTTGTAGTGTCTCCACCACCACCCGCGTTTCGCACCATGTTGCTACATTTATTAAGTGTCAACCGCAGCACCAGCCGATGTCTGTTCGTCAACCATCATTTTGATCCTCCATCAGAAAACTTTTGACGTAACGAACAAACTCGATTTGTTACCCGTTGAGTATTTCTCATTCATTAATGTTGCTGCCTAGCTTACTATGCCGTAGCAGCATGCCCCGCCACTCAACTCTTCAACTCTTCAGTCCACTTCGCTGCGCTTTCTATTTGACAAATTCTATCCACACTCAATTTGATTTTGCGTTACCAAGCGTTTGCTACCTCCCATCTCGCCATCTCGTCTGCCCACACAACTTGAGCAGAGCATGAAGGGGGTTGTGACTGGCCATCAGCAGAACCATCTCGACAACGATCGTTTCAGGAGGCTTGTTTGAAGATGTTATCTCCAGTTTACCTCCTATTGTGGATGTGCACGGGTATTCGTTCAAGTAGGCCTTCCCCTTGCAGTTGGCTAGCGTGTGCGCTTGTCGGGATGAATCTTAACGACAAGTTGCCGTCCAATTCCGGTGGTCATGCCAGGAACGAAACGGCGAAGTAAATTAATTCCAAGCTCACAATCATCCCTTGCATTGTGTGTGCATGAATGTCGGGTTGAAACAAGAGAAGTACTTGTTATATCACTTGATTTCAGTTGCAGCTTAGTTAGGCACTAACTGATACACCCGGACCGTGAGAATAACTTGGCTCACTCTATGTGCACTTCTTCGTTCTAAAACCATTCACAAGGCATTATAGTCGAAGTTCTACAAAATTTTGTGGTCAAAGATTCTGGAACTTAATTCCAACAACATTGATATAAACATGTCTTGTACTACTTACAGCTTTAGTTTGTCCAACAACCAAAGCAAGCTCACAATTCTTACCAAATATACAACAACATAACAATGCAGTCCCTGATTTTTCATTTGTCCAATTGCTTCCTCTCACATACGGCGAACAAAATGCAAAACACACATTTACGTCACCGCTATCAAAAGCTTCACGCCCGGAAAATCAAGCAAATCCCTCAGCTAATGACTGTATGTTCTGCGTTGTATGCATCGGACGAACTTTACGGACGAGTGAACCGAGATTCGTGCTATCCTGCCTTCGGGGCCGTGCAGCCATGCACTCGGTTTATCGTAAAGGCGCGATTTTGTGCGAAAAAGGCAACCCAGCAATCCCTAGCAACTAGGCCACCATGCTACGTCGGGCTGGGTTGTACCATTTCGATAAGAAGCTCGGGCATCACCAGCCATCACGGATCATGCCATATTGGTGCGACTCATCCAACCGTCAATGCCACAGGGCCAATATTGTTGTTAGTCTTGTCGCTGGCACTAATACTACTGATGCTGCTACCACTGATGACGTTATTTCACTGCTTTGTGTTGCTCCTTTGCTTCCTGTGTCATACTGTGCATCATCGGCCGTAATTACCGTGAAATTGTGCCCTTTTTTCTTTACTCTCATGAGTACACATTGTCATCGCTGCGCAGTGTCAGCAGCTCTGGTTCTCTGGATTGCAGATGCATCGCGCAAAATGTTGCGTTGCATGTATGGGCGAGATAGCACGCAAGTATTGCTATTGAGCATCACAAAAACCAGGATTTCTAATCATCGTTACGATGTAGTTTTTAACTAAAAAGTGCAGAGGGTAGTTTGAATTGGTGTGTAAATCTTTTAGGGGTTTCGTTCATTGTCTGCTTTCATCCTAACATTTACAACAAATTTAGACGATACATCACTGACCTCCTGATCCTTTTACACCCTTTTTGTTGAGCCGTTAAAAATACTTTGATATTCCTGCGACACTGTTCCTGCGTGATCAGTCAGGGTACAACAATGTCATTAAGCAAAATATAATTATCCATTAAAAATGAATTCTCAATGAAGCTCATTAAAACATTATTAATTCATCAAGCCATAAAACTTTATCAGGCAAAAAAAATAAACTCAAAGCCTACAAATGTGCCGGGACGCAGACGGAAATCTCCTGACAGACGAGCGGAAAGTGATCGAAAGGTGCAAGTGCTACTTCGAAGAACACCTGAACGGAGCAGAGACAGCAGAGGTTGATGCAAGTAGTAGAACAAGCCAATAGCAGCATCAATACAGCAGCAACGTCAGTGACAGCAATAGTGCAGAAGACGCAGTGCCTCCGCCATCTCTCGATGAGATGGCTAGCGCCATCAAGCAGCTTAAAAGCAATCTTCAATATGGGGCCGGAGAGACTTACCGTCGAAATGCATATGCTGATCATGCTGATATGCTCTTTCCTGGAAAATTAATGCGGCTGTTAAAAGCAAGGGGCGGACTCTCCTGTCTACTGTTCAATATAGCCTTGGACGGTGTCATACGAAGCGCGGGGCTGGACAACGATAGCCGTGGCACGATTCTCTACCGGTCTCTTCAATTTTTTGGCTTCGTGGATGACATTGACATCGATGGCAAGACGACAGCGAAGGTGTGTGAGGCGTAAACCCAACTGAAACGTGAAGCAACAAGAATTGGGTTGATGATCAATGTGACGAAGACGAAATACTGCTCGCTTGCTATCTTGGGACTGTCGTCTGCTATCTCTGGACTGTCGTAACTTCGGAAAACCATGTCAGTAGCGAAATCCGGAGACGCATTGTTCAGGAGAATCCTACCTACTACGGCCTTCACCGTCTGCTGAGATCCAGAAGACTTCGAAACCGCACGAAATGTGAGATATATCGCACACTGATTCGCACGGTGGTCCTATATGGCCACGAGTCTTGGACCATCCGAACGGAGGATGCAAACGCTCTTGGCGGGTTTGAGCATCGCATCCTCCGGACCGTCTTTGTGTTCGAGCATGGAGTGTAGAGGAGAAGAATGAACCACGAGCATGTTGAGCTATACGTACAACCGGACATCCTATTGGTGATGAAGACCGGCAGGATACGATGGCTAAGGCATGTTATGAGGATGCCGGACTTATGCCCCGCCAAGAAGGTATACGTCAGCAACCCCTAGTTCGACACAAGGCGTACGGGAGCACAGCGAGGTCGTTCGCTGGATCAGGTCAAGGGAGACCTGTCGGAGATCGGATGCCTACATGGATGGGAAGCTGCAGGCAGGGATTGAGTTTCCTGGAGATCTATTGTTGACCGGGCCCCAAATCACGATGACGCGCTCTTCAAAGGAGCTGGCCAACATGATGATGATGATGACTGAATATAAGTGTATGTCAATAGGATGACAAAGAACCAGATAAGATTCCTCACCACTGATAGATTTTGTGTACCAAGGAAACATGACTTTACGACCTTCTAGACCATATGCCGGCCATCAAATGGCTTACTACACCTGCAGATACCACGAAATGTGATAGTCAGTCCTCGCACTATGATGGGAGGGTCCGGATGGGATTTGAATCCCGGTCCTGGTGTTTTAAGACCGGCGAAATTGTCACCTACACCACCACGCCGCCCCCTTCAATCTGCTATACAACTCTTTTATCAAGTCCTACAAAACAGCTTTACGAACCAACGTTCCATAAAAACGCAATTTACATGTTTTAGTAATACAGTTAAAAAAACGTACAGCTCACCACAGTTACATAAAACCAAACACTAAAAAATACTAACCCTGATGAAAGCCAAAGGCTGCAAAAACTTACCACTCAAATCACAGATTGAGCGTTCTGCTCGTGTTTCCAGGTAAGCGAAAACAAGCACCTACGTTATCGCACATTACAAACACTTTTTCGAGCTCCTCTTCAATTAACTCTAGAGCACGGATGAGTGTGTCTTGAAAAAGGGCATATCAAGTGCAAGTATCGCACGTAGCCCCTAAAAAAAACCACGACCAAACGCACAAACCCTAAGGCTATGGAAACGAAACCCCCCGTCGATCTTTGCGTCACACAACGCCCTTACAACCACCTTTGGCACTTAGCCGGAGACGATGGGACCATCATTGTGTTTTAACCCTCAATCAACCCTCACTTCACTTACACTCATAAAGCCCGTAAAATGATACCGCCATAAAAATGAAAGTGAACGTTAAAACCATGAACTTAGCGAAAACGAGCGGCAGCCGAGAGGTGCGCAATCGAAAGGTTGGAGGTCCTGTCCCACAAGCCACCGTCGATGGAAGAAAATTACTTTACCACTACAGCGATCATCCTTCAATTTGGTGTGCCAATCCCGCACCACCTCTCCGCCCCCCCCCCCCCCCCCCCCCTCTCCTTTTTTCATGAATGTTTCAACGATAAACGGTTTCATAACGCACGATGACAGCGAAATTGAGGAAAACTTTTGTTTTTGATCACTTTCAATGTGAGGCCCATCAAGAAGGGAATAAGAAATCGCCGTACGGACTAAAAACTTTATGACGAAATATATCACTCTCGGGTCGAACAGACCCGAACATAAATCCCAGGAAGGACTTGCTCGAAACAAAAACTTTCTCTAAATGACGCCATCTTTCCTCCAAGTACCAGGACTTCACAGCCTCGCTAAAGGTGTCAAAGGATTTTGAAGTTTCGAAGAAATTGGAATCTTCTCTACACAGGATACAGTTTCGTTTATTTTTAACCACACATCGCTCGCGTTACTGAGCTATTTTTACTGTAAAAAAATTCTACCCACCCAAAAATCCCACACTCTCAAGGTTCACCGAATGATATGATATGCCCGAGAATCGCCGAAAGAATTCTCAATCCTTGGAGAACTCTTCAAACGGCTCGCCGGTACCAAATCATTTGCCTGAGTACGATGTACATAAATCGTTGCCCCGGCTCGTAAGATGACAACCACGCTACACAGAACCAGCACCGGCTAACCGGACCGATTCAGGCGAGAGGCGAGACAGAGTTGTCCCGAAACATACAAAGATACGGTTGTGTGCAAACAATAGCGAAACGATAGAAGAAAAACACACATACACCACAATACGTGTACGTAAACAGCTTCCAACACCATAAAAAGGGTTCACAAAGTTTAACATTCGTTACCCCGAAGGAGGCGGACGGATCGTTGCCGTAACCTTTGCCTGTTCCATCACTCCGTTCGCCGGGTTCCGTTGGTGGACGTTTTAGGATGAATATTTTCCACCCCACTGTTCCCGGTTAATGGCGGATGAAATGGACAAAGAAAAGACGCATAGTTCCGCATTCCGGATCCGGGGACGGTTCTCAAATAGAAAGGACAATTCCTTTCATGTCCCCGAAACACACCAAACACACACACACATATTCCGCAAACCTTTTTGGCCCACTGCACCCTCCAGACTGCGCGTAGAACAAAAGCAAAAGAAACTCCCAAAACAGAGCACAAAACCTTTCAGCCGGAAAATTTTACCATTTCTCTTGTTTTGTGTGTGAGTGAGAGTCCTTAGTTTTTCTTCTTCTTCATTCTTCATCCCCCCAAGAAAGCGAAATCCTCTCTTTTACGGCACAACGCCGAAGTCAAACCGAAACCAGACCAAGCCATTGAATATTTGATCCAATGAATTTTTAATGTTCGCAAACGAAATATTATGATAGAAACTGTTACCGGGCCTCACTGCATTTGTGTATTCGCTGCTTGAGAATCGACCATGGGCACCGGGGGTCGCTTGAGCAATGCGCATCAAGAGCTGCCGCCCATTCAACTGCAGATCAAATGAAGCATTTCGAAGCCGTACAATTGTTTCAAACACTTCAGAGCTTACGATCAAATATGCAGCGTTTCCATAAGCTCAGATCCACGGTTTTGGAACGTTAAACCGCGTTTTAGGGATTTTCTTTCTTACTACAATGTAGTGATGGGAAAGTTTCATATTTTTCGGAACGGAACTAGGAACTAGTTGTTTTTGAAAGGAATGGAACGAACCTATGGAAAGGTTCTTTTCATCTACTTCAACGAAAAATGGAAAAGTATCACAGTGTGCATCGTGCATTATTTATAAGTCTTATCTTCCCGTCTACACAACAATGGTGTGAATCAAAGAATAGACTTTATTTGATGATGATGATGATAATGATTAGTGAAATGTAAAAGGTCTCGTTTTAGCATTCTCATGGTCAGTAAAATGTTAAATGCACAAAATCTACTTTGTGATTATATTTGAATCCATCGTTCCAATCGTTCCATTAAAGGAACGGAGCGAACCAAACGGGTTACGAACGAAATACTCATCGCAACGATAATGCGAAACGAAAAAAACGGATGTTTTAAAAATGTTTCAAAAACGGAAAGGTCAACAAAAAGATAAATAATTGCTGTTTGGTTTTTGTTTTCAAATTCTGTGTCCGAATAAAATTTAGTCTAGAATTCGAATTTCTGTTTTACAAATGAAAATTAGTCTCAAACCGGTCCCAGATTTGGTTACGTACCAAAATCGGTAATGAAAACAGAAATAAAAATCGATTTTAAACCCGGAATCGGAACCAGGTAGTTCCGATTGCGAGTGTCCATAACTACGGCTTCGGAACCGTTTTTCCCTTCACTACTCTATTGACCTGAAGTGCTGGCCGTTCTGGTTCGAACGTAGCAAAACAGATTCATCCTTTCTTTGGATATATATATTTTTTTAAATTATTCCAGCCACTTTTTATTGCAATAAAAACATACTATGCATCCTTGGCAACATGTAATGCACTTTGCCTTGACTTTTTATGCATAGTAAAGAACTCATTTCGTCAGGAGGTGGGCTTTCTCGAGTCTTTTCCCCATTTTAAAATCAATTCAGACGCCTTTTAACTGACATTTCAAAAACTGCATACCTTCAGGCGTACATCCAGTCTACAATAATGTTATACACTATAATACAAAGCAATATTCAATCTAGTGCAAGCTAGATTGGCGAACCATAGTGCGCCTTATTTGCCTTCGTCCAGTAAACCGCCGATTCCGCCGTGTAGAAAAGTAAACGAGCCTTTCACCCATAACCCTAGCTACAACCAGTTCATGCTTATAATCAATTTCTCGCCAAAGCAGCCCCATGCAAAGCGAGGCAAAGTCAATAAACGAGTCCATTTGCTCCAATCAACCGAGCGATGTAATATTAACATACTAAGCGTTGCGCATGAGAAAGCAAAAGCCTCTGCGAACATAATTTCTTATTGCAGCAGGATCAATTTTAGCACAAACATATGCTATCCTTCTGACCCTTCTTGGTCCTCTCTCTCTCTCTTACTATCTCTTACTTTTTTCTTTTCTGCCTTTCAAAAAGGGATCCTAAATGCGTCACACTGTAGAGAAAACCCTTCTTTTTGTTCCTTTTGTTGTTGTCTAAGCAAACGATCCAAAATAGCTTGTGTTTTGACCTTTTCTTCTCACCGGGCAAGCTGTTTGAATGCCTGTGGTTCCTTAAAATTCACGTTCAGGTGCACTCTGGAGATGTTTTTTGGTGCTGCCCATATAGACTGCATACTGAAAATGTATTTTTTGTGTCCTAAAGGTTTTATTTCTTCGTCCAAAGCATTTGCCTGTCTCCAGCCATGAAAGCTGAAGACTCACGCACACCAGATTCTCCCTGTGGGAAAGCTTTATTTCGACGTGTATAAACACGAACCCGGAATGCATACATACACGCAAACACACAAACTTATCACGATGGCACAAGGCCATCGAGGCGAAGGAACATTTTTGAACGACGTCCAAAAACTTTTCAACGCTACACCCGTTGTCACGAAACCAACAACCAGCGCCGAGAGGCCCGCTTTCTACGACGAGTCGCTGCTTTCGCACATTTCGGCACAACTCAACGGCCTCGTCTCCGGCCGTCAGCTCTCTTAAGAGATCGCGTATCAATTATTTCCCTGTTTTTCTACCTGGTACGTGACCTCAGCAATCCTGAGGGGAAGCAAAAACGAATCTTACTGAGAAGAAAAAAAACCCGCACGGTAACAACTTTCGTGCCAGCTCGGAGCAGTGGTGCACAAAAATGGCAAGCTCCAAACGATGTGGCTCGCAGGGCACATATGTTTTACTTTGTTTCCTCCACCTTGCCTGCTTCCAGCCCTTTCACTGTGTACATTTTTAGTCCGCACTGTTTCGCTTCGATGAAGTAATTTTCCCATCCGTTGGTACTAGAGCCTGAAGCAAATTTCATTGAGTACTTCACACGCAAAAGGGGCAACTTTCCCAAAACGAAAACACCATCGCTAATGCATTCGACTTATCAGCTTTCAGTCCCACACGCTCCCAGGGCAAGTGACATGGGGCTGGTGAAGGTGGTGCAGCTCGAAAAAAAAGGTACAACTCGATCATGAATCGAAGAGCCGTCGGCCGTTCGAAATCGATATATGGTGGCGCGTGAGAATGTTTGGACCGGGCGGTTAAACTGGGAATGGACAAGCATCAAGGGACAGAGAGAGAGAGAGAGAGAGAGAGAGAGAGAGAGAGAGAGTTAGAAAGAGGAAACTAGAAAAAAAGCAAGGGCAGAAAAATTCGATTTGTCAGCGTCAAGTGCGATATTGAACTGCATCAGAACAGTAGAACGTTCTGCCATGTACGGTCCCCACCATGGTTCGATTGGTGGTCGCTTGAGCAATAAATATAGCCATATGTAACTCACCCATCACCTGCCATACCAACCTGGTGGTACACCCCACACACAAACGCCATAAATCTTCGTCAGGTTCCAACGCTGGGAAGGCACCAAATACAGCTTGTAATTTCAAAACCCCGATCCCCCGAAGCTTGGACGAGGTTTTTTTTACTCCAACACCTCAATCTGGCTTCCGTGTCCAAGAAAAACTTGCTTCATATATTTGTCCTTCCTTCCAAAGATCGTGTTTTTTCATCCTACTTTTGATGTCTATCGTTCTGATAGCAAATCTAGTCCTTTAGTAGTACCAGCTGCAGATTTCTTCGGGGAAACGAAGCAATTTCTTGTGTGCTCTCTTCTATTTATACACTCCCATCAATAGATTGTGCTATGTCCGTCTGTTCGATCGTAAACCAATACCGGTAAGCGCACGTTCGTCAATAGAAAGACACACGTACCGCAACACACACAGTGCCACACCACCACGCACACGAATGCTGCAAACATCTGTGGTTGAAAACAAGTCACGTCTGCTGCAGCAACATGCACTCTATTAAAGACGCCAACCCCAAACCGACCGTTTCCGATTTAGCAAACATGACAGAGTACACAATCGAACCGCGAAGCAAGCGATTTGGATGGAAGTCCTCTGTAGCAGAAAAGATGGCCGATTTCAATCGCACTCACACATCAAGAAGGCAACCACCATTTTTACCCGTCAGCTAGTTCCCGCGAATAGTGTGTGCGAGCAAATCAGACCAAACAATCTCTACACCCAAAAATCGTCCCATCAGCATCAATTGCCTTACTGTCGTGGCATTACTTCGGTGGTGGGCCTACACACACTTTAATGCTCGTTAGTCACGTACCGCGTGCCGGTACGACCGGAACGAAATGCACCACTCATCGCAACCGCAAACACTCTCAACTAGGGGTGCGCGTGTCGCCCCTGGGAATGCTTCAGACGTAAGTAAAAGGTAAAGGATATACCGGTAGAAGTACACAGCAAAATCCGGTTGAAGTCTCGACTTGTGAAGACAAACTTTTCCATAAATCCACCATCCATCCACACGCCATTGATCATGTCACGACGGTAACCGCAACGATCCGTGCACGATCCGCGTTACACACGCACGTGGCATGTAGGATTGTAAAAGAATTCTGCACTCCACAGCACACACGCACTTGGCAGAAGGGGGTAAGGCGCCGAAGGGACAAAATTGGAAGCACTTTCACTAAGGGGAAAACCTGTCATCGTTTATCTTTGTTTGTCCCACTGTGCTACTAGGAGCACAGTAGTTGCCATCCACTGACCATCTTTTGTGTGTATCCTTCTTCTTCTCCGAACCAGAAGATTACTTCGGGGAAAATACTTATAGGAGGGTGAGCCATCCCGATATCTTACACGCTTCCCATGAGATTATATAACTTAGTTGGACAGCAAAAATCAGTTGCTTGTTAAAGCAGATAAAAGCCTTATTCGGGGGGGGGGGGGGGGGGGAGCTTTGATTATTTGCAGTCTACATGATGTCTGTCATTCAACCGGTAGGTTTTCTGTGAACTTGTATGTTGTGCGTATTTCTATTAAACAGCCAGCAGCCACAAGAGCATGTCGTTGGTTCTTTTTCTTCATCTTGAAACAGTACAAAAAAAGAAATGAACCATCATAGAAATTCTATTACAATATAAGTCAGTCGGCTAAAATGAATTTTTTTCTACCATTGTTTTACCAACTCTGCTTCAAAAACTCCCTCGCACAAGCAAACGAAAACGGACACAGTTTAGAAAAAAGGACAAAAAATTACGATTAAAAACTGCCATTCCCCTGTAGACTAGCGAACCCATCTTGAACCATTCCCCCTCCCCTTCCCCCCAAACAGCGCAAATTGAAAGATGATAAGCAGCGCCGAAACACAAACGAAATTAACCATGTTTCCGGATGCACACGCTATTAATATTTATGAGTTTCGAAAAAGTTTATGCCGGAATAAAGTTTCGGCAGGAGAAGTAAAGACAAAACGAAGCACACGAGCATGCTTGAATAAATAAGCGTAACGGCGATCTGCCATTTTCTGCCCGCTTTGTTGGTGTGCGCAGTATGATCGGTTTGCGATAGACGACCAGGCGCCTCCATTGGGAAAAAAATTTGCTCTCACCGAAGCAGCGCGGCGGGCAGCATGACTATGGGATGAATTTTTTGCTACTCTTCCCAGACTTTGTATAACAATGCACAAGCTCGTTTGTAATATGTGCCTACCAGTTGTGTATGATCTATTTCCAAGTGTGATTTATGCTTATGAATACTACCTGTCATAATAATACCACCCTGTTACAATTTATTCCACTCGAAAGAAAATAAAAAGGATCACTTAAGCAAGGTGGTGCGTTCATTGAAGTAGACTTCATGCTATCGTGAACTAGAGGACGTGAAAAATTGATTCTCTCACGCGCCTTTCCCGAAACCGGGTGGAAACAGTTCACACGAGCTGCACACGCACGCACACATCGCCCCAATTAATCCACCCAACCCGAGGATCTTCTACGCGCGACTGCCGAAAGCAATTATTACTTCCACCCACGGGAATCTAAATGGGCCCCCGATGTTTGTTGATGCGAGGTTGTGTGCTGTTTTCTGGTTGCAAAAATATGAACTCAACCCCAACGCATGCGACCATTAATCATGCTTTTCACACTTAATCTCCGGTTGGCACCGGCACGACCCGACGCTCCCGGCCCGACCCGACCTTTGGCACCACACCAGCGCACACCGTATTCCGATTCCAGCACGCCCGGAGAAAAGCTGCACCCAAAAAATCCCCAAAACTACAGACAGACCCGCAAGAGTGGAACCGGAAAACTAATGCTTACGGAAGCACACACACAACCGATGGCACTAAAAAGGGGCTCACTTCATTTATTTTTATTATTTTCCTCTCTGGTGCCCTTTTGCTTCGATGGAGGTGAGAAGCTCTTTGCCAAAGTTCCGGGACCCGGTGCTACTTTGTCCAGCACGGTAGCAAAAAAAAACCCTTAACCAACCTCCGGAGGCAATATCGAACGACAAAATGAACCTATAGTTTAGACTTTTCTGAAATTCGTCGCTACCACGGTTTCCCACGTTATTACATTATTCTCGAGCACCTTTTCCCTTTTCCCTACCCCCCCCCCCCCCCCCCAAGGCAAAACCCTCAGAACGGAAACACATCTTCTGTTCTACGAAACCATTCGACACTGGTGGTGGGAGCTGACCCACCACACAACAGCACCCGGAGGGGAGACGTAATTGGAATCTTATTTCGTGCCCGGTAATCCTTCACACAAGGATATCATTATCGTGGACAGTGTTCTCGCCCGGGGAAGTCGCCCCGTACCGAGCAGCATGAAAATCATTCAACCATAATTTCAAGTGTCATTGAGCTTCTTCTTGGTTATGCTGATCCCAACCCGTTTCTCACCGAGCCTACCCGCCCGATCCTGGGGGGACCGGGAGGTTCGGCATCCAAACCAAACACTTTCGTGTACGGTGAGTGAGCATAAACTGTAGCACAAAATGATAACCAATTTCCATCCGGCGCCGTTTAGAGATCGTTCTTGCGTACCTCGTATCGGGATCTTAAGATACCTCCATTTGAGATCTTATCATTGGTGCTCGTCGGACAGATGCAAGATAGTTACGCGTTCCATCGAGGCGGAAGAAAATGGAGTTGCGCTTGGGTAAAGGCCCATCCGATGAAGCCCTTGAGTACTTAAAGAATATATATATATACAGGGTGTTCAATAAGTTCGAATACAACTTTTCATCGATTTGTAGTTGTGCACTCTGTGTATTCTGTGTATTAGTATTGGTGTCAGCTTTAGTATCATGTATAGGCTAATCGTTGCATGTGGTGTCGACTAACCGTCACTTAGTTTGTAAACTGTATTCGAATATATTGAACACCCTGTACACTACAACAAAGTATTCTGCCTGATGGACAGTTGAGTTTGGTGCTCTTGGCGATGGGACACCAAGACAATCTATGACGGAACATAACAGCTCTCTGACGTCATAACATTGGGCCGCGTTCGCTCGCTCTCTCACGCTGTGCGTCGTCCTTGTTGGCGTGAAAAAGTTTAACATCAAACCATTACAAAGTGACATAAACGGGCCGGATGGCTGATGACAGTTGAACTCAGTGTTCCGGTACACACACACACACACACGCGCACGTACACTCGTTTACAAGGACGCTACATTTCTGACAACAAAATTCCCAGCTCACTTTATCTCACTCAAACAGTCGCATCGGTCCGTGGCCTTCCTATACATCAAAGGAAGGCCCATGTAATGTAAGTATCTGCTCCCGTAACTCGGACAGTACGGTTATGGAACGCAATCGAAACCAATACACCGACAGGCCACTCTAGCTGTCGAGAGGGTGAATCGGTACACCTCGAAAAGAGTACTTTCTTCGTACTCTTCGTAGCACAGGACCTACAAGCAGGTATGAGATACACATGGCCGAACATTGCCGACCATGCGCAAAACCAGGAACCCAAAGCACTCGCGCGACACCCGTACTCAGCGGTGTACTCCGTATACGGATGCGGATGCTGATGGTAGGTGGTTGGGTCAAATGCCCTCACGCCCTCAAGATCAGCCACCTTCGACGAGGAAAGGATTCGCGTTACGCAAATCGGATGCTGCATATATCCTTCCGGAATGCTGTTTTCCATCCTTGTGAACTTACCGCAAACGCGGAACGGAAACTCACCGTATGAAAGGAGTGTAAACTTTCGCAATTATCACGTCTGTCAACGTGGATGCCACACACACCGTTGGCAGCGTGAATTGAATGCGTAAAACGATGCAGTGAATCACAACCGGACAACACAACCCGGAGTTGTCGAGATGAAGTTGATGCACACGAATGGCCGCGTCCAGCCTGGTACTCGTGCACACGGGGCCTCTGTCATTAATCATTTGGGAATTTTGGCAGTGCAGAGCGCAGTTGTTGGTTGGTAGTGGATTTCGGGGACAAACTTTCGCGTGGCTGTAGTTTTGGAACATTTTCATTTGCAATGGTTTATGAATGGTTTGTGCTTTTTTTTTTTTTTTTTTTTTTTGTTGCTTGCTTTATACTGCCAAACCAACAAATCTCGTTATATCCAGCGTTTTCAACTTTCAACGGACAAATATGCATTGTTTGAAAGGTATTGGACAGCAAGAGAAGTTTTGGAGGTTTTTCTGTATTGGGCTTTGTTTTGTTTTGACTCTCTGGACTCTGGACAGCTGAGCAAAGTTTAAATATACGAGAAAAGTTTGAATAGTACCTGGGCATACCTCCACCTTGGCCGAACGACCTACTAGGTCACGCCGGCCTCCTAGACTTATTGATACCAGGTAATTGAATTGTCCTAGACCTAGGCCCTTAGCCGCTTATTAACTATTGTTTTGCATTAATGTTCTCCTGTATTCGCAATGGCGTTTATGTTAATAGTGATTTCGCCATCAAGACCACCTATTTGTTTGGCTCGACTTTTTTGCACTAGCCCCGCGATTTCTCCGACCCACTGTGTCAGAAGGATCTGTTCCTCTCGTTGGTCAGCCCATTGTTGGAGTACTGCTCAGTGGTCTGGACCACTACTGCTGAGATTCATATTGAACGTATTGAGTGAGTGCAGAGGTTATTTTTTATCAGGTTTGATATTCGTGATTCGGTCTGTGTTCTACCCTTTTTGAGTTCAGATGTCGAACTTTGCAAGATCATCGTTTCCTTTCTCAATTCCTCATTACCGCTGCTCTCCTATCCTCAATCAATTTCTATCTTCTTTCTCATTTTCTGCGCCCTCGTCTTCCTAAAATTGTCTCTCATTGACACACTGCGGTGAATCGCAAAGATCCTCTGTTCCGTGCTATGCATAGTTTCAACCTATTGGCCCATGGCTTTGATTTTCACACACTTTTAGCCTGCTTCCGATCCCTCAAATATAAAATGTGCCCCCTAAAGCATAAGCACGATTTCTAAAAGACGTTTCTAGTAACGTCATCCGTCAAGAAACAGCTGATTCTTGATATGCTTGATTATTTACATTCATCGCTACTAGCTGGTGCATTCAAACTATTTTTTTTGCAAAAGCGTCTGTTAAAATACGAGGCATTTCCCCGTCGAAAAGCGCAAAAGCATTGTGCACCAATTGGTGCTCGACTCCAAACATGTCGCTAAGTCAATTAGCGAAATCGGAAGGTGTGAGTATCGGAGTCGTACGTACCGCAATCCGAAAGTTTCGGGTGGAGTCCAGCTTCGAGGATCCGCCGAAAAGTGGCCGAAATACTGGTCCTGTCAATCAACAGTTGGACCGGGAAATAGCAAAAGCGTTCAAGCAAAGAAAGAAACGTTCCATTCGTGATGTGTCTCAAAAACTGGGTACTTCAAAAAGTAACATCCAAAGTGCCAAGGCAAGATTGAATTTAAAAACGTATAAGAAACAAAAGAAACCGAAACGGAGCACAACGAGGGCCGCATGCGTTATATAACGAGCTCGAAAGCTGTACGTCAAGCTGCTGTGTCGCAAATCCTCATGCATCGTGATGGACGATGAGTCGTACGTAAATTTTAACTACAAAACTCTTCAGGGTAGTCAATACTACACCGTGCCTGAAAGCCAGGATGTCGAAGAAGCCAACAATTCTATATTTCTCGAAAAATTCGGAAAAAGGCAATGGTGTGGCAAGCCATTTGCGAATGCGGGATGATGTCCGAACCGTTTGTGACAACGGAGACGATGTTTTAACCGGATTTGGCCTCTGTTCACTAGGCCAAAGACAGGATCGCATGGTATGAAGAACATGAAAAAAAGGAGTCCCCCAAACTGCCCTTAAGCCAAACCGATTGAGTTAGTTTGGGGTGCTAACCAACGCACACTTGAGAAAGCATTTTAAAGCTGCGGCGAACATCGACAGTTCTCAAAAAGATTGGAAGTAAGTGTCAAAAATCGTTCAGGACAAGTCTGCGCTGAACCTGATGGGAGGCGTCAGAACAAAAGTCCTTATGTTTTATGTTTTGTCTACTTTTTTAATCGTGCTTATACTTTTGGGGGGCACCCTTTAGTACCAGTATTGTGGTCGGTTCAGTGGGCCCCGGTCTTCAAACCGTAGTGAGGACTGACTATCCAACTACGTGGTATCGGTAAGTCTACTAAGCCATTCTATGGACGACGTGACGTAGAAGGTCGTAAGTTTTTAAGACATTCTGTGTCTCAAGGCTGGAGTACTGATCGTATTGAGCGAGTTCAGAGGACTTTCACCAGGTTTGCTACTCGTAAATTGCTGGGGGGATAGTTGGCCTCTGTTCTTCCTCCCTACGAGTCCAGATGTCAACTTCTAGGCTTACGCTCTCTGCAAGATCGCCGCTTCTTTGCACAATCCTCTCATATCACTTCCCTTCTTCTCGATCTACTAGATTCTCCTGCTCTCTTATCCTCAATCCACTTCTATGTATCTTCCCGCTCTCTACACCCTCGTCCTCCTTTAGTTATCCCTAATAGGCGCTCTGTGGTGGGTCGCAAAGATCATCTACTTCGTGCTATGGTCGGCTTTAACCTTGTGGCTCACGGCTTACCTCCTTCCATTCCCAATTAAATACTCTTGTAAGTTTAGGACTAAGGATAGGTTAATTTGTGTTACATTTATGTAGTCGTAAGGCAGAAAATTTAAAATTAATAATAATAGTAAATTCAAGAAAAAGAAATTCTAGTAGGAGGATTTGGCTAATGGGAATGTGAAATGAGAAGTGAAAAAATACAATTTCAGTACTTGCAAACAAAAGAGTTCAAATAATGTCATATTCTTCAACAAACGTCAAGATAACATTTGAACTAAAGCTCTTTTAGATGTCAAATATAACGTAATAAAACAATTGAGAAGAAAACAACCCCCCAAACATTGGTAAGTCCCAAATATTGCATACTCTTCAAAATACTTTACTCCAGCAGCAAATGAAAAAAACATTTTCAACGTCAAAAATGTTCATCAACCAAATTCTTTTACCCACAAGAAACTCACTCCCAAACCAAATACCGCTGTCGAGCATTCCGGGAAACACTTTTCCGAACCGCTACCCTTTTCTTATAGTGTTTGTGTTTGTGTATATAATACCTTTGGGATGCCTACCTCACCACACCACCACCCTGCGTAAAGCCCATCCCATCCGTACAATGTCAAATGAATCTGCATACAAAGAGGCCTACCAAACGAACGGTCGGGAACTTGTTCGCGATGTGCATTGCCAAGCTGTGCAAAACTCACCGTTCTCAAGTGCATTCATTAGAACTTTGGTGCAAAACTTTGGTGCACCGGAACGGCCAATCAACCAAGTCGTATTGTTAGGCTGGTTGGAAGGGCAAGTAAATTTTCTCTACCACCGGGCTTAAAAGTTTTTACGCCAAATGCTCGTAGCACCATAGGAATGTGGAACAGTTTTATGCCTCCGGGGCAAGTAGAAATGGAATTATCATTGTCTTGTTTTTTTAATTAAACAGAAAGCATCGTCTGGTTGGTGGCCTCGGTGTAGACTCGCGATTCAGTAACGAGGGATTAATGAATTACTTTGATTAAATTTAATGACATAAGCGTAACATACCTTCCGATCGCTTCGCACAGCTCGTACACGTCGTCGAACAGAATCTCGTCGTCAGCCATCGTGTATGTGTGTGTGTGTGTGCGTGTGCCGGGGATTGTTCCGCTTCCCTGCTGTACTCTTTGCGAATTTGTGATTGATTATATCTGCTTTTATTGTGCGTGTGTGTTTGTGTGTCTCACTTTTTCCCAGCGCCCAACGAAGGAACGTCGAACATCAACACGCGCTCGTTGTTTATTTTTCTACTGCTTTTTTTTTAATTACTGTTGAGATAATTTCTTAAAACACTCCTCTTTCTCTCTCTCTCTTTTACACACCGTTTCACATTCACAGTAACTATTCACACTTGGGTTGAAAGGATTAAGCTCAATGCAAAAGGGAAAATTCAAACCGAAACTTGTCTTGCAAAATTGTCTTTTGGTTTGGTTTGGTGAAACACTCACTACACTAAAGGAAAATTCTTCACTTTGCTGCACTTTAACCGTATTAACTGCACTGTGCACTTGGTATGATGCGATGAGTCGACGACTGCCCGTCGTCGTACGTAAGCTGTGGCGAATCTACGCTTGAACAAGCATACACTAGAAACACAGACACATACATACACACACATAGAAGCAAGATAAGATCAAATTTTAATTTCTGAAATTAGTTCGTAACCCGATGATGTTGTTGACGGTACAAATCACGCCTCACGCGCATACATGCTTGGTGTTATTATTTAATTAATCGCCCTCTGCAGAAAGCAGATGGGAGCAGCACTGTGTACAACTGATCTCGGTGTGTACGATCTGTTTTTCTTCCGAGTTAAATCACAAGAAAACATCCAAATGTATCAGATCGATTGGCGGCTTCTCCAGCTAGACACAACACACTTTTTCCCGGCCGTGGCAGAATCGTTTCAGTGGCAGGAAATGCGAATAAATTTCCCCGAAATATTTTTACGATCGATCAGTAGCGCAGCTTCAGCCCTTACGCATCACCACCCACTAATATTTTCACTCTCGTTTGCGACGTATAAACATAGTTCGATTTTCCACAAACCCCATATCACCGGCACGTTCGGTTCGTGCACGGCTCCCCGTCTACCCGAGTACGATAGTAATCCGCATCACTGTCACTTTCGATCAATCTCGGAGCGCCCTGGTGCATAAAGGGAGGGAGCCAATTGTACACACACCGTACCGCGTGACCGTGTGCATTACAAGTGTAACAAAGTATTGGAAAAATCGTCGGCAACTGACCCAACTACCCTCATAAAGACTAGGAGGGGGGTTAGTTCTAAAAATAACCACAAAACACCACCGCCAGCCAGAAGCGAAGACTCGGAAACAACCTCTCCTTTTTCAGCGCAATCCGTTCAACGAAATAACAATGACAAACCACCCCCCTTGTAAACGTACCAAAACGTATAGTTTCACCCGGTTTTCTTTACGGAACAAGCACGCACACCAGGGTCCATTGTTTTCGGCCCCGCTAGACGACGGAGAACACGAACGAAGCAAGGCAGCCAACCCTGCGATTTTCGCTGTGCGGGGCAGCTGCCGACCAGACTTGGCGACCGACGCGTGTAGCCTAGCTGGTATCCGGCTACGTGAAGGACTCCTGCTGCACTGATGATCCACCGAATGCCGTCACGCCGGTCAAGCCGGGCCTGATGCGAGTACTCCTAGCCAGATGTGGTGGGATCCCTCAGCCACTCAGCACACCCACACACACACACACACATACATAGAGGAACGAGAATGGTTGCTGTAATGGTACCACCCCATAAACGCCCACTTGTAACGTCAAGCAAACACTGGAAGGACCTGCTCAATCGACCACCCACCGGGAGAGTACACCAACACCAAATGGATGCTCGTGTTGGCGGGTTCGGAAACTTCAAATTGACAAGTTGGCGAGTTTTTCTTTGGCTTGGGGGGGGGGGGGGGTTAATTCTTTTTAAATTTATAAACATAGGACCTTCTGATCAAATTTTATGGTTTAATTTTTTTTAAACAATGTTGAAAATTTCTGATCAATACAAGTCAAGTTTCGAAAGGATCAATTCAGAATTGAATTTGACAACTAAAAATGCTTCACATATTCTCTTACCTCCTTCTGATGGCTTGCTAGACTTTCTGATATAACGTAGTGGGAGTAGTGAGTCCTCACCACGGGCGAAAAATCCGAAAACGGTTTGAACCCCGGTTCTGCCTTGTGAAGACTTGCTCCTGTGTGGCCTCTTTACCACCGTATTGCCCCTTCAGTATTATTTTGAATTGAATTCTACTATTAAATTTGGTTGACATATTCCTCGAATGCCCAAGATCATGAGAAGGGCCTTATTATAATGAGACAATCAAAAGCGACAGAGGCAACCTTTACTAACACGAAAGGAAGTGTATCAAAATCTCGTCTTGACTGCATCTCCATATGGATAACTGGGTATCTAGATCAGGGCAAAGGGATTACGACGTGCCGAGGATGCAGTAGCAAGGATAAAAAAAATAATCCAAAAAACTTTATCTTTAATTTCTGTAGTGCTACAATCTCGAGGGTCCTGACCTGCCGTTTAAGGATTTTTTGACTTGCTTATACCTGTAGCCCTGTTTGAGGAGGATTCGATTTCTCATCTCGTTACGTTATGTTGACATGTTGGGCGAATTCAAATTTAAAATATGTTAAAAGTGCTTGCTTGTGTATCCCCAATTTCTACACTTTGACAGATGTAAATGCTCCACCAGCATCCCATCACACTCGGAACTCGCCCTTATACGGTTGTAGTGCCGCTAGTAACTCAAACCTTCACCGTCATGGCAAGTACTACACTTCCAGTCAAAGCTCAAAATTTCCTGCTTGACACGCACACCTTTCCACGTAGACTAGGGAAAAGGATGCAATTTTCCACCACACACTTTACCAGCCCACAGCACAGACACATTCGCACGCGCGCGCGTACACCGATAGGCCTAGCAACCAGCAGATAATACACACCAACACAAGCGTCAGTGGTGGGTTTTGCACTCGCGCAGCTGCTGCTACGATGTGGAATGGTGTGTAGTTAAAACAATCATTTTACACGTTTTTACATGATTCCATCTATTAACGATTTACACAACCTGTATTACATATTTCACAATTTATGCAGTTTGCAATGTGTGTGTGTGTGTGTGTGTGTTTTTTTTTTTTGAATGGCATTGAACATCGCTTAGTAAATCTTTTCCCGCAAATCACAGTAGACACATTGCGACACACATCACACGGAGCAATACGTGTGTACGTGTGACGCGCTCTATTTACTAGTTTATGTTTAGCTTTGCACCAAACACACTGGACAAACATCGCGGAACGGTTCGATGTTACTCTCTTCGCACTGGGCCACACTTTACATTCCCCATTCCGTTACATCCTTTCCCATCTCTCCTCTCCCACCTTATGCCCTTGTGCTACCACCGTATCGTGGTGGGTGGGGCGTTTTCCTCGCTTCCCAATCGCACTTGGTGTCAGAATGGGAAAGTATTTTCACGTAACAAGTACGGACAAACCTGTACTACTGCAGTGTACACACCACACCATCAAATGGCACCATTTTTTTCACAATCATCCACAGCAACACAGCACAAAAGCACAACACAATCAAAGCTTACACTTTGTCACGAGTGAAAATTGTCGCAGCTTTTGTTTTGGCTCCCGCCCTGCTCGTTCGCTGCTTCCCACTGCACTGGTATAAGGTTTAGAGGAGCAAGCACAGGTTGCATAGACGACACTCCCCGTCGGTAGTGGACGGAATGCCGCGATTACTACACTACTATAGTAGACAAATACGGGCATTACCGCACAACTACAACCACAACAGATCCGTTTACCTTTTTTCGCTTTAAGCTACACAGCGCTCGACTAAAGAAAAAAAAAATCGGAAAACTAAAGGACAGCCGAAGGAAAAACACCTTCTCTTTCTCGCTGAAACGCGATTGTAAATTCGTTTCCCGTACACTGATTTCTTTATTCGTGTTTCTTTAGACTTTTATACGATTTTAACCACGGGTCAAACAAAAAAGCCACCGATGGAGTGAAAAGCGACCGCAAGAAAAGCACCACACCACACACCAACATGGGGCGAAAGATCCACCTAGAACAACAATCAGAGCGCGTATCCTTGTGGAACGTCGTTTTTTTCCGGGGAAAATCGCGATACCTTACCGCACGCACACACACACGCAACTATTTTCCCGTCCTTCTAAAGCAGAGTGAGAAAGGATGTACCAACACAGTGCTAAACAGGCGCTCTACACCAACACAAAAGCACGACCGTTACGTACGGTGGAAACTCAATTTTCCTTAACCTTACACCCAGCGAATTTGGGGTGGATTTTCTTCTCCTTACACACACACACACACGCAGACACTTTCCATTTACTGGTGAGTTCCGACTGCTGGAAGTTTGACGTTTTGGGGCGCGCGCGTAACTACACCAATTTGAGACACCTCTTTACATTCCACGCGAGTTTACCGTTAGTCCGCGTTCATATTACCGAGCGATTTTTAAATGCACTTGTGAGACACTTGAGGAACCTAATTACAACACGATCCGAACGCGGCAAGCGATATACAAACACTCAATAGTTTACAGGGCCAACTGTTCTGTTTTTATACCCGTCGCCAGCCGATCGAACCAATGGTTACTTTGGTTTTACGTTTTTGGTAGTAGCTTGATTCGGCTACGCAATACTGCAAAGAATGTCACCAGCTTACTTTCCTATGAAACTATCTTTCCTATTTATTTATTTTTACTATTAATTTTTGAACAACAATTCTATTTCCTATCGCACAATCGAAGCACAATTCACACACTCGCGGCCGATTACAGTAACGGCATCGGTGACATCACACGCATCCACTCGCGGCGATAGTCCATACATTACATGCTACGGATTCATTAGCCCATGACCCCAACGCGGTACCCCCACGATAGAGCACATCATCACCACACGTCCACCGGCATGCCGTTGTTTACTTAGGTGACAAACCGAATGGGAGCTTTTCTTACCAGCTGGGCTGTACGTAATCAACCCCCTTTTTTTAGTCTCCAAAACACACACACCACCCTACACCCAGATTCTAACGCCCTTTTTCTGTCCCTAGGCTTGGCTGCACGGCAGGCGGAAAATATTTACACCTCAAGCCTAGCACAAACACTACGGACACAAATATCACCTTTTGCAAACAATGTACCCTCAGGGGTAGGTTGGAAACAATAGAATGCGATCGGTACAAACTGCACTACAGCGAGCAACAGCGGACGGTACGTACCAAGCCTGGTTTCGCGTGCAATGTTTACGAAATGAAGAATCCGGTGGAGCGAGCTTCAGCGCAGCTGTCAAAATGATAAGCTCCCCAACCCGCACGCACACACACACGTATAAACTCCAGCGGTCGGCGACGATTGGCCTCATTTTCTTTCGAACAACATTCGAAGCTCTGTCGCTTCGAATTGAAAAATAATACGTTACGGTTCACGTTTCTTACACAGCAAATACTTTATTAGTTAAGTTTGTTATCAAACACGAACAGAAATTAAGAAGAAAGAATTATGAAAAATGCGGGCAGTAAATGCAATCTTTGCGTGGATTCCAAAATCGGCTGCCACAACTCTACTTCTTCGCACCATCACCCACAAACGGATCTTTCCGATTGTTCATGAGCGTGAGGGATGATTCGGCTATCTTGGTAAGCGTTTCCGCTAGCTTGTGCTTCGGGAACACGCTGTACAGTTTGCGCGATTCGGAACTGAGCACATCGGCCAGCAACAGATTCTCGCTGTGCCGTTCGGTTAGTGTGTGGAGCTGATGCAACAACAGCACTATCTCGGGAATGCAAAGCTTCCGTAGGCTTTCCATCTGCACTGCCCGATTCTGCCAATCTTCATCGTCTGCCGGTATCGGTTTCATTGTGTCCGTGTCCACCAACCAGCCGGCCTCGGGAAACAGTAGCACGTTGTACAGCAAATCGCGTGTCAGCGTTGTCGCGTCACCGATACGTTCCTCCCAGTTGGCAAGCTCCTTCCGGTACGATTCCTCCCGATGCTCGGATGTGACACGCTCGGTAAAGTTGGATATCTTTACCACGGGCGGTGGTTTCGGTCTACCGTTATAGAACAGATGGGACCAATCGTTGTAACCCTGGATCGCAGCTAGGTACGTCTGGTAGCAAAGATATTCGCGGATGCTAACCTCCTCCCTGCACGGAATGTCATCCTTCGAACCGTAGTGTGCGAATATGAGCTCCATCGTGTCGGCTGGTATGACGGCAAACGCTTTCCGTGCTGCTTCAATACTGCGCCGGGCCAGGAAGTAGCGTATGAGTGTATTGGTTTGCCACAAAAGCTCACCGCGTTGGTCGGCATAGAAGGTAAGCCACTCGAGGGATAAAATCTTCCGTTCGTCCAGCTCGGTCAAGGTGCCGGCAGCGGTCGGTGTTGACTCGTCATTTTCAGGTTCCATTATACGGCATCGTTCCACTGTGAACACTGTAATGCACGGAACATCCAGACCGAAATTGTAAGCATCCTCCAGGGCTTGCTTTCGCTGCAGACTGTCGGTGATCGTGTCGAGAAAGTGGGAATATAGCAACAGTTGCATGTTTGGCGGTAAAGCGGCCGTATAGAACGCTACCATGTATGACGAACCGAGCGTTATCAAATACTCCACGTAGCGCTTAACCACCCGGTCGCCAATGTCTTCCTGGAACGTTTTGCCAATCTGCCGCAGGAACAACACGAAATGCGTCAAGAAGCGTAGCATCTGCGGGATCAGCACCACCTCCGTCCCTTCCAGCCATCCGTCCACGATACGCATTAGCTCAGGAATGTCGTCCAGCATAATGTACTTCTGGATCACCTTATCCACGTCCTTGGCTGCGGTTGAAATGCGCACATTCTTGTGTGCCTCGAGCGCATCAAAAATTTGCTCCAGTGACTGCTTTCCGTTCCAGTAACGATCCGGCATGGGCAGATAGCTCTTGATGCAGTGGGACCGTATCTCGCTCTCCACGCGAATATCGATCTGGATCTTCACGTACGCCCACAGCATATCGTTCCACGAGTGTTCGGACAGTACCTCCACCATCGAATCGAGATGACCACAGAGCGATCCGATCGTAGCCTTCGTGTACGGATCCAGCATACGGCTTTCCGCCATCTGCCAGGCAAACTTTTTCCACAAATCTCGCCTCGGGTTACCTTCGATCGATTCGCGTGTGCTGAGACCATTTTCTCCTTCATAGTTAGGATCGTGATGCAATCGCCATCCCTCGAGCAACGCTGCCTTCCACGCTTGACCATAGTTTTCGCACTTGATCTGGGCCTCCTTCAACCGGCCGTGGCGTATGTCGAGAAACACCTGCTTAGCAAGCTGCATCTGATCTTCCACGTCGAGATCGTGCAGTTGCCGCTTTTCGCGAATCGGTGCATCCGGATCGAGACTCTTCACCAACGGACGACCGCTACCGAAAGCCGTCTGGCCAATTTCCAGCAACTGATGGAGCGTGTTCTCCCATGCCACCGTACGGCCCATGTAGTGCTTCAGCTCGGCCTGATTCTGGTGCAACGATATCTGTTCTAACCAGTCCACAATCATCTGATACTCGCGCAGATTCGCATTGCCACCGTACAGATGCGTGATGATTGTCTGCTCACTGTTCACCAGCGGTAAATCGTCCATCTCGTTGTCCTGCTTTTGGGTCACCATTCGATCACGATACAGACAAACCATCAATCTCCACGTATCGCGCTCCGCATTCAGCCACATCTCTTCCGCTTGCAGATGGCGCTCGCGGCCGGCCGGTAGCAGCTGCTTTGCGACAAGGTTGATCTGCACCAGTGTCTCATCGAGCGATTTGATCAGCTCGTCCATCGCTTCGAACACATCGGACGCGTTCTTGTGGCGTTTCACTACCTGCAGGAATTCTTCGCACAGCTGCTTGGTGGACTCTCGGATATTGGCGTTGCTGTAGCTCACCGTACTGCCAGCAACCAAACTCATCTGGCTGCCAGACAGTGGACCGCCACGTTCCGATCCCCCCTCCCGATCCCGAAGCATACTAACGTCTTGCAAGGAATCTAGCATACTATCTCCCAGCATCGATGATGCAAATTGTCGCTGCTCCTGTGCCTCTTGTTGCTGTAAGTATCGAACGGATTCTTTGGAACGAAGCAATCCACGGTTCGATTGCACCGTCGATTCATCCAACATCAGTAAACTGCGTTCTAATTGGCTCATTTTGATGCGGTGTGGATCGAGACAACACAAACCACAAGAACAGACTCCAATGGTAATTCCTCTATGTGCTAATAACAACACACTGCACCATAACCTAAAATAGGGTACGCAAGATAGCAAGAGTGACATTGCGAATAGTTTAACGATGTTGACACTATTTCTTACCGGAAAGTAACCTCCGCAACACACTAAGCAATATTCCGAATAAATTGAGACGGGATTAGAGCAGAAGTCAACTAAATTTTGTGTAGTTTGTGCAGACGAACCGGGTTCTTTGCCAGGCTAGCGCGCAATCCGTATATCAACAACAAGAAAACGCCTTTTGTTTGACAGCTACTCGTAGAAAATAGGCCTTTTTGTTGGTGCTGCTGGTTGTGTTAAGGAATTTAATAATCATAAAATACAATTCACCTTATTTTATATAAAATAGCAATAAATAATTTCAACTTCAAAACAATTAACGATAAACTAAAAACCAAAAAAAAATGTATTGGTATTCAATTACGGTAGAATTTTCACGGGGGAACCGGAGTCAAAACGTCAAAAGAAACCGCTGCTTTGTTTACAACAACACTCCTGCCATTCTCAAAATCTTGTTTCTGTGCGTTTTCTCCGTTTTCAGTAGATATTACCGGTGTGAAATTGTTTACTTTCCTCGCTAGTTCTCTCTCGTGGCATCGGCCACCTTTGTCGCATTCCTACACGATGGATAATCCACTATTCGGTACCGCGCATATGCTGTATGAAGTTGATAGTGAGTAAAAGAATCTTCATTTTCCACAGCAGCATCAACATCAAAATTAAATCTCTTTCTCACCGTTGTAGAAAAATTGATGGTACTGCTGCACGATGGGCGCACTTTAATCGGGTATCTGCGAAGCGTGGATCAGTTCGCAAATCTGGTGCTTCACCGTACTATTGAAAGGATACACGTCGGCAATGAGTATGGCGATATTCAGCGCGGTGTAGTGATCATCCGCGGTGAGAACGTAGTATTGCTGGGAGAGATCGTAAGTCGTATTGCGAAGAGAATCCACCGATAGTTGTCGTTTGTTAAGAAAGAAAATGTTGTTCACTCACTTCAGGACCGCGAGAAGGAAAGTAACTTACCGCTGAGGGAAATCTCCGTCGACGACATCCTGGATGCGCAACGACGGGAACAGGAAGCACGACAGGAAAAGCATCGACTGGTCGCGAAAGCACTGAAGGAGCGAGGGTTAAACATGAACTCAGAGCTGGCGCAGGATGAGTTTTAGTGTTGTCCTATTTGTTTTAACAAACACGACTGCCGGTACGATGATACAGCTGAGAATGTGAAGCAATTTTTACTTTTACTTTAAAATATCATCTAAAGGTCTAATTCAAAGGTGTGGCGTTGTTTTATTCGGAAAGTATACGTAAAGATACATCTTTCTTCGTGTGCATGTATTGGTCACTGATTATTGCGCGCAGAGTAAACGGAATATAGAAGCACTTGTCTTACATTTACACATATACTAATAAGTAATTGATATGATTTCTTTACAACATATATCTTGTAGCAAGTGTATTGTCCATGCTTGTAGAAGTAGGTCGTGGCACTTGAAAACACTGAGTATCATACTGGATTTAACACACAAAAATACGCGCAGTTAAGTATTCTTTGTTTGTCCGGAATGATCTTGTCGCTTGATCGTGTGATACTTGCAGGCTTGCATTGTATCGGAGGTATATAGTCCTTTTACCATACCGATTATACCACTTTTTGACAGACTCCGTACGCGTCCATTACAAATCTAATATAGTAAATTACAATGTAATTTAAGAAGCAATTACTTGCCCCGCCTTTCATCTGTTTATCTGTAGGCTTGCTACGTCTCCTTCGCTTGCATACATAGGAGAAAAAAAGTTAAAATTTTGATTGACTGTTTGACTCTCTGGTTAACACGGATTCGGTCTCTCTCTCTCTCCCCTCATTGTTTTTTTTTTCTTTTGTGGAAATCTGATTCCCTGTTAAAGAGCCGTTTCGTCCAGATCGGAATCAACCCGCTCGGGTAATCGGTGAAGCGGTGCTGTCCGTTTCGTATTACTTTCCTTTGGTTCGTTGCCGTCCATACAGTACAGCAAACTTTCGCTCATCTTAGACTCGCTGAGTTGGTCGAGAATTTCTGTCGATGATTCAAAATCATCCGACTGGCTGGCGAACGATAAGTCGGCCGGACTTTCTGCCGGCATCAAACCGCGACTGAGCAGATAATGTCTGAAAAGCAAACAACCATGAATAAGTCATGCAGGAAAGCAAGAGCAAAACTGTATGACAAATAAACCCTTACCGAAAGGGACTCGTCAAAGAGCTAGACGGTTGGTCTCCTTCAGCAACATCACCACCACCATGAACAACCACACAATCAGGATCAATGTTACCTTTCGCTGGGAAATGGGTGGATATCGGTGGCAGACCCACTTCGTTGCTGATCGATGGTAGTCCTGTGTCGTTAATTAGCTGCTTGATGTTTCGATCGTAGCTTGATGGTGTGGCCACATTGTTGCCACCGGTTAGCGCAGAAACTCCTACCGGCGGTTCGAGGTCCATTTCTTCATCTTCCTCTTTCAAGCTTGAGAAGCTGGCACAAGTAGTCGAGAGTTGTTGCTGTTCGCTTGCATTCGCCATGGCCAGCAGCATGACTGGTTTGCGCGATCGTGGTGTCATGATCGATTCCTATGAATGCAATGGAAGGACATTAAAACGATGGAATTAATTTACTAATTAACATGTATTCGAAAAAAAAGCCCGCCTCCCACCTTCGGTTTCGGATCAAATTTAAATTCAAAAATAATTCGGTTTACGGTTCGAAATTCGATGCAAAAGTGGTTAAAATAATTTTGATGTTTTAAAAACAAAAAAAAAAAAGCGTAAGCAAAGCATGTCAGCCACCACCATATTTTTATGCACAAACAATAAGCGATAAGCATTAGATTTAAAATTTCCAGTTTAAAAAATATCCTTCAATTTTAATCCACAAGGCGTCAGGAGCGTTTTGGTTAAAAAAAAGCGTGTGAAATGGATTAACGGCTACATACCTGCATCGATTTTGGCATCCTTTGAGTACTTTTCGTGATGGGAGACATTGAATTGCGCCCGCTCATGAGTTGTGCCGGTCCGGGCGTACTGGTAAGACAGCTGGCCGTCCAGCTAACGGTCGCATGTACCGAGTTTGAATCGGGCACGGTGGACGTATTCGGAACAGCTGATCGTTGCGTAGGAAGAATGCTACAATCCGCAAAACTTTCATTCCGAACCATTGCTGCAGTTACTTTGTTCGATCGCTTTGTCCCGCCGCCCGTTCGAGCTAACAGTTCAACCGATCGGTTGATACTTTTTTTGCTTCCCTTGCTAGCATCACCACCGAAAGGGAAACGCAAATTGCCCATCGACACACCCTTTATTAGTTTGTTCTTGAAGAAACTGATACGCTGCTTGGTCGAAGAACTTCCACCGCCTCCTGGTGTTGCTGTCCGCGATTTGCCATCGATTTCCGTGCTTTCGGTGCTTAAATCTGATTTCAGCCGGGGAAGTTCTTCGTTCAACCGGGTTTTATCCAGATGGCCGCGTCGATGCTGATAGCCGATAGCGCTGAGATTTGGTTCCGAACGGTACCGGGAGCGAGTGTCACCCAACATCGATGAACCGTACCGATCCTCCTCGGTATCGCTCAGTATTCGCTCACTATCCTCGAAACCATCCTCCTCTTCCTCGCCATCCTGATTCCCATCGCCACCGGCTAACAGTAGGTGTCCGTCATGGGAAAACTCTTCCTCATCCTCGTTTTCGCTCCCATCGATATCGTCGTCTTCCTGCTCTACAAAATCTTCATCATCCTCCGGTGGAGGTGGTTCGCTGTCCTCGATCAGATTGCAACCGGCAACCGTTTCCGCACCAAAGCGTACCATCAGTGCTGATTTCGATCGCCCGATCGGGTGATCTAGCTGTTCCTCAACTCTACTTCGTTTATGGTCCGAACAAGTGTCCGAATTGTTCTCAATGCTTGCACAGTGTTGCTCGGCGGATATTTTCTCGTCCCCTAACTCACCGGATGACCTTCGTTTAAGGGTTTCGATACTTTTCGATACATCCGTTGCCCGGCTTGGCATGGATTTTTGCTCCAACGAGCTAGAAGTACTGCAGCTACTCTCAGTGCTACTCGTTCGGGTCAGGAAGCCGGCATTGGCGTTACCCGATGAATGGGATGACATCGAGGAAAGCGACGAGGAAGAGGACGATACCGAGGAGCAACGCTTAATGCATGCTGGCGAACCAACACTGGACGGTGAGTCGGACGAGGAGACAGGACTTTGGAAAAGAACGCGCTGCCTTGGACCACCGCTGCCATAGCTCGTTCCACTCGGGGTCTATTTAAAAGTTGGTTAGAGTTTGTGTGTTAAGCATTATGAGAAAGTGTTAGAGGATTAATGGATGGAAGAATAAAGTTTTGTGGTAGATTTTTGGCACGAGCAAACAGCAAACGGACAAACAATGCGGTTAGTGATGAAATAACGAATAAAAACAAAACACAAACAAAGTCCGGGAGCCCCCCAAACACCGTACCTACCTGAAATGTGGTCGGAGTTTGGCTTCCACTGCCCGGCCTTTGCTTCGGTGTCCTCGACATGAGTGATTTGTGGAATATGTGCCGCTTAATGGAATCGCTTATCGACCGTGGATACTTTAATCCACCGCCACTTCCGGGTCCAGGTCCACCCGAACCATTCTTCTCCCGCTGCATCAACACCTGCAACGGTGTACCGTACCCATTCTGGCGGTTAAACTTGCTCACCAGCTTCTTTTTCTTCGATGACTCGGGCAAACTCTGGATGTGAGCGTACAGCTGGGCCAGTGCCGTGTCGGTAGAGTTCATTATGTGCGCTTCAGCCGTCTTTTCGCGATCCACGAACGTGTACACAGTATTAGCTACCGAGTCCGATGTGGTCGATTCGTTCAGTATGTGCTCCGGGGACATGGTTTTACGACGTCGCTGCTCCACAAAGTAGGCCCGTATATCGGTGGCCAGCTTCGGCGGGATGTGAAACAAGCGAGCGCCAGTTTTGATCATAAAACCTACGATACCGGACATATGCTGAGCCGTCGTGTGCAGTGCCTCTGGCGATTGTTTGCGCGGACAGATTAGGTGCGGTGTGAAGAGAGTGGCCAGATTCACGGCCGACATCTTGTTGGTCGCTTCGTGCTGAATTGTGCGATGCAGCAGTTCAATAATGAGCCGGAGAAGAATGTTATTCTCTTCCGGAAGAAGAAGCAACAACAGTTGAAGTGCGTTTAGTAAGCGATCTTCACCGCGTGACGCTTGAGAGGATTCCTTAGAATGGAACAGATCGGCCACCTGGCAGTACGCTGGGTAGTAAAGCTCGGTGAGCAGTGGTTCCGGCAGATCGGCAAGGAAACTCTTCAACACGCTAGCACAATCGTGCGCTGTGTAGCCGGTTTCGTCCAACGGTAACATGTTGCCTTGCAAGAGCAAGTTTTTTAGCTCATTCTGGCGTGTTAGCGAGCCGGTTTTGCGGAATATTCCTTCCTGTGAGATGTCTAGAAAACGAAAATGAACGTATGGAATCGCACTGAATCGAGGAGAGAATAGGATACATACTTTCTTCCTGCTCCAGAAATGCAATAAGCTGTTTCAGATCATCGATGTTTGCCCTCGTCAGTGCTGCTTTTGCCGTTTCTGGCGAGGTCACTTTGGCCGATGTACAACCCTTCGCCTTCTTATGAAAGCCTTTCCATTTCTTCAGCTTCTGTTTATCTAATCCGGCTGGATCGTTTCTGTGGGAGGAAACCGGCCAAACGGTATAAAGGAAAGGCATCACCACTTCATTTCCAGCCGCGATTGCAGTCAACTACTCACTCCGTGTCGGTGTTGAGATCCAGTTCAAACGACAGGTGCATCCGTACCAACGTAATAAACTGTTCGGGATGTTCATCCTGCAGCCGGCAAGCAATTTCCTGATCCAGTCGTACCTTGGTAGTTTCTTCTACATCCGTCATCGTACCTGCCACGTACGGAAAGGCCACTCAAACTTTCTTCTAGTCTACCAACACTCCTGTAGATGCTTGAGAATGTTTCTGCCAGGGTAGGCTTCACTTCTTACCGCAAGCTTCTCTACTCAGCTTTAGCATGGTAATTTGTTCTAAACAAAAAAAAACAG
Organism: Anopheles maculipalpis; assembly: GCF_943734695.1. Classification (NCBI taxonomy): domain Eukaryota; kingdom Metazoa; phylum Arthropoda; class Insecta; order Diptera; family Culicidae; genus Anopheles; species Anopheles maculipalpis. Next base: position 9,972,747 of record NC_064871.1, on the reverse strand, counting down.
GAATAAAACATCACATGCCGGAACAGTTTAGCGTCCACTTGAGAAGCTTAATGGCTACGAAAAAGGGCACACAAAGGCAATGTAACAAAAGCGTACAGAGATCGTAAAGGTAAACCGCCCTGAAGGCAAAAGTGCGGTTTATTTTATTTTGTATCGTCTGTCAGTCGGTTTGATTTCGAATCGGCTGCCAACTGTGAAAAGGCCGTTGCACTAAAGTTGATCCAGCGGTCATCGGCATGAGACACCGTATTTCTTTTGCGTCACACAATATGTACTTAATAAGATATTAAAATTTCTTATAATTCAATGAACATTGATAGAATAATGCAAAAAACAGTACAAATATTTTTAATGCTACAAATATTTCTTTCTAGAGCAGAACTGTCAGATACGATTAATAAATAATCAAGAACGATCGCTTGGATGACACGGTCCTTGAAAAGGCCGTTCAAAGCAGAAACTATGTTTTGCATTTAAAAAAATATTTTAGTTTTCGGTTTTGCATAATTTTGCAAACCTCTTCAATACAGGTCCAAGCTTACCAGTTAATCACAAATAGAATTATATAAGCTATGGCAACATTTTCTTTGCACCATTGTTGTCCTCTACCAGAATGCACTATAATAATCGTGGACTTTATTGAAACGATTATAACTTTGAAAAAACTAATTTTAATATTTATTTTTGAAATTTTCTATATTTTTGCAGAGCAAAGATATTATTTTTTTACAAAGTTCAATATAAATAACCAAACAGAAGCTCAATGTGCCAATTATTTTGTCAACATTGCTCCAACTGTCAACAAGGAAAAACAAAACCTTCTTCTCACCCATTTGTACGAATCATGCGAAGAAGCGCTAAGAATATGTTTTTACCATAAAATTGTGTTGTAAAATAGTTTCTACGTAAAGTGTTTTCCCAAACTTGTCCCTTGTTAACTGTGCCATTTTTACAGTGGTGTGAATATTCCCCGTGCAAACGACTCCAGCGCTACTTAGGGTACTTCAGCTCGTACTCCAACTTAATTCCACAAACAATGCGATAACTGTCCAACAACGACAACGATTAGCTGATTCTGCTTCAACATGAACAGCTACGACACGCTCGGAGGCAACGGAAGCGGTCCATCTGGTACCGCAGCCGTATGTCACTGGCTGAAGCACATGAAGCTGTACCGAGTGGTGCTAGTCGTGGTGGTTTGTTCCCTAACTTTACCATTCGTGCTCTACAATCTACTCGTGCACGAGGAATCAAGCGTCCAGCACAACGACATCCATCGGACACGATCGCAGCTTTTCACGTTCGAGGACGTGAGTCCAATGAAGGCAGCCGATCTGAAGCTACGCATTGACGAAATGCTGCGCATGAAGGGTACGGTGTCGCTAGAACTGCGTGATCTTGAATCCCGCCGCCAGAAGCTACAGTCGGACATCGGGCTGTACAATCAGAAGATTGACGAACTCAAGCAGGAACTTGCCCGCCAGCAGACGGAGCTGGATCGGTTGAAGATTTCTGTCGAACAGGCGCAGGTAGCGCAACGTGAAGCGGTCCTACGCAACACACCGGAACTGGCACTTCCGAGAGCTCTCTTTTCTGACACACTGCCAACCGAGATGCGACCGCTCGGTGCCGAACAGAGTCGGGCGTGTAAAATGAGCACCTGTTTTGATCACTCACGCTGCAGTCTGACGTCCGGGTTTCCGGTGTATCTGTACGATCCGGACACGACATCGGTTGTGAGCGAGGGATTCGATATTGATGGATTTCTAAAGACCACCATCAAACAAACGCTCGGGTACAATGCTCACCTTACAACGGATCCGAAGAAAGCGTGCGTATTCCTCGTACTTGTCGGGGAAGCACTTTCCGAGCACGAAGTACTGAAGAACAATCGCTACAACACGGCCCAGGGTGGATCGGACAGGACGTTAGCTGAGTCTACTAGCACTACGCAACAATCGAGTCTCAATGTTACCCGGCTTCGGCTGCTACCGTACTGGGGCGGTGATGGTCGGAATCATGTGCTGTTGAATTTTGCTCGCCGAGAGATAGGCCCAGGGACGGGTAATATGCTACAGGGACGCACAATGGACACGGGTCGCGCCATGTTGGTGCAATCGAGCTTCGAGGAAAGTCAATTTCGCGTCGGATTTGATCTGATTGCACCACCGATCCTAGGACCGCCCGGTGGAGACGTTTGGCAGGAGTGTGCCCCAATGCTACCGGCCCGGCGGAAGTATCTGTTAAGCTTTCAGGGTGAACTGCACGGTCAAAATGGATCGTTGGGTGTGGCCGGACCGCACGGCACAGACGACACGGAAAGCGACACGGTGGATGAGTTCATTATCGAGCATCTGAAGGAAATGTCCTCGGGTAGGACGCAGGATTACTTCATGCTACAGTTTGAGTGTGTACCGGCAACGGAGCAGCGCAGTCCGTCGGGTTTGCGCGATTGGTCACTCTGCGGGACGGATAACTCGCGGAAGTCCGTACTGAAGGAATCAACCTTTGCGCTCCTGCTAGCGCCCGGGGGAGGAAGTACGAGCTCCACGTTGCTGCAGGCACGCCTGTACGAAGCACTACGAGCGGGAGCGATTCCACTGGTACTAGGAGGTGACCAGGTACAGCTACCGTACGCAGAAACGATCGACTGGAGGCGTGTGGTGATTTCGTTGCCGAAAGCTCGCATCACCGAGTTACACTTTCTGCTTCGTGCTATTCCGGATGCCGATTTGCTGATGATGCGTCGCCAGGGTCGGTTGGTGTGGGAACGCTACCTGAGCTCGGTACAATCGACCGTCGATACGATCGTAGCAAGTCTGCGCAATCGACTCGGAATTCCACCCAAACCCGTACCCTCGGTCGTAGCGCACAGTGTGTTCAATGCATCCTTTGTCCCGCTAAAATCCGACCCCGTCATTGACACCGAACCGGAGGAATCGCTCGGACCTATTGAGCCACCGTACCCAAGTCCAGCGTTCCGGCGTAACTACACGGCAACGCTTGTACAGTCACGCGAAATGTGGAACGATTGGGCCGATCCGTTTTCGCTCTATCCGCAACTGCCGTTCGATCCCGTCCTACCGTCGGATGCGAAATTTATCGGCTCGCACATGGGCTTCCGTCCGATCGGGAAGGGTGCGGGTGGTACGGGTAAAGAATTTGGGGAATCGCTCGGTGGCAACTATCCGCGGGAACAGTTCACAATCGTCATGCTGACGTACGAGCGGGAACAGGTGCTGATGGACTCGCTGAGCCGTCTGTACGGACTGCCATACCTGCACAAGGTGATTGTCGTCTGGAACTCACCGAAACCTCCGCTAGAAGATCTCCGCTGGCCAGACATAGGTGTGCCGGTGCACGTCGTTCGTGCACCGCGCAATTCACTCAACAATCGCTTCCTACCGTTCGATGCGATCGAAACGGAAGCGGTACTATCGGTCGATGACGATGCACACCTACGGCATGACGAGATTTTGTTCGGTTTTCGTGTTTGGCGTGAGCATCGGGACCGTGTGGTTGGGTTCCCGGGTCGATTTCACGCGTGGGACGTGAATACGCTCGATTCGTGGAATTACAATTCAAACTACAGCTGCGAGCTGAGCATGGTGCTGACCGGAGCCGCCTTCATACACAAGTACTACACGTACCTGTACACGTACACGCTGCCCCAAGCGATCCGGGACAAGGTGGACGAGTACATGAACTGTGAGGATATTGCGATGAATTTTCTCGTATCGCACGTAACACGCAAACCACCGGTAAAGGTAACATCGCGCTGGACCTTCCGGTGTCCGGTGTGTCCGGTGTCGCTCAGTGAGGACGATACCCATTTCCAAGAGCGACATAAGTGCATCAATTTCTTTACCAAGGTAGGCTAACGGGAATCGGAGGTCGGTTTTTATTTAACGAGTTTTTTTGCGTCCTAAGAATAGAAATCGAAGTAAGTACGATCGCTGCTTGGCGAAGATCTTGATGTGGACGGTGTACAGTTGTTCATAAGCTTCTCGTGCCGGGTCTCAACATTGTTAGTGGGTTCCGTGTCTGGCTGAGAAGTCTTGCTTTTCTTTCGAATCTTTTCCGGGGCGAGTGTTGGATCATCTTGGATAGCTTCTTGAAGTGTTTTCCTGGGTAGGCTGGAAGTACTTTTACTTTTAAATGCTTCCACCTTTATAGTGCCTGCCGAAGATCTCTTCGGAGCTCTCGGCTTTAGATGCAATTGTTTGGAATTTTGATCGAAAACACCGACAAACATCACATCGTGCCCTTCGCTGGGGAATCGTGACTTTTTTGTGTCCCTTTTCTTCCCCACATCGCTATGCTTCCTGTTTCGTTTGTTCCGTTGGTTTTCGTGGTTCATTTCGGAAGAATTCATCACTAAGCGTGCTTCGTAGCCTAACGGAATTCTTGTACGTTTGTTGTAATTTAGCAGCTTGCTTGATTTCGATTGGTTTTTGAATGTATATTTCCATTTTTCCATGTTTACTGTAATTTATTCTGTTTCTTTCATTACTCATTCCAGGTGTTCGGCTACACACCCCTACTCAACACCCAGTACCGAGCTGATTCGATCCTGTTCAAAACGCGAATACCACACGACAAACAGAAATGCTTTAAATTTATCTAAATCTTGTTGCAATTCGATTTGCCATCAATTTAACCATTCAACGATCGGTCTTCACTCCGTCCATCGTCCATCGTTTGGTTCTAATTGTGGTCCAAACGACATCTGGGTGATGTCGTTTGGACTGGAACAAAGACACACATACACAAATACAAACAGTTACTGCTAGTGCACACCACGCATATGGTACGTTATTATTACGTACACGACCACCACGAATGGTCCACCTCTGAAGCGGATGCCATCAGTAGTTGTAGTTCAGTTTAGCACGTTTAGCTTTTAGCAAATACATCGTGACTCTCTCTGGTCAAACATTCGATTTGCTGCGGTACAGAGGTACGTGTACCCGGTTTTCACGGTACACTCTACCAGCAGCGTATAGCAGCGTTGTAGTGTATAACAAACAAGCAAGCAAACGCTAATTCCACACCCCAATGTACTGTCCCATTGGTATAGCTCGTAAACGATTAGCATAATCCGTACGTTAGGTTAGCCCGCAAGAAGAAGATAAAACATTTATCACACAATTCTGAGATTGCAATATTGTTTTTAACCGGTGCGACTGAAAACAGCCTCAACTGAGATGGTTGAAAGGTAACATAGTTGATAGAGAACGGTACCAGTAACTCTGACAAAACTTGGTCAGCTTGCGTAGAGATTCAATAGTCTGGGTTTGTTCTTGATTTAGTTAAATTTTTGAAACATTTCACCCTCCCCGGGAGTGTAGTTGTTTCGTGCGTTAACTAGTCCGATCGGGTTTTGTTCTGAATATATACGTTCAAGCGATGAGTGTTTTAGTCGTCTAATTTAGAGCGTACTTAGTGCAGCTTTTAAGGAGAAAAGGAAACAAAAACGAAAGTGTTAGGTTGTATCATTTGAATTTGATTGTTTGGTTGTAATCAATGCTCTGTACTGAGAAAAGACTAATATAAAATGACATGTATACTGTGGGAATTGTGGTATATCGTGAGTTTTTTTGTAGCATCATTTATTTGGAAAAAGAAAAGAAAAAGGATCCGAAATGGCTAATCTGGAACGCTAAGAGCAGTTCGTGGAGGTGAGATAATCATGCAATTTAAAAAAAGTGAGCACTTTTCTCACGATCGAGTAGCGGATTTCATCGATTCATCCTATTTCGTCTCATTGACATAGTGGAAAAAGTCGATCGATTATCTGGTCAAAAGTATTTTATATAAAAACATATTTTTCATCACGGATATTTAATTTTCTTACCATTCATATTTAGAAAATTATATTCCCAAATACTAATTAAATTAGTATAAAAGAAAATATAAAAAAAAATTAATTTAACTAAGCATCACATTAGTTACAACATTAGTAGTATGGCACGGAAACCTCATTAAATTAACTAGGTTTTACGATGAACCATCTCTTACTGGTTTAATGTTAAATATTTTCACTTTCCGAATTATCCTTCCCCAGGACCTGTGCTCCGTATTCCGTAACGGCCATTTTCAAACCGATATCGTACAAACTGGATTCCTCCCTCACAGCAATTTACCTCTGACGGGAGCGGAGAATCTCGAATCAAATTAGATGCCCGTAAAGCTCGGTGTGGATGTGTGCGACGAGCTTGTACGCTCCCGCTCTCACGAGCAAAAATTTTTGGGGTACGAGAATTTTGGGCGAGTGGCAGTGTAAAAATCGCTAGCCCGTTTCGGGAGCCTCGGTGTGTGTGCATGGTAGCGCGATTTTCCACTCACTCGTCACAGCCGTAACGGGACGGGAAAGAAAAGCGTTTTCGGTCTCGCGTTCGCCAGTTTTCAGTGCTCTTGTTCCTTGTTGGTTCCTGCATTTCCTGTGTTTGTTAATGGGTTTTTGAATAGTCTTCTCTACTTCCCGAATAGTCCCCAGAAGAGAAGAAAAAAAAACGTCCTCGCTGCTTGTCTGGTACGTGTCCTGGAATCCGTGTGCCGTGTGGATCGCTTCTGTGTGCTTCGTAAGCTAATTTCGTTCCCGTGTACTGTTGGTTTTTCCTTCCAAAAGCAAAGGAAAAACCCCTACCCAGGATGGTTAGTGCTCGTGTGTGTGTGCCATATCTCCACACACAAAAACCTGACCATAATGTGAAGGGGGGGGGGGGGGGGGGGGGAGTGGTGTTTAAGAGTTGAGTGTACCCGTGACAAAAGCTTTCCACTTTCTTGTGGCATTTCAGCGTGCGTGCGTGTGTTTAATCTAGAAAAACCCTACTCTGGAACACTGGAACGCAATGGGGGAAATCTGTACAAAATGTGGTTGTTCTGGAATGTGGAGCAATTTTGCAAACTCACTAGCGCACACACACACACGCACACATCCTGCAGGAAACTGCAGGTTAGCGAAAGGGCGAAGCGGGGCGGAAGATAAGAAGTGAAAATTTTGAGCCATTATGCTGCTATTTGTGCCTCCGCTCGCTCCCTACCCTCTTTCTCTCTCTCTGTTTCGCTCTCTCTCCCTTCCCCTAGAGCCCTCACGAGCCCAAATGCTCTAGGAAAGGACTGGGAAGGGACCCTTCGGTGTGTGTGACCTAGTGCATATGCTACTGCTACAGTTCGCTCTGTGGCAGGAAGGAGGAGTCCAACAGATTGCTCTAGAGCGCCGTCCCTCTCCGCACTAGTGCGCACCAACATCACCTATCCTGCTGCTAAGTGACCGAAGCAGCAGGATTCGGGGACCAGCAAAAAGCGACCTCAAAACTCTGAATTCACTCAGGCGCGCGAGCTGCGGTGAAGAAGCAAAACTGGTTTTCTTCGCTTTCCTTTTGTCGAAAACGGGCAGGGCTCCTGGGAGAAAGAAAAATCGTGTTCCACTGCACCCTGGACTCAGGACGGCCAGGGGGAAAGAAAAGCGAATAGCCAACGGTGGAATAGTGTAAAACCAAAACGCATGTTTTTTTTTTTTGTTTTGCGGGGCGGACGAACCTAGTGAGAGTGTCCTCGTAACGTGAGGGATAGGGAGAGCGGGAAGCGTTTCCCTTTCCCCCGTGGTTCCGATTTCGATTCCTCACTTTTGCTATCTGCTGTTAAAGTGTGCGCGCGTTCGTGTTCATGTGTGCGAGAGAGCAAGAAAGAGAGGACAAACTGCGAGTATTATCTGTGTCCTCACCCCCTGTGTATTTATGTAGCTGTATATGTGTGTGTGTGTGCGTGTGAATTTTCTTTTCCATTGTTGCAATTCCCTGCTCATACATGCTCATCGTACCTCTGTCGACGGAGTCACGAGAGCGTACGGTGAGCGCTCTGCTCTACTCTCGTCTTCCAAAAACCTATCCTGTGTGCCTCGAAGGACTACTCGCTTTCATCGTTGCAACAAACACAGGACACACAGACACACACATACACAAGCAAACACGGGGCTGATGCCTGTTCGATGCACATCGTGTGTCCCTGCTTGCTGGGCAAAGGCAGCCGAAGATACCGAAGATGAGGAATGTTACCAGTGCTGACAGGCTTCGAAGGATGTGGAACGTATCTACGTGTGTGTGTGTGTGCGTTTAAATGTAGAAAATTCACTTAAGGATGGAATTAGTGTCACGTTAATGTCCGGTCTACATCTTCCACAAGTCCTTCCCCATAGAGAAGGATGCTAATGGCGATAAGGCAAGCGTCAGAGTTGCTGAACGAGCTGACAACCAACCCAAAGACGGCCATTATCTTCCATGTCCATGACTTGTGAAAAGAGAAAATAAGCTTCGAAATGGGGAGCAAGAAGAAGGTTAATAGATTCAAGGTGAGTACAGATTCGATCCCCATCGAGACTCCATCCTGTTAAAAAAAAAAAAACAAAGACACAGGACACATCATATCGTCCACTGGTCGTCCTGCTGCCTGGGTCGTACCAAGTTCACGCAACCATATTGTTGATTTCGCTTCGACGAACCGGCTTATAGATCTAACAAATTAAATCATATCGCATCGATGAGAGGTGATGCCCTCAAACACTTGCACGCGTACCCTTACGGGCGTTATCAGATTTGTGGCCGATGTTAGGAGCGTTAGCGTTAGGATCGATATCATCATGGGTATTGAGGTTTCGAACGGTGTGCACCCACCTAACGGAGGGTATACGTTTGGTGAGGTAATAAATTACCTCAGAGATGCTCCAATCCCCACCCAGGGACACTGCATGAAGCATATGCAGCTCGGTAGCAACGAATAAGTTCCTATTGTTTACGATGCGTTAGTGGTTGCCGATCGAGGTTTAGCACTTTGCTTGAGGTTTCGTTGAACAAGAGGACCAATGTGTCACAAACAAACAAAACAAACGATTCCCGCATACGTGCTTGTGTGTGTGTGTGCGGATAGGGTAGGGGTTTTAAGTTTGGTGATTTTATGAGGGTTAACCATACAAAGCTAAAGTTACTTAAACCTCCACCAAAGATGACAGTTGCGTCTAAAAATTGTCTTTTGACCCACATTTGCCACGACACTTGCTCACCGTATCTCGCTAAATGAATCGCGCGCCCTGTGACCGTGATGTGCGGAGTTTTCCCACCCAACATTTATGGTGTTGGTGACCCCAAACGCGAGCATGGCTGAGCTTATCTTCATTGTCACTGTGACGTGTGGTAACGCATACGCATACACGCCTCACGCTAACGCGACACGACGACTATATAAAACGGCTACGAACGACCCTCATCACCATGTCCATGTTTCTAACGCCATTTGTTTTTTTTTTATCTCGTGCAATGAATTTTCCTCTAAAGTGTGTCTTTTTAACGTTTTGTTTTCCTCTTTCGTTACAGCTTATCACGGCCGCCGCGTAATCCTTATCGTGTTTGCCTCTGCCAGCGTCGTTCTACACACGCGCACACAACGCATACCGATGCTGCCCCGTTCGGTGCCATGCCACCCACACACGCATACACACACACACACACACTTACCGCCCACACAACCCAACAGAGACGACGGTGACGTCCGTGAAGCCAGTACCAAACACTTGAGCATAATTATTAGTCCCACTCGCAGTGTTACGCCTCAGCTGCCACCAATACTACTAGCGAAACGGGTTTATTACTACACTACCACCACAAACCGGTCGCACGCACCTGTGCGACAGTGCGACGTGTGCGCCCGTCTGTTACTAAAACGTTTTGTTGCCACCCCCCTACCCCCATACACCCACGCACACACACACACATACACATACAATCGACTGTGCAGTGAGAAGGAGTAGAGAGTTTGTTTGCTTTGCTTACGAAATCGGACAAAGTGATTCGGTGGACCGAAATTATGGGAACAGTTTTTTTTTTTTTTTTTTATAGTGAAAAAGGTAGTTCCCGGTGTTGAAAAAGGTGAAAACAGAAAAAATCCCCCCCCCCCCGCCTTTATTTATAAAAATCTTATTATCACAAGCAAAAGGATAACGCTGGATAGGAAGGACATTCATGGAAGTGCGTGCAGAGTGCGAGTTGAGCAAATTGTATACCATTACACATGTGGTGAAGTGAAACACACAGCTAATCAATCGATTGTGCCTTGATTGTGCATCTTGTCGCGTCCTCGTCGTCAACGGCGTTGTGCCAGGCAGCAAAGGATCGTCTGCCGACTTAGGGCAGAGTAGTCGTGGATTGATTCCACAGAATGCAACCCTTTCTCACTGGTTGGTGTGTGCTGGAGGAGGTTCGTGTAAGATGATGGGTGTGTGTGTGTGAGCCAAGTGGGGCGAATCAGTGTGGCCTTTGACTAAGGGGAACCATCCGCCAGTGTATAGATGCATCGTGTGCCGTAGAAGACGATTAAAGGATCATCCGGAGTTGTGTCTGATGTGGATTATAAAGTGCATCACTGGAGGATGCATACGGTGATGAGCAGTGCCGTTGTGTTGGATTCATAGGAAATTTAATGAAGAAGCATTAGGCAGTTCTAGATGAAGCTGGAAATTCTTTTAATGAGGGAAGTTTTAACTAACCGTGTGAATGTGGTAACAGAAAAGCGAAGTCTTTGTACTCCTAGTGCCATTCCATATGTTTGAGTGGGTGTGAAAAGTTGTGTGAACTATCTTACACCAGTTTGTGTTCATTTTATTTGCCATAAAGTATTTCAAGTACATCACTTAGTAAGCATATTGTTCAGCCCTTTTAAATTAACCTCAAGCCTTTAACCGTATCCACAGGTATGCAAGTAAAAGTGTTCAGTGGCAGAGATTCGAACGCATCAAGCATGCAGATGTCGAAGTGTAGCAGCTCGGTGGAATGATTTAACCTCCCAAAAAGGTTAAGCAAAACGGATCCGATCTTCCGAAAGTGTCTCAAACAAAGAAGCGCCAGCTGGTGTAGTTTCGCTCGCTACAATGGTGTGCGTTATGCATCGATTCACTGCTGCTAGTGCTGGTGGTGAATGTGTCACTACCGCTGGTGATACTGCAGCTAATCATGGTGAAGTGAGTGAACCGCGCGATGGCTGACGAGCGTGTTTACTGGCGTACGAGCAAGCGCTAACTGTTCGATTCACGTACACGCCGCCCTCCATGTGCACGGCCCAGCCTATTAATCTGCAACCGCGTTGCGTACGGTTCGACACAATCGATTAGTGAAGTAGCGTGAGGGCGTGCGGTTTATGTGTGTGTGTGTGTGTGTGTGTGGCAATCGTATCAGAACCGGTGCATGATTCAACTGTGGTACACCACCGAAGGTACAGTGCGTTTATCCAACCCATATGGTTTCTACATCAGAAGGATGATAGCAATAAATGTCTAAAAAGTGCGCCATTTATGTAAAAGTTTAAAGCAACCAATGTAATCACTTGTTTTGTGTTACAACGAATTTTCACATAACACATCCGATAAAAGGGAAAAATTGTAGTGCCCGAGTGCCGCCGAGAAGACAACAACGCTATGTACCAGCGCGTTCGTTTGGGCGGTGATGCAGAACAGCGTGATTTTGGGAGGAAAAAATGGAGACCATATCAAAACTATATCCTCCGTAACGTGACAAAGCAATGGTGAACAATAGTTGAGGTAAGTTGTTTTATTTATTTTTTGTGGGGAGAAAGAAGAGCTTACTTTCGCTAGAAAACTGCTTTAAAGTTGTATGAAAAAAGAATACATTTTATTCGAAGAAGATTACTTATTAATCTCCAAAACAAACCAGCCTGGTTCTGAATCCTTTCCCTTCAAAATGCTGCGACTTTGAGACGGAGCGCTATAATGAGATTTATTAGTGAGACTAATAATCTCACCCTATCACTGCTTGATTTCTTCATACACGCGCACAAACACAAACACTCTCACCGTTAAAGTCGACATTGGCTGAATGTCGTCGTGGGTGAGTGTCTTAATTCATAACCTCCCTCCCTTCGCCCCTCTCCCTTCTTCCCCCCTCCCGTTAATGAAACATTTCACTCAGAGTAATTTAGCAACTCAGACTCGCTGCTTTCTGCCAGTGCTCACTCATCCTCATCGTGGCTGAGTGCTTCTCAGTACGTAATTCTAGTGTACTCTTTCACGCTCTTACACATTTTTCACAGTTCATCGGAGCATGCGCCGATAATGAAAATTGACTTTGCATTTGCTCCGCCACTCCAGCTGTGGTGTCTGAGCGGCAAAGCGGGCAGAAGGGAACGGATCAGGAGAAGGAATGAGAGAGTAAGTGTGGAGCACAAATTGACAATGCGTCAAGCAGTGTGGGAACGTTGGCACAGGGGCTTTTGATGGTGCGTTTTGGAACGTCTTTTTTTTTTTTTTTGCTGTTGTTGCTCATCCATTCGGTTCTCACGAATAAAATCGTTTTGCGACAGTGTATGAGTATGTGTGTGCGTGTGTGTGTGTGTGTGGAAGAGAAAGCTTCTCAGCCGTTCAACGTTGACCACCAACAAACGAGAGATATGTCATTGAAGGGCACTATTGAACGGCAAAAGTGTTTGCCAGTAACTCACGCATATACTTACACTAGCGGGCACAGGAAATGGTTGGTGGTTTGCATGTGAGCGTACGCCCGTTACGTTCGTGGCTTGAAGATAAGCTCGTGACGTAGAGCGCGTTACGATACGATAGCCAAGAAGCAATGATGGTTGCATGCGAATGCAAAAACGAGAAGCATTTTTGAGATCGATCCTGGGAATGGAAATTTATCCCCATAGCAGAACAAAACAAACGATGGTGGGACGGAGTTTGGCGCGGCATGTAACATACGAACTGTTTGTAAACTAATGCATTTTTCAGATGGTTTTTGAGATGTCTATTCAGTATGGATTTGTAAAAATAAATTACAAAATTGTGCACATATGGTGGAGACGCCTGGTCTTTTATTCAAAAAATGGAGACGCCTGGTCTTTTATTCAAAAAATGGAGACGCCTGGTGTTTTACAATTATCTGGGTTTGAATACGAATCTGATGCTTAAAAATATGTTTTTTCTTTGAAACAATAATGTCTCTATCAAAAACGCTGAATCTAATGATGTTTTCTTTGTTCACCAGGATTCACCAAAAAAAAAAAGCACACTCACACACTTCTAAACCGAATACAACTCATTCATGATGCAAACGATCGGGCCTCGTCTACCCTGCGTCTCGCTTCTAGCCATGCATCGTGCATCCTGAGAAGGTGGCAGTGGTGGTGGTGCGTTTTGGCAAAACACACCGCAGCCTCCATCGTGCTTTGGCGGTGGACAGACCACCCATTCGTAATCGGCTGGTGGGCTGCGCAGTAGCAGCAGCAGCATCAGCACCATCATCACCATCAGCACCATTGCCAACGGCAGCAGCAACAACAGCAATCCACCAAAATCAGTGACGTTGCCGTTGAGAAGATGTTCACCCAAACCAACCGCGACATTCGATTCTCCAGTGTAGCCAACGGTGACGATAACGACGACGATGGTTCTAGGCGTCGTGGCAAACCAGTGTGCACAGTGCATCCCGACCGAGCACGGTGTGCCGGAAGCTTGTGCCGCGTACGAGTGATCGCGATCCGCTGCATCCGGCCGGACAGCAGTGAACTTGATGCCAGTGATGGGCTGCAAGTGACGAACCGGTATCTAGCCGCCACGAACGGTATGGGTCACGCAGTTGACGAACCGTCGTTTGCTGATTTGTTTCGCAAGAAGAAAAAGTGTCGCCAGTTCGGTGGCGTGTGCTAGTGGATGGTGGCTTGGTGCACAAAAGGGGTAACAAAACGTTAAAATCGATCGTACAATGGGAAGTGAACATGAGTTGTGTAGCGAAGAAAAGATTAGTGCTCTCGGTGTTACTGTGCTAGTGAAACATTGTCCAAGTGCTATAACACCACATTGCATATATCCACGCAATCGGTGTAATAGTTTGCATAAATAAACTCGATGCAAGTATCTGTTACACAAAACAATATGTGAATGTGAAAGATAAACCGTACAACCGCACCATGTGTTATTTGTGATAAGTGTGCAAACGACAATGCAAGCGAAAGAGAAATTATCAAATTTGTTTGTTCGTGACAAAAATATGTTTCGAGATCGATAAACAAAGGTGCGAACAAGGTGTTTACGGTAGTTCGTACGCGCTCTTCGTACTGGCAAGTGGATAAGCCGTGCCACAGTAACGAGGTGCGAGTGGCGACCAAAAACAAAACAGAAAACGAACAAGCTCCACAGTTCACGGATCAAGGGGTGTACTATAAACAAGCGACAGCAAAATGGACGACATGCCCGATCTATCGCACCTGACGCAGGAGGAACGGGCCATCATCGAAGGTGTGATGATGCGCCAGAAGCAGGAAGAGGAACGGGAGAATGAGATAATGCGGTAAGTAAAGCGGAAACGGATTACAGTTTTTAGCACAACAAATGGAGTTGATTATGCAAACCAGTAGTAAACACTGTTGTTAATTTTAAATAATGGAAAGGGTCAGTTAAATTATACATAAGTAATTACGCTGTACGCTGTGCTGGTGCACAGTCGGATACGTTTAGTGACGGCTAGAATTGATAATTGATAAACAATCGATGGCCGACGTGTAAAAAATGATGCAAAAAATGAAATTTTCCTTTTCGCTTTTCCGAGATACGTTCCGGGCAACGATGTGGACCGAAAAAAAGTAAGGTTATTTGAAAGCAATTGGAAAACTTCATTATTGATAACGTGTGTTTTGTGTGCGTTGGCATGAGCTAAGCCACACACGGTCATAATCACTTCAGCGATGCGATGATATAGAAAAAAGTCTGCACCACATGACGCAAATTAAAAATCCATTTTGCAGTTTGCTTGTTTTATTTTTATAAGATTCACCAACTAATGATGATGACGAAAAAACTTGCTGAAGTAAATAGATTATTTGTAAAATAATATTCATTTTTTTGTAATGCACTTTCTTTCAACAGACGAAAACAGGACGAGGTGGCGACACTCGTCGACTCGATCCGACAGAAATCGGAACAGCAGAAGAAGGCAGGTGTCGAGCTGGAAGCCACGTGTCACATCTGCCTCAAGACAAAGTTCGCGGACGGTATCGGGCACATCTGTCACTACTGCAACATACGCTGCTGTGCCAAATGCGGTGGCAAAGTAACACTACGCAACAATAAGGTGAGTTTGGTTTCCGATTTTCATTCGATGAAGAATTTGAAAGACATCGTAAGAGTGTACCAATATGTGATACACATTGCATACTTCTAGGCGCGAGTGCTAGTTACACAAGCTTTTCAAAGAGCTTATTTAAAACAAAACAAAATACTAGAACTTGGGTTTTGTAAACCATTATTACAACGTTGTAATAAGCTTGTTTTTCAAGTGCATCCTAAGCATAAGTAACTTGCAAGTTAAACGACACGTCTCAGTTAAGTTTTATTGATTGAAAATTCCTTAGAAACACATCGCCGGCTCATCGAAAAAAAAACGCAATGTGCTAATTCAGCGAACACAAATATGCAACCAAAACCATGTACAAAACAAAAAGCGATCCCTAATGTCTTACCATCGTAAGGGGAAAAGGGAAGAAAATATAAGCATACGCGGAAAATCGGTGGAAACAAAAAATACATGAAACGTGAGCACGCGCGCACGAGGAGGGAAAATACTGTATCGCTCTGGCGTTCGGAGTGGAAAGTCATCGAAGATGAAAACTTTACCACGTTTTGCTTCCCACACACCATCATCGCCACCCGGGTTTAGGCTACCCGGCTAGTCCGCCTACCTTATCGCAGAAAGAAATGCGAATGAATGAAATGACGTCATTTCGGAGCAAAAGCCCTATGCTACGCCGTTTTCCCTCTTCCTTTCTCTTTCTCTTTCGCTTCCTCCCATTATTTGTCCCTCTTTCTCCCTTGCCCCCTGCCTATTGATTTTTGATTTATGAACGAACAGGAAACGGGCGGATTTGCGAATTGTGAATCTTTTATGCCACTGTTGGATTTGTTAACGATCTCGCCCCATTCCACACATTGGCACATGAAGGATAGATTTGGTGCCCAATAAAGTGGGCACTCCGAAGACAATGAGCTGTACAGTTGCGTCCGTACGTGTGTGTGTGTGTGTTCCGGCATCACAAGGCTTTGGCATCGAAAAGGCAGTGCAGGAAACCCATTTACATGGGTCATAATTTTTTGGCTTCAATTTCTTCGGCCGTCCATACTAGCACAAAAATGGCACTTCCTTCGTTTGGGCGATTTGAAGCCGTCGGGGGAGCATAATATAAGTGAACATAATTTTAAGTACCCGTTCCTCCCCTTCACATCGCCTTCACGTTCGATTTGTCTTGTGGGATGCGCGTATGTGTGTGTGTGATTGTGGCATGTACTGTGTCTAGTCTGGCATTCATTTTGTTCCGTCCTTGTCATTATCGTTACGGCTAGCTTGAGCCTCCACCGCACCGCATGATGAGACGAGCATCCGTAACTGAGCAGCACTGTGCTGGGCCGAAGAAGCTTGGCTGGCTGGCTCATCAGCATAGGCGCCCAGAATGCTGGTGCCAGCTTTCTCCAAAAATCCAATCCGCATATGCTACGCGCGGCACTGATCGTCGGCTATCCGGCTGTCTAGCGACATCAACCTTCCTCCCGCTGGCGTTCACCGCACCAGTCACACCATTAGCTCAGTTAGCAACGGATTCGTTCCTTTTTTTCTCCCCACTGTTGTCAATGCTCGAAGCACGGAAGAGGATGCTGTCCCGAGACGGACAGTTTGACTGACTATTAACTAAGAGCGTGAGCGTGTGGTGTATCGGGTGGAGTTGAAGCAAGTGCCAGCCCATTTTCCAGCACACAGAGGGAGACTGGGTGCCACCCGGGTTGCCGGCTACAGCAGCTCGAGCGTCGGCGTCGATGAAATATGACGAAAATCTGAAGTGGCAGTAGCAGCCACTACGCCTCACCAAGGCGTGCATCGAGGCAGTGCTTTCCGGCCGCTTCGTTTCATTTCCTTTTTCGTGGAAAAGCTTTTGCGCCCGAATTGCTTTAAGGAGGAAGATGAAGAAGTAATAATTATTATTTTGGCTCCGAAAGGCACACTTGACCTCCCCAATGCTGCTACCATCGCCAAATTGGATCATTGAAAACTAATTTCGTTGAGCTGATGGGGTGAAGCACCGGTGGCTTGGGGCGGCAGGATATCTGGAAGAAAAGGGAAGCTTTTCATTCATTATGTCTCGAACGGTTTCATGGAGCGTCTTGTTGTTGTGGACCGATTTTCCTGGGGCAGCTTGGTTTTACAGTTGCCAAGCGCATCCGAGCGCCCATCACCGCCCATCTCTTGGGTGGGCTCGAGAGATTTCGCTGACCCAAATGTATGCCTCGAAAAACTCCTACCTCTCCCCGCTTTCCCCAAACCAGTCTAATGAAGAGCTGGAAGCACCATCGACCCCGGTAAACGCGCGAATTGGACTGGCCGCGTGCCGTTTTGGCGTATGGTTAATATTTCATGATACGCAGCGAGTTTAAATTGTTGGCATCAAAACAACGCACGTTGTCGTGAAAGATGTGAGCTGTGTGCAAAAATGCAGAGCTCATGATGAACTCTCTAATGCTTGCCGGATTGTTTGTTGCCGGTACGAAGCGGCGAAACTGCTGGAAAGTTACCGCAGAAAATCAAATTTAAAAATTTATACTCAAGTTGTGCCTTCCGGTGCATAATTGCGTTCGCACTGGGCACTTCATATGAGACACGACGTTATATGGGATTAGAAGTTGATTTTTTCTACGGCCAAAAATAATGACTTGTTTGAGACGAGAAAATTACACAAATACTTACATTACACTAAATAGTTAATACTTGTAATTTCGTTTAGTATATGTTACATGTATTTTTAAGGTTTTTGAATTCTGAGCTAGTTAAAGTGTTTTTGAGTGCATTAAATAATGTCGTATTTATCACACACCAAGATAGGGTATCAAATCTTTTTTTTTTTTACTATATGACGGTCTCAACGAACGACTACCTATTTACCAATATTTTTCCCGTTTGAATAAATATTTTCCTTGTTTGAAGAATTAGAAGCCAAAATTTTATACAACAAACGTCTCTATACATTCGAAGTTTGTAAAATTATTGTAGTAAGGATACGACCTAGAATCTAATCCCTTCCAGACAGTACGTTGGTCTACCTACTCAGCTACAGGAGAAGAAATCTAGTGAAGAACACTTTTGTTTATGTCAAGATCATTCATTTTTAATAATGCTCTGCGTTAAATTTACTAATACTACTCAACATTTCCACAGGTCATATGGGTATGCATAGTGTGTAGAAAAAAGCAGGAACTTCTATCCAAGACGGGTCAATGGATGAACAAAAGCACCAGCCCCGATGGAGTGATACGAAGGCAGGAAGGTGATCCTAGGGTAAGTTTTTCCCTTTGTAAGATGTGAAAAAAATCCTACAGTACAATGAACCTCCATTCCTCTGGTGACCTCTGGGTTGGTGTTTGCTCTCCAGACATTGCCCCAAACGATGCTCGATCCGCACGATCCCTCCGACAAGCGGCCCAAGCTGGAGCGGGCACGCAGCGCTGCAGAAAAGGAAAACAATCCAATGCAACGGGCGAACAGTCAGCTGCGTCGCCAATACAGCCAGCAAGATCCACCCACCCGCCGACTGTCCCAATCGGATGGTAGCGGGATGGACATGATGTCTCCTGGCCATCATCAGCAGCAGATGGGACGGATGCAGCAGATGGGTCACGGCCAGGTAGGGATGTATGGTGGACGGCCAGCAGGAGGTCAGCAAGGAGTTGGTGGGTACGGTGGAGGTTATGGACAACATTCGCAGCTTCCTCAGCCACCGATGCAGCATGGGGGTGGTGTCGGCGGCGGTCCTTACGGTGGGCAGCATTCGATGACACCTCAGGTACACATCACGCATGCTGGTGGTGGTGGATCAATGGGTGGTTATGGTCATGATGATCCAAGTTACTATCAGGTAGGTGCGGCACTATTGCTGATCAATTGATCCACAACTAATCCTGTCCCCATATTCCCATCGCATCTTCAGAGCGAAATTGAAGATCTCATGCGTACCCATCCGCATCTGGTTCATCCGCGACAGCAGCAACACTACGCCGAATCGCTACAATCCAGTTCGGGCCACGGTAGTGGTGGGCTAGGAGGCGGTGTTGGTGGTGTACACCTGCCGCCCGAACCCACTAAATCCCACAAGCGACCGCTCGGTGGTCCGTACCTGCCCCAGCAACGATCCTTCAGCAGCTCCGATGAGGACATTCGCTCCACGCCGGAGTTTGAAGGTAAGTCCTCTTTTGCTTCGATCTCGACACCTCTGGACGTTGAAGCCATCGGCCAGAGGCCCCCTATATTTTTACTTTGGTTCTCCAACGCGAACCATTGCCTTTTGTTTTTCTATTTGGTACTGTATTTTCTTTACCAC
Source organism: Anopheles maculipalpis (assembly GCF_943734695.1). Taxonomy (NCBI): domain Eukaryota; kingdom Metazoa; phylum Arthropoda; class Insecta; order Diptera; family Culicidae; genus Anopheles; species Anopheles maculipalpis. The sequence goes on along the minus strand of NC_064871.1, from coordinate 9,953,334 downwards.
TGTCCCTAACCAAACAGAGGGAACCACGCGTGGCTCTCGTATTGCTTATGTTTCTCTCTTAAGTGTGATCCTGCTAGCGGTTAGTGTTTACTTTCATTATGTTCTGTTGTTTCGTTTCCAGTTTTTGTTTCACGCCTCTGTTACTCGTTATAATTTCGGATTCAAAATTATTTCTCAAAAAAATAAGCGCTCGTCAAGCTTGGTAATGACGCAGCCAGGCTGACACTTAGCTAAGCGGCGTACGTCACGCGCATCGCAGCCCGGAGTATGACGTTAAACGTTCGCTTTACAGACAGTTCCATTGAATGGTTGGCTTTCTTTTCATAACTTTCCCTGCCTTTTCGCTAGCCAAAATGTCGTTTGCGGTAGCGCTCTGTTAGTTAAATACCTATTCCTCGAAGTTATTTCTTTCCTGTCCATTGAGGCGGTTTTGATTCGTTCGATAGAAGTTAAGTGGAAAAATGTTGAAACGATCAGATTTCCCCCGCCGCCATCGTGAAGCGTAAATTTTAAAGCATAATCGATGAGTTGTACGATTTAAGCAAAATCTACGAGCCGCAATTGTGTAGGATGGCGATGACATTTAGCATTCTGTAGCCATCTAATTAGCTGAAAGCTTGTCAACGTCAATTCGTCCCATCGTTTTGTTCTGTTTGAATAGGATGGGTGGCTATTTAAAGCACGGTTCTCGTAGGAAGTGCCACGTATCCTTCTCGCCTGATAGCGGCAAACTCGGGTTCACTCTCTCAACTGTGTCGTATTAAGCTCACAGTAATGTGCCCCGAAATCTCGTACAACATCTGCATTGATCTGTACGGTTTTTAAACCCAGTGCAAGGACACACACGCGGCACATTGGTCCACAATCAATGGAGTTTTTCTTTGGCAATAGCTAACAATTTATTTGTCTGGAACCGCAGGTCCACCGTTCCATTTGTTTCTTCGAATGTGTGTATGGTGGTGTGTGTGTGTAAACTTCGCAGCCCTACAAAAACCAACAGTTAGGAGCACCATACACCGGCCGTCTTTAATTCCTCGCTTAATTCGCTTTGTTCTCCAAGGTTTTTTTTTTTGTAGGTCAGGACCACGTTCGTCTCGTGTCTTGCACGGAGTGCAACGAACAAAGAAATAATAAAAAAAAGAGCGCAAAAAACTGTATGTCTCCAACAAACATCACACATCCACATCGACGCACGCAAACACTTGGCGTCGGAAGTCGGTAGACAAGATGTAGGGGTAAGCAAAGGGACGGCTACCGTACCGAGTTCTGATGTGCTGTGGCAGAAGGTTACTTTGTTCGCACATCCCCGACCCCCACCCCGTGTCCGCGTGACTTCGGTTGCTACGGACTTCTGGCAGTTGCTTTGTAATGGGGTTTGCCCCTTAGTTCTGCCACGCCGGGGCCCGGGTACTTTCTGCTCTGTCGCTGACTAAGTGGCTTCACCCGAACGTCTTACCATGTACACGCGGTGCACGTTTCATTGCATCGTCAATTGGCTTTCTGCCGTTGTTGCATTTCACTTTTCCTCTCGGCTCGGCTCACCCGAGATGTTACGCTCTTGTCCTAGGGGCCATCTTTATCTGCACGTGCCCCGGGCGTAAGACGAGTCAAAATGGTGACCGCACACCGTGAGGGAATGGGCAGGAGAGGGAGGGAAGAGGGGGGGGGGGGCGTGGAGAAAAAATTGGAAAGAAACTGTCAACTACCATTTACCACAAGGGTTATGGTCCGTTTCTTTGTACTGCCGAGCGCGAGAGAGACACAACCCGCTCGCGTTTTCATACGGTACGGTGTGCAATTTTTCGCCCTCCTGCACACCAGGGTCTGGGCAATTGTTCGTCTGCATGTGTACGGTACGTCGTGTGCCGTTCAGCGTCACGGTATCAGCAGCAAAACCGACAGCGGCCGTATCTGTGCTACTGCAGTATCTTAAAGCAAAAGTTTCCCTTTTTTGTGTTTTTGTGTTGCAGAAGCAGTAGTTACTTGCGTCCCCGGACCCCATACTCTTTCGCAGACCACTGTCACTTTTCGGCCCGTTTTGCTCCCGTACCGGTGGTGGCCTATTTTTTGGGTGGAAGTTTTTTGTAACCCTTTTACTTCCCCTGTTGCTGTTTCCCCGTTGCTTGCAGCGCTCGTAAATTATTTGCTGTTATAAATTTCATTATAGACGATGAAGATGTGCAATAATAGTAATAATGTGAACATGCACACCGCGCCCGCTGCATCGCCGTAATGGGGTTTGCGCGCGGGACCTTGCGCTTGCCATGCCGATGGGTAAAGTATGTTTCTGGGTCGTACACAATGGGTGCGCTGCGCTGGAAAGGGGTGAACCTTTTGTGTGCCCGAGTGTTCGATACACGGGCTGTATTGATTGTGGTCAGAAATTTGGAGTCGGCAACCCTTGGGAACGGGGCAGCAGTAGATAAGATTGCACCAAATCGTACACTTGTGTGGTTGAGTTTATCTCTGTGTGTGTATCAGTACTGCTAATTGTAAGGTTTCCCGTAGCGGTACGATGCGCCTGACATACTGGCACAATACTGCAACATGCGAGTCTAAAGCATAGATGATCGCGTCACGCTTGAGAAGGTTTCCGATATGGAGGTCACACCTTACAAAAGAAAGCGATCGAAAATAATTAATCGCTTTTTGTTTTTTCTTGAATCACCACCAACTGCACAACCGATGGAGACGCCTGGTGGCTGTTCACTTCATAGAGTAATGGCATCCACGTCATCGGTTGAAATTGATTGCGATTTAATGATATCCCTCCCCCCAAAGTGGCGAATGTGGTGGTTGATCCGATGAAGAAGTGTTCAACCGAGTGAGGGAATATGAAGTTGCTTCCTCTGCCATCGATACACCAGTGTGAAGGATTAGTATTGTGTGCCGTGTGTGTGGGCAATCCTGACGTCAATTTTGTGTGCTAGTGTTGAAGTTGCTTTTTTCGCGGTGGTTGTAGTTGTTTGTTGTGTGGTTTGATGAAACAGTTGGCTTCATTCTTTCATCGCCAAAATGAATGCGCTTTCAGTTGTGTGGAAATGTGTGACGTGTTGGAACTTTTCCCATTGACAATTGGGTCCGGTACGGTTGTAATGGTGTTGGTAAGCGCACCAGGGGTGACACACAGTGTCACCGGCGCATAAGGGATGGCAATAACTGCCCACAGCGCTAGCACGTGCATGGGCAGTAAAATCGAGAGGAGTTTTCTATTCTTACAGCGAATCTACACTTTTATGGAATTTATTGTAGTAGAATTTTATATTTTTATGAGATGTAGAGCAAATATACAAACTTGTTCAAATAAGTTACATGTTGTCTTCCCTTTGTAACTAGATTCTGCGTTCCAGTACAACTGTACGCGTATTTGTCTGTGTTTGCAATCCAAAGAGTAGATATCCAATTAATAAATTCATATCAATGACCTTGGACGAGGATGCTGAGTGGCGTCCTTACTCTCGCACGGTCACTCACACATGGCCGCGAAGCCAATCCCCGGTAGTTTGCGGGGTGGGACGAGCAGTATCAAATCTCCTCACCCGGAACCCACATGGACGCATGGACGCACGTACAGGACCGAACCACTCAGACACGCTCGCCGCACACCGTTGTCATGAGTGACTTGCACAGGAACATAGTAGGCATAGGGCATCGTGTATACTCCCTCCTTGGCTTCTGCTTGTTGACGTCTTTGAGCGCTTGCTGATACGATCCTTAGCGTCTGCTGACGTAGATACACGTAGGGTTTGGTTTGATTATTGCGTCCCCGATGCGAAGATATTGATTTTTTTATTCGCCCTAGCGTTTTGTAAAGACCGCTGCTGGTGTGTGGAATGGTTTGAGCTAAGGAACCGTTGTAGAAAGACCGAGAGAGCGAGACAGAGCGACAAGAGGAAGGCAGAGAGAAGCAACCAAAACAATAGTTGCCCGAACGGATCATTTGCTCTTTGGACTTCTTTTTGCTATCTTTTCGGAAGGGAATTACATGTGAATGGTTTTGGGAGAGAGAACGAGAGAAAGAGAGTTCGTCTTATCTGGATGCGAGCGTGATTCGGTTAGAAAAGAGACGCGAGAGAAATCGATTGCCATAGTTTTGGAAAACAAAAGCTTGCAAAACAGCAGCTTTTTGCGTGGCGTTGTAAACAGTTTACGACAAATTTAAACACACCCAATGAAAGGGACAACACAGCATTTTAAAGCGATTGAAAACACAATTACACACTACGTGCAAATGCTACCGAAATAATAAAAATCCTATCAGTTACTGTTTGCGAGGGAACTCACACCATCGCACTCTCTTCGCTTCTCGACAGTCCTCATTAGCCTCTCGGTACGGGATTGGGGTGCGCTCCAAAATTACCAACCGGGTAACTCACCGATACGGTAATTGATGAGTGCCGGTGCGTACAAGTTTGGCACTGGTGGCACTGGCACTTGTCCTGCTTGGCCGAAAAGCAGCCAGAGGCAAGCAAGCGAGCAGGCACGAGAGTGTGAGACAAACCGGGAAACCAGTCCGTTTGCAGTGTATGTAAATTTTCCCGAGTCCACCACGGGTTCAGTCCTTTGCTAGCCGCCGAACGTGTCAGTATTTCGGGACGAACCAGGGACGGCCAATACCCAACATTCGGACCACTAACCGTACCACGCTAAATAGCGACACATAAATTGGAGAAGAAGTTTAGCGGTGCTTGGGCGCAGCCATTGTGACGGACGGTGTCTTGCGGTGCGAATGAGGTTTAGTGTGGCAGTATGATACTGTGAAATTAAGGCCGATGCCATATTGAGGTGGTTACTTGTGTTGCCTCTTTTTCACCGGGAGCAGCTTCGTCTCGATTCTTTCCTCAAGTGTCTTGTTGGGTGTGAAACGATAGTACGAATGTGTTTTATTTTTCTCCTGACCGGATGAAAATACTTCAAAAAATGTGGTGGAAAACAGAACCACTTGAAGTGTTTCAATAATTACGGTACGAAAGTGAGATGAAAATCATGCCTTTCTTCACATTAACAGCACAGCACTTGCCATTGTGTTGTGCTGTGAGATAATAGCAACTGGGTTACAAATCCATTGCAACTGTGGCCCCCCTCCCCATACCCCGTTTGCCAGCGTGAGAAACTAATCAACGATTTCGGGAACTTATGACCGTGCATGCACCCTCGATTGCATCCTCGATCGTAAGCCAGCTGCATGGATGCGCATATGTGTCTCTGGCCGTGTGTAGGTGTGTGTGTGTGTGTGTGCTCGCATGTGACAGTGTAGCCCCGGAATAGTGTGGCCCGTGTGCCTTTGGGGTGCCTCTACACAGTTTTGAAGGAAAACAGCTTTGCACCGGAAATTATCGATTGCCGGAAGAATTGACCATTCACGCCGTTCCGCATCGTGCTAGCGTAGGCAGAATTGCGCGCGCGAGAGAAAGACAGAATGTGATGCTAGAGGGAAGATATGAACGAAGAATGAACGAAAAAAAAAACACACATACATATACACACACCAAAAACCACTCACAGAAACACACATACACACACACACACACAGAAATCCGAAAAAGCACACATGTACAACGTAGAAGTGCATGGAGGAAAAAAGCCGAGAGAGAGCGAAAAGCCTGAGTTTGATTGTGCCCTCAGCTGGGAGAGTGTAAGACAGTGAGGAATACCGTTTTATGGGTAACGGATAAAAAACGTGGAAAAGCTGTGCGTGTCGGTTTGATTTTGGGATCAATTTTTGGTGGTCAAACGAGGACGAAATGTGCACGGTTGAACAAACTTTGTTGACAACGATCGGTACAGTCAGTTACTGTGTGTATGTATGTGTGTGTGTGTGTGTGAGGAACAAAGCCCATCTGGTTAATGTCCTTGATGTCCCGGCCGAAAGGAGTGATTGCGGAAGCTAAGGAGTACAGTCCGTCACATGATGCCATCATACTGATGTGCTGCTCTGCCAGCAAGCAAGTGAAGTTAGGTTTGAAACACTTGCAGCGCCTAAAAGTATGCAACCGTGTAGCGTCACGCGGTCGTTTCAGTGTGCATAATAGTACGCTAGCGTAAACGAACGATTGGTGCGACATGCTGAATCCGAAAGCTGCGTACCCGCGTATCCCGGGACGGTTCTTGTGAGTAAATAACAATAGAAACAGTCGACACGGGGATGATGCTATTTTTAGCCTGCTCCCTGCACGCTTTACTCTCGTCAGGGGCTGCTAATCCGTGTCGAAAACGGCTCCCGGTAAAAACAGTGTGTATAATGCGTCGTTGAAAACTACGCTTGCTTCCCTGTCTGGCCAAGGGCGTGCGAGGACTATTTGCTTGCGAGTGAGCTTGAGACAGTGCGAAGCGTACCGTGGATGCGTAACAAACAATTGTATTTGTTTTTGTTATTGAAAAGCGTTTGCTAGAAGGCGCATGAAGCTCTCGATCACCGATACGCAGTTTAATAAATTGAGAGTGAAAACACTACTACGAGAGTTCTCAAATGTGGTTTGGTGGTGTATATTTGATTTGCAACGTTCCCAACTTTTGTTCGTGTATAGCATGAAAGCAGCCGGAAAGAACGATACTGCGACAAATGATCAGTGAGACCGGCAAAGATTTCGGCCTTCGACAAAGCAGTGATTGTGTGTAGGCAGTTTGGGTGTGATTCGCGTTGCGTACGATTGTACCTGTGTCGTGGTAATGCATCGGCAGTTAAAAGGATGTTTGAACTTCGCTCTGTCGCCGTGAGTGCCGAACGAGCGAACTCAGCTCCATCGACGCTGCATCCGTACGGCTCGGTTCGGTGTCTAAAAATAAATTTCTCCCTTTCCGGGGTCGAGGATCTATAGACACGCTGACGAGGTGGCAGACCAGGCTGTCCGATGGTAGTAAGCGAGCGGAAACAGTGTACAAAAGAAAGAGAGAGAAAGATAGAGAGAGAGAGCGACATAAATCCAATCCTGCGGAGGTGTTGTTTGATATCACACCCTCTGCTACGAAAACAGCTACAGAAAAAAAAAACGATCGAAAAACAAGACAATATTTTGCTTCAACCAATACCTGGAAGTTTTGAGAACGGTGTAAAGCCATACGTTTCACGTTCCAAATGCCGACAGCCGGAGCATGAGCTAATTTTGTGTTACTGTGGAATGAAAGTTGCAAGTCAACCAAGTGCACGTACAATACAAAGCTTGATGGATTAAAATTGTTCGATGAAGCAAACACAACGTCATTTTGTGTTAAAAAATTAAGTTTACTCACAAAACTAATCGAATAAGTGAATGAAGTTACAATACAGCTTTATTGTGTATTGACGCATTTAATGTACACAATCGATGCCTGACTGTTTTTCGCAACGAGACTACAGAGACCAGATAAAATGTGAGTGTTGATTTTTGTTACAAAATGACAAATAGTACTATCATTTCATCTCGAAAACACACCAACACAATGACATTAATTTGTTCGAAGATTCTACATTTAATTCATGTGATAAAATTAAGCTCGTTTTAGTGTGTTCCACTTAAGTTTACTTAAGCGCTTGTCATCTTAATATATTTCCAAATCAAAACAATCTTCATATAGAGTTGTTAATTGATTAAAATAGAATTTTCTTTTTGATCTTGTTTATCTATTTCTTGTTATTTTAAATTTGTTTTTTTTTTAAATAATTGTTTCGCATTAAAGTTTAGTAATATGTTCGTTGCGTGACTCACATTTCACAAAATATATCCACAAAAAAGAACGGAACATCTCTGTTTGTAAAGAACAATTTTACCTTGTTTCTGTAGTTGGTCACTACAAAGTTGTCACAGAACCGTATTTGCAAATGACACTAGTGCACCCGTCACCGGGACGGAGAGATTATTGAAGAAAATTGGATTGTCGTTATGTGATCTTTTTCGACCGATTTCGCACCGTCTAGTACAATGGTTATTATTGGCACGGCTGTGGAAAGCTATCGATTGTAGAACGAAAGAAAGCTTACCAATGAAGAAGATCTCCTCCAAGCCACAGCAGACGAACGAATATTCCACCGTACGGTAATGATGTAAGTAAGAACCGTGCCTGGTACTTGTGCAGTGGAACGTACGTGGGGCAAGATCGGGCTTGCTGAAAGCGGTAGAAGAGAATAAAAGCATAGTGCAGTTTCGCATGGCTTCGTTACACCACTGCAGGCATGTATGCTATAATTTGTTATTTTTACCCATCAGCCACATGATGTTGGCCGGGTTTGGAGCGACGGGGAAAATGGGGCCGAGTCTAAGCAGTGAAGGGGCGTCTTATCTGACCTACATCGGCTTCATTTCAATGTCTCTCTAATGAACCTGTTAAGAAATTGCTTACCAATGTCAACAGCCAATAATGAGCTGATGTGATTATACCTCTTTGCAACAATTGGACACATTCTCATGCTTTATGATCAAATTAAAGCTTTGATCGGCTAAACAGCCCAGTGTTAAGCATGGTAAAAATTTAGTGAAAGTATTTACTCACATAAAATACCATGCGCCTCCATTGAACTACAAATAACCGGGATCGTCCTCATCAAAATGATCCACGAAAATTAAAATTAGTTTATTTAAAAAGAAGCTGTTTATCATCGGCATACAAAGTATATTTTTTGATTTCAATCTGAGTAAATTGAATAACAACGTACGCTTTTGCAAACCAATAGAAGCGTTTGTACGTTAAATTCTCATCCATTTGCATGGGGATATCCCAGAAATAGCAATTACATTCAGTGTGCCGAAGCGAAAGCTTTGAATGGCATCCAAATCGCAACCGACGGTGTTTACGAATGCATATTCAATTTCACGCCACTACTGTTCGACAGTTTGCTGCCAAATTAATGATTTTCTGCCAATATCTATTACCATATCGGTTGGACTAGATTTTGGGCATGGTTCCGTCTTTTCGCCGAGGTGCATACGAATCGATCGTAGAGTGTGTTGCATTTGTTTTTCAACGGATGTGGCATCTCTGGAGAATCGGTTCGTGGGGCAGCTTTGGTGCAGCGAATTAGAATGTTTTCGAATGTAAATTAGTATCGAAGTGTGGCTTAAAATTGAATTTGGCTGTGGATTGAGAATGCAATTGGAGGGGAAAAAAGAGCATTTATTTAAGATTATTCAATAAGCTATCCATTTGATGGTGAAATAAAAATTCGGTGAATATGAAAAAAATCTTAACAATGTGCTTTAGACGACTAGTCCTGCACTCGATTGAGGAAATAAAATTTGTAGCCCTAAAAGGCTTTCAAGGTAACCAATACAAAAAGATCTCAAACCGATTGGATATTTTCGTAGTTAACCATGAACGTTGTAGTACGCAAAGTGAAACTGTATGACCCTGTACAAATGGACGGTCAGCATTCGGAGGCTCTTTAGCCTAACTGGATATTATTGGCCACGATTGGTGGCACGCAACAGTCTGCTCCTGAGGCTAATTTTATTTATTTGCCTCCAGCAGCAACTTGTTTTATTGCACTTAAGCACTATACTGGTGCCTGCGATGGGTAGGTGCAGCTGGGTTTATTTTTACATTTGATGTGTTGAACTATTTTTATCCACGTTGAAACAGCTTGCCGTACGGACAAAGTGCTAAGCCACCTCACGGTTTGATACGCCCGTTATGGGACGTATGGACGAATGCGTGCCGTGTGGTTGCTGTTGTTGTGTTGAAGTCGGAGACCCATTCCAGTAAGTTCAGCCATAAGGCTTCCTCTCTAATGCCGGCTGGAGATCGCTCGTGACTTGCGACGTTTACGGTGCTAAATATAGCTGGTACCCGTTGTCCCTGTAGAATACAGAATCTTACGCTTCGCTAATCCTTTCCCACCATGTGACCTGACCTTCCGACGGGTTGGTATTGAAAAAATTGCAAACACACAAACGATAGATCGTTTATCGATGACCCAATTGTCATTTTTCATTATCATACGGTGGTCTCGCTGGTGGAATCACTGCTCCTTTTTTACGCTTTATGTTCCTATTATCTTTGCGCTTCGCGGTGGGTTAAAACTTCGGCCACATCGTACATTACATTATAGCAGAATAGTTTTTTGCTTGGCATCATCTGTGAAACGGGTACGGTTTTTTTTTTCACGAGTAGGCCAAAGCTGTTCGTGTAGCAGGTTTTTCCCCGTCATTATTGTATGGCTTGTTAATTCTAACTCTGTCACACCGTGCTGAAACAATGAATCACCGTTCAAGCAGCGATTGAAGAGCTTGGCTGGTGTGACGGCGTGTGTGTGTGTAATTATATGAAGGTTCATGTGCTCTACATCGAATCGTTTCTATCGGTCGGTCATTGGATGAAACCGAACACCGACGGGCAGCCGTATGACAAGTACAACTTCTGGATTTGAGTGTGTATGTAGTCTAGAAGTACTCTCAGCTCGAGGCTTTTCTGCCGTGCCTCTTGCCAAGGTTTGTCAAGGTCTGTGATGGCATTGATGTAACGGCATGTGACTCTTGGGCAGAGAACATGCGCTTCATCTCTTATGTAGTCTTCCGTTTTGCTACAACAGTTTCCCAGTAAGCGTGCTGAGTGATGTACGTCACTCGCTGCACTTAGCGAACGTCAAGTGGTTCCGGTAGCGTGCTAAGCAGTGCTGGAAGTATTTTTGATTTCAGTGTTTTTTTCATGATTGACTGAATCTGCTTGGCCATGGGGGCCAGGATTGGTTGATGAATATATTTATGGACGCTGTACTTTCCTTGGTGGTGATGTATAAGCATAGGGAAAAGTGAAATTTAAACAAAAGACATGTATTTTTATGAACAACCAGGCGTCTCCATCATTAGAAAATTTACGGAATTAGAAAACAAACGGCTTTCAACCATATTTCCCCAATTTCTGGGTTCATTATCCTGTTTACTTTACATTTGATCATAGCATCATAATATAGTATGTGTGTGTCCTGTCATGAAGATTCAATGCTACAGAAAAACTATAACCGAAACACAGTTTTCCGTAAAGTCTATCAATTCGCAGTCCACTCCACTATTTCAGTCATACCTTTCTTACTACCATCCCGATGTATTTCGCCCACCATTTGCTCTGCTTTACTTGTGAATGTGTTGTACACTGTGTATGCGGTGGATGTGTGTCGTGTGTCCTTCTATCTATCACCAACTGTTAGCAAAGTATCTGTTTGTGATTAACAATCAGTTTGCATACTACTATCATACTACATTTCTACTACTTCTTACTTCTGGCTATCGTATTGGAATGTTCTGTGCCTGTGTCTATCCTTCTTCCTTCTCTGTATGATTATATGTATTTTTCTCGCACTTTCCCATTTCCTTTACTACTTGTCTTTTTCTTTGTCTATTATTCTGTAACACATCGAAAAAACAAAATCTGTGAACTCTGTCTGTCTGTGATATGTGTGTGAAAGTAAAATTCATCGTCTACAATTACTGCACGCGAATTGAAGTATAAAATTGAAAGGTGAAAGTACAAGCTGCAGGATAATAATAATTTTGTTGTCGGTCCTTAAATTCAGCCATTGGTGACGATACCCATCGAAAACTGTTGTTTATGTTTGTGAACTATTTTTATAGCATTCGTTCCATAGTGCGACTTGTATGTTTTAAGTTTCCTCTCGGTCTAGTAAGATGGCGATGCTAGATACATTCATCCTTAGATGCAGACAAAAATGCAGTCCATTTGCACATATGATGTTACTTGTTCTTCCAATGCACCGCTGAAGTTGCGTTAGCAATCTCTAGCACTCATATCAGTACATTTCGGAACATGTTTTGTTACAATTTTCGATTACTTCAGTTAACAATTGATTTTATTGCTGTCATGCGTCAAGCTGTGTAAAGCTTTGAATCCAGCGAAGCTTTACAGTGTCTATGGGTAATGTTGATTGGTTTTTATTTTTGTTGACCAATTCGTATCGTGATATTTGGCTCTATTTATTGTCATCATTTAGCCCCATGGGCTCGTTTATGTACTTTTTTTGTTTCCTTTTGAAGTTAAGATTACTTTGGACATTTAAGATGGCAAATACGACCAAATGTGCATCTTAAAGCTCACTCTCTAGATTTGTTTTTTATTATGTTCGTATGAATCCTAAGTTGTAGCGTTATCATTATATTGAGTGTATGTATGTGGCAAGGATGCTTTGCACACTGAGGTGAACGAAGCTGGCGAAGTAGTTGAAGAAGTTTGAAGAGCAAAAGAAGCAGTGTTGCTGAGGCGTTGTTCCGCTTTCGAACCCATTTCTCTTCCAGCCGGTCACCAAAGACAGTATTTCGATAATCACACACGACTGAACGCAAACCTTACCGACTATCGAGCAACAAAGCTGGACGTGCAGCAACGCAACAGTTACAATCGTACCAATCACAACCGATATCAATCACCGTCCCAGTCGACGCAGCATTCATCCCATCCCTATCACTACCAGCAGTCGGCGGATCCGCTGGGGCGGGACTACCATCAGCAGCAGCCACTGCCGCAGGTGGTGGTCGGTGATAGCACTATTGCATCCACGGCCTACGATAGTATTAACCACCATCACCAGCCCCATCATCCCACGCTCCATCATCCATCGGGTACGGCGGCAGTGGCACCGAGCCCGGCGACCATACCGCAGGGCCTTCACGGCGGCAGCAGCGGAAGCAGCAGCAGCAGTCAGCACCATCCGTATCAGCATCACCAACTGCCACACCAACAGCAGCAGCAGCAGCAGCAGCAGCATCATCATCATCAACAGTGTAACAGTAGCAGCAGCGGTGGTTCCAGCCACAGTACCACGGGACATCATCCGGTGGCGCAGAATTCGCACACACGTTACGGGACGAGCCCGGCCGCGACCGAGCAGCCGGATCCGTACTGGGACGAACCGGCCGACAGTCGGCGGTTTACCGAGCGCAGAAAGAAGACGGTCCGGTTCGATGGGCAGGACTCGGACGATTGGTCCCGGTGGGAATCGGAACGACAGGGCAGCCAGGACTCGGCCACCAAAGATTCCGGCATTGACACGAGTAGCACGTTTACCAGTAGCGAAGACTCGAACCGTGGCGATGGTCCAAAGGTATAGTGCTACACTCACATCTCACACATCTGCCACTGTCTTCACAAATCAAACCTACACACACACATACACACGTACACATCACACATCGCACAAACGTCTTCCCATACACATGGAAACACGCACACACCGGACTTGTGACTTGGGCATAGGACGTGAAAGAATCGACAGACGCGCAACGTACCGACCATTGACGACTTGTAAATGACAGACGGAACAAATCACGCCAAACGGGGCGGCCACCCTCCACTGTATGCCACTTTCACACAAGCAAATCGAAGTGTCTGTGGAACAAACTATTGCTGGTACTGAAGAAGCCTTCGAAACGCCGTGCGCCGGAATGTATGCAACGCGGCACACTCACACACACGGTTTCGCCGTGTTGTGGGTTTCGCAGCGGATCATCGATCGTATCGAAATAACAACTACCATTACAGGAATGCACCGCTATTGTAGATAGTGTTGGTGGTAAATGCTCACATTAGTGGTTTAGCACAATTTACCTAGCCTTAAGTTCTGTGCGTTTGTTATGTTTCCGGGTTTCCGAAAGGACTTTATATTCAGCTTTCCTAGTGTGCAATTTACTTTGTTTTGATTCGTTTTGTTTGTTTGTTTTGGCTTAGCTCACTGTAACGCTCGTGCTTTGCATGTTGATGTACGATGTGCTTTATTTCTCTGCATGTAATAACCATACGGTGCTCGAACGGCGTGACGCGAAGATGCAATCGTGCCTTTGAATGTACAAAATGTATTGCTGTTAGTATAAATTTAGGCGTTCGTTCGCATACTTCGCGTCACACGTCAATGGCACATCGATGGGCATGCAACGCTTTGTTAGTCTGCTTTTGCCACATTCTTATCGCCCATTATGCTCTGTGCATAGTGAAATCGTGTAAATATGGCTGTCCATTAATGCTTCCATCGCATTGCAACAAACCACAATATTGTACCATTCTTCGTTCCAGCATATTGCGAATGTTTTCTTCTGCTCCGTGATCTCTATCTCACATAATCTCTCTGTCTCTCCCTCTCTCCCTCTCTCTTCCGCACATTTACGCTCATGTACACAATCGTCTTCTATCTCCTGTATGTGTGTGTGTGTGTGTTTGTGTATTATCTTTCTTTCTCTTCCTCTCCCAGAAAGTGGATCCGCCTGTGTTCTGTCACGATCTCGCAGGCATCGTACCCTATCTACTACGTCTTGCCAATGTCTATTTATACACCATTGTATGTATGTACATGCTCGATTGAGTACCGGTGTTGTTTGTGCCGCAGGGTAACATAAAAATCCATTTCCTTGGAAAATAGTACCTTCAACATTCACTCACCTGCGAATGCCACATTGCACCCCATCATACTTCGTCCCGTTCGAATCATCTCATTCTCTCTGTGTGTTGGTAAAATTAGAGAATTGAAGATACAAAGTCGTTTAAAACTTCCACCTTTTTAACATCAGATATGCCTCGGTTTTTTGTTTTTGTTTGGTGTGTAATTAGATTAACTAAAGAATCACAACCATTACTCAATACTGCACGTCCAACTATCCATACTCGATCGATCTTTGTTGAGTTGTTCAATCGCTTCAATCTATCGATGCTGCCATTTACCATTTGATTTTGCCTCCCCTCTTCTCTTTCGTTCTCATTTTCCCATTTTCATGGTTTTCAATTCATCCGGTGTTTGTGACAAGTCGTTTTGTCTCCAGTTCTTCTGCATCCTTATTATGCTTCCAACCCAAACGGAACCAACTCTCCCATGCTTGTTTTTTTTTTCTTCCGGGATGCTACATAATCCTTTTGCCTAACCGTGCGATGATGCCCAGACCTCAAGGGGTAATCCGGAAATGGTAAACGAAAGCCATTTGAACAGGAGTCATGGGGGAGTGTGTGTGTTTTCCATTTTTTTTTCAACATCATCATTAGTGGTTCCTTCGTGTTTCATCGCTCCTCTTCATCACGTTCTTTGTTTCATCGCTTATTGTCTGCGGTCGATTGACAGCCATCCGTTCTGTGTAGGTTATGTGTTAGTTTTTGTCGAAGCGATTCGCCATGATTGATTTCGGCCACTTTATACGCCCGGCTGCTCTAGACGGATGCCATCCCGATGGTTTCTACTTTACGTTGCATAATATGTTGTGTGTATGTATGTATGTTTGAGGTGTGGCTGAATGTTTTAGTTTTTCTTCTTCGGTGTGCGAATGTTTTGTAGCACTGTGGGCGAGCATTACCATATTGCTAATGGACGGGAGAGACCCCTTCTTGCAGTTACAACTCGTTTGGATCTTGTAGACGGGTTGAACTATACACCTTTCTTTTCACTAAATAAGTAGCAAAATTGCCCGTAAGCAAGCTATCGCTGACAATGACGCTTTGGACCAGAAGAACTAGTTTTAAGCGTAAACCCTTGCATCTTCACCAGCTACACCCAATCGACGTTTTGTTCACCAAAAGAAAGGAATCCTTGTTCGGTCACACAGCACCAAATCCACCCAGTAGACTTATCTTTCTTCAGCCAAAAATAGCAACTAAAATGTTACACCCACACACACACACTCACAAACTCACTCATATAGAATTACACAATTAGTAAGTTCGTGACCGCGTGAGTCGAAGCCCCGAAATGTATGCAAACAAAACAAGAAAAATCGAAAATTTCCATTTACTCCACCGCCCCCCTGTATCCGCTTTCTATTGCCTTGTGCCGCCCGCACAGAATCCGGTAAGCTGGCAAGTAGTGTCATCGGCGGACGGTGGCCGAATGGTCAGTCGTCTGGTGCAGCGAAGACAGTTTGACGGCGAAGACGTACTAGGGTTAAAGGTGCGCGGTGGCCAGGTGCTACCGAGCGATACGCGTGCAGCGCTCATCGAACTGGAAAGTGCTCACATTAGGCCAGGTAATTATGCTCCCACGACTGTGTTGGGGGGGGGGGGGGGGGGAGGGGAAAAGGGGGACAACACACGCACAGCTTCGAAGGGAGAAAACCCTTTACTTCATAAGCGATACTAGGAAGCGATCTGCAAATGGAGTAATCTTATTGTTTATCCTGAGATTCCATGTGCAGAAGGCTGTTGTGGGTTTGCAAACAAAACAATATCTAAACAGCAAGCAATACGGCCAGACCGTCTTTATAAAAAAAACAACATTTTAACAGCAAATTATTACATGTCTTATCAAATCGCTTATCAAATTGCGTTGATGAACTCGTTTTTCGACTTAATTTCGATCTCGGTTTGAAGCCAATCTTAAGATTGTTTATTTCCCCCCGTTTCTGTTTCCTTCCAATTCTGTTTGCGAATTTATTTCGTTTTTTTTTTTTTGGTTACGTTGCTTTCCTTTCTCTATCGTCGTTGTGCATTACTTCCGAAATTGGCTTACCGGGGTTACACCTGGGCTGGTAAGCGATGGCAACAACGTTAATAATACCCACCCTCCCTTGTTCAAACCTTCACACACCTTCACACATCCGCTGCAGAAAATTACGATCGCCGCGATAAGCCGAGCGTGCTGGTGACCTCGCCAGGATCGCCCGATTTACACAGCGTGCGAAACTACTCCAACTCGCGGTATAGCAATCGGCTCGCACCGGCCGGCACCGTATCGCAGGAGAACAGTGTCGGTGGCCGGGTACAGATAAAGCTTGGGTTCGAACCGAGCTCGCTACAGCTGATCGTTACCATCCTGTGCGCCAATGGGCTCGTCCCGCGCGGAAACGGTGCGGCCCGTAACCCGTACGTTAAGGTAAGCTGGACTGGACTGGCCCGATGTTCCGGTTCGTGCGTCTCTATTTACGCCGTTTCTTTTTTTCTTCTATCTGCTTCTCGTTCTTTTTCTTACTGGGGCGGGTCGTTGTTTTTTTTGCTGGTGGGTTGGGCTTAAATTTGTTTTTGCTACACGAAAAACATTTACAAACCGGGTTACAGATCTGTTTGCTGCCGGATCGAAGTGAAAAATCGAAACGACGCACCAAAACGTTAGCCCTTACGAACGATCCTCGCTGGGGGCAAACGTTCGTGTACGAAGGCTTAAGAAGGGCCGACCTAAACAACCGTCTGTTTGAGGTAAGTTCGACCGTGTAACGACGGCATCAAGGATGCCAACACGGGCTAACCGATTGCATACTTTCAGGTGACGGTGTGGGACTACGTTCGGTACGGTGCGAACGATTTTCTTGGCGAGATTATACTCGATCTGTCGACGCACCCGCTGGACGATGAGGCGGAATGGTACATGCTTCAACCCCATCAGGACTCACTGCGAGATACTGTACGTATATTGCGAACGGGTGTTTCCGTCCTGTTCGTTAACACACCGTTCTAATCCATTAATCCACAAATACTACTACTACTACTACTACCGCGATTCTTTTCCCTTTTTGTTTGTTAACTTCGATTTTTATTCTTCCCGTATTGTGAGTTTTTCACAACTTTAATATCTTTTATAACGTGCGTGCATTGAAGAATTTTTAATGCAAAATTATTTCTAAAAAATTACAAACTTTACACACATACACGCGTGATACATTTTTTTTCCTTTTGTTTCTTTGTTATCGTTCACGTTCAGTTCCTAGTGAGAGTTGTTGACGGAATTTTCGTTTCTTTTTTCGTTCCATTTTTTAAATTGCCGTTTTTTTTTCTTTTTATCTCTCTCGAAAATGTCTTTTTCACGTTTTTCTTCGCTCTTTCCCGTTCGTTTTAGTTTCCCTCAATCTGCTAGCTCATAAGCAGAGAAATGGGATATTTCTTTCTATTACGAGTAAATTGAATTGCTTTTTATTGTATTTAGCAAACATTTTTTTAAAATAATGAAATTTTTAAAAATAATCTCTTTGAAAAAAGTTTGTTCCTTGCCCAAATTGCAAAACAAAATAATATCGCTTTCTGCAGATTTGTTCTTGTCCTGTCATCCTCGTAGATGCTTGCAATCCTTTCGGCTTCTTTCTGTTTCTGGCCATTTTCGGTAAAGATTGGATAATAAATTTTATTTTACTTATCTTGTTTGGTTTTATTCTTGAATTTTCCTCTTCTTTTTCGTACTTGTTTTTCATGCAAGTCGATTGTTATTCTTCTTCCATAAAATCACTTACAACACCCGTCTTGAACGAGTAATGTGATTAGAAAAAAAGGATCAAAAGTCAGAAATTATATTTTTCCATGCAACCGTGCCATAAGCAAGGATTAAATTGGGCACATTTTCATGTTTTAGTTTTTGGTTACTATTGGTCATATGTTATGTTTATTATTTCGTGTTGATATTCTCAAAAAAGAATCGGTGAAGAGTTTGAGAGTTGTCTTATTGAAGTTAAACGTATATTTATTTTTATTTCATTTGCTTATCATGTTTCACACCAGTAACAAAACAATCCACATGTTACATGTTGCACCTAACAGTGAGTGAATATGTAAACAAATCTCACAACCTTTTAGCACCATCAGCTAGCCGCCTTCGAACAAGGCGACAACCGCTCTAATCCCTCCAATGAATGCAAAGCAGCAGCGAAACGAACGAACAAAACCAAACCTAAACTAAACAAAACCAAACCCAAACCAAAAACCAAATCAAATCATTACATGTTTCACAAATATCTATTCGTAGTTGCGTAGAGACGATAAAGAACCTGGCAACGAATTGGATATGATATTGACCCCGACCGATCATTTATCGCCGCCGAGTACGACCTCACGATTGAGTGACTCTGATACGACATCCGAATGCGATATAGATGGTTTGATGACCGGACGTGACGGCGCTAGTGTATCATCCTTAGGCAGCTCATCTAGTCCTCCGCCAGAGGTAAAACCGCATAACCTTCACAAAGCTTCCCCTCTCCAGTACAGAAAAAAAAACAGAAACAGATCAATCGGTAAGAGAGAAAGTTAAGCAAACCGTGTGCCCTTCCACATCCAACCCACAAAAAGGGACAGCTTACTGCAGCACCTTTGTGCCAAATGTTACCAGTATGGGTTGCACACTAAACAATTAGCATCAGAACATTCATAGCAAAGTAACTGTTCAACTGCATGGAAGAACAGGAGCGAAAATGATGTCTTGGAAGGTTCAATTGGTTACAAATCGACACATCGATCGTTAAAAGTTGGTTCAAGCGTCTTGTATGATCACTTTATTGTGCATCATTTGATCGATTTTACCTTACCTTTCATTGGTTTACTTTTAAATCATTCGGACATTAAGGGGTTTTTCAAGATTAGGCGTACTGTATAAAGGCATAGATGATGAATTTGGCTGTCAATGTGTTTGTCTGTCTTTGGTTATTCAAAATTTATTTTAGTCAATTAAGTTTCGTTCAATTCTTACTCTACATCATGCTGTATGAAGCAGAAACTTTACATACATTTATCCGTTTTCTAGGTATTTGTGTTATGCTTTCTGTCATTGATGCTGATTTACTTATGTGTTCTTTTGTTTGATTTTCAGCCAAAACATTCGTTCGTCAGTTTTGATGTTTTTTTTTTTTTAATCAGACAACTAAACAATGCAAACACGCTTCATGGCTGGTGTTGTAACTGGGAAATGAATAACGCGAAGTTTAAGATACAGTAACGGCTGCTTACCTTGGTAGTATGGTGCGCATACCTCCATGGTAAACAAGGCTCTTTTATGCTTAGCAAATGTATAGCTTCCTTGTTTAATTTTTCCCTCCCCAAATCCCAGTTGGGAAATGAAGATTCCGCTCCGATACAGGAATCTATACACACTTAGCTATTTAGCTGTTCTAGTTACCGTTTGCGTTAAACCGTTACTTGCCTATTGATTTTTATCTTGTTTTTATTTGAGCAGTTTCAAACATTCATTTCTTTACGCTATATCTTTATCCTTCACTGTCTCTATTGCTCTCATCTCTCTCTCTATCTCTCTTGTTAAGCTTTACTTTTACTATCTTCCGCTTGTTTCATTTTGATTCTCTACCTCTAGTTCTCTACCGTTTTTTTAAACTATATTTGTTACTCATTTCTTGTTCTATATACTACCGACTTAGCTAACCTGCTACAGAGCAGACTACTACGTTTTGGCTTTTGGTATTATAGTTTGGAAGGGTAGGCCGATGTTTGCCCGGCTTTACAGTATACACCCTGATTTAGCTGATTATATCGATGCTTGATGCAGACTCTGTTAGTTTTGTCACATTAACGAAATGTTTGTAGTACAGTAGAGCTTATCGTTAGCGACGCTAACCGAGTAACCGTCTCATCGAAACACCGGAGATACGTCGAGGGCGTATGGGACCTTCCGTTTGCGAAACTCGTACAGCAAACACACACACACACAGGACATAATCCTTCCACCTTATGTATCACACATACACACATAAACCGATACTCATTCACACACAACAAGACAATCTTGTCAACAAGTACAAGGCGGCGTAATAGTGACCATTTTACTTTACCAAAGCAGTTGTTCCACAGATCACAGACCCATTCTATCATTAACAAACATCACTCTCTTTCAGTGCTTCACTTCACTTGTCTGCTATCCGAACGAACAATACTAACGTTGGTTTTTGTTTGTTTATTTTTCTCTTTTTATTTTGCAATCTATTTCTCGTTTGAAATGATTTTATCTTCTGTGCCGTAACGTGTCTGCGCGCAGGTCGATCTGCAGGACAGACGATCTAGAAGGGATATGTCCCCGCAAGGCAGGAAACGAGCAGCTGGCATGGTAGCGAAGGACTATCGCACAGTTTCTGGTGTTGGACAGGGATTTCACAACCAGATGAGTGCAGAGGTAATTGGCCGTTTTACTTGGTTGGCATCGATGAGTGATTTAATACATCCCACATGCAATTACAGGCAACGACGGCGTACAGGCGCAACGGTACGATGGCGATGAATCAGCGAAGCCAATCGGCCGCACCGAGCGACAACTATCGGGACGATCGGCGGGACTCGTTATCGCCGCAAGATGATAGATATACAGAATATCCAGTTCTTCCATTGCATCAGTATGCGCCAAGATTTCAATCACGATCAGCGACTGCGACACCAACCGGTTCACCGAAGAAACGACAATTACCACAAGTACCTCACATGTCACGGAATGCAGCAATACGGGAGCGGTTCATTCAGGACTTTGAGGAGCGCAGCGGTGGCCGATTCGCGCGACATCGTGGCCGCCAGAGCCACCATCAGCCGACGTACCGCAGCACAGGGATGGGAGGTAAGGGCGCTGCTCACGATTGGGAAAAGAGTTCGACGTGAACCGGTACGGTCTAAACGGTAACTTTGCGCATCCGTTTCAGGCTGGGAACGACACTACTCCGGACTATCCGACAGTGACTTGACGACGCATTCGTTAGAGAGTAGAATTAGGCCAAGACACTCGCTATCTCCGGATAAGGATTTTATGGGTGACTTTGGTGATTCCGACATGGAATCGGTAGTTAGTGTTACTTCAAGTGCTTTCTCAACCCAATCGGAGCGACCGCGCGGATCGAAAGGTATCAGGTAAGTGATGGGGTGGAGTGGATAATTCAAACACACA
The DNA here is from genome assembly GCF_943734695.1 of Anopheles maculipalpis. Lineage (NCBI taxonomy): Eukaryota > Metazoa > Arthropoda > Insecta > Diptera > Culicidae > Anopheles > Anopheles maculipalpis. Next base: position 9,931,811 of record NC_064871.1, on the reverse strand, counting down.
CACATTCACACACTCCCGGTGAACTTGCTTCGAGACGAACGGGCTACGGGCTACGAGTGCTTCACGTTTCGTTTTTGTGTGATCAACTTGAAGGACGCATCAAAATCGCCGCCTACAGCACCGAAGTCTACCGACGGGATGGGCAACTACGTCACTGTGCGCGCTGCCGAGTGAGTACTCGGGTGGGCAGCCGATACCCGATAAATCGGGTATCATTCCGGTGTTGTCGGACGTAACGCAATCCGCCATCATTCCACCCAAGCCAGAGTTTGAACCGCAACCTTCCGCTTGTAGTGTGGTTGGTCCTACCGTAGTTGGTAACGCTAGTACCTGTAGCAATTTCGCTTCTGGATCTCCTTTACCTTTAGGTGTTCCGATCGATTCGATACATTCCGATCCAATACCGATTTCACCAGCACCTCCCGACAAGCCTGTTACGGGAATGACTAGTCATTACGGTCCTGTTCCTGTTAGGCACGGAGGCTCCATGCCTGAAGGGTACTTTAACGAGCAATGCATAACACTGCAACCTGACTGTGGTTCTACTATTCAGAGCTTTTCCATGAATCCAGGGAACGATAACGTTATGAGCACTTCGGTTAATCTTTCTTCTTGTCCGCAAGGTAATCAACTGTCTGCTACTTCGTTTGAGTTTCAATCTGGATCGCTTCCAACCGAACATTACTTTAACCGCGCAAGAGCGGCTCCAGCCGGCGGTGTATCGATGGATCCTATCATGACGTCCTCAATGCACGCTGGCGATGGAACAAGTACTGTCGATTACGAACAGTCCGCACCACCAATGGGGCGTCGTCCATCGTATGCAATGCGTACGAACACATCAGAACCTAACCTTAATTCAATGATCATGCGACGGCTCTCCAATCGACCGATGGAGCAACAACATGCGTTTGCCTATTCGCAACCGCGCAATCAGATGATCTCCATCTCGAACCGTTACCATCCGCAATCGCATGTAACGGTGGGCATAGGCGGTGGAGATCACGGGTCCAAATATCCTCCACCGCCAGTTGCCACGAATCAGATCATTTTGAAGTCATCCTATTCTGATCAGAACCTTCACAATAGTATCGTATACGAACCTGGTGGTATGGGAGGAGCCGGTGGTCAGAATATATGCATTTCCAACAAAAATGTGTACGACCCAAATACTGGCTACCAGAACCAAACGATTACATGCATTAGCAACAGTAGGGAAAATCTAGGTGAAAGCAATTTCAGATACACTAGCAATCCGGAGGGAACGGTGTGCGAAATCAATGCACCAGATGTTCAGTTCCGTAGCTCGCGTACGTCAAACTTTTACGAAGATGTAGCATTGGAGCAAGCAAGAGTGCCTTTGACCGAGGCACTAGGTGTGTCTCTTCCGGTGGAGGTTGATCAACACGAGTGCGGCATAAGCGATCGCGAGATGAATCCCGAACGAATTCTCGGCAAACCAATCGAAGTACTTCGATCGCCGAGTGAGTATCGCTATTCGGCGAATCACACAAAACCGCGTGAAGATCCGTATACGGTCAGTAGCGTCGTACAAGGAAAGCCGGAAAAGATTTCACGCTCACATTCACTGATCGCTCAGGATCAAATCATAGACATTGAGTACGATTCGGATACCGGGTGGAAGACAAAAAGCGTACGCAAGAATGTGTTTGCAAGCAGTGTGGAGGAAAAGGTGTACAGAAAACGTACCCGTTCTCTGGGTGGTGGGAATAGTGAGGACGATACGAAGGACCCGCAGGATAGTTATGGCGAATCGAAGAAAGTTGCTCCAGTTCAGGGCAGAAAGAGCAGAATTGGTTCCAAGAGTAGTCTAGATCGTAGCAATTTGACTTTGAATATAGTGAAAAATGTTGATGAAGGAACTCCATCGACTAAAAAGGGCGAAGTGGATAAGGTTAGAAAGGTAGAGAAATCGGGAGCAGCTAAACAGACAGAGAAAGAAACTCTAGTAGAAGCAAAGAAAAAAGAGAAAGAAGTGAGTAAAGCTTCCAAAACTAGTTCAACATCCAAACCTTCTACAATGGTAAAATCTAAGTCAACTTCTAGCACTCCGAAAAAGGGCACCAAAAGCCCAGCTAAAACAGGTACCAGTGGAGGATCGATGAAGAAGGCAGGATCGCTGAAAGGAAAGCCAACCAAAGCGGGATCGTCCACTTCGGTTGCCATTGGTTCGAAAGGGAAGGTTACAGAGAAGCCCAACTTTAAGGAGATAGACACAAAAACGTCCAAATCCAAGCTTGGTAGTAAAAAAACAGACAGCAAAGGTCGTGTGGATGAGATCAAGTCCGAATCGGCCGTGCTGTACAGTAGCTCTGAATCGATCAAGTCCATCATTGACGAAGTGCGTATGGAGCTGCTGCAGAAACCGAAATCGACCGTTTACTTGAGTGACGAAAGCCCTACCGTGCTGAATCGTAGCCATTCGTTCAGTGATGGTGAGCTGAACTACAGCAAACGCATCCAGGATTGTTACGATAAGTATGAGTTTGTGGACGGTCGCAAGCACTATCTGTTGAAGGACGAGCGTTTGAAGGAACGGATCACCGATCGTTACGGGCGGGAAAGGGCAGTAGGGTACGAGAGAAGTGGAAACAGACGTGGTCGGGGTGATGATGAATACGAGCGTAAGGGTCGCCGTATGGTACCGGATGGAGAGGAAGATCATCCTAGTCGCCGTTCGGAAATGTTTCCAAAATGTAAGTCCCGAAGCTCGAGCCTCGTATCGAACGACGAGGGTGAGGTGAAGCTTAGGCGCAAGGTCTACCATAGTGACAGTGCGGAAGACGATGATGATGACGGTGGGGAGGAAGAGGAGGGCGATGATGAGGTGTTTGAAAGTTCGTTTTCCCGGGGCAGAAACTCGTCCTTTAATGGGAAGTCTTCGTTGAAGCGTCGCGCACGGTACGATACGAGGCGCACGAGCAGCCTGGAAGGTTTGGATCAATTTTTGGCCAACTTGAAAGAACGCGATCGTCACGATCGTCATGGCCATGGGCGGGAGGGAACTTACGGGAGCAGCAAAAGTGACAGTGCCCGGCATAGCTCGGTCAGCATTAACGAGAAGCCCGAGTACTTCGAGTACACCAAGTCTCCCTCTTCACCGTACAGCACCAGCGCTGGTAGTAGTGGCCGTAGTGCTAGTAGTAGAAAACCCGCTAACTATGCTACAACTCTTTCCTCCAACAAATCCTCCAACGGCGTTGCGTTGCTGCAAACCACACCGAAACGGCCCTCGATGAAAAAATCCTCCAACGCGTCAACGGTGGGCAATGATGGTGGTGGCCGTGCTGGTGCTGCTGGAACCCGTTCCCGTTCGCACGATCGTCACTCGAACCATTCCGAATCGCCGTCCACTGGTTCGGGGATGCCGGAACACCCGCATCGACGTACGCGCACATCCCACAGTGACTACGATGTGCGAGGCCGCAGTCGCTACGGTGGGCACAACGGAGGACGGGATGCTTACCGGCAGCGTGATCGTGAGCGAGACCGTGATCGAAACAGCAGCGATCAAGAGCGGGACCGAGATCTGAGCGATCGTGAGCAACGGGAATCGCGGGAGCGCGGTGAACTGGACCAAAGTCTTTCGAATACCGAGGGAACACCGGAGGATAAGATAGGTAGGCGATGGCGAAGATCTTCCCGTGCGCTCAGTCAGTCACTGATTTCTCTCGCTGCTCTCCTGTTCCATTTTAGACGGTAGCCTAAGTGATACAGCAGTGATACAGAGCTTGGACGCACGACGTAAGTTGGACCAACGATCGCCGAAAAGCGAAACACCCACCAGGGACCGGGACCGTTTCGGCACTGGTATGGGTATCAAGAGTAACTCAACATCGCAACTGTCGGCAACAGGTAACTACTTCTGCATAAGCGTTGTTATTCGTGTGAGTTTGAGTTTTTGTACAGTGGTTGCTGTCAGACGCAGACGCAGGATTACGTACCACAGTGGCGTAACTTGTCTGGCCGGCGTCACATTCCAAGACGCTGGCACCAGTGCCCGAGTGATTTCCAAATTCGAAACGGTAACCTGGCAACTAGTGTTCCAAATTCAGCTCAGTGGGCCATTGCAAGCAATAGCAGCGAGAAAGAGGGGTCGAACAGTCGAACCGAATGGTTCCTTCCCTCCTGCACCTGGCTCCTTTCCTTTTATCCCTTTAACCTACCCCCCCCCCCCCACCCCCATCCCTCCTCCCCTTCCCTCTCCGTTCATCTGTGTGTCTCTCTTTCTGTGTGTAGCATCAATGTACAAAAAATACCATTCTCAGCCAATAGCGTGCGGAACTGACACTGTTTTGATAATCAATTTCATTCAACATATGAAAAAGGTCGTAAGCGACGCATGGGGTTTGGTAAGCGGGGCAAGAATTCCTTCACCGTACATCGAAGCGAGGAGGTGCTTCCGGGTGAGGTGCGCGGCGGTGGCGGTCTATCGCGTGGCTCGTCTGCCTCGAGCGATGGTGAAGGAAGTGCCGACGGTGACAGGTTCGCTGCAGCCATTTTTGTTTCACTCCTGTGTTTTGGTTACTAGGGGATTTTTTTTTTTTGTTCGTTTGTTTCATCCTTACTTTATCCTTTTGGTTGATAGTTGTTGTTTTAGTTTGTTTGTTTCCGCTTTTTTGTTTTATTTTGTTATAGTTTTCTAGTTTCACTAGCGAAGAAATCATTTTTATTAACGTACGTACCATCGTTATGGTTTGGTAACCAATTTCCAACGGGAACATCCACACATCCATTCATTTCAATTATTGCTTGAGAAAGTATGATTTGTACGGATGTTCCTTTTGTAGTTGGATATTGTGTTTAGTTTGGTTTAATGCAACATTTGTTTGTTTGTTTGTTTTTTTTTTTATTGTTTTTCATTACTTCCTGTTAGTTGGTAGTGTTTTAGTAGTAAAATAGCAGGAAAAGAGTTTGGAATAACTAAAAAAGAGATTTAACTTAAAATCTAAAAGAATTTACGTTTGTTTTATACCTTTGCCCATTTTTTGTGTTAAAAAAAACCCGTATTATGATTTGCGACGTAAAAAGGCATAATCATTCGAGACTTACCGACATTGATATCATTTGAAAATAAGCGGTTTTAGTCGACTTTTGGATTGCTGAACTTGAAGCAAAACTTATCGTGAAGGTGCTACAGGGAGAGATACAAGCATCGCGAATGTTTGACGCAGTCGTTAACTACACCGAATCCCCGCTTGTACGCTAGTGTTGCCGCACCATCACTAGATGATCAAGGATGGTCCACGAGATATACTCAACACGCGTTTGCATCCATCACGCATAAACATAACACACAGAAATCAATCCTTTGATACGCTCAATCACATACACACACACACACAAACAAAAATCACACACACCATCACAAACACTACTGTAAACTAGATAAGCTTTACTAGATGCGCGAGTAACAAAATTTAATGGTTCTTAGTGTTTTGTTTTCAGTTTTTGTTGTTTACTAAGTTATCGTTCATACATCGATCGTTCATCATTTGCATCGCCGTATTTATTTGGTGCAAGGGTGTGTACTGTTTCTTCTTCCGGAGTAATGGGAGTAAACACAATTGTCAGCGGGTCACAATGGCCACAGCAGCGCAGAGTAGAGTGTATAGTAAGCGTTACTCTTGTCGTATTCGTAATGGCGTAGAAAGGGATGCAACAGGAGTATCTGTGTGTGTGTGTGTATAGCGGGCTGCAGAAAGCTTTGTGTCCATGGACCGTGAAGGAAGAGGTTTCACTCGTTGTGTTCTGACTGTGTTCATGTTTTTTTTTTTTTTTCTGGCGAAACACTTCTGCTTCTGTACCGATGGCCGTCATGTACATTCGTTTCGTTTTCCGCTTGGAACTGTGTTTAGAGCAATTGTTTCTGTTTTGTTTAGTTAAATGTTTGTCATCGTCCTTATGTCATGCCACTGTTTACGTTTGTACACTATGTTTGGTTATTTATTTGGGCGTGTTTCGCCCATCTCGCATACTATTCCTTTGCAACGTTTGGAACGTTTAAACGAGCTGCATTTCGTTGCGTTGAAGCTTAACATGAGTCTCATAGCTAGATAGCTAGTTCCACCTTATTGATTAGAGAATGGCGAACCACACTGCTATGCCACTATGCGTAGGCTAGCACAATTCAAATCGTTCAAGACTAGCGCAGTGTGTTGTCTTCTGATTAACATCGTCGATTCGGACGATCCTGCTGTACCGCGTTACATTGCGTCGTCCCATAAAGTCACGCGCACACATCAAGTCTGGTTTGCACTATCAATTCTGTCATCTCCATATCTTGCTCGATTCGATCTTGCTCGCAGACCAAGGCGTGTCGTCTTCATCCTCATCCTCGACGTCGCAGCGCAAACGGGCGTCGGCCGGTTCGATACAGCGATCGGTCGAGGTGACACCGATACCAGCACAGTCGGCAGCCTATCGGGCCGGAAGCTTACACTCGATCTCGAGCTCCGAAGGCTCCTCGTAAGTGTGTGTGTATGTGTGTGTATGTGTATTTTAGCCGCAGTTTCGGTGTGGCGCCGTGTTGCCGTATGCGAAAACGATTTCCGTTTCCGTTCTGTTACTAAACTTTGCCTTCCGTTTCCTGTCGCCACTCGAAACTACTTTTCACTTTTTTACTCCGTATGTGTTTACACCCTTGTCTATTTATGCTCTCACTTCTTTCTGTGTCTGTCTGAACATTTTTCCGACGACATGTTTAATGAGTGTTTTTCTTTCCTTTCTAAGTGTTTGTTGTACTGTGTGCTTCAATGCTCTTTTTCTCTCTTTCTCTATCAAATGCTCCTTTTCTCTCTATTTCCTCTATTTGACTTTCGTGGGTTGACTGTCATGTTGCCATGTCTCTTCTGCTCTTGTTTTGGCTGTTTACTATTTAGTTATCCAATTGATGTTTTCCATGCGTTAAATTAGAGAGAGAGAAACAGCATAAGCGAACGAGACGAAGCGTGCTGCATCTCCAGTTCTTTTCTTTCCTGTTTATTGTGCTCAGCTTATGCAAAGCGCCAAAATGTATGCAATGCAATGCTTTTATGAACGTATCGCTATCGCTTGAAGCAAGCAGGCTTACTTGATTTTTTAATTCAAATTTCAATGTTACTTTGTTTATGTATGGTTCTGTGAATCATTATTTCGTTTTTATCTTCTCTTCGATAGGTGGTTGTAAATATGTTTGATTTTGTTTTCAAATAAATTAAGAGAAAATAAAACTTTCCGTTGGTAACTTTACAGTAAAGAAGCAAAAGATCTCGTTTCTTACCAGTACTCGTGTAAATATTTGGTACAGTTTCATTCTCCATTTTCACCAGTAGATTTGCATGACTGTCTCTCAAGCACCTAGTAGTTGTACGCTTCGTAGAACGCTCCACTACACAACACACTACAAGCTGTCTATCTCTCCCTGTGAAGCGTATATCACTGTGTGCTCTAATCGTTTTCTATCGAGCGAAAAAAAAAGGCAACTCCAGCAACTATTCTTCCCGTTTGTTTGATGTATCCTTTCCGAAGTGATATGCCCAAACCGGATGTACTGTCACCCTGGACAGTTAACGGTTCTCTTACTATACCCTAAGTGTACCAATGCTCTATCCTTGCTGTGCAATCTGTACTTCACTAACGAATGAAACACCCTGTGTGCTCTACCCACCCAGTCGCTTTTGGGTCAACTTAATGCGATTCTCCAGCATCTCTTGTTTCCCCGCTGCCACACCGTATATTCAAGATGTTTTCGTTTCAGAGCCTTCTTAACCGACTTTTGTCTGTTTTGCTCCTTCACTATATTTATTATGCTCTTTGCTAGAAAACTTAACTTTAATATGTGGTTTGTGCCCGTTTGAAGTTATTCTTATCTGTTTTGATGAAAACAAAACCTGTCTGATCTGATTTTTTTTAATTGATTCTATTTTAATTTTCTTTCTCTGCTCAAGAAAACATTTATATTTTTCCTTTGATCGTTCTCGTAATAAAATATAATTTATCTCTTTACTTTTAGTCTCTTCTTCGCAATGAAAAGCAAACAAATAAGTAAAATTTAGTACTTTTCCTAAACCAAACCAATCTCTTTTCAGCTATATTTATCATTCACCGTGTACGTGTGCGTTTTGGTGTGCTTGATGTCTGTGTGTTTTGGTTGATTTCAGTTTTTCGCCATTCTCGGTCCTTTCTGAGAATGGCGATATATAGCAAGACAAACAAAAAGTGTGCAAAATTCGCCACAAGAAGCGAGGTCGAATGTGACAAATCTTTGCGACGCTTTTGTCTGTCTGTTGAGAATTTCTTTTGTTATTTGAATGAATACCTCTAGTTTCTGTTACCATTAGTGCACTAGGTACCGTTTGTTTTTTGCAATTGCGTATTTATTAAATTTTTTACCATTCAAAAAGTCAGCAATAATTAACTTTTTTGTATTTCTGTTCTCAAAAAACACATTGTACGCGAAATATGCTTGTGCGACAGATGGTCACCATCGCTACGAGTAGCGGGTGATACGGGACCTTTATCGGACTTCATCGATGGTTTGGGACCAGGACAGCTAGTTGGACGCCAGGTACTGGGTGCTCCGGCCTTAGGTGATATTCAACTGTCTATGTGCTATCAGAAGGGTTCCTTAGAGGTTGAAGTGATAAGAGCAAGAGGATTGCAGGTGAGTTGTAACACACATTTACACGCAGGCTGTTCGGGCCAATGAATAATCGTCTTTGGCTTCGTCCATTCTGTAGGCACGTCCTGGCTCAAAAGTACTTCCAGCGCCTTACGTTAAAGTGTATTTAGTTTCTGGTAAAAAATGTATAGAAAAAGCAAAAACAACGACTGCTAGGAAAACGTTAGACCCACTATATCAGCAACAACTAGTGTTTAGGGAACCGTTTGCGGGCTGCATACTGCAAGTGAGTATCGTTTGCAGTCGTCCCAAAGTAGGAGAAACTTCTCTTTGAAATTAACCATATTGATTCGTACATTTTCTCACATCCACGTCAGGTCACGGTTTGGGGAGATTATGGTCGCATGGAGGGCAAGAAAGTATTCATGGGCGTAGCACAGATAATGCTGGACAACCTCAACCTCTCACACATAGTCATCGGCTGGTACAAACTGTTCGGAACAACGTCACTGGTCAGTGGGCCACCTAGCTTGGGCCTGTCTAGAAGATCCTCGATCGCCTCACTCGATTCACTCAAGCTGTAAAGCTGTATGATTGAGAAACCATTGAGCATCACAACCCACAATTTCTTCTATCCTTGCCTTCTCTCTCTCTCTCTCTCTCTCTTTCTCTCTCCACCATTCCGTCATCATCACTCTCTCGTGCTATCTCACTGTGTCCCACAAAAGAAAACCACCCAAAATCCTTCACACTCTCTATCTCCTTTGTTGTGTGCTGCGAACCGATACGCATAGACACTCCTAAATACACCTCTGCCTGCTTCTACAGCGCCAATGTCTGTGTCGAGCAAATGTGTGGCTGCACTCTGCATTGCTCTAGTGTTGGCTGGCTGACTGATGTTGCTCTGATCCTATCAATTCCTGTTCAAGAATGCTATGTTCTGTTTAAACGTTTTAGTCACAGTTTTATGTTCAATTGGTTTTTATGACAAATACCCCCTCGCCCTCCCTCCAACACCTTCAGCTTCCGAAAACGGCAGCCATCATCTATTGGCACCGTGTTTGTACAATCGTGTTTGAAAATTTTGGTTTGGTTTTAGTATTTGTTCTAGATTTAGGTTCTGTGTTCTGTGTAGTTAAACTAAACATTTTTTCTGCTATCAAAAAATTGTACCCAAAATGTTGAAAAAAAAAAGGACAGCAAGAATAGTTAGAAATGTTTCTGTAAGGTTAGAGCTTTCCCTCAGTTTATTTGAGGGAATTGAGGTCCCTCAGTTTATCGTTAATGGCATGAAGAGTGCAAACCCGTTGAAGCTAAAAATACTGGAAAGCAGCAGCAACAACTCTCGAATAGGTTTGTTACCAAACTAAATGTTGCAAGTATTTCTTCGCTATTAGCTTCGTATTTAATCGTTAAAAATACTTTACACTGAAGTATGTTTCTGCTGACTTCATTTCATGCAGACGCTTTTCCGGAATTAGTTTACCCAAAACTATTTTATCTTTGAAAATACAAAGCCATGTTATAACAATCTTACTTCGTTTAAAGTTAATATTGCTGCAACCTGGCTAGCTGCTCCTTTAAGGTTCTGTTTCGCATTTTTCCCCTAACCAACTTAACCTTCCAATCACTCCTATAGAACTTCCGAAGAATAAGAAATATCCAAAATCCTTTCAAATTGAAAAATAACAACTCAATGCTCCTGTAAAACTTACACGATGGCCCAATTGTAAGCCAGTTCCACCGTAGCTGGTTAGCTTGCGCACATCGTAGTTGTCACTATTCGTATGTGCATAGCGAACTCTTAGCTACAACACGTTTACTAGCAAACGAACGCAAATACAAAACAACTCACCTTGTTTTTCCCATATTCGGTATCTCCTCTCTAGGTACGTCTTTATATCACTACAAACAATCTTTTGCATGCGTACTTCATAGATGTGCTGCTCAGTGTTTGGTTTTCCGATGAGCTTTATGTTACATTTTCGGTTTTCTTTTTCTAATAGAAGATTTTACCGGTTAGTTGTAGAATTTTTTAGAATTATTTATTTGAAATAAACTGTTCTTTACTTTGTGAGTGCACGCTAGTATAATTTTCCTTTCATTTATTATCGTCTCGCTATCAAGCCGCATTAGTTTCATATTACCTTCATTTTCAAGTGAGAAAAAAACGATTAGGTTTTAAGACAATCATTGCGCACTTTCTTTCAACGCTAAGTAGTTACTTCTTAAGCTGAATGATGATAATAAATCACGGCCACACACACACACACACATACATACATATAATAAATGTAACTATGCTAAAATCTCTTCTCTTCTTTTCTTTGTTTTGCATTTTTTTCTTCTTCCGTATTTTCCTTACAGTAAGACAACATTATTTCAAAATTTGCACCATTCCCAGAGGAATGGTGTCAAGTTCACACCCCAATAGTTCCCCCCCCCCCCCCCCCCCCCCTATCGTGTTCATCACGAGGTGGGTGATAGTGAGGACACTTCTGCGGTAGTATGCGTGGAAGCACTGCTAAAGCAAAACGACGTATCTGCTAGTTCGCGCGAGATCGAAACCGTTACGGCCTTATGTACGCAGGGGACGCACTGGAAAATCACTTGCTTGGTTTGGGGTTGAAGCGCACGACCACGCTGTGCCGTCTGTTGGGCACAGCGCGTCCAAATACCGGAACCAATCTGCTGTGCAGATTGAAAAAAACCAGGCTAGAGCACGTTATATCAACCGGTGTGTTTGGCGGGAATGCGGAGATAGATATTACTTGTTTTAATCAATCCCATTACCATTACACATACTTTAACCATTTCTCTCTCTCTTGTAAAGCATATTTGTTGGAGTCGAAGCAGAAGAAGTTTAGAAACAATGGTGAAAGTCAACCAATAAAATGTCCCAAACATTGTTGAAATACAACTTATACAAAGGAGACGACAGGTGAAGGAGAAAAGCAAAATAAAAGTTCATTTCACTAGCGAATAATGTAATGGGGCGAGTGGAAAAAATGAAGAAGCAAAAGGAGAAAGTGGCGAAGATGAAGAAAAAAAGAAACTCAAATCTGTGAATTTATTAAATTGTAATATTTGAAACCAAACCAAAACTAAACAACACAGACACATACACAAGACATAAGGGTTAGGAGAAGATTAAAGTATAAAATAAAGAACAAAAATCATAACTCTAATTATAATAAGTATATGCTTCAGTCAAACGTTAAAAAAAACGGAAGATAGAACCGCTGGGTGCAGTGGGAGGGAGAGAGATACAGAGAGAGAGAGCAACAAGGAGGGTCAGGAATGTGTAAAATGGACAAGCGTGAGATGATATGGAAATGAAAAGGGAGTACATTAAATATCACACTTTTCCACAAAACTACTACCGCTAATACAAAAAAAAAAACGAGCCTCACATTGTTTGTTCAAACGCCAGCAAGGGATCGAAGGGAAAGAAAGCAGATTTGTCATGGTTTGCCCTGCTCAACAGCAACAGCACTTGTCACTGTTGAGAAAAAGAAAATTGATCAAAATTCAAAAGGAATGACAGTAGTACAAAAGCGATCGAGATCGAAGAAGCTATCGTCCTGAGCAGGTTTGCATTGCAAGATACTTTATCATATTGAGCTAACATAAGTCAGCCGAGTGATCCAAAACGAAAAACCCGAATCAGTTAAACACACAAATTCGAACACTCGTATCTCTCACACATACCTACTGACACGTATAAAAACGAAGCAACAAGCAAAACGAAACAAACTAAAATCAACATATTGTTTGCCTTAGCACACGTATAGACGCTGTTTAAATAAACTCATGCTTTCTGAATCAGCCACTCTAAGCGTAAAGCGTAAAAAAACGAAACCAAATCCACATTTACACACTAAGCAAAGAAGTACCGGAAACGGATCGGAATGGCAGCAACAGCAGCAGCTATAGCTGCTGTATTACAGTGTAAAAGCTTTGAGCTTCTCTTTGAGCTCCACGGCTTGCAGAAAGGGGTTATTGCGAAACGGGAAACGGTACGGAGAGTAAACGCAACGGTGTAAGAAAATAGGAACAAATCATAAAATTTAAAAATTTGCAAAACATCATCACACCAGCTAGCGAGAAGGGACGTAGTTATTGAATGCTAATGCGCGTTTACTATATACTAAGCTAAAGCAAAACAACAAAACAAAAACAGGAAAGCAGTCAAGAAAGCGAAGCGTATATTAAAGAAGAAACAAGAAGAAAGGAAATGGGATGAGAAACGAGCCAAAAACCATATCTTTATTCAGTAAGACAATTCTTAGCAAATATGAACACAAAATGAAAGTTAAAGAAAAGAAAAAAACAAAGCAAAAAAAAACATAAGAAAAAACCCAAAACAAGAACTAGGTACCACAACATTATATAGGATGCAGCACTTGTTTTGCTGAGTATGAGAAACGTTACGGAGGGAGGGTAGGGCGTTTAGCTAGGAGCATGAAATAAGGATATCGTTCAAATCCTGGAATCAACATATTACTGCAACGTGAAATACCGATCGGTTGGAGACATTGGAGTGAAAATGGCGCCTAGTCTCAGATTGGAAACAAATGGCAAACACCCGAACTGTGTGTGTGTGTGTGTATGTACATGTATGTGTGTATGTTATGCTTTTGCTTTGGGTTGTCTTTGGTCTGGAAATGATGCCACAATTGAATGGTGATGAAAGTAAGAACTGTTTGCGCTTTTGGATTTTGTTTTTAATACTACTTTTAAGGCCTCAAATGTTGGTCCATTAGTTTTTGCGCAGCAGAAGATAAAGCTTTGTCATCACCATGGTTTGTTTGGATGTGATTTTTGTACATAGAAGGAAAAGGAGGAGACGGATGTGAAACCAAAAACTTACTCTAGCTCTCCGGGACTCCAGAACGCTGGACACCATACATTGAAGCTACCACCAAGTAGCGGTTTTTTCTTTGTCACACCTTCTTACTCTCGCTCTTATTCGCTGCTCCAAAGCTTATTCCTTTCCCTTCCCACAAAAGAAATGCCTCAACGTACTAAATTATTAGGAAAACAAAATGCAACGAGCATCAGCTGTCTTACAAATTATAAACAAAGCAAAACAAACTATCAAAATGAAGAATGCAGTTAGAGAAACATTAATAACAAGCTGATGATAAGGGAAAAGCTTGGCGGGTTGGGATGATTGCAAGCCAGTAAGCAACATTGTAAATAAGATCAGGTTTCTACAGGGAACTTTGAGAAACGATTCATTATCATATAGCCAATCAAACAAACCTCTCAGTATGCAGGAATGAAGGCGTAAAAATAAACAGCAAGTGGACAGTGACTGACCAAAAGAAAGAAGGGTTTTGTACAGGTGGTTGGAATTGCTCACACCTGCTTCAATTGCTTTACTACTTCAGCGTTTAGGGAGACCTTTTTTTTCCTACCGTTCTATTTCATTCTACAGTTTCTAATGAAGGACACACTCCAAGGTTCCTCCATTGAAGCTTATCTGCTTGTTTTTCTCCTCCCTTAGGCGACGCTTAAACAACGAAACGAACAGCTGTCCCACTGACAGTTGCACACTATTTCATTATATGGAAAGATGATTGCCAAATTCCCACTGCAGCATGTTTTGCTGCAAACGAGTAACACCGAAGACACGTTTGATCCGTCCAGTGGAAATGGATTCCTTAAAACGCCACACAAAAACAAACCGAAGCAAAACGATCGAAATCGAGAACATTATTCGAAATCTCTTTCGCGTTGAAAACAACACTCGCGTGTCGAGTGATGAAGTTCGACACTAAACTCCCCCAGGACCAACCAACACCCAGATTAAGGATAATTTTAGGTTTATTGAAAAAATGGCCTTTTTGAAGCGAAACAAACCCAATAACGCCTGTGTTGGTAATGGTTTTAGTTTTAACGTTGAGCTTGGATTTGTTGTTGCTGAGAAGAAGTGCTTGGTTTGAAGTGTTGTTTCATTTTGCAACCGAAATACGCTTAGTACCACTAAGGACAACAGATGAAAACGTTGACGCACCTTTTTCCCCAGATGATGATCGCAAAAAGCAAGAAGATTGAGCCGTTGGAGATGCAAGACGAAGCAGAATAAACTGTTACTGACACACACACACACAAACAAATAAAGAAAAAGTATAGGATTATAATTGTTGCTTTAAGTGCTTCGCAGTATGAATAAAATCGATGCAAATGAACGATAAAAAGTTGTAAAAAATAGCGCAAAAAATGCCAGAAAACCCTATTCGAAAACAACAATTGAGGCCTACTGAAGACAAAATTAACAAAACGCATTGTATAGGGTGTAGTGTTGTGTTATATGCATTTGCAAGCTGTAATGTTTTAAATTGTTCCCTGTTTTTTTTTTTTTTTTTTTTAGGGTAAGCTTTGTTTCGCTCACTATTCCACAAGATTACCTTCAATGTCTTGTTTGTGAAGGAAAGTGATCGAATGGCGAAGTGAAGAAGGGGTTTTTTTTTATGGGACGGAAGATAATTCTTATGAGCCGTACGCTGCTGCTTATTCGTTTCCAATGTTTAATATAGGTTGCTTGGAGCATGCCGTTTCACAGTTGCGGCCACATTGCGTGGATGCAACGTTTAGCTGTTGAGCAGACAGCTTGAGGCGCACGTGAAAACGAATCCAGGGAAATGAAAATGTTACCACTATATCGATTATTTGCTGCTGAATAGGAGTGTTGAAGCAACACAGGTGAGCATTATAGTAGCAACATCTGAATAAGCGAAGGAACAAACAAACAAACAAAAAAAAAACAACCAAAAGCAAAACAAACAAACATATGACTAGGGCGAAGTTGGCAAGTTTGCAAAAGGGAGACACATGCGTACGCAAGTGTTGGTATGTGTGTTGGGGGAATACGCGAATAGAAATGTTAGTAGATAAAACAAAGGAATGTTAAGCGAAAAAGATAGAGAGGGAGACAAGAGAAAAAAAGGGAGAAGGAGAAAGAGTAAAATAATTTACAAACAATTGAACAAAACAAACTAAAAAGTAACAAAGTAAATCATTAAATTGAATCACAAACAATCCAAACCAACATGGAACACAGAACACAACCGCAACGTTGTCCCCCGTACCCGTCGTCTTGAAACGGGTGGCCGTTTGTACAAAGCTAGGCAAAACAAAAGGAAATAAGCATGAGATCAACTAGTACCCGTGTAGCTAAGAACCAATGATGAAACGACTGGGTGGAAGATTAGACATGCAAGTAAAAAGTAAATTTTAAAATTATTTTATATCAAACTAAGTATTAAAAACACAGATATACATACACTACAAATACACAAACAAACAAACACACACAGATACAGACAAAACAAGTAAACAATCGCTACTGGAACAATGCTGTAAGTAAATGCTAAAGAAAAACCGAAGGCTAGCGTCATATGAGTTTTGTTTTGTCTCACACTAGAATTTAATCGGGAAAATGTCGACAACATTATATATAAAGCAAACAAATTAACATGAAGCAACATCAAACTAACCAACATACGCCAAACCGGAATGAAACGCGAACCGAACGGTCCCAGAGTTACACGCACCATATATCATCGTACATACATTTCATTTTGTGTTTGGCTGGGTAGAAGTTGAAACGTGCAACAGCTCTACTCTACCCTGCACAACAGACGTGTCATACCGAAAAGAAAAACCAACATCGTTACACTAGAAGATCAATGAAAGGGCGTTTGAAACACGTGAACGAATACGACGTTATCGAGGCAAATCTAAAACAAGGAAAAAACAAAAGGGAAACAGGATAACACAATATACACAACAGCAACAAAAAAACTTATAGTTAAACTGCATTATACTTACAGTGTCAAGCGTATACAGTAACATGCACACTACGAACGAGTATACATTGAACCCCGTACATTGGAAAAAGAAAGCCCCCCCCCCCCCCAAAAAAAAAGAAAAAAAAACAAGGATCGATCGACCGCATGAGAAATGATTACATTAGACAGCAGGACGAAGGATAACAGGATAACACAGAACATACACTGCTCAGGCGTAGGAGCGGGATGCGATTAAACGAGCGATAGGTGCGATCGCAAACCATGAACATAATTCAAGAGAATATTGTAAAATACAAAAAATTTCTATTATTATTAAAACCATATATAAATATACCGAACAAAACAAAAAAAATCTATATATATATATAAATATATATATATACATAAAAGAAAGGAAAAAAACTGTATCCCCTCTCGGCTAAGAAAATGTCGAGAAACGACAATAAAACTGTGAGATTGAAAACGAAAATATTCGCATACTTGTTTTTTCGTTTATTCACTTTGAGAATTTTCCGAAAGACACTGTACTGCACTGCTTTGTGCATGTTGCCTGCATTCAAAGATATTTCCCTCAGGGTCATCTACAAACGCATCTTTAGTTATCTACCTTAGCTTCCATATGAAGCATGCTATTCCCATGCCATCCACTTCTATTTGGTATTGTCTTGCTCCGAAATTTGACCAAAACTTTGAGCTGAATTATTTCAAAATTCATATGGAACGGCCGTTGTCGATTGAGACCAGGGCTCTGTCCAAGTCCAAGGACTTAGATGGATTGATGGCGTTGATGCGTCGACTAGACAGTCCGGGATGTAAGATTGGCAAACCAAGCCGTTCAATAGTAAACGGTGTCGAGGATTGTTCCGGTAAACATAAACCGCGGAGCGGTTATAGTATCTGATACGTAAGTAATTGCTATTTATGTCTATAAGAGCTTCATATCTACTTTCCACTGCCTTTTTACATATTTCTTTACAGTCTTCACGCCATTAGCACCGCCGTTCGAAACGGCGAGTGCTAATGACTATTTTTGACTATCTTTACGAGCAGAATGTGTTAAGAAGGAGCTGTTTTGCGTTGCTAGCTAACAGTCAGCCGATGCAGATATCCTTAGGGTAGTCCACACCAGAAGGCGATACGATTGTTGGGGCAGGGATGAACTTGTCGAGTAGAGACGAACCTGTCAGAAATCAGATGCAGCCTTGAGTGGAGAAGTACAGCTCAGGACCTAGTTTCTTAGAAACGGATTGGCGATCTGGTCATGTCACGAGGGCGTGCAAGCAGGCCAAGAAGAAGAAGAATAAGAGAAGATATACTCTATGTATAATGTTAAAATGATCCACTTCTCTCGTATTTCAAATATTCTAACCACTTTTAGGTTTATCTGCTTATCCGGCCATAGTTTGTCCTCATTTAATCTTCAACTATCTTCCTTCTCATTTCCGCTATGAGATTCAGGATTAATTATTTATTTGGAATTTATTATAGGTGGGTAAGGTCCAATTTAACGCTTCAGCTCATATACGATATTCGAGATTCGAGTACAATAAGTAAACCACGCTCTTACTAATAATTTGAACTTCTAACGATGCAGCCTAAAAGAAACAAGTACGCAGCCACAATTCCCCACAATTTTCCAAACAAATCATACGTACTCAGCCAAATCGATGCTCTAAACGTCAAGTCAAAATTGTCATTGCGGTTGACAGCAAACGTTAGGCAAATGTTTGCAAAATGCGTGGCGCGCCGGCGCGCAACTAATCGCAACCATTTTATCAGTCAATACTTCACAATTTTGCATCACGGCACGCAAAACGGCTGGTAATAATTACACAGGGCTGCAAATTATTGCCACCAAAGCAAAAAAGTTTCACCACCAAACGCATATCCACCACCAGCGGGATCGTCCGGCGCGGAGAGAAATTTTCCGCAAACATCCTTCCAACGGCAACACGGTCAATACGCACAAAACGGATTCGCTTAAGTTGCGATAAGAAGTTGACCCCCTTTTTTTTTGTATTGCGAAGAATTGTTAGCAGTGAGGAGGCAGAGGCAGAGGCATAGTGAGAGAGAGAGGGAGGGAGGGAGAGGGAATGAGCAGTTCCGGCGTACGTACGGCGCGAGTGTGTGTATGTGGAGTTATTTGAGAATCTATACACCGTCGCTTATTAGTGAATACAAGTGTATTTCGAGGAGCGTCCCACAGTGAAGCAGCAGTAAAGTAATCTAGTGTTTTTCCCACGGAGTGTACATTCAACTGGAGCTGGTGCGGGATAAGCATCGGTGGATGCCACCCTACCTCCCTGGACCATTCCGAGCGAACAGTGGAAGTTGCATTCCGATGCAACCGAGCGGTAGAAAACTAACTTCAATGTAGTCGTCTGCTACGCGGCTCGTATCACAAATATCACTTACATATCAACCCTTAGCTGTAAGACAACGTAGACGTATGATGCTATAAGCTGAGCGTGTGCTGTTCTAGACCGTAAGTCAGTAACCGATACATATCATCCGAGCAACATCGAAAGAGATAAATGTTGTGTGGTAAAAAAATAGCATTGTTCAACTGGAATGCTTAACATGTCTATCTAATTGTAAGTGTAAATGTAAGAAAAAAGCTAATCTCGAAGGAGTAGTTTAAAGTGCAAACTAAGAGAGTAAAATCCGATACATATCAAACTACTAGTATCTGCTAGTAAGGCCTTCAACAACGATAGACAGCGTCATTTATAAGAAAAGTAACACTAAGAGACGAATCAGATAACCTTTAACTAGTGTAAAATTGATACTATCAAAAGTAACGAAATCATTTGGCCAGGGAGAGTACAAACGGAACCGGAAGGTGGCGCTCCTATGTTTGTTTGTGTGAATAGATTTGTGTGACGTAAGCGTAGCGTACGCCGGAAGGACATGCAGCCAAACTCCTCCCGTCTCTGTGTGCGTGTGTAAGAGTATACTTGTGCAAAATCATTTCATGCACGCGAATCCCCTCGAAGTGAAGCTGTTTGGAAGATCTTGAAGTGTTTCGTGAATAATTCGAAACAGCAGGACTGCAGCAAACGCACTTGGACAGCTTGTGGTGGTGTGCAGGAGATTGGTGGAGATACAATTTGGTGAGTATTGACACATTTAGTATTTCTACAATTGTAAAATAGCTTCACCATTCGAATCGATAACGATCCATTTGAAGTCATTAGCACGTTGTTCTGGATTGTGCGGTGAGATCTTGAACGGTGGGTGGTCGTGGTTGATGAGCCAGTGGTTTGACACGTCAATACTGATTGTTGACGCGATTCTGCTGCCGAGTGTCAATTGCTGCACAGGAATTATTAATAGTATCAATTAAAAAGAGGTCCCCATTGTTTACCTACGGTCGGGTGTCCTGTTCAGCGAGGCGGGAGATTGTGTCGAGTGAATGTTTTATGGGAAAATAGTTTTCATATTAAGCTCGTATTGACGACCTACATGTGAACTGGGACAGTGCGATTGGAATGATAATTATTATGCGTCCGTTTTAACACGTTGATTGCTTTGAAATGTAGAAGAAATGAACAACTGTCGTTTGATGGTTGACAGTTTGATGGATGACTTGAGAGACAAAGGTATTGTTGACACTGACAGAACCTACTATACTATTTGAATGTTTCTAATATGAATGAATATGACTGAATATTTCTAATATAGTTTAAGCTCAGTTGGGTATGATTGATTATGATTGAAGTTCTCAAGTATGATTGAAGTTCTGTGCTAGAGTTTATTGGAGTTTTGCAAGACTTCTTCTTCTTCTTCTTCGAGGTCAAACGATCTGCTAGCTTAAACTGGTCATCCCCAATACTGAGGAACGTTCCAGTAGGAATTTGATCCTCGACCCTGCCGTTTGAAGACCACCAAGACACCATGCATTTCTTTACCTAAATAGTTTCACGCAACTCCAAATCTTTATGAGACATCTGAAAGTCAAAGGGACATTATCGATTTCTTAACGCGTAGGCAATACTAAACTGCGTGGGAACCAGTTCATCTATTGAAAAGTTGCGGTTTTTCTTCGATAAAGCAAAAACAAAAAAAGATCTTTCACCCACTTTTCCCCGTGCAGCACCGGGGTTTTCAGTCAACCCAGATCCTGATGGCTGATGTACCGAAGCAATCATCAGTATCCACTTTCAACCAACTACCATGATGGTGGGCAAATGGAAGTATTTTCCTTTCCTTTCCTTTTTTTTTTTTTTTTTTTTTGGTTGTCAGAAGTGAGCCCTCCTTGTTGTGGCTGTGTGGGTTTGAGGGAGTGTTTTATTATATGGATCCAGTTCAGCGTACTAAGGGCGAAAACAATTGCGCCTCCAGTCATGTAGGTGGTAGTGAGCAAACTTCTAATGTTTATGGCAAACTCGAAGCTTTCGTCGCCATAGTAACTGGACGGGTCTGGTTGCTAACTGCTAGGTTTGTGTATGTGGTAAATCGTGGCAGTGGGGAAGGGTAGTTTGGGAAGTAAGGTGCGTGGCGGGGGTTTCGATATCGATATTCGAAACGGCTCCCAAAATGGATGGCTGGCAACGGAAATCGTTGCTAAGAGAACTATACTTTGCCCAATGTTCTCCAAAGTTGATGTTCGTAAGTGAGGTTCGATTTAACGCCGGTGTGGAAATCCAATGCACTGTTTGGAGTTAAAAAGATTGAACTCTTTGTATCTCTATGTAACACCTTTTCAACACTTTATTATGGCTGGTAGGGAACAGTATAAGAAAAACGTTCTCACTTATTATCGGAAAGTTAACTCGGGGCTAGGCACCTTAGCGATTGGGATTGCAATTGGAGACGTTCGCCGTTCGCTTCTCTATAGGTTCCGTTTCCATTTGCAACAAAATCAGCAATGGCTGAGCCGGCACCTACATTTCCTTATGCGGTTGAACTTCCCTGCTCATGAATGATTCATCGAGTGCGCCATAGAATGCTTCGTTTCCGTACCATATTCGTATTTCGAATGCCGTTTGAGCAAAAATTGCTGCTGAATCCGTTCTCCCGGCCCTCCAGACTAGGCGGCTTAGGGCAAAGGATTTATTATTAATGAACAGATAAAAGTGAGTACCTCCGTTTACCTACACCTGCTGGATGCGTATACATGAACCGAGCTGCTAGAAAAAATGTGTAACAAGGAAATGGATTTGAATTGAAATATAACATTTGCAATCTTATTGATGTAAGTTTCATGCTGTTTTCTGTAAGTGTTCTGTAGGCCAAGAAAAATGCAAACACTTTAAAGTTCAGTTTATTGAAAGATGCCTTTCGACGATACTCACGATAAGTTGCGTTTAGGAAGATTAAATTTATTGATGGAATGAGATTTTTTCATCTGTTATTGTAAAAAACAAATGCAACAAACGGAAGAAAGCTTTCTTTCAATTACATCACTGGCAACCTACCAATAAAATAAACTGTATGTATCAGCAACACTCCGTCTTCCATCATTCCGTTCCCTGTTTAGAGCTTTTAGCACGATTCCTCTAGCACCGTTCCCGTGTTTTATGATGCAGAACGAAAAACATCGCAACGCACTGAAATATGTAACAGAAAACCAGGGAAAAAAACTCCGTTATTTTGCTTTCCATACCCTTTCCCCTTCATGGCTATCCATACAATCAGATCAACGGTGCGCGAATAGAGAGAGCCTCGACTCTCGTGCCACATCTAACCGTTGCCGTTTCCATCTAATTATCAGGCTAGAGTTTTCCCACCAACATAATAATCAGCATCGTATCCAGTGAAAAGTAGAACTGTATCGCAAACAATGCGCCGGTTGGGAACATTAATCGTTAGCGCAAAGAAAGCGTTCTGTTGGTCGCTGTCGGTTGGCTCTGTCCCCCTCCATTGTTTAGCGTTCTAATGGAGATATTTAACACCAAATCAATTGGCAATGGAGGATGGAGAAATATGGGAGAAGGTACGAGAAAGTAAGTGTAAAATTTAAATTATTATTAGTTTTTATTTTGAATACTTCAAATCACATTTTGAATAAAAAACATAATTTTCATATTATTTTTTGTGTTTTGTTTTAAATAAAAAATGTAACCAAGATTTGACGTCGTCTAAACACTCCCTAACGAGTTTTTTGTTGATTCCTTAGTTGCCATAGCAACCGGAACCGTTCATTCGTTCACGCACTATCGCTCTCTCACGCGCTCTCTCTTTCTCTCGCCCACGATCGCTTCTCTCGATGGGAGCGTATTGTTGTGTTCATCCTCTCACCAGCCACACGAATTCTCTCCATTTTTTCTCCACCATTTTTTTGCCCTCGCTCAACCCTTCCCACCAACATAAGTCGTCGGGGGGTTGCCATGTGCGCGCACCTTTTCCTCCACCAAATCACCTGCGTTCCTACCCCCAGCTACACCACGTTTCGCACTTCCGTTCTTCGCGTTCACCACCACACCAGCAGACGACGGAAAAGGCATGAGTATTGCTTTTTTTTTTCCTTGTTATAGCAACCTTATTTTTCGGTGCTTTTACCGCTGCTGCACGGATCCCAAGGTACGGTGGGTGGGTTGGGTTGGGTTTTCCGTTCTCTGTTCTGTGCATCTTCCTTCCGTTTGTGTGGCCTTCACGATTTGCCAGGGGGGGAGTTGTTTGCTTCATTCCTTTGGGGTGGGTTCGCGAACAAAAGCGCCGCCTGGTTTAGTAGTGCCGTAGTTCGTTTGTTGCTTGTATTTGTGAAGGGGTAAAAGTTTTCCACGCGCTTATCGCTGACCATTTACCTACTCTTTCGGTGTGAAACCATGGCTAAAGTTGTTGATATCATTGCTTCTCCGCAATCGCTATCGTTCGTAAGCAGCCTTATAGCCATGGTGGAGTCACTAGTCGAGAACGCTGATGAATTGAACTGTTTTTAGGGGTGAATTTAATTTTACTTCCGCTACCAGGTTACAAAAATGCTTCTCGATGATAGATGTTGTACAGGTTGATGATCGCATGCAACGACACACAGAGTTTTGCAGCGGAAAAGTGCAAAAAATTACGTTTTTTTTTCTCTTACCCCCCCACGAGGTGCTCGAAAGATCAAAAACACATGTCTGTAAGGGTCTATCTGCTTCTTTGGAGGCTTTTTTTTTCCTCTCCCTCAGGCAAGCTGGAATGTGTAATTCTAGCGAGCGGAAACGAAGATTCTACCAGCAGTACGAATCCCTAGAATTGTTCAAAATACCTACACGCTGCAGTAGCTTCTTCCGGCTTTAGCTAATGTCCTCTAGGCCTGCCAGCTAAAGGCTGCCCCAGAGCGAGTGTGAAGGAATTTCCGAGTCGCACATACAGCTAGTCTGGAGCAAACAGGATGCGTATAATAGGATGCGGTGGGCCTCCCGTTCTGTAGGGCATGTCGGGCATTTCCTCCCGACTGGGGAGCCTTCAAGTTGGCAGTTAAATTACCGATTCACTTTCATCTTCCTTATGGGCAGCTAAACAGCGTAAGAAAATGTTGTTGCCAGTGGGAAAGGTTTGTATCTTTTATTTTTTCGTAGGCAACGTGCACATGGCAGCCACCGCTGGGTTCGAGCTTGGTCGAGAACCGAGGGAGATTCCGCCGAATGGAAAGAATCGCTTCCTGCTTTCCTTTAGCGGTCGATAATGGGTAAAATGGTTGCAGCAATGGATGTGTGGCTGCGTGTGTGTTTGACCCCTTTTGGGACGCTCTAGTCGGTGTGTGCGTTTTTTTTTTCTGTTCATTTGCTTTGCTTCTGGTATCGTTTCACTCTTGGATCCCTTAGCGATTCTCGCCTTTCGTTCGACGCATGGGAAGCATTAGACCGTGGGGTCGTGCCACGGCCGACGAGGCCGTTGATAATATCTTCAATTAAACAGGCAACCAGGGTCGGTTCGTCTCGGGAGGAAGTTGTGGTAATTAATTGACCTGCGTTGACTTCATGCACTCGTCAGTAACGAAGCCCAATGAGTCTAGCCGAGGGAACATGGCTGGGACGGTGCGGGTTAGATCATCAAGAATGCAATGCATTGCGAAGATAGTGCGAGCCAACTGCTCTAGTTGGTTGAAACAACATGGCAAAATGGTAGTAGCTGGAACGATGAGTGAAGGGCATTTTTAAACGTCTTCTTGCGTCTTTTACGTAAGATTTTGCTATAAAAATATTTAAGAGAAATTTGAAAACTACATATAACTAAAGAAAACTAGTTATTACCCTCCACGATGACCTCAATACGACAAAACGGGCGATTGATCGATTGATTGCAAGCTGCTTGATCGTTCGATTAGCAGTGCGAAAGTGCAAACAATTGACGTCTAATCCCAAAGGGTAACTTTACCGTTTCGCTTGACCTTTTTAACTATGCCCGTTCGGGCGGATGCAGTTATGGTTAAGCGCTTTCCGGAAACTCGTACCCGCACGCCGCGTTCGCTATAACGTGTTCCACACGCTGTTCAACTGATAGCCCCGTGGGCAACATCAAGTCTATTGTAGTTTGAAGTGCAATGGGGATAGAGAGACAGGAAAAAAGGCAAAACGTTTGCGAGAACGCACTGTTCGAACTGCAACTTCAATCCATTGCTCTGCTGAACGTTGTTATTCGCTCCGGTAGGAAAGCATTGGTTGAAATGGTATGGTGTGCAAGTAAATTTATTTTTCGTTCTTTACTTGCAATGTCTTGTGGAAGCTTCTTCTTCTTGGCTTAAAGATTCTACTGGGTCACGTCGGTGGCTATCGAATATCGAATGGCTTATCGTATGGCAGCTAGCATTCTATTCAAAGTCCTCAGATAGTCATTGTCCTTACTACAGAAGAACGGTTCGGAATGGATTTGAACCCGGTCCTGCCGTGTTAAGACTGGCGCCGATGTAGACCATACTACCAGACTGTCTCCGTTTTTTAGAAGCAATTTTGCCAAAAAATAGTCAAACTTGTCGTTTAAATGTACAAATATAAATTGCTTCGTAACTATTCTTCTAAATTTATTACCATCTTTTGGGGTGTCTTTCATCATCTGCATAGAAAGCAGGAAAATATCTTCCATTATGGCTGATAATGGTGCACCAAATGGTGCTTTACGGTCTGCGTTCACCTTCAAGCAATGGGCTGTTGAACGATTCTTCACGGTCGGCTGATTATGCAGTGTGCTTTCGATGATTAGCTAGGGCAAGAGGAAAAAGCTGTATGTACCTACATACCACCTAGGATCACATTCGCCTTGCAAGGAGTAGGTGTACGAGTCAAGGTTGTGCGCGTCTTGGTAGGGTAAATATGCCACCCGGCGAGAGCAGCATAAATGCAATGCTGCACACTGCACGAACCAATTGGAATGCTATTTACAACCCAACCGAATCGACGGCCTGCAGCCACATCGTTTCGCGGCTTTGGCTCGTGCATTGATCGCCAGTCAGGCATGTTATCAGCGGGTGTAGCTAGGGATGGAAGAAAGTCGACCATTTTGCGTGGCGTGTTGGCGTGTTTTGGTGGGATACTTCAACTTAGCAGTAATCGAACATCTTCATCCTTTCGTTTTGGTTTTCTTATTGGCTAGCAACGCTTTAGGCGAACAAATGGGAGTTTTCGTTTTTATCCATTTCACATGCTCACCTGTGCGTTGGTATCTGTTTAGCATCGTTCATGATTTCAATACCAATTTTTTTTTTCGATTTGTATTACAAAAGAAAGATCGTAAGCACTGAAGATCAAGTCTTAACTCACGCTTAATGTTGTGTTCTTACAAAAATGTATCTTCTTTATAGCATTCCATTCAGGCAAAGTAATCATTTTGCTTGGAAAACATTGGGCAAACGCGCCACTAGAATGGAAAGCATTTCTTTTTCCACCCCTAAAGCAATCGAAACAAGCGAACAAGCGGGACGGTTGCGAGTCCGGCGAGTCGGTTTTCGGCCATAGAATAGTCATCGCTCGCAATCGCGGGATATGTTTCAGCGTGTATGTGTGTTCCATACCTTGCGGGTTTTGGAGTTCTAGTGGCTTGCCGTGTTCTTCCTCTTCTCCATCCTACATCCCTTTGCCGCAGATATGCTGGAAGCATCGCGTTTCGAACCACGCTGGTGCGTTGGTAAGTGGTAAAATGAATTATTAATTACGCAAGTGTAGATGTTATGCGGGCACGGGAAGGTTTTCCTTGGCCTTTTTCTTTAGCATTTGGTTCTTCATTTGATCGCATGCTTATTGTGTTTCTTTCTCCGCGCTTTTTTTTTTTAACGGTTGGGTTTTCTGTGCTAGGAATGATTCCAACGCACACCGTTGAGGTGTTTTTTGGTTTTGGTGTGCGAGAGCCACGGTGCAAGCATTGCATTAGCTGCGCGATTTTTGTTTTTTCGCTTGCTGTAAAGTGAAGCTTTCAGGCGATTTGAAGATAATTTTATTTCGATTAAGGTCGTTGTTGGAGAAAGGTAGTTCGTTACACTAGAAGGTTGTGTCTTAGAACTGCAAAACTGGAACTGGAAGGTAGTAGAAATGAGAGTGGAATATGTCAGGTGAGATGGAGAAGTTGTGTATTCCACTTTGAAGTTTTCTTAAAGAATCCATTTGCTGGCTTTAATGAAAATATATTTGAGTGCGTGAAGGTTCTCGAATTGTTTTTCTTACACCATTTTATTTTAAAGGAGCAATTGTAAAAAAAAAGTTTGTAGATTAACGACACAAGAAGCAAGAAGCATTCTTCTGGCAGAATGTAAATAAAAAGAAAATTACAAAAATATATTTCTCGTCGCCAGTAACGAAAAAAAAAACCTACGTAGCTCACAGACTGATCGTCTTAAAAATAAATAAATCAGGTGATTGACCGATCAATCACTACAGACCGACACGCCTGCCCAACACCCAAACCGGGACTCTGGTGTGTGACGCGAAACCGCCAAATAAAACACACCTGAAGTGGTCCTGTTTAATTTGCTTCTCATTTTTCACGGCCACAAAGATTTATGCTGGCAACGTGTGGAAATTGGGCTGCTAGACCATATGCCAAGGCAAAATGGGAAACGTAATGGGTGAAATTTTATGTGTGTGTGTGTGTGCATGATTCGTTACTATGAACTAGCAGCTTTCTAACTGTGTTGACTGTGAAACTGGAGCTGCTTTTGTGTGCTAGCCCAGGAAGCGCAGGTAACGGAGTTCAGATCAGGTGAATCTAATCCATCGCTGGTCATCAGTACAGTGTTGGATATTTTTTAAATCCAACAGCTCTAGATGCTGTCCGAAAACTGTTGGGAGTGTTGGTAGCGATGGAAGTGTTTACTTGAGTTCCGTTGTTTGCGATTCATTTGGAAATCGTGGGAATAAACTAACAGTTTATTATTCTGTAATCAAAACAAAGGGAAGAAAATAAAGAAACCTTTTATTTTAAAATTAGACAAGTTTGGCGTTGCTCAAAATATTTCTTAAATGTTTTAGTGACACACAAAAAATCATATAAAAATTATACTCAAAAAGTATAAAATTATCTAAGAGAAAAGAATAGTTGAAAATGAGCAACAATAAATGAAAGAAGAATATAACTCTGCAACATACATACGTACAAGGACATCCACATTTTACCGTACAAGCACACTTTTGCTGAGCAGATGAAATCTCCCTTGAACAACGAAGTTGTCAGTATCAATGCACAAAAAAAAAACTCACAAAGCTACATAAAAAAGCACAAAATATCAACCAGCTGACGGTGAGACAAATGCTCTGGTCTGATGCTTTAACGCTGGGGTTAAACGAATCTTCGGGAAAGGACGACTGAAAAACGCACCCAGCACCAAGCACGGGACAGGACTTTGGTCGAAAATTTGGTCGAAGTCGTTGTGCTCGCGGGGTGAACTGATGAAAACTCAAAAGGACGCATTCAGGAAGTCACCAAACTAGGACCATCTGGGGTATGGGGGTGTAGTGGCGAGGGTTGAAGCGAAGGGAGAAAAGTCATAATCATAACATTGGAGCATCTGTCGCCAGGATGAAGGGATCGCTGTGTGTGTGTGTGTGTGTTTGTGTGCCAACCCAGCCTTCTGTCATATGTTGGTGGACAAATTAAAGTTGTCAGAAGTTTTCCCCAGTGCAAGAGTGTGTTCCTGTTGTTTTTTTTTGGTAAGCTGCTTATTTTTGTTTTCTTTTTGGTGCGGTAGTGGTGAACCGATGAGGCAACATTTTTGGATGTTTGGTGGTTTGTGGCGTATAAAAGTTTTTCTTAGTTATGATGAAGTAAACGTCGAATTGTGATTTCCATAAAAACTCCTTTACGTAAGGATAGAATCGATAGAAGCGCAAGAATTCGTGTAAATATTTTCACTTTCGTTTTCTGCTGCTGTCCTTCATCTTCCCACACGATTTCCTAGACGATTCCAACATCTCGTGAGCAAGAACTCTTCCTCGATTCAAAACCTGCTCGGCCGATTTGTGTGTGAAAATTCACCTGCTCCGTTCTCATCGATCCTGCACCGTAGAGCAATCGATTAGCTTCCGCATGGAACGTACAACGAGCCAGTCTTCCAGAGCGAAAGAAAAGGAAACCGAGGCCCAGTTAACAGCTGCTGGTTCTGCTGGTTTTTTCTTCTTCTCCTGCTGCTAGTTCGTTAAAAACACGCACGCTGTCAGATGCAGTGCGAGGCGAAGGAAAACAAAAAAGCACCTGAGCAAAGTGACTTCCTGCCTGGCTGCCATTGCCCACACGCACACACACCTTTAACGCACGTGTCCACCATTCACGGGACCGGCGATCAATTCTTTCGTCATCAGTTTACAACATTGCACAACCGTACCGTGCCTACCCTAGACAGAAGAAAACAACCTGCCGCAGGAACGATCTCGGACGACCGCGAGAGCCATGCTGTTGTGTTTTGTTTTGTGCTGTTCTTCGCTTTCTTGGGCCGTCTGTTGGCCGCTGCTTTTCGCGTTGCGTACCGTACGCGTCTGAGCGAGCGAGCAGTGAGATGCAACATTTCATTCCACCCTGTATCGGGTGGGGTGAATCATGATGGGCTGCTTGGAGGGAAGTTAAAGAGGAACCACGCGAAGATGATCAGCAGATGGCCGCAGTACGAGGGCAGGGACGCGCTGTTACATCACCACACCGCATGTTGCCGTGCGCCGTACTGCGCTGCTCACTGCTCATGCTGGCTCGAATGAGAATGCGATCGTGCTCATTCTCACGCGCTGATCTGTTTGCCGGCGGACCGGTGACTTCGACTTTTAATTGCCGGCTTAAGCGACGAACCTCGCGGTTTATGTGTGTTTTTACGTTTGTGTGTATGTTTGTTCTTTAAAGTAGAACACACACATAGACAGCAAGCAAAAATAATTCGTATTCCGAATTTCATCTTGAGGAAATGAATGCTGTTTCTTGAGCTAAGCTCACCAGCTATTAGCGCGTCCACGTTTATGATCGTTTATGTTCGGTTTCCGTTTTATTTCCACCCGATTATCAATGCTCCATTTTCTATTTTCTAAGTTCTTCGATTGCGATTGCTTCAATTCTTCTACGCAAGAGGTTTGCGTTGTTAAAAATCGACTACGAACCCGCCCTTTTGCTCGATAGAAGCGATCGAGTCGTTTCACCGCAAAGAGGAAACCTTACAATTTCACTTCCGCCACTTCCCAGCTTCCCTGAGTCAATCCCTCGCACGCTCCCGGGTTCCGTTTGACGAGCGATCGAATTACTCGATTGAATTCAAAATCAGTGCCAAGGGAAATGTTACCGACCGGCGGGCAGGTTGATGTGGTGGCAAGCTTCAGCTTCAACGTGTAGCAATCAGTCAATCTCGGCTGGAGCGAGCCAGAGCGTTTGTCGAGCACGGTCAGTTCTCGAGACCTTAAAAGTAGGGACTGACTACTGACCACCGCGGCACGACACTTTGTCTGTCGTGTTGTGGCACGATTTCTCGTGGACAGTTTTCTTTTTTGCAAAAAAAAAACACCGCCGTATCGTTCCGCTGGAACGATGAGTGGCTGGCGGTGGGTACAATTTGCGTCGTGTTTGTAGTTGCACAACTGTGAAATGATTGCGTTTCGGTCGTTCGCGAGAAGGTGGTCGAATCGGTGGACTGTTTGTGAACAGGTTGTTATGGCGCGAGTGTGTTTTGCATTTGATTTCAATCACTCTACATAGGATCATGGCAGAACAGTGACAGTCGAACGAAAATTTTGATGCTACATTGCAAGATTTTATTTTGTTTATGGAGGTAATAGTTAGGGATGTTATTTTGATTTGGGTTAGCAGAAAAGCTTATTTTCAAGCTGTTTTTAATAGCTAACAAATATCTATATTTAATCATCCGGTTCATGCATTAAGCACCTGATTAAATAGTCCGTTCATTCGTTGTTCATTTACAAAATGAATTGAATGATTATTTTCATTCAGCTTTCATCCCCTTCTTGGAACTTAAATATTCAATTGTCACGTAAAAATATGACGACATGTTAGGGTAGCTTTAAAAAGATTCCAAAAACTATTTCACAAAACTCAACGCTTATAACTTATAACACAAAAACAATTTCCCTTCGCTACGTCCAAGGTTCATTTTCCATATTTTCCCCATTTTCCCGAACACTTACGAACGGGTCGGGTTGTGTGCTCTTATTCCCACGGCTTCTCACGGCCATTCTAAGCGTGGTTTTCTCTCACTGACGGCACCATTTGCTCACTTTGCTCCCTTTTCTCGTGCTGTGCTAGGGCCCCTAGTTGGCGTAGGCAGTGAACGAATAGAAGCGAACGTGTCTGGAAAACAATCGTTGCGCCTCATCGCGACTGCTTCTCGGAGCTCGTGTGTTCATTTTATACGCTCTCGGGTTCGCTCTCGGGCTCGCTCTACGGAACGTACGCAATGTTACCGTATGCAAGCCAAACCAAGGGAACACAAACGGCAACGGCTGTTGTCGACGCGGTCTCAGTTTACTGTTAGCAGTCGGGAAAATCGCACCGAATGAGAAGGCAAAGCCGTTTTAGCATCGTCGCCACACTCCGTCGCCGTTCGTGTCGTGTCACACACTTTACCAAAACCCACCCCTCCTCGTCATCATCGTCATCACCAACCCCCGCACGAGTGTGTGTGTGTGTGTGTCACCGTACCCCGGTCACGTTAGTTTCGCGCCGCGCCGCATACATCCATCAGCCTCCACAGGCTTCACTAGTGTTTTAGTTGTCGTTTTCCTGCCACCCACCCAAGGCAGAGCCCCCTTCCGGGTCTCCTCCAATCGGCTTTGCTCGTTGCAAGCAAAAGGCAGGAAAAATATAATAATTAAACCGTGTGTTCTGCAACAACCGTGTCGGTTCGAATCTAGTGGGTAGCACCACCGGCAGCAGCAGGCCCCGTAGTAGTTGTGCTAGGCCGCCGTGGTTTTACTGTGCGAATCGAAACGCACACGAGTGTACGCTCAGCTGGAGCAGCTTCGTGAAACGTGGAATAATCATCCCGCAAGATCGACGGCCAAGCTACTATACAGCGTCGACAACAGCAACAACACCCACGATTCGCGTTGCAATTCAACGCAAGCCCCGCTACGCCGTGTTGTGTCGCACTATTTTGTGAAACAAAACCAAAAACAAAAAACAAACGTGTGATCCGTGATGTGGGTGGTTAACGTTAGAACGGGCCCTGTGGGCCGTGTGGGAGAGCGAGCGAGAATAAAAATGGAATGAAGCGCGGGGTGCGCAAATTCCGCGTGGCACGCAGTTCTGCTCGATTCGGCGGATATCGATTCAGCTTCAGATCGAAGCTTCCGCGAAGGTCGTACGGGCAATTTGTCGTGCAATTGACGGTGCTTTGACGACGTGGTGGTCCTGGGGGCCCAACGAATTCAGAATGAAATTGGAAAAGCACCCGAGCCGAGCTTAATACCGTGCTTAATTTTGGACAATCAATCGCCTTAACCGAGCAGTTTTGTGATTTTTCTGTGCAATGCAAGGGAGTGTGATTAAGGGTTTTCTGGTTTTTATTTTGTAATTTTTCAGTGCTCTTTTGGAGTACTCCACAAATTCAAATTGTGTCATGTGACAGTCGGTAACAGTTGGCAACAACTGTTCACCGAATTATTTGTTATTTAAAAAATATATCAAACTCATGTGAATTTGTTTGATTTTCCTTCCTTTGCAAAAAACTCGTACAATTTTTGCCAAAGCTAACCTCAATTACGTTGATACCTCGTTATGCCACCTTCTATTAACCACAATCCCAGACAGACGCGGTTGGGCTTTCCAGCTAACCCCAAAACTGTCCCCAAGAATTACGCCACCAAGACCACCCAAAAGTACACCCCAAAAACCAACCTGCCTCAAGGGTGGGATCGGGAGTCCAGGTGGTCAGCAAGAAAATTATTTAAAAAAAAGGCGTTTGGGTTTGGGCGAAAGAAGTAAAGAAAAGCGTTACCCCACAGCTGATTCACAGTGAATGGGGTTGTGGATGGAGTTTTTCCATATTTTTTTTTGCTGGTTCCCTTCTGTCCATTCTCGTTCAGAGGACTGGTGTTTGCAGACCTTTGCAGAAAACCACAAACCCGTTCGCAAGGTGAAGCAGAAAATGCAGCGAAAGGGAGAAAAATAGCGTAGTCTGCTGTTTTGCTTTCGAGGTAACGTTTCTCGCTTTTGAGGAACCGCTGTGGGAAATATGAAACGTCTTTCACGTGTAAATTGAGCATTGAATGGAAGAAAAGAGATGTTATTTTGGGAGAAAAGGATTTTTTGTGCTTAAAATTTGACAAATTCTTAAACTAGCTAACGGGAAATAAGTAATGCTTCAAAATCTCTTAAAGCTCGTTTACATTACACTATCCACCGAACTCGTTCTACTCGTGACATACGCTCATGAGAAGCGGTTTCCAATCGAGTTCAAGAACCAACATACTGTAACGATATCCGTTCAGCCGATCGTTGCGTGGTTGCTGCCGTTGTCGTCGTTGTGGCTATTCATCGCAAGTAGCGGGCCTTTGTTGCTAAAATGTTGCAAAATTCTTGCAACACACACCGTGGCTAGTGACGTGTTGTTGTGCTGGGTGTATGGATTCTATACTTGGGAGTGCATGTGCTGCAGCTTGGAGTTTAAAGCGTTTCCTCAGGAAGTTAACCGTGGCTGGAAAATAACATAATTTGCCCACGTTCGTACTAACCATGTACGCACTCTGTTTTTGCAGGGGTTCGTCCAGTAATGTTTTAGCGAGTAAAAAGTAGGAGAAATCGAAAATTAAACTTTCAAATCAGTTTAAAGTGTGAAGTTTGCGTTTTGTGTAGCTCAAAGTATGATTACAAATTTTTGTAAACAAGTGTGTGCAGTGAAAATTGTTGTGATTGTGTCGTTTAGTTGAGGTTTTTAAATATTGATTAACGAAAAGAAAAGTAAGCGCGAAAAAAAAAACATAGCTTCTTTCCAAGTTTTAATTAAAAAGCGATAACAACCGAATTATTTTGTTATAATAAAAAAAAACAGTGATCTTAAAAGCTTGAAAAGCAAATAAGAATAAAATAGAAAAACGATCTACCTTTCTGAACGTTTTTCTTTCGCTACAAGAAGATTTGTGATCGTTCGCGCGTTTTGCTAAAGCATACGTAAAATCCATGCAACGTTAAGGTGACGGCATTGCAAAACGAGACCCAAAACGTATTTCCGTACAGTGCAGTAACGGAGCAACGGTTCAAAATTGGGGACTTCATACAATTCTATCAGCAGCAGCAGCAGCAGCAGCAGCAACAGCCGCAGCCGCAGCAGCAGCAGCAACCGCAGTTTTACTTTCATCATCAGCAGCAGCAGTTTGTCGATCCCAACTATAACGTTGGTGGACTGTATCCTCTAGCCGAGCAGCAGCCTAATTTTGGTGAGAATCGTGTCACTGGGAACGATTGTGCTTGGGTTTATTTATTGTGCCGCCATAATTGTTGCTAAACTACTATTCTAACGAGGATTATCAGTCGTAGGGTTTTTTTAGAGCCTCCAATTAATCATTCAAATAATTGATGCCACGGTATGGTATGAAGAGTGTTATTGCAATAATGTCCTTCCATCGCATCGGTGGCATCGCTAGCGGTGAAGTGATAAAGAATCAATCTAATCCCTACCCGTAACCAATGAATCAACAACGGTTCGTTTGTTTCAGTTCAAAGCAATTTTAAAATTTACGAGCTTTATCATACTTTGAAGGGGGTGGAGGGGGGGGGGGTCAGTCGAACTCTCCCCGGCATTGGTGGACTGTGCGTTTTGAAGAGGGAAGTGATAATGAGCTCGATATGCGTTTGTTTGCGTAAAAACCGCTACCGATGTGCCGATGACACCATGAAAGGTTTAAGTGAAAATAATGACCTACCGAAATCTGCTGGTGCTGCAGTTGGAGGTAGTGAGGGGGAGGGGGGGGGGGGAGAATAATTGCAAACATCGGTTCGACATTTTCCACTGTAGGTTCCATCGCGATCGCGAGCGAATGATCAATTATTGGTTCCCGGGATGAGGCGGGAAAGGTGGTTTTCATCTCATTTATTTTTCTAACTGTCCCACCATCAGTCCGTGTGGTGGTGGTGTCCGTAAACGAAAGAGTCGTGTGTTTGAACGTTTGAACAGTGTACAGCGTGTGTGTGTGTGCAGTGGGACGAAACAATTGGGATGGTGAGCTGATTGAAGTTTTGCTAAAATTGTTGGGGTGTCGTAATTAAATCGTTTGTGAATTTATTTGCACCAAATGAAATTGGTTTTACCCTGAGTCCTGCCTCAATTATCCGTCAGCAGTTTGCGCTCACGGTGGGGTAAACAATAAGTTTTAATGGTGTAGTAAATTGTTTGTATGATTTACGACCTGTTGGCAATAAGCGTAAGCATTGCATTTTGCTAACAAAGCTGAATTTCAAACGTACAAAACATAATGTTTTTTTTATTGTTTATTTGGAGCAGAAATTAGTCACAATAAATTGTTTTATAAAAACTTAGCTCACTGTCCGCAATTCAGTGATGAGAGTTGTTTCATTTGAGTGATATCTAATTATAGAACCTCTACGGAATGCATTATATCATCAGGCATCAAGACAATACTTACTACGATAAACATTCCCACCGGGTGGAAGGAAGCGCTTGCGAGAAGAAACACTCGTCGATACTAGCAATTAATGAAATTAGATTACTCGATCGATACGCGTAATGCAACCAAACATGAGCAACATTTGTTGCCCTCTCAGCGCTAAACCCTTCCCACAGCAGTACACCCGTGAGCCCTTAATATGCGCTTAATGCACTTTAGTGATAGCCGCAAATCGGTTACACACTCACTCACCTGTTCACTTTCACGGCCATCGTGCCACCGTTCACCGGGCGCCCTGGATGTAGGTCGTGGTCGGAGAGAAAGAGAGAGAGAGAGAGAGAACCTCCAATATCGATGCTCGGCAAATGCAAATCGTTGACCGCCACCATCGTTAGCGGTGGCGGTGGTAAACTGTAGAGCCTTCGCTAGATTAGCCACTGCTCCATCGCCATGTTACAGCCTCACTCACCAACCTCTTATCATTTGCTAGACATTGAAGGTCTTCCAGCAAAACTCCAACCTGCCAGTTGTGCCAATTTTCATCTCGGATAATTAATAATCAACAACAAGATGATTGTGGGAACGATCTTAAATCTCGGATCTTGGACGCATCTAATCATCGGTCGTTCGAGTTGAGATGGCGCAAAACCGAAACAATGTTCTGACAAGGGAGTTCTGACACTGTTACACTGTCAAGATAAAAAAAAAATTAGTGTGCGTGTTTTTATTCACCCTCTTACTACCACGTAAAACGAGATCAAGATCATGGGCGTGCTTGCTGGTGCGGGTGTCCGTAGGTTCGCTGTGTATGATCAGCTTGCGAAGGGAATTCCATTCGTATCGCATCATTCTTTCCCGCCTTCTAAACAGCAGCATTACGCAACTTGCAGCTGCAGCAGCTTCTTCTGCTTAGCTTAGTATGTGTGTGTGTACTATTATTCTTCTTCCACTACAATGCACCGACAATTATGCGAAAACAATGCATATTATAACGTGGATGGAGAACGGTGATCTTTGCCTCCCAGAAGCTGTTAAGTACGCTAAGATCAAAATGCTTTTGCTCACCTTGATCGCGGATTAGTATCTAGAACGTTACGTTACGTTCAATTCTACTGCTAAGCGTTGTGACGTACGTTCGATCTCCCATGCACCGTACAGCCTTGGACGGAGCTAAAGTGGATTTGATGGGTGAACAAATTGTTTTATCGTTTCTTAGGGAGGAAACATCTTTCGCTTCCATACGCATCTGCTCGCTCCAGCTCCAGCTGTACGGAAGGCCTGCATGAAGATTAATTTACTTAAAATCAGCTAAAAGCCGGTCGGGCACGTTCCTTCGTTAGACATTCAACCCGCATCCGTCGCATGCGAAGCATCGGTATATGGTGAGAGTCTTGGCCCATGGTTGGGTAGCGTTTCGAGCTCGCAGTCATAAAATTATCTTCCTAATGAGCGTGTGATTGGATGGTGTGAGTCATCTGGAAGGTTAGCAAATGCAATGTGGATACCAGTGTGTTTTATCTTCAAAATTTAATTTGTGAAATCAACTTTCGAAGTTAAGGATTCGATATTCGAACACAAACTAAACCGCAAACACGTGTTTCATCGTGTTGGGGAAGGAAAAACTTGTTCAAATGTAATTTTAAAACATAATTGCATACTTTCAAAGGGTTTTGCTATTACTAAATGAATTCTAAGTCAAACGGTAGAATGAGCAGAAAGAAGCTGGTCACGATGCATTAGTGTGCAACTTAAAGCCTACCAATCGCACTTCGTTGTAGAAACTCAAACGTTTTCTCGACTAATTTATTCCAACCGTATTGTCTCGTCTGATGACCAGTAACGAGCCGATGAGGGATTTTATTTCTTCGCGCACTTGTGAAACAGCTGTTGAGGAATCGTCAAACAGCAATAATCTTGTAGGTTGTAACCCTGCCGTTCCGAGCAAGATTTATGCTTTCCTTGAGTGTGTTTATTGATCTTTTGTATCAACCATTCGTTGGAATGAACTACCAAGTCGCCAACCTGTGGTTATAGCACATTTCTTGCCATTAAATTTTTTCCTTGACTTTAAAATTTTCATTGATGATGTAATTATTGTACGTATTTATGCAATTGTATTTTGCTCTAAGCGTAGCCACAAAAATCTAACTGATCTGTGCTGATTAAAGCCATACACAAAAGATCCCAGGTTAACACTAAAGTGTTTCGGTGCACTGAGCTTCATTTCTCTCCTTCACCGATGGTTTCAACAATGGTTCGTCTATTTTCCGGCTCAACGGATCAGAAAATTTGGAAGGTTTAGCCAACCGGGTGAAGTGTTGGGTTCCTTTTCTTGCAATCATTTACAGACCAGCAAACACTAGCACAGCAGCGTACGGCAAGCCATCCGTCGATTGATGTGGTTACGATTGTTTCGATCGGAATGTGACGCAGCGTGTGTATGTGCGTTTGATTGCAATCGTTGTGTGATTGAATGTGGGGTAATTTATCTTCGTACATCCGCAATTCGCACGTTCACAACGCTGCCACAACATGCATTGTGAAAACCCCGCTTCGCAATGCAGTTGACGCTCATTATCATGCACAAGGAGTCTCAGACAGTCGACCGACGGTTGTGTTTGGTCTTGATCTTGATTTATCCCGCTTGGTAGAGCAGCGAGCAGGTTGTGCATGAAATATGATGATGACGACAGGATGGCTTATGATACAATTCTTTTTTTTTAATCTTCCTTACCCTGCGCACGTCAATGTCTATAAGAATGTAATATTATCAAGATGTCAGGATTGGAAATCTAACTGCGACACTTTTATATCGCAAGATCATAAACCCATTGTTGATAGCAAGTCCATAATGCGTCTCATTATTAGATGGATTGTTATGATCATAAAACCTCAACAACATAAAGCGATCGTTTGTTCTTACATCGTTCGTCTGATGCGGATAGATTCTTATGCCAGTGGGTGAGTGACCCAACCATTCGGCTGCTAAGCGTACTTGTGTATGTACGTGTGTGTGTGTGTGTGGCGAATGCATGTGAAGGGCTTTCGGTACAATTCGGAGAGCGAGAGTTTGTAACCTACAACGCTACAACGATCATACCAACAGATGGCAGAACAGCGGAATATGCTCGCTTCTACCTTCACCCCCCAGCAACGTCTTATTTTCTTCACTCTCCACCTTAGCCAGCTTCCTTTGGTTTCCTCTCTCTCTCTCTCTCTCTCTCTCTCTCTGTAACAAAATAACCACACAACCGGCAAAGAACCAGCGAATGTAACGTTGCCCCCCCGCTCGCCATGGCCATACCGCGCAGCACTTAATTAATGTTAATCATCGCAATCATGCTGGAAACAATTCCACAATTAGCTTCTTTTTGCTCTCGCCGTACGGTCTCTCTCGCTCATGCAAAGTACGATCTTCAAAGTACGGTACACAAACTCAAGAACGCACGGAACATTGAGTCGACGCACTTACATATCCATTCTTCACGTGTCATGTAGAAGATATGAGCTTTTTTTTCGCCCAACAGTTGATTAAAAACACATTTTCGCTAGAACAAAACCATCTTCTGTGTATGCCTGTGTGGAGAATGTGGTGGCTGGCCAATGTTTTCCGCTGCCGATGCGTAACTGTGCGGCCGTGCGGCTGTATGTGGTCACGGAACCGGGCCTTTGTCGCACACTTCTGAAGAACGAGAACAGTTTGACTTTGACGGAATGTGCTACTTTGAGGGTGTTTTTTTTGTGGTCGGCGAGTGCCGCCAGCCGGGAACGTCATTCGGAAGTTGTGGGTTTGTTGTGAGTCCAAATTGAACGACGTGAAAGGCAATGTTTGTTTTCAAATTTACTTACTTAAGCTCGGTGTTGGGTTGGTTGCTGCCTGAGCGATGACACTGAAAATGGGAAATTTTACTTAGCAGTTAATAATTGAATTAAAGCATTAAAAATCGTATCTTTCAGATGTATGCTTGCTATTATATCTCTATTGTAGATCCTAAAAAATGTCTCTCCCGAGTGTGGTTGTTGATCAGAATAGATCATTTGAACGCTCAAAGTTATTTTAAAATTTCACAGTAAAATAATTTGAAAAATGACAACTTTGTTTTAATTATTTTATTTTGAGGCTTTTTATCGAAAACATCCATCCACGTCCTCACAATTCCATTGATCAAATTTAAAAAATAAAACAAAATAAAAACGTGCTGTCCTTCAACTTACAACTCCAACCCCGCGTGTCAGTTTCTACATCACACCAGTTCCAGAACAATCCACCGGAAACATGACTTCAAATAAAATAACGTAAAACTCAAACAGTTCACCAAACACTGCAAATTGCCGTTGGTTTTCATCGTACTGCAACCAGAACCAGAACACACGGTTAACGTGTGTGTGTGTTATTTTTCGGTCAAGTTTTTGTACAGCGGGGCACAAGTTTGCTCCAACCAGGTTGACAGAAACATGGCTAACTGTGAGATGTTTCATAACCCTCAAGCCCGGCCAGGCAGGTTTTGATGGACCAAGAATAGATGGCCGTCTGGAAGCGAAGCACAACTTCCACCAAACGGAAGTAGAAAGAGCCAGAAAGTGCGCGGGTTTTGCTGACTTTTCCATAACCTTTGCAGATATTTTCTCTGGAACATGGGTGAAATAATATTGTTAAACTGTCTGGAGGAAGTTGTCGTTGTACGTCATATGAAGTTGATTCTTCCAAGAAATTATTACAATTGTTTGAACGTATTTTTTGTTGACATCGTAATGAATTCATAGGAGCGTTTGACGTTTGAGTTATAGTTGGTGTTAGAATACAATTGACTTGGTTACACTTGTAGTAGCTCGAGGGAAGTCTCTATATTTGCTAAGCATACATGAATTTAGAGTTCTTATAACTTAAATTTCCACAGAATTATGTTGCCCTTGCTCAAATATTCAACTGTAAGGCTTCCGTAGGATGACATATACGAACAACGTAGACTCTAAGCACTGTACAAGCTAAAACAAATATGACTGACTTTTATGTTACTCCAAATTCCACCGTCACCATGCTACGACCAGGAAACAACGGATGCCTGCGAAATTCGATCCCATTCGGTACGGATCGGAATACTTTGTTGAATCGAACGACATGATATCATGTCGGTGGCGCCGTTTCTGTCGTTCGTTTATTGATAAAACTTTTGTGCCAATATTTTATGCCAACACCTACCCGATGCTCCCCGATGTAACTTTGGGCAGCGTCTGTTACGCCTTCTGTTACAGTTCACTGGAACTGTCGTTATTACTCTGTGATTTATTTAAGGTTATTGGTCGATCAAAGTCGATGTCTGTGGCAGCGAGAGTGATGCATGTGTGTGTGTGTATTGAAGTAAAACATAGCCGAAGCATTAGCATTGGAAGAAACGTTCTCCATGCGGCTGTCGGCAAAAGGGATGAAAATAGAGCGCAAATACCATAATCAACAACATTACCCCAAAGGAAACCGTTGCCGATAAACAAAACTGAAGCAATCTTGTGTACTGTGTGTACCGGTTTCGGTAGGTAGGAAGGAGTAGTACAGGCTGCTGTCGCCTGTATTACGGTTTCATGCTTAAGAGCCTTCCGAACCAGAACACCCGGCCAGAAGCCGAATCTACATTGTGACGGTGCGAAAGCAGGCGATATTTTCAATGGACGTCAAGTGTCGTCCTTTGTCGGTTGTTTTGTGGAGTTTTTGTGTGTGTGTGTGTGTATGTGCCAGATTGAACAACCCTCTTATCGAACCGTGGTGGGGAAGAATGGGCTCCGACGTGTTGTTTGACACAACCTCTTTAACACCTCTTACCCTTATTTTTGCGATGTGCCCGAACAGCTTGGCAGCTTGGTAGGTGTCTATGGTCCTTGGTATTAAGGAGTACGAAACATGGAAAAAGGTTACGACCTTAGGAGGGTCGGTTTGCCTCCGGGTTTTTGGTCGGTGTAGGGCTTAATTTTTATCACCATTTCTTGTTTAACCTCTAAAGCATAGGAAAATGAATTATTCAAGTCATCAAAGCACTCACAAGCAGCCCAAATCAATTAGATAAACTTAATGGAAAAGATATTCATCTCAGCCCCTCCGAAGTCAAAGCCGTCAGGCGCCAACTTTTCCTTATGTCAAGTTTGCCGAACTAATGCCTAGATCGAAAACAATGATCAAATATTAGCACATAATTCCATGTCATCCTAAGCAAACTGACGCAACTTCAACCTCAACTGTCGGTCACTATACTGCTGTGCTTAATCGGGAAAGAGAAACAAAAAACACATCGGAACTCTGGAGAAAAAAAAACTTTATCCCCGTATAAATCTGTCGCAGCATAATATCATCCTGCTGGTAAGGCAATTTGTGGTACGGCGTGACAAAAAAAACGGCACTAGTTGAAACAAGGACCAAACAAAAAAACCTTCAGAAAACCTCATTAAATCCTACGATTCTATCTCCGTACCGTCGTACAAAGCGTATCGGAGATGGTGTACTGCAAATTGTTCGATAATGTCACACAAGTTTGCTACCGCGGCCGGGGCTAGCTCGGCATGGCTTGTCCAGTGTCAGCGTAGAATTTGCTGAGTCTAAATTGCATTCAATTTTCGGTTCGGTTTGGCTTTTTTTGTTGCTGCTGCTGCAAGCTTTTCGCCAAGTTGAAGTTGGGACAGATTTTTCGACCCTTTTTTCCGATGCATCCTTGCGGTTGAGCATCGTTCGTTTCGGGGTTGTATTGAATGGGGTTTATTTTTCTATTCCTTTGTGATGCAGTCTTCTTCTCAGGAAACCCCAAAAGGATATCCGGAGTGGGATAGGAGCTAAGAACGAGAGCGAAAGACAGATAGAAGAAAAAAAAAACGATTCAATCGGTTCGAAACGAAATCGGTCAATACGTTTCATTGCTTGCACTGTCGAGCATTGCGGGCAAGTTCTGCTGCAATGCCGTCTGGTAGAGCACTTTACTGCAACCTAGACAGCTTGTTCCTGATCGTCCCGAAAAATCAAACTAGTATGTCGAACCATGGCCGTGAAGAAGGGAAGCCTTGAAAGCAACTTGAGTCAATTGGCTTCTCTTCTTTCCATGTTTGGCTTTTCAGGTCTGGAGTTCTACTACGAGTCAGGGTCCTCGACACTGTCCTGCACCGGAAGAATAATATTGTCAAACGGATTGTCGCGATTTATTTTGAAAAGCTGAACATCTCCGCCTAGGGTGGATGATAAAGTGGTCACAATTAAGACGATACGCAATTTGCTGCGGAACTGTCAGACGGTGGCAAAGTTTTGATTCTACCAGCTAGTGTAGCTGGAAGATATGATTTTGTGGAACTTAACAAGTAAACCAAAAGCAGAGAGAAACGTGGTTGAAAACATGTTCGATCACTCGCGTCTCTTACACTGTGCCAATTGAAGGTTTCGAGCGCTGGTTCCACCCTATGGTTTCGAGCTTGGCCAATAGATTCTCGTTTAAAGCACCCCTCCAAGGTAAGGCAAATAGTCATTGCCGAAGCACCGGAAGTCTACCGGAATGGAAAGTG
Source organism: Anopheles maculipalpis (assembly GCF_943734695.1). Lineage (NCBI taxonomy): Eukaryota > Metazoa > Arthropoda > Insecta > Diptera > Culicidae > Anopheles > Anopheles maculipalpis. The sequence goes on along the minus strand of NC_064871.1, from coordinate 9,888,873 downwards.
AAACGACTTGAAGAGAGAGAGAAATAGAGAGAGGAGGGAGGGGATCTTCGGAGGTTGAAGGTGAGATGCGAGAGGACAAGAGGTATCCGAGAGTGAGGAAGAAAGCTAACACCCGAATAACATGATACACGTACACGAAGTGCTCGGGATAATGTTACCGTGCCGTCGCTGTCCGCCAGCATCAACCTAACTGGCGATGACAATAGGCGAACACAGGGCGAGCAGGGGAAGGAGAAAGCCGGTCGGGGGTGGAGGACACTGTTTGTCTCTTCAATTGCCGCTGGTCGATGTGGAATGGAGGCTCGCGTAACACGATACTGATTGAGCGTATCCTTGAAACATCCGCTATCGGCGAGGCGACAAGTCGTCGTGAAAGGTCGCTCTTCGATGGTGACTTTTCCCCGAAGCGCCAGTTTTATTGTACAAACTGGAGGTTATTGTTCGTTGTTAACTAATTATATTAAATAAACTGTTGTTTTTTTTGTTGATTGTCAGCATGGGAATTGAACTACTTCGTTTAGTGTTTAATATAATTCTTCAGATGTCAGGCTTTTTACTTCCCTTTTGGTCACTGTTTTCTTTCACTGCTTTCCTCAATGAAGTTCTATGAAGTTTTCTTTCGGTTTGTTCTCAAAGGTACAATTTTCTTATAAAACTTACATAAAAATTCACTTTAGATTAGTAAACTAGTATCAGTAAAAGGAGCATGTATAACGAGACTCATTTTATGCAAATCCTAACTGATACCTTCACTGTTTTAATCGCTACCTAGAGCTTCCAAATGAAACTACTGCCAACATCAAGGGAATCAAACAGTATGCTAAACTTGCCTAAATTTGTACACACACGCGCACGTACAGACAAACACACACACACACATTGGTTGGCGGTTGGCTTTCATCACAACGCCGGCCCCAAGAGAACGGAACCACCGTTTCGGGCATGTTGTTGCTCAATCAATTTTCCGTTCTCGTGATGTGTCTAACTTTCGGGTCGATAATGAAAATTCGATTACCGTTCCAGTTTCCTGCGCCCGCTCGGTATGCGACCACGTGTGGGGGACGCATACCGAACACAGCGAAAGGAAATTAGGAATATTGGATTTTGATACACCCTTATAGGAAAGGGAGTCGGCAGAGTGATACGGTTCGTGGTATCCGATTAGGGGTAGTTTATGTGCCGTCGATTGCTTTTTTTTTTTTTGGTGGCCGTTCTTGCCTTCCACCAGGACGATCTGTGCGAAACAAATGAAAATGGGTTTTTGCACGCTCGCTAGTTTGTTCATTGTTTGCTCATTAATAGTTAAGTTGATTTCTGCAAGCAATTGTGTCGATTTCAGTTCGAGATCTCATTGACTAAAAGTGTTTGATTGCTTTGCTTTTTTAAATGTACCAATCGAATTGTTACATTTCAACAAAGTAACGTTAAAAAAAAGTAAACAAAAGTTAAACTACACTTTCATCCCAAACCAACACTGCAGCTTAACCTGAAATGATTCAGTCATAGTGTCTTGTGGTAAACTTCACCACGCCAGAGTTCTCAGCAACTTCCAACTACAGCAACATCGCAGCAAAAAGAAGCAAACTTGACCAACTCCTCCGGGACATCCAGCGAACCCACACCGAATGGGCAGCGGAAAAATTCGTTTTCCGTGCTGTGGGCTCGTTACTGGCCCGAAAGTAGCCAGTATTTTTGTTTTACGACTCAAACTCACAGACACGGCGAACGGTCGGTCGGTGGCCCGGCGATGACGATGATGATGAAACGAAAACGCGACCGACAGCAGCGGCGATACTGGACGCTGCATGCCGTGGAACGGGACTCCATAAATTCGAAACAACTAATAAATAAATGATGTTACGCCAGAATGATTATTCTCCCGGGAGCCGGTAGGGTGGCTTTAGCTTTTTTGGTTGGCGTGTCTGAGTGAACAGCAAAAAAAAAAAAAAACCCACCCCATGCTGAACTGCTAGCTTGCAAGGCTGCTTGTTGTTGTTGCGGTTCGGAAAGGTTGAATGTCGCGAACTGTGTCGCCAGCGTGACATCTTTTAACCTGACGTCGCGGGACCCAAAGCAAAAACAAAATGTCTGACCGATGGGCCTTTGGGGTGGAAAAAGTTTTTCTTCATTTGCAGTGTTCAACTGTGTGTGTGTGTGTGTCTGTGAGAAAGGTTTTTTGGTGGTGGTTTTATGCCAACAATTTAATCTTAAGGTGAAATGGGCAAACATTTAACCATTACTTTTGACCAGCAGACTGTAAAATGGAAACAAAAGCGGAAAAGATGGTTGAAACAATCTTTCAAATTAACGACCAGTTATGTTTTATTTATTGAAGAGCAGTGAGAATCACATAACTTTTGCGACTTTGTAGGAAATAAAAGCAGAAGGTCATCAGGCACAAAGGTTGGGAGCTGTTTTGATGCATATAAGTAATCATTTTATAGCTATTATAGACATAAAAGCATTCCAGAGACAAATTACCTTAGCAGATTAGAGCTGCCCTAGGCCGAGAACGTGTCAGCAACACCCCAGCTGACAGACCTTGGTTTGCAAAGTTGTGCATTAACATTTCCCTACCATACATCCCACATGTATGGCCGTACACCCTTGCACGGGGTAGCGATCGCAGCTGCACCTTGGTACCCGTGTACGTCCACACGCTGCCTACCTTTGCGAGCGGTACGTTTGCATTATTGTTCTGGACATTTCCGGCAGCCGGGCATGATCCACCAAAGGTACGCACTTGCGATGTCGCGCTTGCTGTCAAGCGTCGTCGTACGAGCGCTGATTTTTAAATGGCAAACGTTTAGTGTGGGAAGAATTGCAAACGGAACGCAACACTTTAGGAAATCAAATAGGCAAATAGTGAGCGACAAAAGCAGCAGATTCAGCAAAGGGTTTAGGTGCTGCTGTATCGTTTGGCAAGCGTCTAGAAACCATTTGAAAACAATATGAAAGTAAAAGCTTAGCTGTACCATAGAACGTTTGTGGACAGACCACGAGATGAATTTTCCACCCAAGCAAAAAAAAAAAAATCCTGAAAGCAAAAGGAACCATTTGACATTGATTGCAGTGTGAGCACTGTGTCACCATTTTGTTTGCGTCCGACCATAAGCTTAGAGCCTCGGTCGCAAGGAAAATCGGGTGGGCAAACCGTACGTGGGCATCGTTCTGCATTGCTACATCGGAGGTTTTGGTTGTTCCAGTTGTGGCGATACGGCAACGCTTCACAATAAAGCAGGGCGCATGGTGTGTTTCTTGTTCTGTCAAATGTAAACCGCGTAGGAGCTATCCATAGATAGGCATAGCCGATGGGCTAGGATGGGCAGAAGGATCGTTCGAGTTTGCTTCTGTGGCGGACGTATTTGATCTGCTGGGGAGCGCGTTCCGTACGGAGAAGTTCTACCGCCGAATGCCCGTTCCGGTGCGCAATTACTCTTGTTATGAAACAATATTTATTGACAGACGGTTGACATTACGGAGTTTACGAACATTACGGCTTGGTCAGTAGTATTTAAGTACGGACCGTTAGGGCGATTTTATTATAGTGCCATTATGACCATATTTGAGGTGTACCAGTGGGTGCTGAATGTTAAATAATTTGATGAAATTAAATAATCCATCTTCCGAAAGCAGTTGTTTATTGTGAGTAAAAGCAGTACGGTTTAATAGCTAGCGGCAAAAAGATTAAATAAAGAACGCCATTCTAGGAAAATGAGATAAATTTGGGAAAAATTATCTCAAGCTGTAATGGATACCTTTGCTGAGAATGTTCGTTGCGTAACAAATTAAAAAAAAGAAGCTAACCTTCCATTCAATCGTGGTTATTTAATCCTTTTTGGATGCAATCCCTAAACCTTATTCCATCCCGATGCGGGGATATTGTTAACGATACTTTTACTTTCTACCATATCCAAAAAAAGAAACTTCCATCTATAGCAGAAGCATCCTTGAACGCGTTCTATAGAATGGAAAAATATCATCTAACCACTATTTTGGACCTTCCAAAATATACAGTAATACACATACACACACAGCAACGTTGCACGTGGTTCCGAATCGATTCGTGAACCGATTGCTAGCGAATCGATACCATTAGAGGCATGTTGTCCAATGGTCTGTTGAAGGCTGGAGCCATATTTCCTTCCATACCCACCATGGACTGGTTATCTGATATTTCATCGAAAATAATTGGGAACCAAAAATGTTCTTTCGGCGCCCCAACTGCTGCAAAAAAAAAGGGATAACAAGCGAGCCACAGGAATTTTACCACGCGGGAGGAAAAATCTTTTAACCGATAACGGAAAGCAGCTAAGCGAGGGGGGAAAATTTAACCCAGGTCATACTGATATCTTCTACGCATTCGGTTCGGTTGGTATTTTCTTTGGAAACTGTAGCAAGGGAACAAGGCTAAAGGCAGCACAGTCCTGCATTCCTGCACGAAACGAATGATAGCGATTCGGGGTGGAAGAAAAAAAATTGGGAAGTAAGAATCACGCTTCTACCTTTTATCAGACGGATAAACTAACCTTTTCGCTTTTTTTTTCCTGGGAGTTTGATGGGACGCTGGAGTGGGCGATGGAGTTGGAGCTTTTGTTATTTTTAGTTCGATGAAGTAAGCTTTTCCACCCGGCGGAACCGGATTTTTCCTTCGCCAGAATGATTTTCTTCTGACTTGTCTTTAAATGGCATCCAAAACGTAAGGATTACCATCGCCTAATGGGAGATAAAAGATGTATAGATCCGCTTACCCACGGTTTCTGTCACACATCAAGAAAAAGTGCTCATTAAAGAGAATATATTTTGTCCCCTTAAAGCTTTATTCTTTATTATTTCTAATGCCATGCTTTTGGCTTTGTTCCAACGCGCGATTATTCAACTTTCGGAACCTTTCGTCAAGCACAATGGTGGTGTTTGTTGGAGCTAGTTTTTATTTACGTAACATTAGTCCACCCATTTCACTCAGACCCCAACCTCACTCCTCCTCCCTTCTCCTCCCCCTCCCTGTTAGATTGCATGTGGCGACAGTATGTCCCGAAGTACGGGCGCCCATCAAGGGTGCACCACCAGGCTGTGTGGCTGCCATGCCACGTATATACGCTTCCATGGCAACATGGTGCCGTGCCACAGTACAACAAAAGGTACACTACCGTTCACTACCCTCCCGTGTCACCCCAAGCAACTACACCAATACAAACTTCTCAATCATCGGTCGAAGCGATCGAAGCAGAATGTTTTCCTTGCTGCTTAGTCCTGAACGCGAGGACACAGCCGTATGGTGGGAGCGTACACTAATACAAGCTCGCAGCTCATACTAGGAGACGGACGGGATGAGAGGGTGCAATGGGTGGATTTGTTTCACATGCATTATTTATCGCACGGCTTGTTGTACCGTCCGGTTCAATGGGACGCAAAAGGACTCGAGTATGGGTGCTGTACGGACAAACACGAACATGTTGGATTGATATACGTGTATAGGTGCACCTGGCAGAAGGACTCTCTGCACCAGGGAGCCTTTCAAAACAACGATGTGTTGTTGTGCAACACACACAAACGCAGACACGCCGATGTGTGTATGTGGGCATAGGTCGAGATAGGAGAACATGTTTCCGAAATGGTGAGCATAATTTCGGACCATCGATTAGAAGCTACGCGCCTACGGGTTTGGTGGCAGTTAGGGCTTTTAGGATCCGTTCTACACCTTTTGTGATGTGTTCCATCTTGCCTAGTGTCTAGTTCTGCCCCGCGTGGACCATGTTTAGCTCCTCTTTTAGCACAATCGTCCTTTGTGTGTGTGTATGTGCCCTCAAGCTAAGGAACACATCTTTCCCATATTGTCGGTGGCCGTTGGCATCAAGAAGAGCGATGCGAGAAAACAAAAATGCTCCAACAGAGCTCCCGATACCACAGCTCGATACAAAGACATGCCATTATTTGCAATGGAGTGAATAGCGAGTAGTAGCACTTGTGTGTGTGTGTGTGTATGATGGCGTTGTTGAACGAAGCGGAATGCATAAATGTTTGATCAACTTTCTTATGCTCGAAAAGCGATGAGTAATGTGATAGCCTCCAACGAGCGTTTTTTTCTTTTCTTATTATTTCGGAATGGCAAGTAACCGTGAATGGATGGGATGGAATTGGGGACGATGCTTTACCACGTGTTGCCATTTTGTAGTTTCCTTTTTGGCGAGAGTTTTACTACCCTTCGTGTTTATCGAACGATTCTCGCTAAATAATATGTAGCCTCACCCCAACAAAAAAAAAGCGATGATCTTGTGCTTGCTCTTGGGTTCATGCTCGGTCGGGTCGGGATTGTTGGGTCCCTGTTGACCATTCGAGAAAACACCAGCAGTGCTTTAACGCACCGAAGAGGATATGCTGATTGGCAACGCAAATCCTCTCGTGAATGGATGTTGGAAAACCATGCTAGAATAAGGCGATAGCGATGGTTCATTAAATTGAAGTAGGGATTTGTCGATGGGATTTGGAGCTGATTTTTATGTTTGGGTTGTGTGTGTGTGTGTGTGTGTGCTTTTTTCCTTGTAAGTATTATATTCAAATTTGATTGTTAGGGATCAATTCGGACTGTTTGTAGATAGCTTTATGCGATGGGCCGCTTAACAACAATAAGAGAGCTTTTTGAAGTCATTAAACTGAAGAACAACACACTTCAGTTGGTTGTAAGCCTTAAGGAAAATCCGCTTCGAGGAAGAAACTTTTATGAAGTAGAAATTGAGATATAAAACATTTCAAGATCGTTCGTTTTTTGGCTTTAAAACATCTGCAAAACACCAAAAAAGTCTAATTGAGCGACAAAAACCAAAAAAAAAAGCCCAAGAAAAACCTCTCCAAACAACGCGCAAAGCAAACGCCAATGCCGTACGAAATAATGGATTCAGGACAGGTTTTTGCTCTCCTTTAGTGTTTGATGTGAATTATAGCGAAATCTTTCTGGTGAGCCTGATCGTAGTTTCTGCCCCATCCCTGCGCTACGGTACGTGTTTCTTGTTCGACTAACTAAATTATGTGTCCCGAAACGTTTCGACGCGTTTGCAGGTTTTTCCGCTGTGCTACAATTCGGCTACTGCGAGGTTTCGCTATCGAGTAGCTGCATTTCTTGGGCCACCGTTAGCGTCTGGCTTCCCCTTTGCCGGACGGTGCAGTTTGTTTGCCGGATTTGCACCGAATTTCTTCGCACTCATTGTACGTTGTTGGCGGAAGTACGTGTTTTTTTCGCCTTGAACCGAAAGCGTAATTAATTAGTGCCATTACCGATTGCTTTTGGGTGCCGCGAAAAAATGCTACAACATTCTAGCGCGGAAGAAACAAGACCTTTTGTTAGCAAGAAAACAATTTGATAGAATTTTTTTTCCTACTCAGGAAATCCAACCAAACGAGAATAAAATGAACAACTAAATGCAAGGCACTGGCGGAATTGAGCCGAAATACGCAGCGTAACAATCGCTTACGAGATTCGCTCTTCACTGATTGCAAAGTTGGCAAGAGGTTGCTCCGAAGATGTCCTCACCTACTCGTCCTTTGCACCCTGATCTCGCGTGTACGCGAATGCACTGTGTTTGATCAAAATCGTTCGCTTAATTTTATACATTGTTCCGTTGCCAGCTTTGTTGTAGTTGGCTGCTTTTTCTTCTGTCGCTCGCGGACAGAGCGCTCCAATGTGGGCTGGAACAATCTACCGGATACGACGGGAAGCAGGGATAAGGGTCGAAAGATTGTTGCTTAAGTCGTTTGCATTTCGGAAATTGAATAAAACGGTTCCGTTGATTTAGAAGATGCATTGAGTTTGTCTTTACCATCAGCGTTTGCTCTAGTGGCGTACCTCCGGTCCGGTGCCGGGCAGATATCGTTAAGACTTTTGATTTTGCTACTTCTCGAGATGCTTCATCATTATTTATGCTTTGTTCAGGGACGAGCAGAAACAGTTCCGCGAAAGTTGGTCTCATAATTCATGGGTTCTCATGGATTTGAAGAATTTCTGGAAATGATTATTAGATTCAACAGGAACATCCTTTAAAAATTCAACACATTTTAAAAAGGAAAAAGGCTTCCACACTGTTCCAAATTTTGTTGGACCAACGGAGATCTGTTTCGAATTATTCTCTAGCGGTTTGCCAACCTACCTCACAAACGATTTCAAGATTAGATGTATCCCTTTGGAACAGCTAATAAACTACGATACCTGGTTTTTCCGGTCTAGCTTCCCCCGGTTGGTAACCAATCACCAGATATCTTGATATCTATCTATCTCCTTACTCCTGTGGGGATTTTTCGGGATCACACTGGACACCCTGCCCGTTACGGTGTGAAGTTATCAATGAGCCAGGCTCAGACGTTCCGGGCTCGAAAAAGATGTATGAATGGGATCGAATTTTCCTGCACCAACGAAATAGAACCCCAGCAACCCGGTGGATCGATAGTAGACAACTAAATTAAGCTTATGTCCTCGGCTAAAAGCATTCAAGCATTTGAAGGTTGTACCATGTACCGACCTTTTTTTTTGTTGCTTCTTGCTTTGCCTTAATAGTTGATATAGATACCACGGGTAGATAAGCCGTATTTATAAGCATCACGGTTGGAAAATGTGAACCTGGAAGGACCAATACCGGTGCTCTGGAAGAGTATGTGTGAGTGGAGTTTTTTTTTTCATCTATAGTTCAAATAAATGGAGATAGTCAACCGGTTATTGTTGGCTCGCATTGGACGATCGTTAACACCATGGTAACGGTACCCGTAAACCCCCGTTCCGGGTTCTGGGATGTGCCTGACGTTGCTCGATAATATTGGCATTTTGGGGATTGGATTGGAAAATTGAAAAACTACGGTGTCGCCGGTGCTCCCGTGCAAAACCTCATGGTGCCAGAGCCTTTTTGGGGATTTAGTTGTAGGAATCGGTGCGTTATTGGATGTGATAGGATAGGATATTGCACCTTTTAGCAGAATATGTTTATGGTCTGCATGAGCGGGAAGAGTTAAGCAGGCTAGAATAAGCAAGGGAAGAGAAGACGAAATTGATGCTTTTAAATTATGTTGAAAAATTGAGCTTTTATATGAACAACATTACTAATATGGATCTTCATCTCTTTCTTCTTGCAGGTACGTGCTTCATTCTACATTTCTGAGTTGAATTTCATCAGCATCATATCCTCATCCAAAGCTTCAAGTAATATTTCTTCAACAATAAATTCATGCACCCGTAAAATGTAACACTCGTGCAGCACATTACGCTGATGTCGTCGCGTGGTGAACCCATTTGTGGCGCACACCTGCATTTTGTGGGCAATCTGACCAACAGATTGGAACCTATACAAACATTCCTTCGGGCGGTAATGCTGGTAGAAAGAAAAAAGCTTCACAATAAACTAAAGGCAGAACAGTAAAGGTGAAGCAATTCCATACTTACCGTTTCCGGGCAGGGTTCCGGAGCGTTGGAAAGCTGTGAGAACTATAGCGAGCCACTGATGCACGTACAAAACCACAAAGGAACACGTGATGCCACACGTACACCGAACCAACTTCCGGTCCGGCTGTGGTGTGGCAATGTTCGCGCAAACGATTGCTACAATAGCCAATTACTTGAGGGTTTTAGATTTGGTCCGTGTGTTGATTGGGTTGCGTTTCAGTGTGGACGCGAGAAAAAAACTGGCCAGAGTCAGAGAGAGAGAGAGAGAGAGAGAGAGAGAGAGAGAGAGAGAGTGAGAGACAAACCACACGCAAAGGTTTAGGAAAACGGTAAGGTAAAATTCTATTACACCTGCCAATCACTGAGTAATGGCGTTGCAGGAGTTGTTAATATAAACAACACTCAATATTACTTCGAACGCAATCGTTCTCATACCGTTTCCTTTGTTGAAGGTGTTACCCAAGCACTGCAACGAAAATGCCATAACCTGATTTTTTTCCCCCCCGTTTAACCCTGAAGATGGAAAGTGCATCAATGTGCTTTTACTCTCCATCCCACTCAAAGTCACGGAACGGGGTACAGATCGGGGTACTAAGGGGATTAATTTTCAATTTAAAACACCCCCTACTTCTTCCTGGTCCTCCTGGTTTCGTCATGCACCTTCACACCACTTTGCGTAGTTCTATTTTTATAATGCAACAAGAAAGAAATTGTTCTTCTCACCTCATTGTTTTGTGTGCTTTTGCGCCACGCAAACTGTAAACGGTTCCAGTGAAGTGGGTGTTTTTTAAAAATATTTTCTTCTTTCTCTCGCGTGAAAAAAAAACCACACATCGATGGTTTGTTTATCGCTGCTTTGGCGCCTGTGGCAGCATGCAATGACTCAATCCGGGACGGGAGCACCTGCTTCTCGATCGGATTCCAGTGCCGAAGCGTTCTTTAATTAAAATTCACATCTTCCCTTCCCACGTACAGGGATAAAAAAATTTTCCGTGGAAAAAAAACATTTCGAAATGAAACGGAAAACTGATAAGTTCAATTGACCATGACCTGAAGAAATGTGTTAGATTGTACTGCGTTTTACAATAACACTTGTTTTTTTTTTGTGTGATGTGCAGTGCAGTAGACTATGGCACAAACAACCACAAAAAACTGAGTCTAGCTGATGAAGTCGATGAACTATCATTAGGCGATGGTGGTTTTCCCGGCATAAAGCATAGAAAAGAAGAAGCATTGAATAGGCCTTGCAGGATACTGCAGGTCCGCCGAACAGCAAAACGGATTGTAACTGTCTGTGAGCTCATCGAACCACCATCATCATCAAATGATTCGGCTACGGTCGAACGAGTTTTGGGTAAGCCCTAAACTAAACAGAAGCGAAAACACTGAAAAACACAACCCTCCACTAGTGGAGCACTATTGGCAACGCGTGGAACGTTGGCGCAGTGTTCCTTCACGGACCATTGCCCAACCACTGACTGACTGACCATGGTGGTCAACGAACGGACGAAACAGAGTGGGTTCATTGTAGAGGTTGGATTTTTTGCTTGTTGCTCAACTGCTAGCTGCAAATAGACTTGTTGTTGAGCCTTTTTCCGCTTGCCCTTCTACTTATTGAGAACAATTGGATAATCAACTTTCGGTACTGCAAGTCAAAGTATTATCAAATGTTACTGTACGTGAAAGATATTTGGAAAATTGTTCGAACTACAATATTCCAGATTTTTTGCAATAATTAGGCCTTGGCAACACATGATAGGACAACAAAATCAGGGACTACGATACCGGACATTCTCGCCGGTTCCGACAATGGTTCCGACGCAATTTTTTCCCATCTCTAGGTGAAGACCGGCGTCGACATTTCTTTCTTATGAAAACTTAATAATTACGAGCTGTTAGAATATAATTAATAACAACACAAGTGTTTGAACAAGCTAGTTACAACCTTTTTTTAAAATTGTTGTAGAAACCTTTTTGAAAATAAGTCCTGAAATCGTGATAACTTCTTAGAACGCTGTCGTAAACGTTATGGCATTCCGAAATCAACTGTCACTGTCGTCCTATCATGTCAGCTGAAACATGCGTTTTACAATGTTTTAGAAACATTCTTTTTTCTCCTCTCTTGTGCAAAACTCTGTACGCTGTAACGTAACAAATGGTTGGTCTCTGTTCCAGTACGTGACCGGCATTGCTGGGAAGGCTTTTACGTGCAGGAGAGCCGTTACATGGGTGTTTACTAATTGCTATCACTCAATTTGTCACACACACACACACACACCCTCAGCTACAAACGCACACACTCGAAGCCCAGAAGGTGTGCAAAATTTCACGCCACTTTGGACGACTGGGGTGGACATGTTGCATCCTTGAAATTAATTGGAATTCAGGCAGAAAAAGAAAAAACAGAAGAAAAAAAAACTAAACAAACATTCGCTGGCTGAATATTGGTGCGGCTGGGTGTTGTGGTTGTGGTTTTCTCGCTCATCGGATTGTTGAACACATTTTAATTAGTTCACCTTGTTTCAAAACGTTCGTGCAAATAGGGTATTTGTTTCCCTGGCCAGCGTGTGATGTGTGGATGGTTGAAAATAGTGTTTAAAATTGATGTTTCTTTTGCAAAAAGGAATAAATTTATGGAAAAATTGGTTTGTTTTTGTACAATAACTATGATACTTATGCAGACTATTTATCAAACACTATCAAATCGACTTACTGGAGAAAAAACTCAACAAACTAGAAAAGCAATTTTTGTATCATCCTTATAAGTGTGAAGGCTCCCTTCTCCGACTCCACTTTCTCCGACTCGGCATCCAGAAAACATTCATTCCGAATCCATTTGGCCCGTTCGTAAATCCGCATTATGATGGCGAATTGGCTTTGGTGCAATCTCTGGCCGGTCCGTTCCTGGGCCCGCTCATCGTCGTCGGTCAATCCTTCGCCGACGCCAACGCCAATGCCGCATTCGTTAGTGACCGTGTTTAACGTTAGTCGAGACAAACATAGCACGAAAAAACTCAGTTACGCAGCTTCAATCCGGTTGCAATATTACCAGGATAGGGAAAGAGAAAGAGAGAGAGAGAGAGAGAGAGAGAGAGAAGGATCGAGGATGGAATAAAAAATGGAAGAACCCAAAAAGCCCGGCACTGCAGAGTTGATTCATGGATGGTTCCGTATAAACAAGAGTCAGGTTTTTTTTTCGGGAGGGCAGATGCTGATGGTTGGCTGGTTGGGTGCAAAAGTGATGCCTTGTGTCTGCATTGGACAGTGACTGCACTCTTATCGCGATTCTCATTCGCGTTCCATTTTTCCCAACATAAACCTTTGCGCCCGTTCGTGTGTGTGTGTGTACCCAGAAGGCAACATTGGAAACGAGGAACCAAAATCCAACACAGGTCAGGGTCTTGTCTGGTTGGATTTGAAAAATTGCTTTTCTACGAGCCGGCCACGCTAGCCAGCATCATTTTGTATCACCTTCGCGCAAAAGGGTTTTGCTGCAACCTTCCATTCCAGCCCGTCTTGTTTGGATTCCGGCATGATGAAGCGCAAGAGCAAACAAAACCAATGCGGGCGTGCTTTTTTCCCTGTGATATCGGAGTGAAAAATTGAAAATATTACATTCCTGCTCGGGATCGGAAAAGCGAGAAGGAAAAAAAAAGCTTCCAAAACTGCTTCAATAAGTCCAGGCATAGGTTCGTTCGGTAATGCACCTTTTGCGTAGAAGAAAGTTGCAAGCGAAAAAAGGAAATCAGGGAAAACCATAAACGTTGTACCGGTGGTAAGAAATTACATCAACAAATAAGTAAATATAAAACTACACCCTCGCTAACGTCTGTTACCGGTGTTCCAGGAATTGGCGAGCAAGCGTATACCACTGACACGGACGGACTTGAAAAATGGGTTAGGAAAATGCTAACACCGTGTGCTGCTCGTAAATACGACTGAGAGAAAAGGCACGCAGGGAAATCGCGAATGAGGAAAAATCTTCCGTGTTTGAAGTCCATTTTTCTCCTGTTAAGGACAGGGATGTACACCGGTGGGTGGCTGAGCGTCAGGAACGTCCAATGATAAAACGAATCGTTGAATCGTCGAACGCACCTTTTGGGGTGGCTTCCTTAAGGGATGGATACCGAAGAGGAAAACAACGTAACCTTCACGATCGAGGATCGTGTGCTTTTTTTCTTCTCTCTGTCTCTCTCCCTCGGTTTACTTGCCCCGTTTCGCAAACCAATCGTCGAATGCTTGTCGTTTGGCTGGAATGTTGTTTTCCATTCTGATCCATTTTCCCTCCCCGCCCAAACACCCCGACGCCGGCCAGGTTTCCCAATCAAAAAGTGATTGATCGATAGTGCCTTTGAGAGTGGAGGAACAAAATAGTGTCCGCCGTGGCCGTACCTGGGAAAACCCCCGGCGCACCAAACGGGAGTGAATGAATGTGGGGCTCGATTGTATGAACCTGCCAGGTGAGCGAGAGAATGCGAGCTTGCTGTGAGTGAGCGGCTCGATATGGTACGGTCGGATCGGATTGAGAGCTTTTGCTTTCCTTTTTTTGTGGCTCGCTTTTGTGCGACTGTCTAATCAATATTCGCTCATTGATTGAAAAGACAAGGAAAATGGGCTCTAGTGGAGTACCTCCGTGTTTGTGTGTGTGTGTGTTTGTGATGAAAAACGCTTGAAATGAAAATAAGACCTTTGTGGAGATGTAAGCGTCTGCCGTCGGGAAGAAAATTTCCCTTCACCATGAAGTGCTAGGTGGCTGAAAAGCGAAACTGTTTCATGCATTGGAAAATCGATCGAAAAACGGATCGGTCCTACCAACCAGCCGCAGCTATTCGTCCCCTACTTCACCTCCCTTTCCACTTTATTCCTTCCGCAAAGAACCTTGTTAGCTGACAGTAATGAAGAAACGTTGTGGTAAATGATACACCTTCTCGATCCACGGGCCTGATTTTCCACCCCGGTATGCAGAAGGATTTGCTTTTACTTTGCAAATTTTCTTATCAAACGGGAACGGGATTTTTCGGAGTGAAACTCTTCCACACGGCGTTAGCAAAGAACCGCTAGTAGCGTGCCAGGTTGGCGGTGAAGCGTAACGACGTTGCAATTGATTCAATCAAAAAGCGACGTCCGCTGGTGGTGGATTGAGGGAAAGAAAAGTGTTGTTGTGCAACTTCCTTATGCGAGTGTGCGAGAGGCGTGTGGAGAGAGAAAATCTGGATGCATCTTCGCGAAAAAGGGTTGTATTTTGAATCATATTGCTTGGTGGAATATAAAGCAATATGGAGAGGAAAATGGTAGCAGATATCACCTAATATGGATTTTCTTAAGGACTTTTTTGGATGTGTTAGAAAAACCAATCAACTCCCTACGGTTGACAAAATTAGCAAAAACTTTAGACGAAGAACATCAAAGAAAGCTGCAGAAGTTCAGTTCACTCTTAACGCACTTTTAACCCTCTATATTCACCATTATGAAATGGCCATTTTGCATCACATTCCATCCACTACTGTGTCATCCTATGTTGAAAATATTCTGTCAGTCTTGGACTGAACCGTGACATTTGATGGCTGACGGGTGCTTTGATAATTATCTCCAAAAGGACGAGAGTTTCGTGACCTGCCGGTGCTCAACAGTAATGGGCGATATGGAGCGAAGTTTTACAAGCCTCGTATATTCATTAACTTTCCACACGTTAGAAGTGTGGCGGAAGCTTTTCAGCAGAACTGTCATCTGATGGAAATCTTTTTCGACTGCCGGTGACTATAACCACACACAGAAGTCTTAATTAAGGACGCATGCTGTCTCGCTCTCACTGTTGCTTCCTTTTTCTGTTCATTAGTTTTTGGGACTCGACCCAATTCACCCAGCGAGGTCCCAATTGGGCTTGGTAGTTAACTGCAGGATGAAAAAGAAAAAAATACACAACGTTCCATTTAGGCTATGAGCAGGACATTGGCCATTCGTTTGCATTTGTGTTTGTGTGCTGTGAAAGAACCATTAATCAACTCGAGCATGCGATGAACCATCGACCGGGGCACCTTACTGTTGATGAGCGTATGACACACGAATGCGAAAAGCCATCATCCCAAAATCCATCCGATCGGGGTGCAGCGTCATCATTAATATTTTGTTACTTCATCAGCCCCTTGCGTCCCGACACCGGGAGTGAATGTTTGTGTTTTGTTTCTACTTTTTTTTTGTTGGGACGATATTTGAAAAAGAGATACACACAAAAATGGTACCTTTCAACACCGTGTTGATTCGAGAATGAGAGAGAGAGAGAGAGGGAAAGACCGGGTGTCCCACCGACTTGTTCCTTTTGGGGGGGTGTTCTGTTTGTCGTCCGAAAAATGTTTCGTGCGTGTGACGCAATCCCGGACACCCGTTTTCCAGGACACTATACAGCAAAAGTAACATGCCTCGTCAGCAGCAAACTTACCGTACCAAAACCCACACACCCAGAATCCTTTCGCAAATGGTTTGCGCAAATATCGCCCTGGTCGGCATCAGCATAATTTCGGCCCGAAAATCGGTCTAGTGCGTCGAACGTTTTGTTGGTGCCTTTTCTTTTTACTTCCTTTCCAAACGGGTGCTGTAACTTTGACTTACCGTTGGCTTCGGTGGTTAGGCAAACAAATCCTAAGCGTGTGTCAGGCACGCACGCTTGCACGTACGCAATTTCTAAATACGCAAGATATGGGTCCCATACCGACACATTCGCACAAACACACGTGCCCGACCGAAATACGAAGGGATCCGTTTTCGCCTAAAAGTATACGAAAGCTGCTTGTTGCTTCGGTAAAAACCGTGCTGGGTGTCTTTTCGGTTCAGTTTCGCTGAAAGCCTTCGCACGGTAAGGTGGAAAAAGCTAGCATTTTTACACCATAAAGCCTTTGGATGTCGGGGAGGGTGGATGAAATACAAATACTACCCTTCCCTAGATCGTCGCTTCGGCACGTAGTTGAGTAAATATTTTTGAGTGCGCTTCATCATTCTCCCATCTCAAAACAGCTGCTTCGCTTCTTCGGGAGGTTGTCTTTGCTGTATATAGCCCGCCCCCATCCTACCCCTGTTTCAAGGAATTCACCCTTGTCGGGGAAGATGGTTGCAAAGAGCGCCATGAATGGAAGATGATGTCCAAGTTAATTGAGTTAAGCAAATACGGTCGGGCTTTCACGCATTCCCGAGGCCTGAGGACTGTTATCGATGAAACAATATTTATCAATCAAATTCAATTGAAAGATCATCCAAGATCAACTGTAACGAGACACAGTGCGAGGGTGTTGAAGTGATGGAGACAAATGGCGAGTTGGGTGAGAAATAACACCCGAACAAATACAATTACCAAGAACAAATGATCTTCGGATGGGCAGTGTGTCAAATTATTCAATCGTGGCACTTCATCCAGCTGGGAAAGAATCAACCGAAAAAAAAAGAAAAACCTTTTCCAATCGAAAATCATCCCCAACGCTCGAAACGGGATTTAAAATAGAAATGCTAAATTGAAAATGGCTACGAAAAGATTCTCCAGCCTCGACCGCCCATGCTGCGTTCGCTCAGTGAGGAGATGAATTAACAATTAAATTTAATGCTACGTTCGCTAATTGGTCTGCCAGCAAGCAGTTGTTCGGTGGGTTTGGATCTTCTTGCGCACTGGTCGATACTTATCGGGTGTGTTTACGGACGCTCCCGGTTTGGTAATTGTAGTGGCGTAGGGTTCACCCGCGGAGGGTTTGATGTGAAAAAATTAATTAACCCAATCCACACGATTGCACAGCAGCACCGAGCGTACCAGATAAAACGTGTTTATGGGCGATTCGTGCCGTGTCTTCAGGCGTTGGCAGATGCAATAAACCGTACTTGGAAAGATGTACGGAAAATATGTTGACTCGGAAAACTAGGTTTGAGGTTACGGTGTGCTTTTATGCTGTTATTGGGTATAATTTTGTATGCTTCATGTTTAGGAAAAAATACTAGATCGAGGAGTATACAGAATCGAGTAGAAAGTATATAAAGAATACTATCTTTAATAGAGATTATAGTACTCGTTTGGTAAATCGATTGGTACGAACCCTCCATCCAGCTTCTAATGGATGCAAATAAGGGAGAGCTGTTGGTGCATTAAATTAAATAGATGTATGACGTACACCTTCAGCAAAGCAATCGATATCCTCCCATACTAGAAATTCGCGTGACATACTTGAATCCTTTCGCTGACAGACATACCGTCCTATCAGCATGCTTTTCAGAATCCATTATCTCTCATCTCCAGCACCGTACGTCTACTTCATTTGTCAATCCATCTGTTCGCTTTCATTCCAATTGCACACACACATACTCACCTAGCTGATCAGTTTCGCACCTGTATCGATGCCAATATCAATCTGTCAGATCGGAATCTAGTGAATAAGGGCCATTTTTTTTTTTTGTACTCTACTCTCACCCCAAACGTCACCGAACGAAATGGAAGTGGTGAGCGCTAGTGTGACGAATGCACCTTCCGAATGTTGTGTTGGGTAATCTTATTTAGATTAGTACATCGATATTCCTCCAACTACTGCTACACGCTGTCGGGTTGTGAGCACCAGCACCAAACCATCTGCAAACAAACAACGGCAAGCACATGAACTCGAGCATTAGCATCACCGGTACGCAGAGCGATGGAAATGGAGTTGTTGAGTTAAGCAGAGAATTTCCAAAAAAAAAGCATCGAAATACCTGTCAATTCACTACAATGGCTATAATGCTGACAGTTCAATGCACTGACGTGATGCCAAAATCACACGCTTTCATCAATCACGGCGTGCAATTGAATGTGGACGAATTGAAAGCGTATTCAGGCATTATTTCGCGAAACGTTTGCTGGCAGTACGTCCGTCACGTAAAGGACGATTGAGGCATTTGAATGTGTGTTGTTGACAAAGCATGATGGGTTGGCATTTAAAAACGAATGCAATTTTATTATCTTTTTGCCCGCGGAATATGCAAAACTTTCGTTGAAATACTTACTTTACTGTTGGACATGATAATTCACATGTTTGCAGTACTGCACTTAATGCGATTTCAGGCATCACAGTTAGGATACGCTTCACAAACCGACGCCATGGAGCTCTGTGCTATGTTTTTCTGTGGAGTTTGATCCCGACAAAGAGGATCATCCGGACACTTTTGATGTGTGCTTGTATAGAATTCCACCAACAAGAACCACTAGCTTCCAGCTAAGTGGGAAAGAAAAGACAAATGTGAAAGTCTGCTGTACGTTAGCGCACTGTTCCAAATGTGGTGAGACACACAATAAATAAAGCTTAATCGTGTCCAAGCTGTTGTTCCGGTTCCGGGGCTGTTCGAGGGATATATTTGTGCTCTACCGGCACCGAAGCATCGTACGCAGTACGGATGGAATTTTCAGACTGATGAGTTGGACTGATGAGTTTGGAGCGTACAAAGCCCAGACACACTGGAATGATCTGGTGAGCGATGCTACCGGAAAACTAAAGTACGTTCCAACCTTGCTTTCTTTGCTCCCCGTGGGCAAGCCGCATCTGTGGAATGAGGCATTCACTCACCAGGAACCCGGTCCCGTACGTTGGTCAGTGTCAGGATTTTTGGTGCGTACGACTCTTGTTTATTTAATAAGAGTATTATCATCATCATCGTGAAGAGTGCATGGCACACAATTCACCATTCCGGATGCACAATGATACCCGACGCTCGATGGACATGATAATGACCAATGATGATTGTACTTCCGCAGCGGTTTAGACTCTGTGCCGAGCGCTACACTAAAAGTCCCACTTCTTGCGAGTGCAGAGTGGCATCAGTTGAAACTAGTTCTTCGGCGTGATTCTTTGGCGAATGGTGAGTTAAGTAGCCCGCTCGAACTCGGTTCCAAAAGGGGACGGGAGTTTGAATTCGTGCGTTTAATTAGCCACGGCAGGGACGGAATGTTTGATATCTCGTTTGCGATGGAACGACAACATTCCGGACGCATACCGCCTGCAAACGCATTCCACGTTTTATTGCGATCCGTGAATGTGGCGTTTGCCTTCTTTCACCGGGATGAGCAGAGCTTCGGCGTTGCGACACGTGGAAGTGTCGCAAAGTGACTAAGCAAATCTCGCCCATTGTGCACACGTCGGTGAAAGCATTCCGCCCAATGCATTCCTTCGGGGATAGGAAAGATTTTGGGATCAGAACGAACGAAGAATGCTCGAGCAAAATACGGCGATAAGAGCGATTTCCTTTCGATGCTGTTGCTGTCATGGAATGGAGATGTTATTTTCGGTTGCAATGCAAAGTCTCGTTTCCTACAAGTAGTGAAGCTTGACAACAGTAGAAAGACGTCGAGACGGTCCCATCCAGTGGCACAATAGATGGTGAAGATATGGAATAGCATGGAAATAATTCATCCCTAATTAAGAGCCACGAATCACTGGTCGCAGAAAGGGAGGGAATGGTTTGAGGTTTTGGTACGAAGCTCCAACGTGCGTGAAAGATTGTTCGAGGCATAAAAGTAAGACCGAGAAAGAAAGAGAGCGAGAGAGAACGAGCGAGAAAGAAGTAAAGGTTTAATTTTCTTTTCGCAAGTATTTGTCCAACTCCAACGACTACCAGTGTGCTTCCGGTTCGGACAATAGGACGGAGATCCTCACAGTCTTTGCCGAGCGTTTTCAGCACTACTCAGGACTCGGGGAAAAAAGATTAATGGTTAAAGGACTTACGGCAAGGTAGGTCTGAATGAATGTAGCAGCACATCGCTCTAGAGACATCCGTCCGGTAAAGTGTGCCGGCGAAATAGTAGCTGCTAATCGGCTTAAAAGGTCCCAGCACTGGTTATTACACGCTTTTAGGTGGATAAAACTTTTCCCGCATTAAAGTGGATCGTCCCGTCCGGTTAAGGGTGCTCAAGGTTTATGTAACATTAGACGCGCTTAATGTTACAATGGTATTTTTCTCATATTTAATTTGAGTTTTCACGTAACACTGCTCGGAGCTTATTCATTGCGGAAATTGCTAGTACATTCGTATGCGCACGCATTTCTCCTCGTTGAGTGAGCGAATTATTTCAAACGAATACAGAAGCACTAATTACTGACCCATACAAAAACCATGGGCGCAAAAAGCAACCCTCACCGTGGGACACTGGCAGGATCGTTTGGTTGGCTTTTTACACAATCAAGTTCAATTGAGGAATTAATTGAACAGAAATTCATTTTATGGTCGAATCGATGGCTTTGCTTCGCCTGCATATCGAACATTGGGGGTCACCTACACCTACAATGTGCTGCCCGCTGCCCTGTGACGCCCTCGGCATCAATTGGATTCTAATTTTGCAATCCATCTGTAACCTCCGTGCCGTACGCTTTCGGATCCTTGTCGAACGAGTGTGTACGTACGTACGGGAGTACTAAAAACCTGACCCATGCTAGAAGTTTTTCCAAATGCTCGGGAATGTCGATAGAACTTTTACTCTACGGGGCTGTTGATTGCGAGCGTGTGTGGGGCAGGATTCTTTCCGCTTTTAATTACAACAGCAGCAGCAGCATGGACGACGCTGGTTGATGTTTGACTCGTGGTTTTCGAATAACTGCCAACTTCTAATTACCATAGCAAAGTAAGCTACCGTTTCTGTCGAATTCTTCTACCCTGTGACCTTTTTTCTTGATTGTAGTTTCTTGGAGCAATTGTGCAATGCAATTGCGGTGTATTCACACGAAATGGAAAGTAAAGATGTCAACCATTCTGCAGAAGTAATCAAAACTTATCAAACTAGTTTTATTGTTTAATTTTACGTACAAACATGGTTTGGTTTCGTAAACGGAGTTAAACGAGAGAATGATTTAGAAGAAAATAATTCAACTGTGAAACAGAAATCAAACTTTATAAAATACCTCTTTTGCATGATAAAATTGTCTAAAATGCTCGTGTTACGGTGCACTAGAAACTTATTTCACAACCATTTCTCGTCTACGCAGAGCACGGTTTGCCTCCACGAAAAAATAATAAATTATTCTCGTCTGGTTCTCGTCTTTCAAGCGCAAACATTATGTTGCAATGATGCAAAACAAAATAAAAACACAAACAAAAAACAAAAAGTGTAAGCCAGTGAAGTTTCACCCCCAACAACTACCCAGTACAGTAGTTATACACTTGCACTCGTCTTTGTTCCGTTCCTTTCTCATTTGCACACAACCATACTTGAAGTGCAAAAAAAAAGTTCAAAAAAAAAAACGAGACCTTTCAGTGTGGCTCCAGCTCTGTTTGAGAGGTTTCCTGTGTTGTGTCATTTTCTGCAGCCTTAAAAAGCCCGGAAGTGGGACCGTATTGCTGTGTGTGTGTGTGTCTGTTTCTGTATGTTTGAGTGCGTATGTACCAATAGGGTCGAAACGTGTGGTCCGTCGATGACGGTCGTGAAGTTGAGCAGAATATATTTTAATATCCCTGTCGAGGATGAAGGCAGATTTCGGTAGGATAAAGGATCAACTTGCTGTGGTGTTTTTTTTTTTTTTTTTTTTTTTTGGTGCCAACAGCTTGCCAGATAATTAGTTTTCTTGCTTTGCTTGAGTGAACAGATTCATTTGCTTTTAAGGTCCGTATAATTTTGATATTGGACTATCAAAATAGGTCCTGCTTTTAGTTTGGTTAGCTCAAATAATTGTGTTATTCGGTGCGGAAATCCTTCTAGCACACTACAACATGGCCACGGTGCATGTTTTGCCAAGCGCACATTAATCAAAATTATAATTCCACAGTACGCCGCATCTCGAATCGATGAGAAAACGATGAAAGCCGTTGCAGTTCCGCTGCCTCACAGTTTTAATATCTTGCTCAAAACTGCAAACATGATTAATGGTAATAGTTTTATGATCAATCCGGACCGACTTTGAATCGGTCCGGCATGTTCATCTATCATTTAGCCAGGAAAAATAGTCTTGTGCGCAACCAACATTTCGTCCATCGTAGTACTCGTAAAGCGTTTACGTGTAAACTGTTCCTTAGCATTTCCGATTCGAAAGATCGAGGTATACACTGTGACAGGCAAAAAGATTATTGCAAGTTTGGTTAAAAAAAAGATGACCAAAAGATTCGTAGACAGCGTAAATATTTCAAACAGGCTATTCGTATCGTGTAACCGTTCAATAAATTATAGAGTATCAGCCAGCGTTGGCACCGTTCCAATGTGTGAGTCGAGGATCAAACAACATTAGTTGAATTTAAATTTTTAAACAGTTAAGGCGTTGCGAGTGTTTGATTTCGTTTTCCGCAATAGTGAAGGCAATAGTGCAATGCAGCAAGTGAACACACATGTTTTCGTCTTTGGAATTGGCAAGTCTTTGTTGAAAATATCAAAGAAATTGTTCGGTCCCACACATAACCTTGATTCGATGTGTTTTTTTGTTGTTGTTGAAGTTATGATGAAGAATAATTATAACGTTTGGGTGGAATTGGACCTGTTCACCCGACTGTATATTACCGTAGGACGATTTTCTAGAACTCGGCTTGCCTACCAACCAGCATTTGTTTCACTCCCACATAACACTGAGCAAATAAATCTTTTGAATTAATAAGTTTCTTGGGTGATGTTTGCAAACAATAGTTAAAGGAAATATTTTTATGCATATTTTATCAAATTGATTCCGTTGAAAAGACGCAACAGACTAATAATTTCTGATGAATTTCAATCAAAGATTTTTGCAAAAACTTTTCAAATGCTTTTTTATGAAAGCAAACGAAAAAAAAAAACAAATCAAGAAACTAAATATGCAAGTGGCGTCCGGGAGTGTTGGGCGTTTGTAATGAACACCGATATCATCCAGCAAACGAAGCTGCACTGTTCCGCAACGCCAACGGCTCAACACTACACACACACAAACACACACACACACACACACACACACACACACACACACATCGTTGCAGCGCGCCACAACTGCAACGATGATGATCGATTGCGCTGCACTACGGAGCGCTGGCAGCCGCGAAGGCGCATCGTATTTCGTTACGTTATTTCTAAACCGCGGCCAGTTCACACTAAACCGAACCCTTCGTCTGCCGCAAATTACCTGCCCACCGCTGGTGGTTTGGTGCAGTCGATGCCGGTGCACAGGCAGAATATCGAAAAGCCACCTCCGTGGGATGCTGGATGGGGCGGGTTATTATGGCTACCGCGGCGTACAGGGAATCGGTTTTTGACACGTCACAACTGACAACACCTGTGCCGAATCGGTACACTACGTCCATTGCACGGCGGTCGTTTAACGTGCGGTAACGTGCAGCAGTCGGTACGCTAATAATAAACCCCCTCCCCCCCCCCCCCCCTCCCTCCGCCCGATGGTGAGTTCCACGGGTTTGAAATCTCCCCATTGGTGGGTGAGAACGCCGGCCGAGTCAAGTTCGCCCTGATTCGTAACGGTGGGTTCTGCCCGGGGAAGATGAATTGGTACCACTGGAAGGGACGCGCGGACCAACCCATCCAGGGCAATCGTTAGCGCATGAGTTATGAGGAAGATTTTAGGCAACAGGTTCCTCGGGAGTGTCGTTCGCGCGCGCACCAGGAATGTTTATGATGCCTCTAAAGTACTTAGGGAAAATGGGCCAGATTGGAGGTTTTGCTTTCCCATCCGTCGGCTCGTTTTATTTGATCGTTGTTCGAGGACTTTTTTCCCCTCCCGTGCTGTTTTAAGCATGCAGCAGAATCACGTGAACAAGGTGTTATTTTAAGTAAAACCATAATCTATTGAGAAGGTCGTGTAAAGTTTTTTGGAAGATTTCGTTAGCAAATTTTGGCACTTGATTATTTTACTACTGCCACTCAAAAATCCTTTTCATCACAGGTGTACCTTCCAGCCGGATAACGGGCATTTGTGTTTATGGTGCGACATCCGTCGTGGTCAATCTTCGTGCCGCACCGCCATTAATTATTTGTAGAGTTATGGGAAATCATAGGGTCATATTTTCTCACTCCGTCCTCACGGGATGAATGGTTTATGTGCACCGCATCGCCATAATCTCTGCATTCGCAGCTCTCACATACGTGCTGACTTGTAGCTGGTCGATTACACTCGAATGGGATGGGTGGGATGTAAGGTCCAGAGTTAATCCAAGCCTTCATTGCGCTGGACCGAATTAATTATACAGATCTTAATCATGACAGTCCGAACTGCAATCCATATCAGCTTGACCACATGTGTTAACCTACTTTACGATGTGTAGCATCAGCGTAATGGATGACAGCTGTAAATATTGACTCTAGTTGTACATCATACTGAGTGGTGCTTTAAATGAAAACTTTTCGATGTGTTAATTTCCTAATGCTTTTCTTTAAATGTCTCTCTTTCTCTATCTCTCGCTCTCTTGCAGGATCGACACATGGTGTTCGATTCAGTGGCGCGTCAGTAAATTCCGTCACCATTTCGTCGACCGTGGTGAAACGCAGGCCAGCGCCGCAGATTACGGTAGCGAGCGGCCCGCAGGTCCTATCGCCGAAGCGACTCCGCACGACCGCGCTGCCCGGCGTCGCGGCGGCTGCCCTTCCGGCCCTCGGCAACTGCCTCGTCCCGGCGCATCCATCGGCCGCTGCCGCTGCCGCCGCCGCAGCCGCCCTGCTGCAGCATCAAATCCATCAGCACCATCATCAACAGCAGCAGCAGCAACAGCAACAACAGCATCTTCAGCAACTACATCATCAGCAAACCGAAGCTCAGCAGCAGCAGCAGCAGCAGCAGCAGCAACAGGTACAGCAGTCGATCTCACCACAACCGAACCAAGTGTCGGTTGCTAGTGCACTAGCGGGACAATCGCCGCTTGGTACGAATCCTACCAGCAGCACCGGATCACCAGCGGTAGGGGTAGGGCAGCCGCCGATGTTCAGCTCGCCGGTCGTAGCACAGTCGAACGCCGTGGTCAGCAGTCCGTCCATGAACGGAGCGCTGAACGTGAACGCCGTAAACGCAGCCAACAACAACCACACCGGACTCGGACAGACCGGCCAGTCGGCCACCGGCAACCTCAAGATGGACAGCACGATGGGACAGATGACACCGATGGCACCGTTAGCGTTGTCGCAAAGTATGGACTCCGTTAATACGGCCAGCAACGAAGAAGAGGTAGGTGGTTATGTAAATCTATCTAAACTACACCCAGGCCACAGTGAAAGATCACATTTAACCTGACAGACAAATTACTTATCTGGAAGAGATGTAAATTTGTCCAACGATCTATCTGTCATATCTGGTGTGAAAATAAACACCGCCGGGCGTCCTGATCAACCATTTTTCCGGGTGTGCGCGTGTTGCGCTTCGAGAACACGAACCAATATCGAACGTACATGCAGACCTCGCGAGACCTTTCCTTCGATTTGGCGACCGGTCGCTGACATTAAGATCAGCCTAACGATTGTATGACACTACCGGCCATACTCCTCATGTGCGCGCACTTTGCGAGAGGGCTTGTAATTCAATCCTATTTTTAAAAGATTCATTCCCATTCGGTCACAATCGACTATAAATATTGGCGGGATCGCTATAGGAGGCCGATGACGCGAACATTTCGCAGCTCGCAAGTGCAGTGTCGCGTTGCCGAAGGATTGAAAAATGGTTCCACACACATCGAACTGACCGGAGGATGCAGGAGGACCCGGTGACAGCAGTGCGACTGCTCTAGTGGACGTTTGTAATTTTAGAAATTGGTGCATGTGTTTGTATCTGTAGTTGCCCATCATCGTGCGGCATCGTTTGCGAAAAACCCTAGCCCCCAACCAAGTGGCAAGTTCCAAACGCTGCTCAGGTTGCAGCAGTGCGTCCCTTCTTCGATCAGTCGACGATTCGGGCGAGTACTTGGCATTTCTGTGTCGCAACCTTGGACGAAGGGCGACGCTGGCCGAGTCAATACCGTACCTGTTCGGGGAAGTGCAGGACGGTTTGCATCAACATCGTTCAACGCGACTCAAATTGCCATTGGAATTGCCTGGGCGAACAATCCGATCGGGTGCCATAATGATCCGGCTCGGTAGGAACGCATCGCACCGCATGGTTTGATATTTGCCTTTCGATCGTTGGGCCGGGTGGGCCGAGGGAACCTAGCTCTGCGTCAACTATCGGCTAATTATAAATCGTCTTTGCCTTTCCATCTTGCGGGCCATACTTTTCCGGCTAGTGTTTCACCTTTTGCAAACGCCGACACCCGACACTCCCGGCACCAGCCTCTCGGGGCGATCTTGTCCGAAACTTATCCTTACCGATCATGTTTGAAGGTGATCGCTGTCAGGTTGGAGGTGAGAAACGTGCGAAATAGTCGTTTGCGCTGGTTCGCGAATAAAGGATCACGTTCAACTGCGTATTAATATGCACAGATGCGATCCGGCTTTGGCAATCGGATACCTTGCTTGCGCGGAGCAATTTGTATCTGGGATCGAATGACGGAAGAGTACAAGAAAGCTACGCTAGCTGTTGAAGCTGTTGATCCGCCTGACAGTGGGTCCTCGCCTGTGTGGTGTTTGGCGCAGGTTAGCCGAATTTTCGGACTTGATCGAGATGTAGCGTGCACAATATTTTTAAAGTCTTCGACAAGGCTCTTCGATTTGGATTTTCCGCTGAGAAACATTCGATCGACGTCACCGGTAAATGATCACCTTCGATTAACGAACGGAAGAGTAATTGGTGCAGATTAACGCCAAGACGCAATCGACCCACTGTCGAGACTGATCAAGCCTTAGAAGAACCGTCCCGGAACAGTGAGCAGACGGCGACTGCTGCTGTGAAGTGTTCTTGGTTTGTAGTATCATTTACCCATTGCTCGTTGATGGTGTGTTAGTTTTTAGCCATGCATCTTTAATCTTCTTGTCAATGTGGATACTCTGACAGGGTAACGAGTTGGGAATTTATTTATGTTCTCGCATAGTACGGTTCTAGGTCATCTTCGTTTGCAAGTGAGCGGGAACGGTGCGGAAAACATCCAAAGTCCCAATTCATCGATCTCCCAATCGCGAATCCGGTGGACACGTGTTGAACAGTAAGGCCAACACCTAGTGCCCGCCGATTTGATGCACAGATTAATGAGTGTTTCGGGTTCCTTCGTTCCGCTCCTTCCGTACGTGTACCTTGGGGTCCATAATTCTTGATTGCATTTGATCACTTCGAACGATCCGAACGTGATCAACATTGTATGCTGGCTGTGGATGAAAGAAAGTGCGCCATGTCGTATAAATCAGCTATCCACTATGCCGTGGAAACGTTGACGTAATGATGCAAATTGCAGGTGATGGTTTCAGTGGAACAACATTTAAATGGATTTGGCTAGCGGTGCTGTGCAAAATATGGTGCTCGAAAAATAGGGCCATTCCACCAAAGATTAAAGATGGTCGTGTATCATTTTTTCCGTCGAATAATTTGACCTTTGCAAGTGATATCAAGTCGAAATTGAACTAGATTTGTGTGCCTGTATTTTTGCTTCCTTACAAAGGAAATTATTATACACATTTTAAGCTACAGATCAGTAGATGTCTCTCATGAAATGAAGTTAAATTAACAGCACAACTTTCCAGTTGAATCACGCTGTATTAACTTAGTCGAAACAAGGTGCCACAAATTCCGGTTATTAAGATTTATGCGAACCGGCAAGAGTTAGCAAAGAAGATTGTGCATGATTAATTTTCTGCTTCATATCCTCGAGTAAATGAAGAAGTTTATGGCAAAACTGTGATCATAATTTAAACCAAGCGACATGTCATAAAAATATTTTACAGGAGATTTATATATCTTCAAAATAAAGCTTACGAGCATCAACAACTCCACCAAAAAACGCCTGCATTTGGGACTGGAACAAGTTTTTTTTCCCCAAACTTGCAACACAATTACACAAGACTTGCTTCTAGCAAGACTATGCAGACTGTTCTCTCATCGAAAATAAATCCCTCCACGTACTTTGCGTACAAGACTAAGCGTTGTGCATCTTGATTGTCGTTAACGAAGAAAGCACTCAGCATAACCATCATCCGGTAAATACTACGCGAGTAAGTACTTCCAATGTATTCTCCCGCCCAAAAACAGCTCGGTTTTCTTGCCATTTCCCCCCAAAAAAAGGGGTAATAGTGTGGCAGAACAACGCGTGAGAGAAATGACTGTATCGCAGGGTGCTACAGTATACCCCAAGCTCTCGGGTGTTGAAAACCTGCCAAACAACGACGACCGAACACGAAGACACGAAAGTACATTATCCTTGACTTCCAGCTCCATCTCCATAAAGTGGGCAAATAAAATCCAATGTAATATGAATGAGGTTTCGCCTGGCCGGTGCGCTCAAGCGAACTTTCATTGCACTCAGCGTGCGGTGGTAGCGGGGTGGTGTTGTCGGAGCGTTTGAAATGGCGGCAAAACATGTGGTTTTTACCCTGCCCCCTTAATCTCGTTGTTTTCTTTCTTCCCGGTGGCCACTTACACTGCACGGTACGGTTCCTTTCCCGTCGCTCGTGCGGAACAGCCTGGAAGGATGGCCAATAAAAAGCTGATCACATTCATCATCCAACGAAACCCATCCATCAACCTTTTGGGTGGATGGTGAGCAGAGGGTTCTGCAAGATGAAACGCATGCAGTGGAGGAGAATGCAAATTTTATGAACTCTCCAACCGCTCAAGTGGATTGGTGATGGTGTGCGTGTGTTTGAGAGAGCGAGCAGAAGTATGTTTGTGATGAAGGTTTAGCCATCATGTTTGATTGCGACAGCTGTGGTACGATCATCAGAGTTATAATACTGTTGGTGCTATCCGGTAAGCATACACAGGCTTGTTTTATGCTTAGAATATAAACTTCAACCCTTTCGTCTACCGCCGAGCATGGCGGGAGTTTGTCTCCTTTCATATACCCTTCATAAATCCAACGCCAGTCCTCGTCGTTCTTGGTAGACATTGCCAGCTTGACTGACCTCGAACCGGTTCGACACGATTGCGCAATCAATGAGCCACGGTACGGCACGGGTACGAGAAGCCGTAATTGCTGTAAACATGTTTCAATCATTCATGATTCACGAAGCTTGCAGCTTGCCCATCCATCTGCTATGCTTCGATGCGTTGCCCGCCCTAAAAAGCTC
The DNA here is from genome assembly GCF_943734695.1 of Anopheles maculipalpis. NCBI lineage: Eukaryota > Metazoa > Arthropoda > Insecta > Diptera > Culicidae > Anopheles > Anopheles maculipalpis. The sequence goes on along the minus strand of NC_064871.1, from coordinate 9,859,372 downwards.
ATAAGCATAGTGGGCATTCATTGTCATAGAAGTCTCTCTCTTTGTTTCTTTGATCGAATCGAATCGAATTCATATTATGCCCGAGAGGATTCAAAATATTTAATGCGCCAAAAAGAATGATCAAAGATCACTCAATTTCTTTACTTCATGCATTATTTTTCATTACCCCGTAGAGGACGCTACTGTGAAGCTCCTTAGAATGCGGAACTGTCATTTTTTACTACTCGCAATGACAGTTGTTTTGTTTACATTACCCTAAATTCGGTTCGACCGTTTGATATGACGCACAAACTTCTCCATCATGCACTAACTCACTGTCTGTAGACGTCCGTTTACCGGACGTCTGAACTAACTCGTGCTTCGCTCCACGAAAACACATCAATGTCCCATCTGTGGCAACAAATGCGTGTACTCACTATAAATGCGCACATTGCAGTACTCTTCAGCACGTCCACCCGCACGCAACAACCTTTGCTCGGGTAAGGCTAAAAGGGAATGGTAGTGAATCGATTCCGTCACAAAACGGTAGACACACCCACACACCAGTTGACGCTTTATCGTCTCGACGTTCCATCGACCCACCGACATATGCTGTTAATTATTTGATACATGTTTAATGATGACGTTTATGTTGCTGCAGGAAGTTTGCTGTGTCTCGTTGCTTCTGCTGCTGCTGGCGGGTTTTCTTGCGGGTTGTCATCACCCGAACAACCCTGTTTGGGTGGGGTTTGAGTTCCCCACCGTAAGCCCAATGTCCAGCTGCTTGGAGTCACCCGGTCTAGAGGCTGACCGGGTGGGGACATCATCTTGAAACGTTCGAAAGGTTCTGGCGCCAGCCTGGTTTGCGAGTTTGTTTGTCCACCGGGTCCACGGACACTGGGAAGTTCAGGATGAAACGGGGATGAGCTTGTTTTGATAGTCCCCGGTTACGGCAAACAGTCCGGAGACGGAGTCGAACAAAGCGGGTTATCGGAAGCGTTCATTCGCAGTGCAAATAGTCGGCAAAATGATAGATTTTCTCTGCTTTCCAAAAGTTTGTGCCGAAGTTGCTGCCCATCAGAGCGCCGGAGCATGGTTCGATTGGGATTGGGAATGATTAATTTATTTTGGCTGACTGGATGTGCTTTTAGCGATAATGAAATGTCCGGACAGTGAGCGTATGTTTGATGTTGGTGTGGTGTGGCAATTTCTACCGAATTTCACCACAGCCCAGTTTGGCTCGAGCTCAAAATAATTTCCATTTCAGCTGCATCAGACACACACACACACACTTTCTGGCGCAGTGGGCATAACTTTTAAGCAGAAAACTTCAATTAGTGAATTCATGGGAAGGATTTAGATAAATCGTTTTTGGGAGGGGGTAAACTTTTGTTTGCATTTTGCAACGCCGGGCCAGATAACCTTTCGCGCCGTTAGAAATGTTTACGCTCGGCAAGTTTATACGCATTCGCAAAAGCTCATCGCTTCGGGCAAGATAACGGACGATGCGATGAGGAGGCATGGATCGGGCAGGTATTGGAGGAGTCGTCCCCATATAATGTGACCTCCCCCCCCCCCCCTTCCCTTGCTTTAGGTGCTGATAGTGTAACATATATGTCAGCTCAAGCCCATCCCGACCCTGAGAGAGTTTTCTCGCTCTTGAAGAAGAAAGAGTTTTTCCTACCACGAGTGGGTGGTTATGAATGTGTGCGGGAGGCGACGAGATTGGCACAAACGATTGTGTTGGTTTTCTCGTAAATGCAGCAAATGTTGTCGATGTACTGTGTTTGTTCATGGTAGGGTTTGATTCTTTTTTTTCCTCTACGGATGTGATTTTTTTCCCCTCCCTCAGAGGGACGATACAACAACTAGACAAGTTGTGAGTGGAAAAGGGCAAGTACTTTGTTTGCTTGTTTGTTTATTTATCTGAGCGAATATTTGACCGTTTGTGGGAATGTATCCGGAAGGTTTGTTGTTTGGTACGGTTCGAACCCTCACTGCACACGGGAATGATTTCCCACCCACTTGCAATAGCACTAGTTTGTGTGTGTATGTACTCGTTACTCGTTACCATGCTGCTAACGGGAGCGATGCATGCATACATCCATTTTGGCCCCATTTTATATGCCTGTTGCAAACGGTACTACCGTTCTGCGTTTCCATTGCGATGCGTCTGCAAGAAAGTTATCAGAGCAATTGCAATCAATAGTGTATGCTCTGTTTCTACCGAGCTTTTGCACTGCATTGTAGCAAAACAAGCGCCACCCAGTGATTGCACTGCGAGTGGGAAAGTGGACCGGGTGAAAAGTGTAGGTAGAATAGACGGCTTAAATGGGATCAGCTTTTCACGCCTCCCGTACTTGAAAGTTGTCGGAGAAATGCAAGTTGTCTACGTAATGGAAGGCCGATAGAAAGTGGTTCGATACGAAATGGGGACCATGGCGAGCGGTGAAATTGGATCCTCAGCATGGACGGAGTAAGTTGATAGAGTAAGAAAAAAGACGGTGACAGCATGCAGTGCGGGTGGTCAATCGTGGTCGCATTGAAATGGGTCCAGTTTCTTACTACTGTTTTGTTGCACGATAACAAATCTGTTGGGCGTTTAGCTTTAGGGGTTTCTTATGGCACTGTTTCAATCCAGGTTACATCACCGTCAGGAGGAATAGTTAATTGAAGTTTGATGCAGAAAATGCACTAACTACTTTTACGATGTACAAGGATACGTTTGATTTGCTTTACAAAATTGTCTACCGACGAAATGTTGCCGGACTTTGTAAATTGAAATAAATAAGATTAAAATGATCTTCAACAACACAGCTAATTGTTGAACTTTGCGCGAATAATCTTACACAAGTAGAGCTTTATCCCAACTCGGAGTCGCTGCGAACCGGAGCCGCATTTCGAGTGTTTCATTTATTATTCAATTAGAAACATCTAATTGCTGCATGTTTCATCACCAACTGCAGCATCGGCTCGCAAGAGCTATGCTACGTCCAACATAAATAATGATCGTAAAACAAACCATCGCCAGTAGCCGGACCGAGGCGAAGGAGCTGACCTCTTCTGGTTGGTCCTCTTCCCGGTACCCAATTCATTTTACTGCAGTGTGAATAATTAAAGATTTTAGACTTCCTCCCTATGCATTGGCCATCCCCGAAACCATTTCTTGCCCAGCTTTCCCACGTCAAAGGGACCGGTCGAGCTAGAGGTATTTATCTTAGCAGTGGGACGAAGACAATTTCGAGGACCTTCCGGGTTTTCGTTTGGACAGCATTAGTCATCAAATTATCGGGTAGCATCTGCCCAGCTGCTTTTTTCGGTTTTGCAAAAGGATCACACACACACACCGAAGTGCAAAACGAGACGAAACAAAATCAAATAAAAACTCTCCACTTCAACCGGTTGGTGCTGTTTTTTAAGTGTTTGTGTGCGTTCTTGCTTACTGTGCTCTCTTTCTCTCTTTTCTTGATTCTCTTCCCGTTTTTCGATACGCGGAAAATGACGCTTTTTTTATAAGGGGCGCGTCGAGTGTTGGAAAAACTTCCACCAGTTCCGATGACGCTTCTACTTCTGCCAGGTTTTTCCCGCTGTTTTTCGCACTCATCTTCCTTTGCTTCTTTTTCGCTGCTTGCAAACAAAACCGCTTCACATAAAACGGGCTAATGAAAGCAATTCTCGTTGATATTTTACCAGGCGTTTTATGAGTTTTCTTCCAGCAAGTAAGCACTTTTATCAACCGTTTCTTTCTTTTTACCCGTTTCCGACCGGACCGGACCACGGATGGAAACGATCCTTGAAGTGATAAAGTGGCCGGCAATTAATTCGCTGTGCAAGGACGCGCCGACGTGGAATCGTGGAACCACCATCATCATCAGCTCGTCATCGTTACGGCATGAATGAGGGAGTTTTTTTTTTTGGTTTTTTTGTTGGAAAGGGAGAGAAATCTTGCCCAAATGGTGAAGCTGCTGGAATGCTGCTTCTTAATTAGTACTGTTGTAGGAGATGGAATTTTTGGAGTTGGTCAAACGAATCTCGCTTGTTTGGCGAAAGCTACGATGGAGACGCATGGTACGTTTTATGGCGGATGTCAACATTGGATGATGTTTGATCGTTACTCAAGGCTTAAAATCGCTTTAAACAAGGTGTATTTTTATACGCAATAATTTATTCGAGAGAAGTTACATAGATGGATTTTTTTGACATATCTTTATAAACCTGCTTCAAACCTTCACATGCAACCCCTCGCACCGGCAACAAAATATTAACTTCGATCGCCTCCGTCGCTTTTTTCCACTGTGACAAATCGAGTCTCAATGTCTCGCCTGAGTAACCGAGCAAATAAATCCTCCACTAATGCCGAAGGATTTGTTGTAAGGATTTGATAAATTGGCGACCGGATTGTGAAGCGTAAAGCCGTCCCGCCGTCCCGCCGTGCCGTGTGCTACTCACACCGCAAAAGTTCTTAAGGACGCAAGGTTACAAGTGTTGGCACTGAAGTATTACGGTGAAGAGTGTGCCTTTGTCACAGTTTCCGTTGCCCGTGAACCAATCCGCGCACCCAGCAGAACCGTTGCAGCAGAGCGCCAAAAATTCGCTCAAGTGTGATTGGTTTACTTCGCCGGATTGTCGAAATAAGAGCCTCAACACTAAAGGGGAGCGAACACTTGAGTGGAGAGCGAGCGGGATCGAAGAAATGCCGGACGAGCCCCGGTTCGTTGGGGTAGGCCGTTTGTCCGCCGGTAAGATATCGTGTTGGAAATATTGAAGGTTGTATTTTTTTTTTCTCGAGTGCAGAAGCTGGAAACAAAACAGGAAGCGTACCGGCTCGTAAAGGTACGGTTTCGGATTAGTTTCTCGCTCTGTGTGAAAGCGATTCATCTTCGGTTCCTGCGGTGCGCGATGGGTTGAGGTTAAGGTTGTGGGAAGAAAAATCAGGGCTCGTCGAACAGCAGTTGGAGAGCTCTGTTTCGTGCCGTATCGAATTTGGCTCGCTGAAACGGAAGCGGTGAAGCGATTGAAGAAGAAAGATTTTGGGATGAAAGGGGCCACTGCAGCCGGTACATGTATCAGGTACATGAAAGCATTTTCTTGTAAAGAGATTTTAAAAGGCTGATAGAGATATGTGTTCAGGAAAATGCAATAAAATTTGAACATTTTTTGAGAACAATTCTTTAAAACATTTGCCTAATAAGACGTTTTTGAACATATTATAAATAAATATTTCATTATTTTATTCTAGTTCAGATCTGTATGTGTGTAGAACAATCAAAACAATGTGGTTTTTTAGCAAAAATCAAATCAACGAAGCCACATTCGAGCCACACACTAACACACACCCAAACAAGTATATCTCACTCTGTCAGAATAAAATTTGTCTCCATACCACCCAGTTGTGGTCGACAAAAATTATGACCAACAAACTTTTTTCATAGTTATGCAAGCTGTCGTCAAGCTGTCGCCTATGCTTTTCCCATCTCAGTTCCGTTCTATCCCTCGGAAAGTTTTTGTGGTTTAGCTTTGAGCTGTATGTGAAAAGGGAAGAAAAGATTGTTCGATGAAACTTTATGAGTTGGATGGGTAAAAACTGACGACACTAGTTTATGGATCACCCGGATCAATGTATGGATTATTTTTCTCGTCTGTTTTTTTTTGTTTAAACTATGAAAAGATTTTTATGAAACAGGTTATAAATCAGAAAGCTATGTTTGATATTGAGCTTTAACGACTTTTTAATACATCTTGCTTCATCAAACTTTATTTACTAACACCAAACCACACGCACGAGCGTGCGTAGAAGGTTGATTAATTTTCGCTTTCTTTTCAACACATCACACAACCGAGATTAATGCTTCTCTCCTGGGATGAGAATTGGATGAATCTTGCTTTTTGATGGGTGAATTGTTGCAATTTTCATCGCAAGCAAAAAAAAACTGTTTCTCCCAAATGGTTTGACGCGAATTTGTTTATGAGTAGAAAGAACACCACACACACACAAACGCCCCTACGATAGAGACTTTCGAGCACAATGCTCTCCTTTACATGGATATGGTTCGTAGTCATAGGCACAGCTCACCTTAGAAATAGAGCCGCACCTCCCAAATCCCTGTGCTGGTGTATGATGAGGTATTAAATTTTGATTGCCGCTAAAAGGTTTAGTATATTTTTCTCCCCCCTCGTGGTTCATCATGTGTTTCCCGAGGGAGAAAACTGTCGTTGCGTTTTGTTTTCCACCCATTGTAACAAACAGCAGAGTAAGAACAGTGGAAAAAAACCAAAAAAAAAAAGGAACATTTTTCTTCGAACGTGATATTTCTTGTCCTGGAATGTGTGCGGAAATCCCCAAGCCCATCTACATTCGGGACAGCATCGGTTTGAGCAGCGAAAGAAGAGTCTTTCGGATGTCTTAGTGTGAAGCCACACGAAGCACACGGAAAGAAAAAGCCATCCAACCAGGGCAGTAGTTTTCACCTTCTGGTGCGAGTTGCTTCCAACCGATCAAACGGCAGGAAAAATGGTGCCTTTGTAGCAGGAGTGGGAGGATTTTTCATAGCTCTCCGAGGATTAGCACAAATTTGGCAAACGATATCTCATTGTTTTTCATGTGTTTCAATTTTCGGAGCCCCACCATTTCCCGATGGTTGTGTTGTGTGAAATGGCAGCGTTGTCACGAATGTCCTCCTTACGGATGTGACATGGACGATACAAACACACACACACACTCAGAAAAAAAACCCCTTACCGCTTTTTATGTTTCTTGGAACGACGTTGCACTTCCGTGACACACAACATGTTTTCTTGGGCTAGCTTTTGGAAGCAAGTGGCGCTACAGATTGTGGCTGCTGGTACAAAAGGTAACAGCGAAACCAATGCAAAATGCTTGTGTCGTCTTTTGTGTTACGCTTTACATCCCCTCTAGGTGCATGTTGTAACGGTACACAACTGACTGGAAAATACCTAAACCCAAAAATGCTTCCTCCCAAACCAAACCTGTCTTAACAAACGCTCCTTGCAGAAGGGAAAAGGCACACTCTTTTATGTGCACAGTGCACCTTGAGACCAGTAAAGTGCAACAAATCCTACCATGATACTGATGCCTTCGCTCGCACCCGTAACGAAAAACGATGCAGGTACCATTTCACCTGCAAGTTTGTGTGTAACAGAGAGAGAGAGAGCAAGAGAGAGAGAGAGAGAGATAGAAAAGTGAAAATGCAACACTTTTCTCACGATTTTTTTTACCATGCCTTTGTTGTTACTCTACTCAATGGTTGGCGTCTTCGATGGTTGCGATTAAATATTTAGCACCCTTGTGTATGTGTGTATTTGTGTGCTGTCGAACGAACCGTACCATGTTCATTTCCCGCGAGAATTCCAGTTCCGGCCATCCACCCGGGCTAGTGTGAAAGATCGACCGAAAAATGCACGTTTGGCCGTTGTTTTCGATGTGTTTATTGAAAATTTATGGGAATAAATTTTAAATTTTCATGCAACCACCTTTTACACCAGGCGCTCGGTGCATCTTAGGAATGGGAGGGAGCTTTCGAAAAAAAAAAAACTACGGTTCCCCTGCACGTAAAAGTCCAAGTTTGTAACGTTTTACATGGCAAAGTGGCGCCAACATAGTGTTGAAACTGCAAGTCACGTTGGAGCATAGCGTTTATTGGCAGTGTGCATCGTGTTGCTGGTGCGGTGGTATGCTATGCATATGCGGGGCTCAGGTTTATGGTGGCATTTTCAACGATGGGATCGATTTAAGGATGACTTGGGTGCTATTATTTAAATCGAAACGTGCAAAGGGTATCAGAAGCATCGGTAGCGTTAGAGCTTTACTTGCTAGAACAATAATTCACCGAGCTATTCAAATGTTTTTTCCTCAGCTATTACACTTTACAACATTACATTAGAAATGCATAGTAACGTATTCATATTTAATGGTCTAAACAAGGTTGGATTTGTTTGTGGGATTGAATTTTCTTATTTATTATTCTCAAATAGAGTCAGTTTATTGAAGTATCTTGCTTTAAATCATTCAAATCCCTTTCGTATTGCTTTATAATTTATCAGGAATTTTGATAAAGAAAATAATTCGCACATCTAAGCAATATTTCAAATTTATTATATTCTCTTACAAGCATCAACATAAATTTATAAAGGATGAATTACTAACCAAACTTAACCATGCACTCCCCTTGATCCTTGAAACCAAATACCCACTAAAACTACCATAATTATTGTTTCGCCATTGTTGTCCACCAGCAAGAACGTTCTTCATTAATCGAAAGCATTGGCGAAAGTTCTTGGTACCGGGTAACGTCACTCGATGTCGTCAACAGGACGCAAAACTTGAATGAGAAAACAATTGCCAAACCGCTGAAGCTCTTGGTTAGTGCTAATTTCAACTACCACGGCCGATCCTCGGCCGCTTGTAAACGGTCTCGGCTGTTGCTGGAGAAACCCCATCAACCAAAACGCCACCGGACGTGTATACACTCATCTGGGGCCCACTGGTCATCAGGGTAAGGGATGAATACGGTTGAACGGTGGAAATCAATAGTAGTGCAAACAAAAGCAGCAGTGATGGAAAGTTTTATCATGGCAACTGTCAAGCTAAGGCTGGACAGTTGACAGGTAGCGAGTTATTCAAAACGGCTGATAGAAAAAGTTGTTCAATTCCGAAGAATGTCAATGCCAGTGACTGAGACGAACTTTTTTTCTCATAGTTTCGCTTGGTTTTTTTACGCCAGACGTGAACAGAATGTTTGCATTCGTATCTGATTTCGTGATATATTAATTCAAAACGTCAAATATGTAACTGGGCTGTACTTTAAAGATATTTGAAGAATGTTTGGTGAAAATTGTCTCCTAATCGATACTGATTGGAGCAGAGCACAACTATCCAACGATGACAGTGCTTAAACCACACACCTTAATATTCACAGCGTGTAACTGACCCACCCGAGTAAACCGAGGATGTCCCCCGTAGCAACTGCATATCGCCTCTCAAACAGCTCTTTTAGCTCCATAAAATATGAAAACCGCGTGTTAGCGTACGAACCGCTCCTGTTGACCGGCAGGCAACCATAGCGCAGAGGTAGAGATTTCGACACCGGTGGAAAATTTGCATGAAAATGAGCAACCCATTTATTTTGTCATTATTAAACCATCAGTTACTGTCGTTTACCGCAGTGCTAGCTTTCTAGTCACCCTGCCCAACCGTTAGTACCACCGGAAACCGGGACACGATTATGAGATATGCTGGACTACCGTTTTTCTTCGCCGATCGCTTGTACCTCCTTCCCAGCTTGAGCAACCAGGGTAGGTAAACAAGTTCCGGTAAAGTGTGAACGAAAGTCCGTGAAGTTGGTGGGCAACAACAGCACCACCAGGGAAGGTTAGTTGAGGACTTTTTACGCCTTGGATCCTTAATCGATGCTGGGAAACTGGTAGTTGCTCAAATGAAGTAAACAACGCGCCACGAAGACATGGGCAGGCAAGAAGCGCCAGAATAAATTCCATCCACCGTATCCTACGGCTGTGTATTGCAGGCGGCAAGTTTTGCCGTTCGGTAGAAGAAAGTTACTCGTTAGTTTGGTTCGTTCCACCATCGCAGATTGACTTTAAAGGTTGGGTTGCAAAGTTTTTCGCTCCCTCTACCACTCTCTGTACGATCGAGACGCTTCCGGCGATGATGCTCTACCGGAAAACGGCAAACGATCGGGATGGAATTTGGTGGGAAGCAAGAGAAGGCTGTGAGGCGTTATCCTGGCGGGCATGTTCCACAGTTATTTCTTGTGGAGTTTTTCTTGCTTTGGAAAGCTGAATGTTTGGATGTTACGGAAGTTGAGGTTTACAGCTAGCAGTGGAGGAAATCACTGCATTCTCGGCAATCGGCAAGATGTTTGGTGCATTACGCTTTTGCAATAAAAAAGTCCTCCGGACTCGGAGCAAGTTTTAGCCGGCTGATGGGACACTTAACAGAGTGAACGAATTTCCATTCACTTTACACTGGACTGGTTTAATGCTTCAGATTTGCTCAACCCTCTTTGTAAACTTTAACTTATTGTGATCTTGCTTCTTTCGCTATTCATCTTGAGTACTATTATTAGTAATTTTTCGAAGACTATTTTCAACAACTTCCAATAATTCTGGGAAGTTTATCCGTCCGAAAGTGAGGTAACATGCGTCCATTTATTACCAGATCAAATCTCACAAATCTATTTTCGACCCAAAAACGTGTAGGAAGAGCACCTTTTATCCGTCAAACAAAACGTTCCAGTGGGCAGTGCGATGTAAAATCCGTTCTATCTGGTACGTTAAACCTGATCTCGGGAACGTGTTGCATCACCCGTTGACCATCAACGTCACAGTGCTTGAGAATGAAAAATATCGGACAGGAAACAATGGGCTATAATTTCTGTTATTTCGTTCATTTTGCCCGCACCCAGTGGGCCGTACGTTGTTCCATTTGGGAACCATCCTGGGATCATTTATCGCACGTGTTTAGTGTGATGGTTTCGTGCCTTCAATCGGTTATTTCTGTCCTCAGCCGCGCGCACCAACACACATCTAATAACATCGCGCTGAAATGGTGGACATTTTATTGCTATCCACCCGGTGACAATGGCCAACAATAGGCCAATGCTCAGCCCGAAACGCTGTTACCAACGACGACAACTTTACAGATCGTTTTTGTGGCCAAAACCATTTGCTGTTTTGCGTTTATTTTTTGTGTTACTGCTGGTGTTGTAATACTTTTGTTTATTTTGTGTCCCTTCAACACACTCCCTCTCTTTCTCTCCACATGTGTTCCATAATCATCGCACAGCAGGAGGCTTCAACACAGGGGAAATACATTGACAAGTGAATGCTTTGGGGGTAGATTTTTTTTTGCTGTTGTTGTGTTGCTTGAGGTACACAGGGTGACACTGGACTGGAGTGAGCACGATAGCACCCACGTAGCATTCTACGGGAAAATACAATGCTTCACTCTGCGAACGCGATGACAGCGGCTTGTACTTGGTAGGTCGCCTGTTCAGATTATAAAAAACCACAGGCAACACCAACGGTGCTCCCCCAAACGAGGTGATAACAAACTCAAAGTCGTGTTGGTGGGCTTTGATGGGCTTTGAAAATTTGTCCAACCATTCAGTCTCGTTCAACAAGCGCTTAAAATTGATTTGAATGCTGGCTTACATTTATGCAACGTTAATTTGTAGTTGTTTTTTTTTTATTTTATTCGCTGGTCAAATAAATTACCAGAATGCCTAGCCGTGGAACTTTCTATAATTTCTTCCAGCTTAACGCACAAAGGTTTTTGCACTATATTTATGGCCAATTGTTTGTAATTTATAAACTCCATCAACCACATGCTATTTGGTGGCGGCGAACTAGCGACCAGAATCATTTGCAAAAATAGCGCTTTGATCGATCACCGGCCCGCTGCACCCGTCCCCCGTCCGCACCGTGGTTGTCCTGTTTATCCTTTGGTGACCTTCCCGTCGAACGCGTGACTTCGGCGTCTGGTGCTGGTGTTGTTAAGCAGCCATTTGTCAGGCCATTGGTTGCGTGGTGTGCCTTGCGCTACTCACCCAGCTAATACAGTTGGGCTTGATTGTACCGGTGAACCGGTGGGCCACGTTATGAACGTCAAATAGTCGTTGCGGGGTGAAGGTTTTATGGTTTTATTGCATGTCGATTGATTTTCTCCCGATCCACCCGCCAGGGTGCCTAAATATTCCACCACGCAAGTTTGATGACCGGCTGGAATTATTGTTGGTTGACTCGTTCGTTTCTATAGGGGGTTTTTTTAGTGTGTGCACACCAACTAGTTCATAGCTCTCAAACAAAGGCCTGTTTAGAGTGTCCTGAATGGTAGGTGTGTGACCCATCGGAGTCAGCCACCGGACGGAGGCTTGGGAAAGGTTGAACGTATTATGTTAGCTCGTTAACATTTGCGTAAGCTATTTCCAACGGCACTGGTGGCTGGCGAGTTTGTTTCCATAAAGCTCACGGCAAATCATTTGATGTAGTGGAAACGCGTTCGTATAAACAACACAACACAAACCCGATTAGTGGTGCGGGCAGTAAAGATTCGATAAAAAGGTTGGAATTATTGTTGATGGGGTCCCTCGAGCCTTTTTTTCTGTGAGAGTTAAAATGTAAAAAGGTTTTCGTCGGTGCTTTTCGATGATGATGTTTGATAAAGTATTGAGTAGAGAAATTAGAGAAATTTCCTAATGTCAAGCTTTATTTGTACGAAAATGCCATATTTATAGCTTTATTTCTCTTTTTTTACATACGATTGAGTTTGAAAGATTGTTTTATAAAATCGCCCATAGTTTTGATATAATAAACATGAGTGAAGTTCGATTAATAGATTGCTTGAGTTTTTGAGAGTAATTCAAAACAATTCTTCCACCGTAGCAACCCTCAAAAACATATTCTTCTACAGGTGGTAAGATCATTTTAAATGTGCTTACCAAACACCCTCACAAGTGAACTCAACTTGTGAGGCACCCTTCAGCGATGTTACTCAACGTCACTACAGAATGTAAAATCTTCCCTCTGATGGAGCTGTTGGCTGTGTTATTGGTGGTGCATAGTACACCGGAAGACGTTGTGGCTTTTGGCACAAGTAACCGTATCCGATGCTAACCATCGTGCCCACTTCCAATGACAACCGCTCCATCTAGGTTGGTTCTGGTAGAGCAGAACATACCATAAAGCTACTCCAGAATTTCTGCATGTATCTTCTGCTGTCACGTCATCTCCTGGAGTTATTATTAATACGATTAGAATCTACCATTTTACTCTTGGAGCGCTTGCAAGCCAAGTGTGCGTTGCAGTAATTGCGCTACGTTGGACACGGTTGTGCCTTGGCATGGCCGTCGTGCATGCGGTTTACGCTGTCCGGTACGTTCTGTGGTCGCAGCGCTTCAGGCTGTGGCGGTGCAGTGTACGCAGCCAGCGAATGGATTGTTTAATTGTGGTTTACATTCACCGGAACCCGGGTGCCCGGGTGCTTGTGGAAGCTTAATTGTCATGGCATACTTCCGGACCGGCACGGCAGAACGAGATGGCTCCACAGGAAGTGATGGGCGAATGTCGCTGTGGTCGTTTTGCCGGCCGTTTTAAAACCGGCCACCCTGACTGACAGTCCGTCAATCAGCGTTCGATTCGCCCGAACGCACCGAAGAAACCGCACGCGTACTTACTTTCCTTCCTGCTGCGCTGCTCGCTGTAAGTAACCGGTACGCGCTTATGTTCGCAGTAGAACAAGAGGTCAGTCGCCGAACGACATCCGGTGCTTTAGGAGGGGTAGGTTTTGGGTGGCGTCTAACCAGCACAATGCTCTTGCGAACACGCCCCCAAAATCTGTTCACTCTTGGTGGAGAAGAGAATACAATTTCATGCGTTACTAGCTTTGTTACGTTAGGGGTAGCAGCAGCTTCGTAGAATGTCTGTCCAAACCTCGCCTTTTTTTTCCTTTGTTTTCCTCCAAAATAGATGCCATATGGCACATCTTCCAATGCATGTTACTATTCCGATCGGGAAGGGAGGGAAATCGATTTTCCGGTCAATTAACTGATCACATCCTCCAGAGCTTCTTTTTTTCGTGCCATCTTCAATCTTTGCGTGATAAATGTCTATCATTGTCACCAAGTAGCAGACCGTGTTTGAGGATATGCTGCCTTTTTTTTTCTCTTTCATAATGTCCTAACAACACACATTACCTTCCAAATTAGTCACCATTTTAGCGTCGCAATTTGGATCAGAGGACATCTACAGGAAAGTATGATATTTCTAGCTTGTTGATCGACTTCTGGCTAATTGAAAAGTGTAGCTAACATTCTCATTCTAACAGCGCAACAGCTAACATTCTGAGCTTTATACACTGGCAAGCTAGATTAATGAGAGAGATTATCGACGCTAAAGGGTTTACCACTTCTAATTTTTCAATTCGTTCACGTTCGCGGATGAATATCACGCCCAGAATGCTTTTAGCTAGGATTATCGGAAAATCTTTCAATAAAAAAAACCTAAATTTCCAAGCTCGTCAGATTGTGTACATTTGTCGTATTGAAATTCTTTAATCCCCTTTTTCTGAGCTTTTCCTTTGCTTCTATGGTCAGCATTCATGGTCACTAGTTGCACCTGGATGGAAATTCTCGACACGGATCGAACGAACTATCGATCTGGTCTGAAGTACCGTGTTGTTTACACTTGACCTAATCCCAGGCCAGCATCAGTCGGCATGTCTGCATATTCTGGGGTTTGACGGGATGGACAGAAAAAATTGCATCTCATACCACAGCGAAAAGTGAAATAAATGCATGATTATGAGTGTCCACGTTCTGTAGCTCTTGGAGATTCACTTTTTTTATAACCGAGATGCAAAAAACTGTTTGCTATTAGTCACATGCAGTTTGCAATTGTTCGTTTAACCGTCTGGATCGCAGGAATAAAACCCAACGCAATTAGTTGCAACCAAAATGCTGTCAATTTCTACCAACAGAATGCATCCCATCAGTATCCAATGAATCAGCAAGACAAAAATTGTCATTAATGGTGGTAGAAACTGCGCTAGAAAAAAGGAAATGTGAGCATCGATCTTGATTTTATGATGCCGCTGACGCTATTCATGTTCGATTCTTGGAAATCCCTATCAAAAGAACTTTTTTTTCAATATTTTAACCCCTAGATGGATAGATGTGGCGTTAAATATAGGATATCTCTATCGTTTCTGGAATTGGAATCGAACGAAGATTCCAAGAATCATCCAAGCCTTCCGTTAGCGACCATTCAATATCGCTGAACGCAATTTCAATTAACTAAAATCAGAGCTATCGCTTTAATATTGCGAAAAGGGAACCAATCTAATGTGTTTTTCTTGCTATTCATTCATAAATCTGTACTTCATTCTGACCCATAGCAGGCCTGCAAACTACAATACCTTGATATTGTATTACTGCAGGAATGTGGTGAGCCGTTTGCTATTTGTAACGCACTCACACGCCCTTCCCGTGCTCGATGGAATGTGAACACTTACACAGCAACATCCTCCGAACCTCCGAAGCACATTGTGTGTCAGCCGCTTTCGTTCGTTCCTTAGGCTGCTGGAAGGCTGCTCCCTTAGCCAGTTGGGTTGGGTTTTTTGATGACTCTGTTTATGCTCCGCTTGGCCGGTCAACCGAGGCAGCCAGCACCAGCAGCGGACAAAGTCACACAGCTACCGTCGACAGCTACCCTACAGCAACACGAACGCAGCCAGGCGCAGCCGGAACCTACAGACACAGGCGGCTCACCGTCGTTCGGTTGGATACGGTTGGGTGCGTAGAAGAGTTGCTGACTGGAATAAAACAAAACAACAACAAAAAAAAAACACAATCGTCCAAGTACTTACTTCAGACCCCTAGAACGTTGCTCGTTCGGGGGCTTACCGTTAAAGCCAATGGCAGAAGCAAAGCTCGTCTAGCTTTTTGGAGCGATATTGTCGTACAGGTATTGTAAGTGAAATCTTACACAAGTAGCATTCTTTCGGTGTAAATGGCGTCACGAAAAATGTTGGCAATCGACGCAGAACCATAGAGTGCAATAGGTTTGGGATTGAAAATGCGTCCGGTTAATGTTTTCTTATTGCTCACGGGTAGTTTCACCTACATGTACGCTCGTCGCATTCTTTGTGACGGAAAAAAAGATCCTCCGGGTCCGGGCGTTATTTTTATCCGTAATGAATTCAATGCGGCGCACACCCGCGGTACTGCCACAAATGCTGTGCCGTTTGCTTTTGTTTTCCACGTCATTCCGTTTCCCGTTCCGCTCCGGCAAACATAATCGGAGCGCGAACTTACGTGTCGGGCCTGTGAGCATACTCACCTAGCCGGCTTTTTTGGTCTTTGTTTCCTTCGGTAAAGATCTGGTTTAGGTGCTACGGAAAAGGCCATCAACAAAAGCAAGGAAAAAAAGCGTTCTTGAAGAGAAACAGTGTGCGTTAGTTGTGGTAGCCAGATGGTGATGCTAGTTGAGCTAGAACTGAGGATGATCTGGAAATGATGTTTTCACCTTTTGACCTCATCATTTTGCCATTAGAGAAAACAGATGAGTGTATGAGCTGCTAATGAGAATATTTGTTATGAAAGGAGGAATTGTATGATTAAGAACATAGTAAGGAAGAAAAATGTTGTTAGAGGTCTATTACAATATCTTTTGGAATGGAAGTCGGTTAGACGAAGAAGCCTCTAAGAGGTGTTTATAGGAGAAACTCGTCTAGACAACCAAACACTTTTAAACGACAAAGTCAACTTGGTTAATAAGGTCCCATACACGTCGAGGACGGCGATGATTGGTGAAAGAAATATGTTTCTTGAAGAGTTTGAAGAGTTTGTAATGCAAACAACCTGTTTAACTCTACACTGGTTGACTTTATGTGTGTTCTTTGCCCAGTAAATGCATCAGCAACATGCCCAGCCAGCAATTATTTATTCAAAGCAGCATGATAAACAGTTTTTACTTGATGCAATTCAAATCGAGGACCTGTAAAACATAATTTAAACTGCTTTTTCGGTTTCCACTTTGCAACTGGAAACCATATTTACAATGTCTCTCACTGACAGTGCAACATTGAAACGCAAAACTTCAAATAAAGTATAACGTAATATTGTTTTCCAACATTTTATTTCCACTTCAAAGCTTACACAAAACACAATACGTTACGGGAAAGTTTTGCTACCGGAGAGCGAACTGTCCAACAGCCGTTTCAAACATGCACCCTCAACGAACAACGATCGAGGATCAATAAAGTTTTTTGCTGCGCGTTGGTCTATTCAGATTTAGCACTTTTGCAAAACATAAGCTCCGTAAATAGTTATTTTTTCGTCGATTTTGTTTTCTGCAGCAATAGAACAAAGTTTTCGGAAGTGTGCTCGGAGTGGAAATGATTATTGTTGGTGTCCTTGCACGGATGAAATGCTCTCCAGTCGATATTCGGATTGTCTGTGCAGGGCCATATCCATAGCCACAGTCTCGAAGGGACTCGAAGGACTGAAAATTAGCTGCCATGATAGTACCCCGGGCCGGGAACACAATTATGAGCTATGGGATGTTTATTTGTTTATATTACACCAGCGATGGAGATGTTACATGCCACACGTAACAGCGCGTTTATCCACTGCACTCTGCACGCTTGCCATTGCCGTTGGTAATTATTTACCGAACTGTGTGTTTCATGGTGCGAAAGGATTAGCTCCATGGTAGAGCAAGCAACACTGTGTTGGCAAACCAATATTTGCAACGACATGTCTATATGTGCAGCATAGCTGTGGCACATCCTTTTTCCAAGCTTCTCTCGCATCCATCCACCCGGTCGCTTTTCATCCAATTAGCGCTCACGGTGGTTAAGCTAATCAACGCCGTTTCCCACGGGAAATTAACGTACACGCAAATGCCGGCTTGCGTTACGGGCTACAGGCTCCGGTGTAAAGCTTCCATGTTTGTGGTTTATCAGTGTTCCCTCACGGTGTCTTGTCACGCCATCACGTACGTTGACATTCAACCCGTCGAATCGGTTGTACCTGGTGGCGGTGGTTTAGCGCAAGATGCACTCAAGATGCCACAACCAGAACCCGTAGCGAAGATTAAACAAACTTCGTTCTCTGATTGATTTTTCTTCCTTCAGCTAATAGTTGAATCAATGTTTCAATGTCAATCAATTCGATCTCCTTAAACAGCTCGTAAGGTGCAGCTGTGAGATCATCTTAGTCCTCCGCTTCAATCGAACCGTACCCTTGATCAGAACGCATGACGCAACAAACCACTATTGGATCATCGTGCAACGACTTCCCAGAACTAACCTCACGACTGGCGCGATTCGGGGTGCGGCACATGCAATAATCTCAGCACTACTCGCTGTGTGCTACCATCCAAAATGGCCACCCGCAAGCCGAACATCGTTCAATCGGTACCACGCTAATATCCGTACGGTGCGGCGACCCCATTGGAAAACAGTCATTTTCCATCAAAGCGTTCAAATGGTGTGTGATCGTACGTGTGCTTTCCTCCAAAAAGCGTATGCGTGCATGTACAGTGCACATGGGCTCGCACACGAACCGTGATTCCGGTTCACATTATGGGTAGATGTTCATCAAATGAAATTGCTTTTGGTCTTTCATTTCATTCCACCGAATGGGGCCGTCAGCAATCAGTCAGCCATTTGGTGGGTTTCAGGTTTTTCCCCCCGTACCTTATTGACATGCGTGTCACCCGAAATACATCACTCTTTTTTGTCCAACCCGACTAGTATTGGTGCTTACTTTTCATGTTGTGTAGTGTGCAGAGACATAGTTAACATTATTCAAATTAGCTGTACATTTTTCATGTACAAAATTTAATTGGATTTTTTTTGCTGTAATTTTGATGACACATTTTTAGCACTCTTTGCAGTAATATTTTCGAAAATTTGGTCATGAATCGCTCTCGCTGACCACATGATGACGTTGATCACAAGTTTCAATATACAAGCAAGGCCCTGCTGCAAGATTGTACATGATGTATAAAATGATATACTTTTAATGAATATTCATTAATGTTTATTTTTCCCCGTTTCCGTTTCAGGTGAGTGATCGTATCAAAACTAATCAACCCTGTACTACATGGCGATGAATGCGTTGCGTAAGTCTTTTGAAGCTTATCGTACGACCTCTGTATTAAACCCTAAAAATGAGTAGAATTGAAATCGAAATACGCCATAAGAAATTAAAAACAGCACTCCATGTAAAGTTCCATTTGATCAATACGAAAAACTACAAAATGGCGTCCCGCTGACTTTTATGTCGCTTTTGAAGCAAAAAAAAAACAGAAAATCAATGACACAGATGCAACGTGTTTGCAACGAGTCAAGGGTTCTAAAAAACACGTGCGCTTAGGTCAGAACAACAGTCAGTGCGGGTGCGGTATTTTGTTGTTTCATCTTCGCCACTCCATCAGCCTGTCATCCATTGTAGGTGGATAGATCGGGCGGGCGATGCTTTTGAGTCGATTAAGTACGCTGGCTGTAATTTACCGGCATGACTTCCGTTCGTTTGTTTGCGTTGTTGTAGCGTTGCTTTTTTTTTTTCTTCTATTAGATGCTACTGTTTTTTCTCCCGGTTCTTCCATTTTGTAGCTGAACCACTGATTGTTGGTGTGCGATATGGAAGCTTTACGTTTCAATGCAAAAGTGACGCGATGCTGTAATTGTTATCCATCATTTAAAAACTCATTGAATGTGTGGTACCTGCTACACTACCACCACAGCCAACACGTTCGTCATCCGAACGGGAACGAATCCATTAAAAAGACACACACACAAACACACAGCACGCAACAATGATGATGATTCTGAATGTGCGTGTAACGCTCGACCACCTAGAGTGCACATTAAAGCGTTACCATTACATTGTGATAAGCACAATGGGCGGCCATTTTGAGGTGTACCGTGTGTTGCTAGCTGGTCGACGGTTTCCAATCGATTTCTCGACATCAATATCGATCGCACCCAACATTACCAGTTCAGTAGTGGATCGGTATCGAAATTTGTCACGGTATTGCCTGTGTCCCACAACACATCGGTCGCCTATCGAACTCCAGATGTTGTACAACATACCGGAAGCGTGCTGTTCGATTGTTTGTCTGAGCTGAGGGAGTGGAGCTAAATTGCTGCTTTTTTTTTTGGCGCAGCCCTACAACTAAATCACGCTCAAGGATTCTGTTCGAATAATAAGTGCATGATCAATGCGACGGAATGTTTACAGAACGGATAAAAGGGTGCAGGAAAACAAAAATTCAACAAATCACACAGCACAATGCTGGTCGAGAGAACCAAGTTTCGATTGCTGCTTGAGCAACCATGCGAACAAATATGAAACGGGCTCAAACAGGCGGCACTAACATTGCGAGCTGCTGCTTGGCGAAGGTAAAATCGCTTTTCCATGCCACTGCCACTGTATGTGTGTGCGTGTCTGCTCCCCTAATTTGAACGCATCAATCTCTTTCTCTCTCTCTCCCTGGAAGGGTAAAATATGCATAAAACGCAAACGGTGCTTTCGGCAAGCGAACGATTGCTGTCTTTTCGATACGTTACGCTTAATCGCCATCGATCGATACGTGCGCCACAAAGCAGGGCGTGGAAAATTTAAATAATATGGCCCAAAGCCCGGGTGCCTATCCCAGCGAATCGGAAATCGGGAAGCTACACTTTGGTTGCTTTTGCGGGGGCATGCCAGCGTTTTGTAACGTTTGGAGGCAGCAGTGTGGACGTTTAGCGTAATCGCGCGGCGGAGTAATTTATTTGAGTTGGAGTTTAATCGAACGCTCAGGAAGCTTACTGTGCGTAAATGGTGCTAATGATCGCTCAACAGCAATGGAATGCGTTAAAATGGTTCTAATACTTCTTACTATGTGTGAAATAATTTTGCAAAGTTTATTTAACCGCATTCGAACGGTTCGGTTTAAAATTAAACTGCAACCTTTACGCCAACAAATATGCAATCTGCATTACACGAATAAAGCAGATTGCAATTTGCAGACATTTAACATCTTGCTTGAAATATTATTTACATTAAAGTTTATGCTGCATATCATGGGAGATAAAAATAAACTTTCCATTAATGTTTACCCTAAGCCCTTGTGGCAAAAATCAACAACATTCATCCCGTTTTGTATCCGTAACTAGCAGCTCTGCTTTAGCCCCTCGAATGTTATTTCACTCTCTAAGCAAGCAACGTTTGATGGCATTTTTTATGCTTCCCATTTCACGTTGTCAACCGACGTATGTACACCATTTTTCCACAAGCAAAATGAGGAACGAATGTGACGCAAAAAAAAATCCGTCCTGACTCGTTAAACAGCGCCATGGCCGGAGTGTGTTGGACTCGTGACTGTCGGCATAAATGCCACCAGTGTCCCGAACCGAAGGTGAAAAGCCCTGCCCTATCTCGATGATCTACACCTCCCCCAACAACAACGAAAAAAGTGCACAGAAGAGTGCAGAACAAAAAAAAATGGCCACAAAGAAAAACAAAATGTTCACCTTTTTTTCCGGAAGGTCGAAACCCAACGGCATCACCTCGGTGCAGAAACACATGCACATCACTTCCGTGCACGGGGTGGTTTAGTTGCTGACAGTTTTCCTTGTCACCTTCCTAACGGGGACACCCACCCCAAATGGCCGAGGACTCATTCAAAAATGACTCCACAGACATGTCACACCGAATGGTGCAGGATGAAGCAAAATCAACAACAGCCTTTTTATCGGCTGCCTAGAGAAAGCGAGAGAGAGAGAGAGGGAGAGAGAGACCTCGGTAAGGGTCCGACCCCCGTTTCCCTTCCCTAACCCCTTGAGGGCATGCACATTGGAAAAATGTTCTTGTTTTCTTTGGAACAAATTCAAACTCACCTTTACGTTAACCGTGTGATCACTGTATAATGGAGCACGCTCAGCATTCCAGGTTAAGCTACCAGGAAGTGAATCCAGGTGATCTCACATCCCGAAACTGCTTCAGGCAACACTTTTGCTCTGTGTCATTTTGGGTTGAGATCGGTGTCTATACTTTTTGGTTCCATTTTGTTCGGTAGATCTGCATAAATTAAAGTCAACAATTTTACGCTTAGCTGAGCAACGAAGCGAAACTGACACGATAAAAGTAGCGAAGATGAGCGTTGGAAGAATAGAGTTTTTGGGTATATTTGTTTAGGGGTTGTGTTGTGCGTTGTGCTGAAGCATAAGCTGTATATGAGCTTTTTATTAACCTGGTAATTGTTGTTCAAAAATAAACCATACCTGCTATTATATTATTCTCAGTATATACTATCGCACACATCAGCATCACATTGTGCCGTCTACGTTGACGCTAAATAAAGCT